>NC_047084.1:191675079-192300079 GCF_902459505.1 Geotrypetes seraphini | reverse complement strand
TATTTACAGGGACATACCCATGGACTTGTGTAGCTATCGATAGTGGGGCCCTTTCCAGGACCCGTTGTGGAGCTCTTAAAGGGCTTTAGCTAAAGACTGGACCTGACTCTGGAGGATATCTGATCCCAGAGTAGCAAAGGAACCAGGATCTGGGTTCACAATGGGTGGTGGCCGGCCGGACATGAGCTCAAATGGGGCTTAGATGGGATGCATCTAATCTGAAAAAGAACAGAAGGCAGCAGGACAGGCCAGGACAGATTAGTTTCTTCAATTCATTTTGTGAGAAGGGTCTTAAGAGTTCTGTTTATTAAGCAGCATATAATTTCTATTCAATTTGGAGGGCCTGAGCAATTTGTTGGACAACATCGGCAATGAAAGCAGGGCCATTGTCACTGCCTATAAAAACAAGGAGATCAAGGCACGGAATTATTCAGGAGGTGTTTGGTTACGTCTCTGGCGCGTTCAGTGCAAGTAAGGAAGGCTTTGACCCATCTAGTCAGGGTGTCTGTGAAGACTAGGAAGTGACTGAGGGAACGGGAAATGGGCATGTGGGTAAAATCTACAGACAGAACCTGCATCGGATATGTTCCAATAGGTTGGTATCCAAGAGGTGGCAGTCATCTGATTGGGAATTTTATTCTAGAACCGACAACACACTGTCGGACCATATTCCGGACTAGCTGATCAAGGTGATTGATAAAGAAATGTCTCTTGAGAGTCAATTTTCATAGCGGGTTCTCCAGAGTGTGCCAGATCATGGCATCTTTTGACAATCGTGAGGGCCAGGTGTTGAGGAATGAATATGAGGGTACCCGCTGTGCTTGCGTTTGAAGTATCAGTGTGTGGGTCTGGATTGGCACTTGAATTGGCGCATTTTGTATCCACCCCCCTTTCAGGACAGACTGGCCCAAAATAATGCATGCCCAAGTCTGTTCCTGAGAAGCGTACTGGGGTGTAAGGGAATCCAGAAAAGGAATGATTGTATACAGAGGAGCTGAAAGAGGGGGCAGAGACTGGCAGCTCGGGCTGTGCGGTTGGCAAGGGCATTGCCACGAGAGACAAGGTCCGTCACGCGTCTGTAAGCATGGCAGTGCATAACAGAAACACGTGAGGGTAGTTGTACGGCCTCAAGAAGGTCAAGAATGAGGGGAGCATGATGGATCAGGCAGCCGGAAGCTGTAATGAAACCTCGATATTTCCAGATGGCCCTATGGGAATGCAAGTTAAGGAAAGCATATTTGGAGTCAGTATATATATTGCAAGACTGAGAGGCAGAGTGGCGCAGGGCAAAAGTGAGGGCATAAAGCTCAGCTTCTTGGGCAGAAGGGCCAGAAGGCAGGGGCCTGAGTCAGAAGTTTTGGAGGCAGCGAAAAGACCACTCCTGAAGTTGGGTCCAGACAAAAGGGGCTGAGTCAGCGCCTTTGGTGGAATCATACAGAGGACGAGCAATAGTAGAGAAATCAGGGATCCAGATGGGACAGTATCCTGCAATACTGAGAAAGGTGCTCAGAGCCTTGCAGTTATCAGGGACAGGGAGACTACAGACAGCCTGGACACGGGTGTAGGAAGGGACCTGGTACCCTTGGAGATTTGAAAGCCAAGGTAGGTGACACGAGGAAGGCATACTTGAAATCAATGTAAATATGGTCACAGGAAAATTTAAAAGGCAGACCCACTATCTGAAAGACAGATAAATAATAATAATAACAGTTTATATACCGCAATACCGTGAAGAGCTATGTGGTTTACAAAATATTAGAGAAGGTACAAAATAATTGAACTTAAGATGTGTACTAACACATAAGAATTGTTCTCAATCCCTATTCTATATCAGGTTCCTACCCCAAAGAGCTGACTTATAAAATTAAGCTAAATGCAGTTCTGGATCCACCCACTAAGCAGGGTAGTCTGACACAAGCGCTCTCTAAAGCAGCAGTCCCTTCACTATCAGCTGACTGGCAAAAATATTTACTTCAATACAAAAGCATTCCTAAAAATTACATTGCTATACCTAAACTTACATTTTTTATATATAGAACTACAAAACAAAGATTGGAATATACAGTAAAACTTTGGATTGCAAATACTGTAACTTGGTTTGCAAGTGTTCTATAAGACAAGCAATGATTAAATTTTAACTTGCTATACCAGCAACGTCTTGCAATACACGTACATACAGTATAGAAGCATCACATTTTCACAACTGAGCCAATGGTTCCTCTCTATATGACGCTGCAGGAATGCAGTGACTATTCCAAACGAGCAAGGGCTTGCAATACAAGTATGTATATTTTTGTACACTAGTGCCCTGGAATACAAGCATACTTCTGGAACAAATTATGCTCCCAAACCAAAGTTTTACTGTACTCACAAGTTTAAACATTGTTCATTTTTATTTTTTTTACAATCAACATGGGTCTCAGTAGAGACTTACTCCCCCTTCCTACAGAATTTCACAAAGGAGAGAGAGTTGCTTAAAGATCAAAGAGATCAAATTACAGATGTAGTCCTTTTCAGAACTTTTAAATTTAGACAAATAACTACTAAATTTGGACAAAGAACTTCTTTTTAGCATGGAATATAAGTTCCAGAAATCATATTTTTCGTTTATATGCATTTCTGAATATGCATATACATTTTATAACATAGCCAAAAACTTCAAATGCAAAACCACTTATCTGTTTCAGGAGAAACCACATTGGAAGTGCTACACACTTCATGGCCCTTATCAGCACAAAAGGAAAAGTACTCTCCTCTCATGCTGTGAACAACTGACAGTTTAAACTTCACTGATACATTTGAACAGACAGAAGTCATAAAGAACCCGGGATACTGCAGGACTTGGGAATCAGATGAAGGGAAGAATTTGGCAAGGTCTGAAGCAAGGACAGTGCTGAATAGAGAGGGGCTAATTTTAAAGCCCTGGGGTAGACGGGTCCAGGTTACTTAGGAGGTTTGTCCAGTGGAAGGGTTTTTTCCATTGGAATGCAAAAATTGGCTGACTGGAAGAGGAACTGACAGCAAACGAATGCATAAAAACCTGACGAGTTATGTCCTCTTCCAGGGAGCCAGAGGGGGCCAGCCCACACCAAATATCGGCCATTCTAACTGGCACAGACAAATAAGGGTTGATTTGTTAAGTATAATCAAAGACAAATTCCTTTTTTAAAATTAGCTAACATATCAAGGGATCCCCACAGGTAGACAGACATCCCCCCATTGTGCAATGGAGGACAAAAACACTTCCCTGAATTCCTGGCCCCGCCCGTCTCCGGGCTAGGGAAACGCAGTACTAACAGGTCCACACTCGCTTCGTCCTCAAGGACGTCTCAGACACTCTCAAACACACAAAACACAACAGATTTCAGTTCAGTTACTCAACCAGAAAATAACAGTTCCTAGAATCCCTTTCCCACAACTTTTCAGCGACAGATCACGTGGCTTACTAGGCAGGAGACGAGAGACAGGATAGGGATGATCAATCCCCACTTACCAGATAGTGGCCACTCCAGGTACAGATACAGATACAGATACAGATTCTTGTACTTTAAACTGAGACTAGATAAGTCAGTTGAAGCGGTCCAACGTCCTGAGGTCTGCCAACCCCCCAAAAGGAAGGCAGCCGGCTAAGCAGACATATCAGCCGTAGGACCAGAAACAAGTGACCAATCGAGTAACCAGTGGTCAAGAGACCTTCAAGTCCCTGTTCGGAAGCCAAATGAAAGGTCACTTGGACACACAAAGTCAGAGGCGTGAAGAAGTACAAGTTTTATTCACAGCATGCATGCTGGACCCCTGAGCTCCAAGCTGGCTCAGAAGTGCCGAAACCAGGAAGTTACAGAGATATTTATTCATTTTTCTGGCTATACAACTGAATTCTAGAAAAAACTTTTCACATGTTACTTTTCTTAACACTCATTGGTTCTAAGCTCACACTAGCAGGTCACTAGCAGGACACCTATCTAACTCTAACAGTTAAATGTACAGAAGGGCAGGGTACATCATGGCTCAAACTCTTATCTATTCAGCTTACAATGTGGTAAGGTAGGGACATACATTTTAGGCAGATGCAGTCAATAGATTATACACTCTTTTCAGCTATGTAGGCCAGAGCAATATTTTAAACAACAGTTAACTATTTCATGACCCTACAGATAAGCTAAAGGACAAGAACATTCTATTAGGAGGTTATAGAAGAGGAGGAGGAAATGTAAATATCATGCTTCAGAGTGGGAAAGAAATGATGCTTTTTAAAATAATGTTGATTATGATGAACTAATGTTAGTTTCAACTGTGTTAGGGTGGGGGGATTGTCCAGCAATACATTTATGAGAATATAGATTTTCATAGAAGATTGGAGTTAATTTTTTTTTGGGGGGTGGAATTGTTTATAATAATGTAGACTATAAAATATCTTTGTAAATTGCTTCATGTCTTATGATTTAGATTGATCAATCAAAGTAAATAAAAAAGGGAAAGGGGATGGGATTTAATATACTGCCTTTCTATGATTACCAGCAAAGCGGTTCACATATATAATATACAGGTACTTATTTTATACCTGGGGCAATGGAGGGTTAAAGTGACTTGCCTAGAGGAGTTGCAGTGGGCATTGAACCCAGTTTTCAACCCAGTTCTCGGGATACACGTTGCCAGTCAGGTTTTCACATGATACCCTCAATGAATATGTATGAGACAGATGTGCATAGAATGAAGACAGCACATGCAAATTTCTCTTATGCATATTCATTGTAAGTTTGGGCACAATGATATGCTGTCATCATGCAAGTTGAAGATAGATAGATGCCTTCTATATCCAGATGGTTATTTTATCATGATACATCCTTGGCTTCTGCTTCCCCATACACTCCCACCCCACCCCCACCACCACCATGGCTCTGCATCCTAAGAGGAGAATGCCCCCTCCCCCTTGCCCTCAACATAAGCAAGATTAAATTATATGGGACCAAATTTATATATTAAGTAAAAGTAGGATAAAAAAATACATACAGAACGAATGAGAGTGTAATTTACAGACATAAAAAGCATAATTTACTGTGTAAATAGTGATTTTAGAAACAGCGTTACACACACACACATGCATATCCATGCAGTGCACATACTTGAATGCTATGTGTTTTGGATCTAGTCTGAATAAACCTTAAGGGCCAGATCCTATAAATATTTCGTAAATCAGCAGCCACCTACAAAACTACATGTCAGTCATGCTTTGGTGCTGTTTACAGAATGGTGGCTAATTACACCTACCAGAAAACGTAGGCGTCTGCAATGTACACCAGGGTTTCACTGACCTACATTGCAGGCGTCTAAGTTCATTAGTGAATCATACCTAACGGCACCTAAGTCCCGCTCCACGCTTATGCAAGCCCACTTGTTAGACGTCCCGTTGTAGATGCAATAACAGCGCCTACACTGTAGACATATCCCAATGCCAACTTTTTAAAATTGGTTTTAAATGATGCGGTCAATGACCGTACCAATTAAAGCCAATTAAAACAATTAAGTCAGGCAGAGGTATCGCTGCATAACTTAGGGTGCCATTTATAGAATATGGACCTAAAAAGATATATGTATTCCCTATTTTGCAATTCATTTGTAATTCAAAAATAATTCAGCATTTACATCTGCTAAGTGTTATGCATAAGTATCAACTAGCTGCTCATCTGAACCCCGAGTTTGGAGGAGTGTTTAAAGAAAGACTTGAGCTTACTTCACTGTTGTAAAAAAAAAAAAAAAAAAAGGCACCTGAAAGAAAAAGGATGAATTTGAAACTTATCTCCTTAACTCAGGGATAGGGAACTCCGGCCCTCGAGAGCCTTATTCCAGTCGGGTTTTCAGGATTTCCCCAATGAATATGCATTGAAAGCAGTGCATGCAAAAAGATTTCATGCATATTCATTGGGGAAATCCTGAATACCCGACTGGAATACGGCTCTCGAGGACCGGAGTACCCTACCCCTGCCTTAACTGATATGTAATTTTTCATTAATGCATCCCACTCAGCCAAGCTGTCCATTGAGCCCAACCCTCATTTAACTTCAGATTTAGTTCGCCAGTTTATTGAAATCCCAAATCCATGACCACACAATATTGACCCCCCCTCCCCCTCCCCATCAATTTGAGAGGGAGTGAAGTAGATTAAAAGTTTAGAAGTACATTAATGCAATACAGTGGTGGTTTGTGGGTCATTATGCTCCCCCATAAATCTAGTATTCTGACATATTAACTCCTATACCCATAAATGAACCCAACTTGCCTTACCATTTAATATGCCCTTCTGAACTTCAAAACTTATCACAGTGATCTAAACATACTATTTCACCCCACTGAACACCAAAATCCACTACTGTTTTCAACTGGCCTCCTCCACCAACTAACAACCCCCATGTCCCCAATACAATAATATCCAATCAATCCACCAAACATAGTACATTTCAGTGTGCCCAACAAATTTGATTTCCCTACTTCTCTCCCCTCCCCAATACATTGTATTTATTCTATAAAGGACTTAAGAAAATAAAATTTCTAACTAGCTGGCTAGACAGGTACAAGGTAGGCATAACCGTAGAGTTAATTTTTCTCGAGATAATAATTCCAAGTAGTTCAATTTAATGAAGAGTAACTCAGTCAACTGAAGTATTCAATAACTGTTCTTACCTTTCACCTGTTTATTTATTGGGATTTATTAACTGTCTTTTGAAGTAATTCACCTAAGGTAGTGTACAGCAGGTAGTTTAGTTACAACCAAACTAAACTAAGCCTTAGGTTTATATACCGCATCTTCTCCACTGAAGTGGAGCTCGACACGGTTTACAGAGTTTAAAAAATATGGGAAGAGAGAAGAACATGTAGAAGTTTTTATTTTTATTTTTTTGTAAAGCTCTTCAGAGAAAATAGTGTGGGAGAAGGAGGGTTATTTAGGGTTAAACTATAGGGAAAGAGGTTTTGTAGGAGGGGGGCCCCAGAAATCCTCAAATGTCACTTTTCCAGACCCCCTCGATTTTCCCCATGTGGTGCCTGTCTGCCTCAGTCCAGAACACAGCTGGAACAATTTGAAAAGAACTCTGCCTCACAAGCTCGCACTACGATCTTGCTCTTTGAACAGCCAGTTGGAATGAGCCTCACATCCCTGGAAACTCTCTCACTGTGAAGGAGGGAACACCACATAGCCAGCCCACTAAGGAGCCAAACAGCCTGCACTCAAGTTTCTGATAAATCAGGAATGCAAGCATTTACTCAGGGGACAGCCCTCAAGCTCCAAAAATATTATATCAGGCTGGCTAGACAGGTGTCTCCGAGGGGTGATCCTGCTAACAGCAGACCTCTGCCGTGTGCGTCTGCATCTTCTCCCGGGCAGAAGTCCTAACAAGAAGAAACCTCTGGGCATCAAGCCTCCAACTTAAAATGACAGGGAAAAAAACATGAAAATATAAAACCGCAGAGCAGATCAGAAACACATATGAGCAACTTGCTTTCAGAAGAAAAACTGAGGGGGCAGGAACCTACTGGGAAGAAGGCAGAGTTGAAAAATATAAGATATTCTGCAAGCAACTTGTGGGATCAAATCTATAGCCCTGGCGTTCAGGACTACTAGACATATTTGCTATTTTTAAATACAACTTGTACCAGTCCACAGAATCTGATTTTGCAATATGCAGAGATCACATTATTCCTTGCAGATGTTATAATGTTGATTAGGCCCTCTTCCTTGCCTCTCTCCCCATCTCACCGCCAAAGATTAATAGAAAACATGATGATCTCCCTTTCAGTCTACACTACAGAAAAGGGAAAATGCCTGCAGATGCAAAGACATAAAAGCTGCTATTTTTCAGCTAAATGCACAGAATAACAACTTTACAAGGGTATAGAAAGAGAGGAAGATTTGTATTCCTGCTTTATATTTGATTTTTTTGAAATTACATTCTAAGATAGGCCACATGACAAGAAACAAATGTATAAATGGAAAGAAGTACTGTACAGTGGAGCCACTACTGTAGGCAGAAAACCAAAATCACCAGGCAAATCAGTATATTTATTTTTTACATTTATATACCACTTATAACCTATGTGGTGTACATTCAGGTACGCAAGCATTTTTCCCTATCTGTCCTGGCAGGCTCACACTCTATCTAATGTACCTGGGGCAATGGGGGATTAAGGACCTCTTCTATCAAACTGCACTAGCAGTTTATAGCATGGTGAACTGTGCTGAATGGTACGCGCTGCTCCTGACGCTCATAGAGTTCCTATGAGTGTCAGGAGCAGCGCAGACCATTCTGTGCTAAAAACTGCTAGCACAGTTTGATAGAAGAGGCCCTAAGTGACTTGCCCAGGGTCACAAGGAGCAGTGTGAGATTTGAACCCACAACCTCAGAGTGCTGAGGCTGTGGCTCTAACCACCGCACTACATACTCCCCTCTATGATGGTCCAACAGAAGTATCACACTGTCATTGATGCAGCTGAAAACAACAACCAAAAATGAATTGGGGGGGGGGAAGGGGAAGCATTTCTTTAGTAAAGCAAATACTAATTATCAGGTAAGAAATACAGGATTATATTTTTAGTCTCATACAGAAAAGTACTGACGCTACAGAAGAAGTTAGTGAACTTTAAGGGAATCATTACCTCTTAGCTTCAAGCAATATGATAAACATCTACTGTTGGTCAAAGTCCTTCTCTCAGAGATGATTTTGTTATAGTGCTAATTTTTTAAACATCTTTCCATTTACATGTGTCTATATGTATTTCTATATTTTTCATACTGCTATATCTGCTTGTACACATCCATGTCGTCAAAGTTTGTCTCCCTCTTGAGAAAACTAGGAACCAGAAACATACTTCTTAACCTACAGTATAGCAGCCCCATATCCCTTTGGAACTCAGAGGCCATCAGAACGTCAGGCAAAGGGCCAAGGTGCCCCTACTAAAGGAGGGAAGGTGAAGAAAAGGCAACAGTCTGGGCAGAAGAGATTCATTTCTAAGAGACTAACAGGTTCAAACACAAGAAGCAGCAATTAACAAGGCACTTGGAGACTCACAAGTAACTTTTCTGAGAAGAGGATGTGTGTAGGAGGATAATTAGCAGAGATGCATACTACAGGAAACAGAGAAGGTATTCCCGATTGACCAATTGGAATACGCCAGACCATCAGCTTGAGACCACTGTCAGCATAAAGGACTTAAGAGAGCAGGGCTCACTTCCTGTGGGAGACCAGCTTTCTAGGAGGGATGTATGACAGTACCTCCTTTTTTCTACAGAGGGAACCCAAAGACCCCTCAGACCAGGTTTGGTGGGGTGTTGCTTATGAAATTTGCAAAAGACAGCTGGCATGAACATCGGAAGCTTCCACCTAAGACCTTTCTTCTGGTCCACAGCCCTTCCAATGAATTAAATATTGTAGCTTGCTCTCAGAACGTCAAGCATCCAGAATTCTCTGAATCTCATTCTGGATTTCTACCCACAATGATGGAGCCCAATGAGTATCTTCCTACCCACTGACTCATGTGAAGGTGGAATGCGAAGGAAAGGTGGCAATTTCAGATATAGAGAAACAGGCAGCAATATTTCTAATACCTCAAAAGAGCTGATATACTTAGAACAAACATTTTAATCAACAGACTTTGAACCAAATTTCTTGCAATAAGCCACATTTGGTGTCCCACCCTTTATGACAGTGTTGGGTCAGCCAGTCACTTCTATAACTGCATCACTGAATACAAGGTGAACTGGACATATTGCCAAATACCTCTCAGATGCTGGGTAAATTGATCCACTGAAAGCAAATCCACAACAAACGGGGAAGTGAAGTAAGGCCCTATGATATCTTCCATATGCACTACAAAAGGAGGTAGAATAGGTGGATTAACAGGAGGCATCTTTGTGTACAAACTTGGCTCATGGAAGTAATTCTGTAAAATTATCCTGGTGACCAGAAATACAACAGTGTACAATTAGTTGCAAAATCTGGTTAACGGGAATGGAAATCGATATACTGTCTTTTTGTAGTTACAATAAAAGTGGCTTATGTACAGGTACTTAGTTTGTACCTGGGGTAATGGAGGGTTAAGGAACTTGCTCAGAGAGTGACATGAAGATGCAGTGGGAATGGAACTCAGTTGTACTACACTAACCATTAGGCTACTTCTCTACTAAGTCTGACTGTTATACTGAGGGTTGTATACTGAGGAAAATTACAGTTTTAGTCCTAATTGTTTGCAGAAGGCCTTCCAAAAATTGGAAACAAAGTGGGCATCTTGGTCAGACAATGTCCTCAGTCTCTGCAAATGGAAAGTGTGTGCTAAGAAGAGGAAAGCTAGCTGTGATGAAGTTGACAATTTCAGAAGAAGTATGAAGTGGGATATCTTTCGTATCTACCACTACCCAGTTAGTAATATTGTCCTTTGATGGGGACAGGCTCGTGAAAAAAAATCCTCAGTGTTTTTGGACCAGAGATATGAGAATACAGGTTGAGTCATTTGGATATGATAAATTTTGGCTTGTACCTACACAGTGCAGGAGGTTATGTTTAAACTTGATATGCTTATACATGGATGACCACCAAATGGCCACTTTGAAGCAACATTATTCCAGGAGAAACCTTATCGCTATGAGTAAAAGCACAATATTTACCACTAGAGGTGCCATTTTGAAGACTGTGCCATCAGTGCAGGAGCAACTGGGGATTGCTCCTGACCGAAGACCACTGAATCACCAGAGATACTGATGATAGGCCTTTAAAAATGGCATTGTGTCCTTTTAAGTGAGGGTTGGTGATGTCTTTGGGCAAAATGAGGGTGGGGAAGCAGCACTGGCTCTTCACTTTCTGGCCCAGGATCATTGGGTCACAGCTTCAAGGTCTGATGTTTCTGGCATGGTAAAATGACCCCTGGTTGACCATGACATTTTGCTCAGTTGCCTCGATTCCATTGGAATCACTGGACAGGTACTAAACTGGTTCACAGGATTCTTAAAAAACCGCACTTACCAAGTCCACTATAACGGAACCTTCTCCCAATCCTGCTGCAATCCCTGTGGAGTTCCCAAGGCTCCCCCCTATCCCCCTCTCTATTGAAAATCTACATGGCTTCGCTGGGAAGTATGTTATCCGACTTAAACCTGAAATCATTTATATACGCAGATGACATCACTATTATCATTCCCTTAACCTTGCTGACACAAGAGACGGAACAATTCACCTCTTCCGTCCTCACCAAGATAGAACAATGGACCACACAATTCAAATTAAAATTGAACCCTGAAAAAACCAAAATTTTCCTGCCAAGCCCTACCTATAAGCTAACAGATACATCCCTGAAATTAAATGGGTTAGACTACCCAATCAACCCCACTATCAAAATCCTTGGAGTCATTCTGGACTGATGCCTGACCTTCGAAGACCATACTAGTGCTCAGGTTAAAAAATGCTTTTGTACCCTCTGGAAACTTCGCACCATCAAATGCTACTTCGACTTCCTCTCCTTTCGACTGTTGGACTGATCTTAAGCATCTTAGACTATTGCAACATTATACACCTGGGATCCTTTAAGAAAACCATCAAACGTTTGAGAATCGTACAAAATGCTGCCGTTCTCCTTATTTACGATCTCAAAAAATTTGATCATGTAAGCCCTTATTACAAAAAACTGCACTGGCTGCCGATGGAGGCAAGGATCATCTTCAAATTTGCTTGCCTCTGCTTCAAAACCTTAATAGGCTCTTCCCAACCTACCTGTCGGAACACTTTGAATTTTCAGGCCCCACTTGCACACAAAATGCCTACCTGTTTGCCTTCCCGTTCCTAAAGGGCTGTAGCATTCCAAGCAGGCAAATGGTATAAATGCCTAACCACCCTCATCTCTAATTCACCCTCCTACCAAACTTTCAGGAAATCAATCAAAACTTATCTCTTTGATAAATTTATCTGACTTCCCCCTACCTTGTATCCCTGCCTTGATCTCTGATATGCCTCTGGATTTACCTGACTTCTCCCGACTTGTTAAGTTAAACTGAATATCTAAGTTAAACTGAACGCTAAGTTTAACTGAATGTCTTGTTTGTAACACTATTATCTTGTACGCAACATCACTGTCTTGTATGTAACATCGCTGTAAATGTACAGTCCCTTTCTCTGTTAACCGCTCTGAACTGCCATGGTACTGCGGTATACAAAAATAATTTTTTTTAAAAAGTTATTATTAATTGTTTTTAGAAAAGTAGGCAGCCCAGCACATGCAAAGCTGAATGAAATATCTTGATACGTTATAGCATTTACTGTGAAAATCTGATTAAGACGGATGTCTTTAGTTTATAATTCTTCAATGTCACGTTGTCATATTCCCATCAGCAAGATGTTTTAAAGGCCTTCGATTAATACTGCATGCCAGAACTGAAATTACATCCTTTGTCATTTAGTTCTTAATGGTGCAAGTGATATCTATCAAGTAGTGTTTTATGAAGCGTGTGTGATTTTTATTGCAAGCTGTTTTCACAAATCTTTTTCAGGTTTTCAGGTTTTAAAAAGGCTGTTTCGGGCTTACTGTAAATATACCCTTCAGTTTAACAACATAATTCTACATGTGACAGAAGTAAAACCTCCTCTTCAAAGCGTCTGATAGGTTACTTCTAAACCCAATCCCTCCCCCAAATAAATAAATAAATAAAGCAAAAGATTTGCATGTCTATGTTCTCCACCTCTTAAATAGTGTTCTTATGATTATGGAAGACAATTTTTTGCTTTAGATTGTGCTCGGTAAAAAGGTGTGCACAAACAATATTCAATATTTAGTGCAAAGAAAATGTATGATACAAAAAAACACAAATGCACAGCACCTCACTCATAACCAAATATGTATGTAACCAGATCAGTAAGTCATCAGATTGTAATGGTCATATAAAAGACTCCGTTAAAATTATATAGCACAAGGCTAGACATGTACTGACCTTTTGCCAAGTTAGCTGAAGAAAACTAAAATATATTCTTCACATCATTTTCAGATAACGTGCTTATAATTCAACCGAGTCATGGAGGGCAATTTTAAAGCCAATTTTATACATACAGTAGATCAGCACTTTACCTGCAGGAATGGTTGCTTAAAAACTGAGTATAGCCTATACACAAACAACTATACCCAAAACTGAGCAAATTAATTTCCAGGAGCGGAGCTGAGGAACAGTGGAACAGTTTACAATTATTTATTTATTTATTCAATTTTCTATACCATTCTCCCAGGGAAGCTCAGAATGATTTATACGAATTTATTTAGGTACGCTTGCATTTTCCCCTGTCTGTCCTGGTGGGCTCACTATCTATCTAATGTACCTTAGGCAATGGGGGGATTAAGGGCTAGATTCACTAAGGGCACGGATCGGATCTGATCCATAAGGGATTTGATCCGTGTCCGAGGGGCTGATTCACAAATTGCCCTCATGCAAATGAGGGTGATCGGCATCACAACCCCAACCGACTGAATTGGATTGCTGAACGGCGATCCTTGAGCATGCGCAGACCATCTGTAGATGGTCTGCGCATGCGCTGGCCCACCGTTCCCGGCAGAGCAGGAAATCTCTTTTTTTTTAAAGTTTCAAGTTTTATTAAAATTTTGATGTATCGCAATATCATTAATTTAAAGCGATTTACAATTAAAACAGAGTCTTAATTATTAACTAAAACTAACACAGACAGACATGACGTACCAATACATAAGGGAAATAGGGAGAACTCCAATAAGTATAGTAAAGGATACATACAAGGAAAATACAAACGGAGGGTAAGAAACTTTAAAAGTACTGATAAAAGTATAATTGAAAATTAAGAACTTTATTTATTTATTTATTTTTAATTCAATTTCTCAGAGCCTAAGACAGAGGACAAGTGAGTTTTAGCAACGAATGTGATCAACAGAGACTCCGATAATTAGGTCTCAAAAGCATCCTTGTACAACCAGCATTTTAACAGTCCTTTAAATTTACTTAGTGATTTTTCTTCCTTAATAAATAATGGTAAGGAATTCCATATTCTGGGTGCTGTAACTGCAAAGATCGTATTTTGCCTTGTATTTATTATACTAAGTGGTGGAATTATTAGAAGGTTTTTGTCCTCTGATCTCAGACTTCTAGTAGGAATATATGGAATAATGTACCTTTCTAAAAATGGAGCTTTAGTTGTTAATATATTGAATGTTAATATTGCTAATTTGTAGGAGATTCTGTGAACAATTGGAAGCCAATGAGCTTCTTTAAGACGAGGCGTCACATGATCAAATTTTTTCCTCTTCATTATAATCTTAATTGAGGTGTTTTGAATTAGTTGTAATTGATGGATTTCTTTAAGAGCTACTCCTTTATAGAGCGAGTTGCAATAGTCTAACTTTGAAATGATCAACAAATGTACAAAGATATTCAGTGATGATAGCTCCAAAAAGGGGGTGATTGATCTAATCATTCATAACCTCTGAAAACAACCTCTTACTACTGCACTAATCTGATTATGATATGTCAATTTTTGATCCAGAATAACCCCTAGAACTCTAATTGTAGTGACTTCTTGCAATTGGATATTATTTATGTTTATTGAAGCGGTGAGTTTCAGTCCTTCTTTCCAAGGGAAGTGTATTATTTTTGTTTTATCTGTATTCATTACTAATTTATTTTCATCAAGCCAGTCAGAGATTGTACTTAATTTCTTATTAATATTTTGGAATTCCTCTATGGAATATAAGTCTAATGGAAGCAAGAGTTGAAGATCATCCGCGTAAGCGAACAATGTAAACCCAATAGATTGACAGAGAGTCAGCAGAGGAACTAAAAAGATGTTAAATAGTAGGGGAGATAATATCGATCCCGTGCCCATGATTTTATCCTGCTTTAAGCCCATGGGTTAAAACCACGGGGAAGGGCAGGAGAGTTGGGGCAGCAGGAGAGATTCGGAGTGAGAGCAGGGCGGCAGGAGAGATTTGTGGCGAGAGAAGGAGATGAGGCAGGCAGGAGATCGAGGATGAGAGCAGGAGATTGAGGCTGAGAGCAGGAGATTGGGCAGGCAGGAGATCGGGGCTGAGAGCAGGAAAACAAGGCGGCAGAAGGCAGGGCAGTTGGAAAGGACCTGAGCGACTGGTCCTCAGCAGGCACTTATTTTTGGATTGGTCAACCCAGTTGGTGTCCCTCTTTTTTTTTAGTGAATCGCTGCCTGCCTACATTTGAATGCCGTTCCCCCTCATTTGCATGCGTGGGTCGGAGGATGAACGGGACAGAGGGAAATCGGGTCACAAAGGGGTCGCTAAGTGGTCAGAAGTTGATCGGTGGGCTTAGTGAATCTAGCCCTTAGTGACTTGCCCAGGGTTTGAACCTACAACCTCTGGATGATGAGACCGTAGCTTTAACCACTGCACCACACTCTCCCCTTGTGCTGAAAATAGGCATGGATGCATATAAATTAACCAGAAAATTGTACACACTGAAAAATAGGTGTAGATCTGAAATACAAATTCCCAGGAGGAAATATGTGCATACTTAAAAAAAAAATGGTTGCACCTGCACGGTTGAAGTAGCAAGGATGAAAGAAAAAGTATGAAGGCTAATTATAAATGCTGTGGTATGATTCCTGCTTCTAACTTCTATTTCTCAAGTTAGCTGGAACCCCTGTTAAAGGCCCCTGAAGGGGAGAAAGAAGATAAGAGTCTAGTCTAATCTAATCTAATCTACAATTTGTGAGTCGTTCAATGCCTAAATAGGTTCAAGGTGACATACAATTTGGGTGTTAAGCAAACAGATAAAGAAAAAAGGGGACATTAAGCAGAAGGAGGAGAAGGAGGAGAGGGAGGGGCGAAGAGACCTCTATGGGGGAAGCAAAGAGTCCCAACCACTGTAAAACAAAGTTGCTTATCTGGACTAAGTATAGATAGGATGTAATCATGTGACTCCTAAGCTCAGGGCCACTCCATTTTATAAGTAACTTATTCACTGCTAAGGAGCAGCCAAATAAGATGATGAGGTGCATGGATCAGTAAGTGTGCTGTGGTAAGCTCTAGCACGCTTACTTGAGCTTAAAATAGCTTATTTCAGGATGTGCTCAGGAGTCCTTTGGTAAGTTCCAGATTAGCACATGCTAACCATGTGCTAAAAATTATTTTTAAATTTTTGTTGGAGGGGGCTTATCTGGAGAGGGTAGAGTGGGAATTCCTGTGCTACTCACCACAGCTGCCTTATCATGCACTAACTGGTTAATGCAGGATTAGAATGTGAGCGCTTACTTCCTACAAGACAGATGATCACACACATTATTATTATTTTTTTAATGATCAAGTGCTAATGGCAACCTTAGCGCATGGCAAGTAATACAAAAATTGGAGAATCAGCCATTTTATTGCTGCAGTAAACGGCTTTAGCCTGAGGGGGGGGGGGGGGGGGGGAGGAACACAACTCCTGTAAGGCGCTCTATGGCCACGTTTTGCTGCAGCTTCGTAAAAGGACCCTTAAGAGAGGTTTGGTGAGTGCTGTATGACTGAATATACCATCTCTAATGCCCAAGCAGTAATGTGAAGATGTTAAGTGACAACCAAATAATTGCTTTGGAAGTGCTATTCAGTGAAACACATTTCAAGAGAACTGCAACTTGCTCAGAGGCTCTGATTTGATGAGGTTGACTATCTGTTGTCCAATTAGCTAGCGTGTGCTTTAACCCTGGTATGCCAAATCTGTTGGCATCAAAGGAGCTGCCTAGACTTTAATAGATACATTCTTTTAAGATAGAGAGACCTGTTTATTACATGGAGAGTGTCCTTGCTTGGATGCTTGTGCAGTTTAGGATATAAGGTAGGCAGTACTATTTCTTCATTCACGTGTAAGGATGTCACAATCGTTGGCAGGAATTTAGAATAAATTTTGAGTACCAGGGGCAGTGGAACACCTTTTTTTTTGGGGATGCCCAAGCTCTGCCCCAGACCCACCCCCTAATAATAGTACTAATTGCAATGCTATTACTGCCATTCATTCTTCAGATACATGCAATCTAATCTTATTAACAATATATAATGGTAACCTCAAAATTAAACTACACAAAGCATACTGTATGAAGAGAAAATTGAACTAACTATCATTTATAGTTGGCTTTTTTCAGCTACTGGATGTATAATGCACCTTAGAGGGAACACAGTTCCTTCTGCACAAGCATCACTCTGTTGTTTTTTTTTTTAAAGGGGAGGGAGGACAGTAGGAGCACTATTAATTATTTCTATAGTGCTACCAGACATACGCAGTGCTGTACAGAGTCACAAAGAAGACAGTCCCTGCTCAAACAGCTTACAATCTAAACAGCCAAGACAGACAAACAGGATGTCATGGATGCAGTTAAGGAGAACGGTTAATCTGCTGGCTAGGTTGGTGGGCAGTGGGGAGTAGGGTTATGGACTGAAGGCTATATCAAAAAGATGGATTTTCAGTCTACTTTTAAACAAAGGAAGGGGCTTGGCAGACAAACTCGGGTAATTTATTCCAGGCATGAAATTATGGACAACCTTTCAAACACAATGACAGAAATCGAAAAATGGTTCACCAATTTCAAACTGAAACTAAACACAGAGAAAACAAAAGTCTTTTTGGCAAGCCCCAATGACAAAATTATGAGAACATCGTTAAAAATAAACAACCACGAATATCCAATATCCAATACCATAAAAATACTGGGTATCACACTAGATATACACCTAACCATGGCTGACCACAAACTTACTGGTGAAAAAATGTTTTTACACGCTGTGGAAGCTAAGGACCATTAAAAAATACTTGGACCCAACATCCTTCAGGTTGCTGGTGCAATCGCTGATCCTATCCATCCTTGACTACTGCAACATTGTCTACCTGGGTATCCCACAAAAAAACAGTAAAAAAAATGAGATTAGTACAAAACACAGCTGTTCGCTTAATCTTCGGACTGAGAAAGAAAGAACACATTAGCCCCTACTATAAAAAACTGCACTGGCTACCAATGGAAGCGTGAATACTATTCAAATTTGCATGTATCTGTTTCAAACAAGTCTGGGGTCTAGCACCTTTCTACCTGCAAACACACTTCATTCTGCACAACACGAACAACCAGAAACAAAAACATCTTTGCATACCCAAAGATCACAGACTGCAGATACAAATCCTTCCTGGATAGAACCTTCATGTTCCAAGCGAATAGACAAGTCTGGCTGAGAAACTGCATAAATGAACCCAAACTGACCTACAATGCATTCCGAAAATCAATTAAAACCGCCCTATTCGACAAATTCATTGACTAAACAGACGACCCTCTCTCAGTATGATATTCCCCGCTGTAAACGCTAACTCAGTCTCTCAGGTAACTCCGATTTTCATGTATTCTTTACCCATGGAACTCCAATTAGTATGTAACTTTTCTATTTATGCTTCCTGTTATTCGCCGACTATCTAGCCTTCTTTCAATGTGAACCGCCTAGAAGTCGCTTGACTATGGCAGTATAGAAAAATAAAGTTATTATTATTATTATTAATAAAATATACAGAGGGCAGAAGTAAATTTCAAAAACGGACATATTCCAGTCATTACACTACACTTTAATATTTTCACAGGAAATAGTTGAGAGCGGGAGAAGTGGTAAGAGGATGTGTGTCCTAGAATGCTATGTGACTGGTCAGTCAGGCAAGCTGGCTCACCATGCAGGTAGTGATATAATTTGTTTTTGAGATATTTAATAAACAGTGTTTTTTAAAAAATATAAATGCGGAAACGTTTTTAAGATGCCTCGTATGCTGATACCATTTTATTGGACTAAATATATTTTCAATTAGGTTTCAGAGGCCACAACCTTTTTCTTCAGGTCAGGACAGTATACGGCTGTTATGATGTCCTGTTCTGACATGAGGAAGGAGAGTTTGGCCTCCAAAAATTGGTCGATTAGACCAATAAAGAAATGTCATGTTATTTCCATTTTCATTATTAACATTTATGAACACAGATACCACACTACTTTATTCTAAACTAATAAATAAAATTATTTTTTTCTACCTTTATTGTTTGCTTATTTACTTTTTCTAATCGTATTGGTCCCAGTTTCTGGTTTCTGCTTTCCTTGTCTCCCTCTTAACTCTCTTGCCAAGATTTCTTGTCAATTTATCATTTTTCTCTCCTTTCTTCAAATTATTTTTCTGCCTCTATCCAGATTTAATTCTTTCCTACTATGCAGTTTACAATTCCCCCCTTTTTTCTTTCTTTTTACTATGTCTACCTACAGCTTGCCATCTCTTTCTCTCACTCTGACTCACCTATTTCACTTTTTCTTGTTTTCTAGTCTCTCACTAACTCTATCTTCTTTCTTCTCCCCATCCAGCTTCTTATCCTTCTCCTCTTTCTCTCCCTTCTCCCCAGCATCTGCCTCTTCTATCCTCCTTTCCATCCAGTGTCTACCTCCTCTGTTCCTCTCCACATCCAGTCTCTGCCCTCTTTCCCCTTCCATCCAATGTCTGTCCCCTCTCTTCAGCCCCTCACATCCAACATCTGTCTCATCTCTTCCATTCGGATTCTACATCTCTATCCCTCTCATCCAGCATCTGTCCCCTCTCTCCTCCTCACACAGCATCTGTCCCCTTTCTACTCCTGAGCAAACAACAAAAAGAGGCACTGCAGATGTCAGATCCAACTTGTGGTCACAATGTCTTTTGTTAAGTCTATACCATAGGACATACCATATTCTACTACATCCAGCATCTGTTCTCTTTCTTCCCCACTCCATCTAGCATCTACCCTTCTCTTCCCATCATCCATCATCTGTCTCCTCTCTTCCCCTAATCTAATATCTGCCCCTTTAATCCTCTCCTACCCGATACACTTACTGCCCACTGATGCTGTTCTCCAGACTAGCAGTGTGGCAAAACATGAACAAGAAACTGCAAGGTTGCACTGTTCCTCCTTGCAGCTGCCAGCTCTGCCCCAGAACTAAAGGCGACGTCAGAAGTAGATGGGACCAGCAGCCATAAGGAGGAATAATGCAGCCCCATGGTTTGTTTTTACTGCAGATTTTTGGAGGTGTCATGGCACCCATGGCTTCCCCCACTCCAATGCCTATGTTGAGTACTACTTTATTAAAACGAAAGTGAGTGTAAGACCCACATATGATTGAGGCTCTAAATTCATTGATTTTTCTAGCCAAAGTAACCACTACTTGAAATAAATTTCTACTTTATATTCTTCAGAGATGATGATTCCTTGGGCTACATTGGCATGAGAAAAAGGACACTGTCTTACTGTTGTTTTTATCTTAGCCACCACTGCCACAGAGCTGGGAAAACAGCTGGCCAGTAGCAGTAAGAGGGGAACGTTTTTCATGTAGATTTCATGCTGCTTATCCCAGGAATAAATAGTGGATTTTCCTAAGTCCATTTTAAATTGGTTCACAGACTTTTCTTCCAGGAACTTTTAAAAACCCTGCTACACTAACCACTTTAAGTACATTTTCTAGCAAGAAATTCCAGAGCTTAATTACACATTATCTTAGGGAAAATACACTGGCTATTCCTGTGATAAGCAGCATGAGATCTATCATACTCGTTTGGATTCTTGCCAGTTACTTGTGATCTGGATTAGCCACTGATGAAAACAAGATATGAGGCTTGAAGGACCTTCCCTCCATCCCAATATGGCACGTTTAAGTACTTACATAGCCCATGCTGAAAGCTAACTTTTATTATTTCAGTTATACTTTAAGCTGTTGAAATTTTGCCAAATGAATGTTTTTGTGGCATGCATGCTCTACAACCTATATTTCAATTCTAGTTTGTTATTTTCCTTTCACAAATGCTGGCACTACAGGTAATTGTGAAACTTGTAGCCTGACTGTGCTAATTATGCTGGTGAACAAAGGATTGGTTTGGGGGTCGGGGGGGGGGGGAGAGGGGGAGGTTAAAAGACAGCAACTGCTCTGGGTCCCCAGGCTAAAGGGTACCCCTGAAGCTGAACAAGATGCAGCCTGCTGGTGAGCTTTTGGGCCCAAGCATGTTTAACACCAGCTCTGGGCATATGAGAGGATGAAACATGCAAAACCTTTTTGGCCTGAATAGGTATAGTACGTCAGCAATGTGATAGTTGAGGCGGAATAGAAATCAGTAATGTAATGTAATGTAATGTAATATATAGTATGATATATGGAATGAGTATGGTGGATGGTTGGTATATATGCTGACTTCCACATACTAAACTAAACCTTAGGCTTATATACCACATATTCTCTATAAAAAATAATTCATAGAAACATAAAAAAATATCATCGGCTTAAGGGTCACATATAAAAATGTGAGTGAAGCCTTGGACTGCAACCCATGAGCTCTGACCCAGAATTCCATGCTATAATGCTGAGAATGGAGTCGGTTCAGTGAATGGCCACTAGGATGGTCTCAGGACTCAAGGATCTCCCATATGAAGACCGTCTAGGTAAGTTGCAGCTATACTCTCTCGAGACCGTAATGAGATGGAAGAAGATATCTTTTTCCTTACAGGACCTAAGGCAACAAGAGGGCATCCATTAAAAATCAAGGGTGGGAGATTTCACGGTGACATTAAGAAGTATTTCTTCACCGAAAGGGTGGTTGATCGTCCGAATGATCTTCCACTTCAGGTAGCTGAGGCCAGCAATGTGCTCGATTTTGAGAAAAAATGGGATAAACATGTAGGTTCACTTCGAGGAAGTGCTTAGGGGGGAGGGTTCTTCGAGTGGGCAGACATGTTGGGCCGATGGCCCTTTTTTGCCGTCATATTCTATGTTTCTATAATCAGCAGACTATTGGGTGAATAACAAGCACGCACTACTTTTAAAATGGAACACAGTGGCCAATGCTCAAAAGTAGTCATTAATAGCAGTGGCTGAACTTACTGAATGAGGAATAGCGATTGATGTTCAAAGGAAATCACATGCAAATGAGATGTGCAGAAAATCTGTGTGCAGTTTGGTAAGGAAAGTGTCCAGCACATGTGCAAAATAGAAGGCAAGGGTTAGGGGGCAAACGAGTGCAGTAGATTTGTCCCATTACACAGGAAAAAAAAAAGCATAAATATAATGCAACACATAGTAACACAGTAGATGACAGCAAATAAAGACCCGAATGGTCCATCCAGTCTGTCCAACCTGATTCAATTAAAATTTTTTTTTTCTTCTTAGCTATTTCTGGGCAAGAATCCAAAGCTCTGCCCGGTCCTGTGCTTAGGTTCCAACTACTGAAGTCTCTGTCAAAGCTCACTCCACACTACACCAGGATCTCAAACTTAAACCCTTTGCAGGGCCACATTTTGGATTTGTAGGCACTTGGAGGGCCGCAGAAAAAATTGGCGCACTAAATGCTAATGTGTCCATTAAATTCTATGGACAAATTAGCATTTAGCGCATGCTAATATTTAGCATGCGCTAAATCGGCTAGCACGCCTTAGTTAAAGGACCCCTATTTTTTCTGCGGCCCTCCAAGTACCTACAAATCCAAAATGTGGATTATAAGAAGCAATTAAGGAAAGATTATCGGAAGCAATTAAGGAAAGATTTATAAACTAAATCTTTCCTTAATTGCTTCTGATAATTTCAGCTATACACAGCTGAAAGCAGTGCAACATGCAGAAAGTGAAAAAGCATCAACAGCTCTCACCTCCTCCAGCACTGGACACACACACAAGCTTGCACTGCCTCCAACTATTGCTCCAAGCTGCACATTCTGGAACATTGCCCGCCTCACTGCTGTAACCTCACGCAAGCGCTTTCCTGAGTCTGCACGCGATTGGACTCCACCTCACAATCACGCAGGAAAGCACTTGCGTGAGGTTACTGCGACCCCCGGACGCGACTACCGGATACTTGTGGAGTGGACGAGGGCTTTAAAATAGTACCTGGCAGGCCGCATGTGGCCCCTGGTCCGCGAGTTTGAGACCGCTGCTCTACACCATCCCAGCCACTGAAGCCCTCCCCAGCCCATCCTTAACCAAATGGCCATATATAGACAGAGACCATGCAAGTTTGCCCAGTACTGGCCTTAGTCCAGGGGTGTCAAAGTCCCTCCTCGAGGGCCGCAATCCAGTTGGGTTTTCAGGATTTCCCCAATGAATATGTATGAGATCTATTTGCATGCACTGCTTTCATTGTATGCTAATAGATCTCATGCATATTCATTGGGGAAATCCTGAAAACCCGACTGGATTGCGGCTCTCAAGGAGGGACTTTGACACCCCTACCTTAGTCCTTCAATATTTACTATTATTTTCTGATTCTAGATCCTCTGTGCTCAATCCATGCTTTTTTGAACTTTGTCATCGTTTTCCTTTTCACCACCTCTCTCGGGAGATCATTCCAGGCATCCACCACCCTGCTTTTTGGACCCTGTCATAAAGGCATGAGTTTTACAGACATCATATGCACACATTCCTGAATGATACTTGCTGGCTATTTATTTCATTGTTGTATTTATTTATTATCGTTGTATTTTGTGTATGGCAACCAGAACACTTTTCTCTTTTTTTTTTTCTTTTTTAAGGTCATACTACTGGTCCAGGCAGAACACACACTCATATGATAGATGCACATGAAAATTGGAGATACTATTAAAAAATGTAAACCACTGAAAAGCTACCCTTTCACATGCAATGTCCCTTGGACTTGCTGGAAAATTCTGAATGTTACATGTAGGCTCTCCCTTCTGTGCATTAAATGGAAACGTCTGTGCATGGCACAGAATGCTTGCTATAATACATTTGCATCTAGTTTTTGGCCACTGCTTTTGCGAACACGACAAATAGCATTGAAACCCACTTAAAGACACTACCCCGGGAGTGAAATTTCTTTTCACATGATCAAGACTAGGTTTCTGCTCACTCTTCCACCTGGAAGATGACATGAAGTGAGCATGGAGCTGGAGATAAGCCTGGTAAGCTTTGAAAAATGACTCCCATAGTTCAAGTTTATTAAAAATTTGTTATCCCGCCTTTTCTAAATTACAAATTAAAAAGTAAAAACATGGTAATACAGACAAGTTAAATTAAAAGCTAATTAATATCCCATAAAAATGAGAACAATAACACACAAACCAACTTATACAAAAGGGAAGAGTAGAACTACAATATATTGAAAGAAAAAGACATTTAAGGAGAAAACAAGAGGTAAGGATTATTAAAGATTTTTCCTTTTTTTCCTGCGCTAATGATCATAGAAATTGTCCTTAAAAGGTCAATCATACAGTAAAAGCATCTTTGAAAAGCACTGTTTTTAAGCTGGTCTTAAAATTATCTAACGTGTGGGTTTCTTGTAGATAAGCCGGTATAGAATTCCAGAGCTTGGGGGCGGTAACAGAGAAAATATTATTGCGCATAGTGTTAATGATTTTTTGTGATAGAATTGTTAACAAGTTTTGATTGGATGACCATAGAACACATTGAGAACTAAGGGGTGTTAGGAGTCTATTAATAAATTCAGGCTGTCCTGTTTGTATAATTTTGAAGGTTAATAGCAGTATTTTGTAAGGTGAGAGATTGGCAACCAGTGTGATTTGATCAAAGGTGTTATGTGGTCAAATTTTTTTGCATTAAAAATAAGTTCGACAGCGGTGTTCTGAATAATCTGAAGGCGTCTAATTTCCTTTTTAAGTAATTCCCTTGAACAGAGCATTCCCGTAGTCTAAGCAAGAAATTACTAGGGAATGAATAAGAGTGTTAAGCAAAGCTTGATTTAAGAAGTTTGCATTCTAACAAGGTTAGTATTCTATCTGTAAATTTCTTCCTACACTGTCTCTCAAAGCCATATCTCCATCTCTCAGTTTGGTGTTTGTGGTAAAGCGCAGTTACTTACCGTAACAGGTGTTATCCAGGGACAGCAGGCATATATTCTCACATGTGGGTGACGTCATCTACGGAGCCCCGGCGCGGACAGCTTTTCAAGCAAACTTGATTGAAGTTTCAAGTTTGCACACTGCACCACGCATGTGCGTGCCTTCTCGCCCACTAGAGGGCGCATCCCACCTCGTGGTCCTCAGTTCCATAACTAGCAAGGAAGCCATCCCCGGGGAGGCGGGCGGGTTGTGAGAATATATGCCTGCTGTCCCTGGATAACACCTGTTACGGTAAGTAACTGTGATTTATCCCAGGACAAGCAGGCATGATATTCTCACATGTGGGTGACCTCCAAGCTAACCAAAAAAGGGCAGGTGGGAGGATGGCAATTTAGGAAAACAGATTTTGCAAAACTGACTGGCCAAACCGGCCGTCACTCCTGGATAAAGTGTCCAGACAGTAATGAGAGGTGAATGTATGAACCGAAGACCAAGTGGCAGCCTTACATATGTCCTCCATCGGAGTGGATCGGAGGAAAGCTATCGAAGCTGCCATCGCTCGGACCTTGTGCCCCGTGACTCGACCCGGGGGAGGAAGGCCCGCCTGAGCGTAGCAAAAGGAAATGCAAGCGGCCAACCAGTTAGACAGAGTGCGCTTGGAAACTGGATGCCCTAATCGATTGGGATCGAAGGACAAAAACAATTGAGGAACCTTCCGATGAGGCCTGGTGCGTTGAAGATAATATGCCAACGCTCTCTTACAGTCAAGCGTGTGAAGCGCCGTCTCGCCAGGATGGGAGTGGGGCTTCGGGAAGAACACAGGAAGGACAATGGACTGATTGAGGTGGAAGTCAGAAACAACTTTAGGTAAAAACTTAGGATGGGTGCGGAGAACCACCTTGTCGTGATGAAAGACAGTGAAAGGAGGGTCCGCAACCAAGGCTTGCAACTCCCCAATCCGCCTGGCGGAGGTGAGGGCAATTAGAAACACCGCCTTCCAAGTCAGAAATTTCAAGAGGGACTTGTTGAGTGGCTCAAACGGGGGTTTCATCAGTTGAGCCAGAACCACATTCAAATTCCACACGACAGACGGAGGCTTAAGAGGGGGACAAACCCTGAGTAGCCCTTTCATGAAGCGTGTCACCAAGGGATGGAGTGACAGAGGGCGTCCCTCCAGAGGTTGGTGGAAAGCAGAAATCGCACTGAGATGAACCCGCACCGAAGTGGTTTTCAAGCCGGAGCGCGACAAATGAAACAAATATTCTAAAACCGAGGATACCGGAACTGATACCGGATCCAGGTGAAAAGACGAGCACCAGGTGGAAAACCTGGTCCATTTCTGCGCATAGCAAAGCCTCGTCGAGATCTTGCGGGAGGCTTCCAACACCTCCTTCACCGATTGAGACAGGTCCGGAGGAGTCAGGGAACAAGAAACCAGGCTGTCAGGTGCAATGACTGCAGATTGGGATGTAACATGGATCCTTGACTCTGAGACAGCAGAGAAGGAGAGACAGGCAGGGGGAGAGGCTCTCTGGCACTGAGCTGGAGCAGCAGGGAGAACCAGTGCTGACGCGGCCACCGAGGTGCTATGAGAATCATCGTGGCCGTGGACGATTTTAGGTGTACCAACGTTCGCATGATCAGAGGGAACGGAGGGAATGCATACAGGAACCTCCCTTCCCAGTCGAGTAGGAAGGCATCCGCTTCCAGACGGTCCTGCGAGTACATCCGAGAACAATATAGTGGTAGTTTGTGTGTCTCCGGAGAGGCAAACAGATCCACCTGTGGCGTTCCCCAGCGAGCGAAAACCTCGCGTAGAACTGCTGAGTGTAGAGTCCACTCGTGCGGTTGCAGAAGTCGACTCAGTTTGTCCGCCAGGCAGTTCCGTTCTCCTTGGATGTAGACCGCCCGGAGGAAGATGTTCCGGGAGGCCGCCCACTCCCAGAGGTGAAGAGCTTCGGAGCAGAGGGGCCATGACCCCGTTCCTCCCTGCTTGTTCACATAATACATTGCCACCTGATTGTCCGTGCGGACGAGGACCACCTGGTCCTGCAATATGTGAACGAAGGCTCGAAGTGCTAGGAAGATGGCTCGCAGCTCTAGCACGTTGATATGACACTGACGGTCTTCTGTCAACCACAGGCCCTGCATGCGAAGACCGTCGAGATGGGCTCCCCACGCGTACTCCGAGGAGTCCGTGGTCAGGACCTTGCGAAAAGGCGGAGTGCGAAACAATAGCCCCATGGACAGATTTGAAGAGTCTGTCCACCAACGCAGCGATTTCCGCAAGGGCGGAGTTACCGAAATGAGGCGAGACACCGGGTCGCACTCCTGACGCCACTGGGACGCGAGGGTCCACTGAGGGATCCTCAGATGTAGCCTCGCAAACGGCGTGACATGTACCGTCGAGGCCATATGGCCCAGCAGCATCATCATGCGCTTGGCCGACACCCTCGATAGTTGAGAGACCTGGCGGCTCATCCGTACCAAGGTTTCCAACCGCTGGGTCGGCAGGTAGGAGCGTAGGCGCACCGTGTCCAGCACCGCACCTATGAATTGAAGAGACTGCGACGGCCTCAACTGAGACTTTGGAAAGTTTATCTCGAACCCGAGAGTTTGCAGGAAGGCAATAGACTGTCGGGTCGCTGAGATAACCCCCTCCCTGGTCGGGGCTTTGATGAGCCAATCGTCCAGGTAAGGGAACACATGGAGTCCACGTGACCTGAGGGCTGCTGCAACCACCACCATGCACTTCGTGAATACTCGTGGGGACGCGGCCAGGCCGAAGGGCAGTACCCTGTACTGGAGGTGGAGGTCCCCCACCTGGAATCGTAAGAATCTTCGACAGGCGGGGTGCACCGGAACATGGGTGTATGCTTCCTTCAGGTCGAGGGAGCACATCCAGTCCCCTTCCCCCAAGAGGGGGTACAAAATCGGGAGAGATAGCATTCGAAACTTCTCCCGGGCCAGGAATTTGTTGAGCTTCCTGAGGTCCAGTATGGGGCGCAGGTCCCCGGTCTTTTTTGGGACCAAAAAGTAGCGGGAGTAAAACCCCGTACCCCACTGGTCCTTGGGGACCGGCTCGACCGCCCGAAGCTTCAAGAGGGCTTTGGCTTCGGTTATAAGGGTCGGTAGCTGCGAACGGTTGCAGGGGACTAAACTTGGGGGACTGTCCGGCGGCGAGGACACAAAGTTGAGCGAGTAGCCCTCGGAGACGATCCGGAGCACCCAAGCGTCTGAGGTAATCCCGGTCCATGCCTCCCGGAAGGACCGAAGACGGCCCCCGATAGGAAGGGGTTCCTGTGAAAGTGCGGAGGGGAACCCGCCCCGTCCGCTCAGCCCGTCAAAAGGAAGGCGCGGGCTTAGAAGGGCCCTGCGCCTGGGCTTGGGTTTGTCCCCCTCTGCCTCGCTGAGACGGACGTCTCGGAGGCAGTCTCGAGAAAGCCGGGGTCGACTTCTGAGGGTATCGGCGCGGCGGAGGCCGAAAGGGTTTCTGCAGCGGGGGTCTAGGTTTGGGGCGGACCAGGGATGCTAGAGAGCGCTCCTGTTCCGACAAGCGTTTGGTCGCCGCATCCAATGACTCGTCGAATAACTCGGACCCCACACAAGGCAAGTCTGCCAGGCGTTCCTGCAGGTTTGGGTCCATGTCGAGGGTGCGAAGCCAGGCCAAGCGGCGCATGGCCACCGAGAGGGCCGACACCCTCGAAACCAGCTCAAAGGCGTCGTACACTGCGTGGAATAGGTACAACCGCAATTGAGACAGGTTGGACATAAACTTATCGAATCCTGCTCTTTGGGAGTCCGGTAACGAGTTTCGATATTGAGGAAGGTCCTTCACCATACCACGCAAATAGGAGGAAAAGGTGAAGGCGTAATTTAGAACCCTGGTGGCCATCAGGGAATTTGAATAGAGGCGACGGCCAAACTTGTCCAGGGTCCGCCCCTCCCTGCCTGGTGGAACCGCCGCAGAAACCCGTGAGGGCTGTGATTTTTTAAGAGCAGACTCCACCAGAAGAGACTGGTGTGAGAGCTGCGCCTTATCGAACCCTTTAGGGGGAATCGTCCTATACTTCGATTCCATTTTTGAAGGCACAGACGTGACTGTAAGAGGGTTTGACAAGTTATTCAGCCAGGTTTGCAGAAGGACACTGTTGAGAGGGAGTCTAGGCACCTCCCTAGGAAGAGTGGGGAGGTCCTGTTCCTCCAAAAATTCTTTGGAATACCGAGAGCCTACCATGAGGTCAATCCCCAGGGCTTGGGCCATGTCCTGAACGAAGGATGAAAATGAGGACGGCCTAGCCTGGGGGGACGGGGTTCTCGACCGCCCCACCGAGGAGAGGGGGGAGGCCTCATGGGAATAATGAGGATCCCTAACCGATCCCGAATCCCAGGATCCCCTCTCGAGGGCCCTCAAGGGGGAAGGGGAAGTTATCCTCCTCGCAGAACCCTTGGGTGAGGACCCCGGGGTTCGTGGGACACTCTCCCGTTTCCTCGGCGAGGCGGCCCGGGAAGACTTCCCATGAGGTGAGCGGAGGAGCCTCGGGTTGTCGAGGCGTAACTCCGACACCTGCAGCGCCTCGCCCCCGAACGACGAGGAACGGTCGCGCCGAGGCGAGCCTCGGGGCCGCTTAGACTTCCTCGATCGACGCCCCGTCTGAGGTCGCGTCGAGGGCGAGGCGTGTCTGGAAGACCCGGAGGAAGAGGAGGAAAGACGGCGCACTCTGCGCAACTTTTCTTTGGGCCTTACACTCCGCTCAGGGGGTTCTCCCGAGGTCGAGGTCCGGGGCGGGGCCGAGACCGAGGCGAACGGGGCCACCGTACCCGAGGCCGAGGTCGCCGAGGCCGGGGCTCCCGAGGGAGCCCAGGCCGGGGCCTCCGAGACCGAAGGCGCCCCGGCCGAGGTCGAGGCCGCCGGAACCGCAGCACGCTGCAACACTTCCAGGGCTCCCGACAGCTCCGATGAGATCAGAGCTCGGAGGAGATCCTGGAAGGCCGGAATCCCCACGAAGGTGGGGAGTTCCGAGTCCGGGGCACACTCCCTGGAGGGCGACCTCGGTTTCGAGTATTCCCTCGGGGTGTGCGGAGTCGAGGTCCGATGCGGGGCCGGGGTCGACCCACCCGCCTTGGCCTGACTCGAGGATGGCTTCTTTGCTGAAGGGGATGGAACAGAGGACTTACCCGAAGCTTGCTTCACTGACGACGCCTTCGAGGAAGAGGGCCGAGGCGAGGCCGAGGCCCCCGAGGACGCCGAGGCCGAGGTCAAGGCCGGGGCCAAAGCCGAGGCCGACGTCGAGGCCTTAGGCGGTGCGTCGACGGCGAACAATTCGGCCATTCTTGCCTTACGGCGACGGAGGGCCCTGTTTTGGAAGGTAGCACAGCGATCACACGAGTCTGTCGGATGTTCGGGCCCAAGACAGACAATGCACCACCGGTGAGGGTCAGTGATGGAAAGCAACCTCTCGCACCGGCTGCACTTTTTGAATCCCGTAACAGGACGGGACATCCACGAAGAAAAAGAAGAAGGCCGGGAACGTACCGACGTCCCGCGGCCACGGATTCCGGGAGCCCCCGGAGCCCGATGAAAAACGAAAGACTTTTTTTTTTTTTTTTTTTGAAGGGAAACGAAAAGAAAAACAGCACCGCGAACTAATTCGAAGGAAAACAAACTAAACGCGGCAGCTAGAAGGCAAAAACACTGGAGCTCAGATCCACAGGGCTTTCTTGCTCCGCGGAAAAATTTGAACTGAGGACCACGAGGTGGGATGCGCCCTCTAGTGGGCGAGAAGGCACGCACATGCGTGGTGCAGTGTGCAAACTTGAAACTTCAATCAAGTTTGCTTGAAAAGCTGTCCGCGCCGGGGCTCCGTAGATGACGTCACCCACATGTGAGAATATCATGCCTGCTTGTCCTGGGATAATAAGGGTTTCTCTGAATTTAGTATGAATCTTTCTTCTGGAAAAAAAAGAAAAGAACCCCCACCCAACCAAACAAGAAAATATTGTGCTGCATCACATCAGTTTGAACAAGCCTTTGGCATGTATGGGAACAGTAAGCCTCTCTTGGATTTAGCAGATTAAAAATAAAAGAAAAATCTCAAAAAGCAAATATCGTAGACAGGAGCCATAAAAATTCTGGCATATGCTATAATGTTTTTCCAATAGTAATCTTTCTGTGTCAGGAAGATTGCATTAAAAGGAAACAAACAAGGGAAAATGGAGGAAGAAAGGGGAGTCAAAAAATGTAATTAAACATATTAAATTGTAATCTTGTAATTTTAATTGCAGAAGATATCCTATCTCCTTAAGTCTGGAAGGTAATTAAGATTTCAGAAGAGAATATTTATCACAGTAATGTAATATTACATGACTGGCTTCAATTTCAGAATTCGAAGGGCTACAAAAAGCATCTGGATTAAAACTATTATAATCGAGACTTCCGGCGGAAACATGGCGCTGTAGACAGCGTGCTGCTACAGCTCCGCTACACCAGACCACGGCGCGGCAATTAATCTGCTTTTCTCCCTCTGATTTGGGCTGTCCGCGGTGCTGGGGAGTTTGCTGGAGACGCGGCGCGACTTGGATCTCACCTACATAGCAGCCCAGCATTTTAGGTCGCGGGTCGCCCGGTGGCCACGTGGCGCCGCGGACAGCGTGCGGCTGTGACTCTGGCCCACCGGAACGCGGCACGGCTCTTCCCCTGCAGGCCAGACATCGGGTTCGGTCTTCTCCCTGTGCTGGGTAGTTTACTGGAGGCGCGGCGCGACTCGGAACTCACCCACATAGCAGCCCTGCAGTTTCGGTCTCGGGACTCCCGGCGGCCACGTGGCGCCGCAGAAAGAGTGCGGCTGCGACTCTGACACGCCGGAACGCGGCGTGGCTCTTCCCCTGCAGGCCAGATTTCGGGTTCGGTCTTCTCCCTGTGCTGGGGAGCTTGGTGGCGTGGCAAGATCTGGGAGCCTAGGGTCGGATCGCCATGGCAACTAAGGTGGTCTGAAAAGATCGGGAGCGGAGTAAGCTGCCAGAGGCCAAGATGGCGGATCCCGTGTCACCCCCGTCGCCGGAGGCTCCTCACTCATCCTGTGTTACCGCAGTTACGGCAGAGGTTCAGGCTGCCCTTGAGAGCTCTCTGGGGGACCAAACTGCAGCGCATACTTGATAAACTGGACACATTGGACCAGCGATTTGCCTCCCTCACATCGGAGGTCAAGGAGACTCAGCAGCGGGTGAGCGCTGTGGAGGATCACGTCCAGCAGCTTACCCAGGAGCAGTCCGCCCACACTACAGCGTTGGCTGCGTTGCGTGCCAAGGTGGATGACCTGGAGAACAGGTCCCGCCGTAATAACCTTCGGTTTGTTGGCCTGCCCGAATCGGTGCGGGACGTGGAGCTGGGGGCGCTGTTAGAATGTTGGTTGCCTGAGTCTTTGTCTCTATCATCTTCCTCGGGCCCCTTGCGGGTGGAGAGGGCGCATCGCTTGGGGCAGCGGAGAGAGAATGCTGACAGACCTCGAGTGGTCATTTGCCGTATCCTGAATTATCATCATAAGATGGAGATCCTGCGTGCGTTGCGGCAGGGCAAGAAGCTCTTGTATGACAACAAGCCCATTCTTTGCTTCCAGGACTACTCGGCGGAGGTCTCTCAGGCACGGCGCAGGTTTTCACCTTTATGCATCCGTCTCATCCAGCGCCACATCGCTTTTTCTCTGCAATACCCGGCTCGCCTGAGGTTGACATATCTGGGTAGAGCTCATCATTTCGACACCTTGGAGGCCGCACAGCGTTTTGTGACGGAGATGATGCCTGAAGAACCACCGCAGGGAGCTGCTGTGGACTGAGGAGACCCATTTCTGGGGACTGGTCTGTGGTTTGAGTTTGGACTGGGGTTTCTCTCTTCTCCCTCTGCGTTGGGTCTCTGTGTTTTCATGAGGGACTGCCTGGTTGGTGTGTGTGAGGATGGAGGGGGGTTGCCCTGGTTGTTCTATGTTAGTTTGGGTCTGTTCCTGGCCTATCCGGTTATTTGAGCATTGGGGATTTGGCTTGGTGAGTGTGCTTGAGGGTAGGTGTGGTGGCTGTGGTGTTCGGGGAGGGGAGGGGTGGGTTGAGTGTCTTGGGGGGTTTGGCTGCTGGAGGATGTTTATTGCTATTCTCTGAGTTTTGGGGTCTGCGGGTCAGGGGGTACTGGTCATTATTCCCGTGGGAGGGTGTACTTGGTTTCCTGGAAGTGATGCCCTTTTTGGGGTGTCTTGGGTGTAGATTGGGTGAGAGTTGGTTGGGGAGGGGGGTAATTGGGGGGCGGGGTAGGGTCTTGAAGGGTTTCAGGGTTTCTGTGGTGGGGCTTTTTGTGGAATTTTGGGGGGGGTGGGTTGGGGGGTTCTGTGATCTGGGATTGACTTGGTGGCAGGGGTATGGCTCGATTCTTGGGACCGGGGGGCGGTGGCTGGGACGCTTCTCTGATATTATACTGGTTCTTTCTTCTTGTGCTACTTGTCTATTGAGTGGACTGCTCTGGAATACACTTTAACTTCTTGGAATGTTGGGGGGATCCACTCCCCTATTAAGCGCTCCAAAATATTGCAGTTTTGAATCGTTCTAAAACCTCTATTGCTTTTTTACAGGAGACCCGTTTATCCTCAGTGGAACATGCCAAGCTCTGTACCTGGTGGGTGGGTTCCTATTTGGAGGCGCCTGCTGTTGGGGGAAAGGGAGGTGTTATTATTTTGATCCGTAAGGGTCTTCGCCTACAAACCCAGAAAGTGCTCCGCGACCCTAGTGGGCGTTACATCGTTGCCCTAGTGTTACTTGATAATCGGCCCCTTTTGCTCTGCAATGTCTACGCTCCTAATAATCCTTCGGCCAGGTTTTTTCGGGGGCTTCACAATTAACTCTTGCAGTTTGGAGATGTTCCGATGCTGATGGGTGGGGACTTTAATGAGGTACCGGATCCAAAGTTGGATCGCTCTGCTTCTTTGGGTAGAAAGATCTCCAAACTTTATTCGGGTGGTCAGCTTTTGGAATCTACCTTGGGGTTGCTTGATGTGTGGCGGGTGCTACACCCTTTGGAGAGGGATTACTCCCACTTATCCAGGGCGCACGGGACGCTTTCCCGAATTGATTTTATCCTCATTTCTCGCACATTGCTTCCCCGGGTATTGGGGGTTGATATGGGCCCCATTGAAATTTCTGACCATGCTTGGGTGGGATTTCGGTGGACTTGGGGAGACTCTCCACTCAATAGAGGGTCCTGGCGGTTTCCCTGTTATCTATATAGGGATACTCGTTTTCATGAGTTTTTGATACAGCGCTGGCGTGATTTTCAACATAATAATCAGCAGCATTGTGATGATCCCATTCTCTACTGGGAGGCGGCTAAGGCTGTTTTACGGGGGGATGTCATTGCTTATGTGGCCAGGGAGTCGAAGCTGAAGTATAGGATGATTCTGGCTTTAGAGCGGAAGGCAACTGTATTGAGACGTCAGTACGGCAGGGCGCCCTCATTCCTGCTTCGTGCGCAGCTTTTGGAGGTCCAGCAGGAACTGAATGAATTGTTGCATCTCTGGGCCCTGCGGACGAGGGAGTACTTTAAGTTTCATTTGTTTCGGTTTGCGAATAAGAATAGTCGATTGTTGGCGCGCCTGGCGCATCCGAGGGGCGGACCTGAGAGCATATCGGCTCTTCGGGGCTCTTCTGGGGTGCTGCATCATCGGCCGGAGGAGATCTGTAAACTGTTGCGGGAGTTTTTTGCTGAGGTGTCTACAGATCCAGGCCCCGAGCTTTTGGATGGGCAACTTTATCTTGACAGCCTCGATTTGCCTTGTTTATCTCAGCGGGATGCAGCCGTTTTGGATCTTCCCATTACCGCGGAGGAGGTGGAAGGGGCGATTGGGGTCAGTCCGTTGGGAAAGGCGCCGGGCCCGGATGGGTTTCAGAGTGAGTTCTATAAGTTGTTGGTGACGGACATAGCGCCAGTGCTGGCTGAAGTTTATAATCTGAGTGTTGCTAAGGGCTTTCTTCCTCGTTACATAAATTTAGCGTCTATTATAGTTCTCCCGAAGCCTGGTAAGGACCCACTCATGCCTGAATCGTACCGTCCTATTTCATTGTTGAATTATGAGGCGAAGCTTTTGGCTAAACTTTTGGCTACCCGCCTGGCGCACGTTTTGCCATCGGTGATCTCGGACTCTCAGATGGGGTTTGTGCGGGATAGGCCGGTAGCTAAGAATATCCAGCGCATCTTGTTAGCATTGAAACGGGTGGGACAGGACGGTAGCCCCTCCATGCTCATTAGTTTTGATGCCAAGAAGGCGTTTGATAAGGTGCGGTGGGGTTACCTTTTTGCGGTGCTGAGGACGTACGGTTTGGGCCCCTTCTTTTTTGGTGCAATCCAGGCGCTGTATAGTGATCCAGAGGCGCGGATTTTGGTTAATGGGACTTGCTCTGTTTTTTTTCCTATTTGCCGAGGGACTCGCCAGGGCTGCCCCTTGTCGCCGCTCCTGTTTGTGCTTTCTTTAGACCCTCTACTTCGGGAGCTTCAGGCAAATGCGGATATTCGGGGATTGGTCTTGGGAGATTCACATTTTAAACTGGCGGCGTTTGCGGATGATCTATTGGTCTTTTTAACGGACCCGCAGCGTTCCTTGCCCGTATTGTTGGAGAGCCTTCGGGAATATGGAGATTTCTCTGGCTTCACCTTGAATTTTGCGAAATCTGAGGCACTGGCTTCCTCGGTTCATCTTAAGCGGTTTTGGGGAGATAGTTTCCCGTTGCGCTGGGCTGACTCCTCTTTTAGATACCTGGGGATCAGGCTGACTATGGATGTGGCCCAACTGTATCATCTTAACATAGATAAACTCCTTGCGGATACTAAACTGTTGCTAGCCAAATGGCAGGCGTTGCCGCTGTCTTTGTTGGGAAGAATTCATTTATTTCGTATGGTTGTCTTCCCGAGGTGGCTTTACGTTCTTCAGACTCTTCCCATTTCTTTGTTGCAGAGGGATATTCGTTCCCTCACCTCTCTATTGACCCGGTTTTGTTGGGGTGGACGGAGACCTAAATTGAAATGGTCCTTGTTGGTGGGGCCTGCCTACGGGGGTGGTTTGGGGGTGCCCAACATCAGGGTTTATAATCAGGCCTGTTTGCTTTGTCATATTAGTGATTGGGTGTTGGGTACCTCTTTTTATACGGATCTTTCTCTGGAGAGGGATCATTTCTATCCTCTTCATCTTTTGTATCTCCTCCACGCCCCGTTATCTAAACTGCCACGACTTTGTAGGCGTAGTACCTTGTTTCGGTCCTTGTGGACAGTGTGGCATCAAATCCTTCAGTTGTGGCATCAGGACTCTCATACTAGTGCCCTTCTACCGTTGGTGGGGAATTTAGCTTTCCCTCCGGGGGTTGAACCTTCCGTGTTTGGTCGTTGGAGGGCTCGGGGGGTGGAACAGTTGCGGCATGTTCTGCGGGATGATGGGTCTCTCTTACCTTGTGCTGAGTTGGCGGGGAGGGGGGTCCCTGAGATTGGACTTCCTTTTGCTTATTGTCAACTCAGTCACTACGTGGCTTCCCTCCGGGGGACTTCCTTGCGGGGGGATTTTGGGACCCGGCTATGTACTTTTTTGACTGCAGATCCTGATACTAGGGTCTCTATTTCTGTGTTGCATGGCCGGATCCTGGCTCTTTGCCCGCCTAGGGTTTTCCCTGGTATTTTGGAGGCATGGCAGCGGGACTTGGGGGATAATTTTTTGTTAACTACCCTGAAACGCACTGCGGGCTTGGTACATAGTGCTGAATTACGTGAATGTCACTTTCGCACTGTTTTGCGGGCCTATGCTTCCCAGAGTCAGGCTTACCATATGGGTTGTATTGATACTCAGTTATGCATCCGCTGTTCGGTGGAGGTAAATTCTTACTTTCATGGTATTTGGAGTTGTGAGGGGATTCAGGCCTTTTGGAAGGCGCTGGCCTCCTTTTTACAGGGCTTGTTGCAGACCCCTGTGCCAGTCTCAGTGCTTTCCATGCTGTTTGCCCAATTCTCTTTCTTGTATATGTACACTTCTTATGAAAAATTATTTCTTAGTAAATGTTTTATTTTGGGGAAGAAATGTATCTTGTGTTGCTGGCTTTCTTCTGAGCCACTTCCTTCTGGTATTGGAGGAATCGCCTTCATGAACTTCTGGGTTGGGAGTCCTGTTTGGCCTGTTCTTCTCGTCGCCGGAGCAGAGACTTTGTTCACACTTGGACTCCGTACTTGAACATTTTGACTCCTGAGAGTCGTAGCCGTGTTTTGAATAGACTCCACCTCTGAATCTGTGCTTCTATTTGCATTTGCTGTTCCCTGCATATGAGTTTTCTGTATCTGTGGGGGGGATGGGGAGGGGAGGGTGGGGGGTTGGGGATTCTTTGCTGTGGGGTGGGGGTGCGGTGGGTCCGGGGAGGACATAAGAGTCCAGACCTCCGCGGTTGTCTGATGAAAATGTATACCATGGTTGTTATTGCTGTTGTATTTACTATTGCTTAATAAAATAGATTTGAACATAAAACTATTATAATCTAGTGGTACAAATATCTAGGGCTCCTTTTACGAAACCACATTAGAGGCTTTAGTGCACGCACCTTTTTAGCGCACTTAACCCCCGCAATAGCCGAAAAACTACCGCCTGCTCAAGAGGAGGCGGTAGCGGCTAGCGCGGCCGGCAAATTAGTGCACACTATTACGTGCGTTAAATCGCCAACGCGTCTTTGTAAAAAAAGCTCCTAGCCTTCACACAGAACGTTAAAATATATATTTTTCATGAAAGTATTTTCTAGCACTTAAATATATATATATATATATATATATATAAATAAGAGACAGGTAGAAGGTAGATAGACAGACAGATGTACACAGGAACTAAGAAGCTGCGGTGGGGTGGGGGCTAGATTAGGAAGTCGAGTTACTGCTCTGCTCCAGGCTCAAGCTTTTCCCTCCTCTTTCATGCAGGATGACAGGAACAAAACAACCCTTCTGCTCTGGTGTCTAAAATGAAATGTTGGAAGTGGTTCCAGGCCATCCCCTAGAAATTAAGTTTGAAATATAAAGGAATTATTAGCCTAATTATCTTAGTATTTGATACTATATCATTCTTTTCTAGTTCTCAAAGATTGCTGAAATTGCAAATTTCCTCAACATTTCATATTGTTGAAGTTAACACTGACAAGCAATAATGAAAACAGAACTTATCTTCCTTGCTTCCAGAAGGTCAAAGAATCATATCCTAATCTTAAAAATATAAAATCTGTACCCTAATGAAATTAATCTATCTAGGTTAAAAATCGAAGGCTATATCAAAAAGGTAGGTTTTCAGTCTGCTTTTAAACAAGGTAAGGGAACAGACTTGGTGGACAAACTCAGGTAATTTATTCCAGGCATGGGGGGCAGCTAGATGAAAGGAACAAACCCCCTCTTCTATTAAACTGTGCTAGCAGTCTCTAGCGCAGAGAGCCTTGCTGAATGGCCCACGCTGCTCCCGACGCTCATAGGAACTCTATGAGCATCGGGAGCAGTACGGGCCATTCAGCGCGGCTCCCCGTGCAATAGAAGAGGCCCAAAGTCTGAAATTGGCAGTGGAGGAGATGGGCACAACTAAGAGAAGCTGATCTAAGGAACAGAGTTCTCTGGGTGGTGTACAAGGAGAGAGAAGTGAGGAGAGATATTGAGGCGCAGCAAAATGAACAGATTTGTAGGTCAGCAATAGGCAGTGGTGTAGTAAGGGGTGAGTGGCATCCCTCCCCCGTTGTGCATGTGCCCCGTTCCCTTTCTCCCTACCTTTTGAACTTCTCCGGCATGAGCAGCATGCCAACGTCAGTGTCGGATCGCCCTTTGACATCACTTTCTAGGCAGAAGTCCCATTAGTGACATCAAAGAGAACACCGACGCCAACATGGGACCATCCCCATGCACCCCCATTATTACCTCCCTGGCAATAGGAGCTTGAACTGTATACAAAGGTGGAAAAGGAACCATTAAAGTGATTTAAGGAGAGGGGCGATATGAGTATAGCGAGGTTGGTAAATGAGTCATACAACAGAGTTTTGCAATGATTGCAAGGGGGGAGAGGCGTCACTGCAGAGGACCAGTTAGAAGGGTCCAGGTAGTGTGCTCAGAGCGGAAGGGGCAAATTTTGGTGATGTTGCAGAGATAGAAGTGACGGGCCTTAGCAGTTTGTTGGATGTGAGTAGAAAATGAAAGGTCAGAATCGAAGACGACTCCAAGGTTGTGAACAGAGGAGAATGGACCAATGACATAATTTCTTATAGAGATGGAGAACAGAGGAAGAGGAGCAGAGGATTTAGGAGGAAAGAGGAGCAGCTCAGTCTTGGACATATTTAGTTTCGACCCAAAAAACTTCATCTCCCACTGGAAAAATGTGTCCACCAACATCCTTGATGATCTGGCCCCCCTACAAACCAAAACCAGAACCAGCAGGAAATCAGACCAATGGTTTGATAATGAATTACTCCAACTCAAAAGACAGTGTAGAAGATTAGAAAGAAAATGGAGAAAAAAGAACCAAGATCAAACAAAAACCGAATGGAAAAAAATCAACAAACAATACAAAAATCAACTAAGGGATAAGAGGAAAAGCTACTACACTAACCTCATAGGCACGGAAACCCAAGACTCGAAAAAAATATTCCAAATCCTGAAAGAATTAACAGACACCAAACCATACACAACCACCACGAACACTCCTCCACCATCACCCACCCTCTTAGCAGAACACTTCAAGAACAAAATTACCAACACCAGAGCCACTCTCATCCTTAACCCATCCCATCAAAACCCAATCACAATCCACCCTCCAGGAAAAGAGGCAACTGCAGCAGACAGAATTTGGACTCAATTCCCCAACATACAATGGTCAGAATTCAACAAATTCTACAAAAAATACAGCCATGCCTCCTGTGACCTCAACCATTGCCCCTCATATCTCCTTACCACCTCTAGTGTAAAATTCCGCACCACAATTCTTCAATGGATTCAATTCACGCTCACAGAAGGCACATTCCCTGCTGACCTCAGTGAAATCGTCATCACCCCAATCCAAAAAGACCCAAAAGCACCACAAAACCACCCATCTAACTTTAGACCTATAGCCTCAATTCCGCTATATGTCAAAATTATAGAAGGCCTAGTAGCCAAACTCCTCACCAATTACATAGATAACCACAACCTACTCCACCCCATGCAATCAGGCTTCAGAACAAACTTCAGTACAGAGACACTACTAGGCTCCCTTATGGATACCGTCAGACAACACCTTAGTACAGGGAAAAAAATGCTTCTCATACAACTGGACTTAACTGCGGCATTCGACTTAGTGGATCACAACATCCTTCTACAGATCTTAGACGCAATAGGCATCTCAGATAAAGTATACTCTTGGTTTGAAGGATTCCTAAAACTCAGAACCTACAGCGTAAAATCAAACAAAGAAAAGTCAGAATCCTGGTCAAACCCCTGCGGCGTACCACAAGGATCTCCACTATCCCCCACCCTCTTCAATCTCTACACTGCTTCTCTAGGAACGCATCTAGACAATATGGGCATAACCACCTATAGTTATGCTGATGACATCACCATCCTCATCCCATACGATCACTCTAAACCTAACATGACAGACAAACTTCACCAAACACTTGAAACAGTCACAACCTGGATGAAAAATCACAAACTTAAACTCAACCAAGACAAAACCAAATTCATCCTTCTCGAAAATGACAAGATCCAAACCACAACCAACTTAGACATAAACGCAATCAAATATCCCATCCAAACCACCATAAAACTACTTGGCATGACCATAGACAGATGCTGCACTATGCAACCGCAAATAAATAAAACAATTCAGAAATCATTCGCAATCATGAGAAATCTGAGACAAGTCCGAAAATTCTTTGAAAGAACACAATTCCAACTTATAGTACAATCCCTAATACTAGGGATACTGGACTACTGCAACATCCTATTCCTTCCTTGCTCTGCAACTACGATTAGACAACTCCAAACAATCCAAAATACAGCTTTGAGACTCATCTACTCATTGAAAAAACATGACCACATCACTGAAGCCTTCATCAACTCACATTGGCTTCCAATCCAAGAAAGAATCCAATTCAAATTCTACTGCATATTATTCAAAACCCTACACGGAGACAGTCCATCATACTTGAACAATCGCCTCATCCAAGCACCCACTACAAGACAAAGAAAAACGCACGCCCCATTTATACCCCCCCCAATCAAGGAAGTAAAAAGAACAAAACTACACGACGGCCTCCTAGCCACCCAAGCCGCAAGGCTGGACAACCAGATCTCCAACCTCTTGATGACCACCCCAGACTATAGGACGTTCAGAAAAGAAATAAAAACCACACTTTTCAAGAAATTCCTGAAGCAGCAATAACATCACGACCGTTTAGTAACTCTAAAACTGACACTTGATCTACCCACTACTGCACTAATAATAACAAAAGAACTTCCACTATGACCACCTATTAACTCTTTTACAAACCACCTCACCCTCAACAACCTGCTAAATGTTTATAAGACCTACAACTTACCTCTCTAGCTAATCATTGTAACTCTGTTTTTTTTTTTTAAACTAACCTTTTGTAATCCGCCTTGAACCGCAAGGTAATGGCGGAATAGAAATCCCTAATGTAATGTAATGTAATGTAATTATTGCAGAATATCCCGGCAGCAATGTCAACTAAACAGGCAGAGACTTTTTCTTGGACTTTAGGTGAAATTTTGGGTGTAGAAAGGTGGATCTGGGAGACATCAGCATATAAGTGATACAGGAAGCCATGGGAGGAGATCAGGGCACCGAAGGCAGAGATGTAGAGAGAGAAAAGAAGAGATCCTAAGACAGAATCCAGGGGTACACCAACCGCCAGCAGGGTAGCAGCAGAAGAGGACCCACAAACACATACACTAAAGGTATGATGGGAGAGGTAGGAGGCAAACCAGGAGAGGACAGATTCACAGAATCCAAGTGAGGACAGCGTATCAAGGCATAAGCTGTGATTAACAGTATCAAAGGCAACAGACAGGTCAGCAGGCTGAGGATCGAGTAAAGGCCCCTAGATCTCACCATGAATAGGTCACTGCAGACTTTGGTGAGGGTAGTCTCTGTGGAGTGTTGGGGGCGAAAGCCAGATTGTAGAGGATCAAGAATCTGATGAGTGGAAAGGAAGTCCAGATAGATGCAGTGGTACGTAAGAGCTATTTTACTTTATGGAAGCTAAGAACCATTAGAGCTTATTTTGAATTTACTGCCTTTAGATTATTGGTTCAATCGCTATTACTGAGTCTTCTTGACTACTGTAATATCTATTTGACAATTACCATGAAAGAACTAGCGAGACTTGTATTAATACAAAATACAGCTTGATTTATGGCTTGAAGAAATATGATCATATCACCTCCTTTTATTGTGAGCTGCATTGGCTGCCTATGGAGGCTCGGGTGTTGTTTAAGCTGGGGTGTTTCTGTTACAAGGCTCTTTATGGTACAGCTCTTTACTTGGTTAACAGATTTTCTTTAGCTTCTTACAGACATAGTAGAAAAACTCATCCCTTATTTAACTCTTCTTCTGTTCAGGACTGCAAATGTAAGAAATTTCTAAGCCATACGTTATCGTCCAAAGTGCTCTACATGATAAAGAATTTTGAACATTCCTGCTTACAGCTTATTCTTACAAACAGTTTAGAACACAACTGAAGATCTATCTTTTTACAAAATATCTGACTACTTAACTTATTTTATTTCTCCCATTGTGACCATTGTTGGTAATCTTTTGTAAACCGTGTTGAACTAATGGTTACGCAATCTATAAGTACAATGTAATGTAATGCAGTGACGGTGAATAGCACACTCGAGTAGCTTGGATAGGAATAGAAGAAGGGAGACAGGGTGATAGTTAGACGGACAGGTGAGGGGGTCCAGTGATGGCTTTTTGAGAAGAGCAGTGCACTACACATTTGTGCAAAGACAAGGTGTGTTACCACACTGTACATTCCTTTTCCTTGTGCAAATATGTAGCCTGACTGCTGTACTGCGCTGCTGGTACTTGCAGCGAGAGGTGATTCATTTCCAGAAATTAACAAAACAGGTCCTCTTGTTGGGAGTGCTATCGCGGTTTAGTAAAAACGAAGACAGCACCCAGGGCAGTGGATGCTGTGAATGGGCAGACTGGATGGGCCAAGGACAAAGAAAAGTACTGCAGACAGATGTACAAGATTTATTTATTTTTTATTTATTTCGATTTCTATCCCGTTCTCCCAGAAGTTCAGAACAGGTTACAAGTAGACATTCACAATTGTTTGAAAACAAACTAGTCATGACAACAAATAGGTTACAGTAGACAATAACAAAGCTTATTCTAGAGACCAGACTGGTCATAGCGAAGAGTACTAGGAGAAGTATATTGAGGAGGCAGTTTTTAATGGCCCGACTGGCAGAAGAGGAAGGTCTTTACTGCTCTGCAGAAGGTCATTAGTGAGTCTAGCGACCTGATCTGTGTGGGTAGTCGGATCCATAGCTGAGGTAGGAAATGGCTGTAGGATCGTTTGTATGCCGTACTCATTTGGAGGGATCTCCCTACGGGAATGCTGAGTCTTTGTTCTGCTTTGGAGCGGAGGGGGCAGTTAGGGGTGTATAGGCGTAGCTTGGATGCTAAGTAGGCTAGGGTTTGTTGGTAGAATCTCTTGTGTGTCATGACCAGGGCTTTGAAGATGCATCGCTTTTTGACTGGTAACCAGTGAGCTGCATAGAGTGCTGGAGTAATGGGATCATGGTAGCTGAGGTTGTATAGGAGTCGAATTGCTGAGTACATGTATATGGATGTACCCTGTGTGAATCATTTTGTGTCTTTTTAGAGTTGAAAGCCGAGTGAATCTTTTATTACACTCAGTACATGTACATGGTTTGTGCCCTGTGTGGATCACTTGGTGACTTTTTAAATGTGAAAACCGAGTGAAGCTTTTATTATACTCAGATGCATGTATATGGTTTGTTCCCTGTGTGAATCACTTGGTGTCTTTTTAGATATGAAAGCTGAGGGAATCTTTTATGACACTTAGTACGTGTATATAGTTTGTGCCCTGTGTGGATCAGGCAAGATGCAGGCAAGGTTTATTTTGAACAAACAGATTGTTGCATACAAACAGACCCGTAAAATGGTGGATTCAAAGGACACGCAACAATAATGCCTGATCTGTAAGCTGTTTATTTAAGCGATGGAAATGTACTGCTGAAGGGACTAGGGAAGACTGGATGGGCCACTTGGCCTTTATCTGCCATCACCTTTCTATATTTCTGTGTGTGTACTTTTTGAAAAAATGAAAAATTGATTCACTTTTACCTGTTCTAGACCACTCAAGATTTTGTAGACCTCAATCATATCCCCTCTCAGCCATCTCTTTTCCATGATGAAGAGTCATAACCTTTTCAGCCTCTCCTCATCCCTTTTATCACTGCGATTGCTCTTCTTTGGACCTTTTCTAATTTTGCACATATCATATCTCCCCTGAACCATCTCTTCTTCAAGCTGAAGAACACTAGCCGCTTTAACGTTTCCTCATAGCGAAGCAGTCCCATCCCTTTTATCATTTTTGTCGTCCTTCTCTGCACCTTTTCTAATTCAGCTATATCTTTTTTGAGATACGGCAACTATAACTGAGCACGATACTCAAGGTGAAGTTATACTTAGGGCTCCTTTTACTACGCTGCGGTAGCGTTTTTAGCACGCACTAACTCCCGTGCTACGTAGAAAAACTAACGCCAGCTCAATGGAGGTGAAAACCGCTAGCCCCAAGTCTTATTTACCATCTCTTTCCTAATAATTCCTAGCATCTTCTACCAAATTTTCTTGGTATCTAATTGTATTTTTGCCACTTGAAAATCTTTTCTCTTTCTCCATATTTTGTTTTTGTGGTTTTCTTTGTGTTTTCCCCTTTACCACAAAGCCCAGATTTTTTTTTGCTTTGAGGTTTTTTTATCAGTAAGAATATCTTACACAAACTTCTTCATTCTCCACAATACTATCAGAAGAAACTGTGTGCAAGTGCTCGCATGCCTTTTTGAAATCAATCACTGTAAAAAGTATCAGGCAAATCTCATTTTTGATCATACGTCATATTTTCCTAAAAACATTTTATGGGGAAAAATACAACTTTTACTCTTAGACCCAGTAACAATTTTCTAAAGCATTAAAGGGGAATGTGTGGTGCAATGGTTGTTGGTGCAATGGTGGTGCAATGGTTGTTGGTTCAAATCCTGCACTGTTCCTTGTGACCCTGGGCAAGTCACTTAATCCCCAAGACAGTCCCTGCCTGATAGAGCTTACAATCTTATTATGACAGACACACAAGACAAAAAGGTGAATCTATATATGCTGATCAGGTAGGGAATTAGAAGGAGAATGATGAGGTGGATAGGGTGGGGGACTATGGAGGGAATAACCAACAGAAATGGGTGCTTTACAAGTTGGTAGGGTTAGGACCTAAACAAAGCTTGAAAGAAGTGGGCTTTCAGCCTTAACCTGAATACCGCCAGACACAGAGCTCGATGTACTGAGTCAGGCAGGTTGTTCCAGGCATATGGTGTGGCAAGGTAGACGGGACGGAGTTGGGAGTTGGCAGTAGAGGAGAAGGGTGCCACCAAGAGAGATTTGCCCAACAAATGGAGTTCTTGGGGTGGAGTGTAGAGAGAGATAAGAGAGGAGAGATATTGAGGAGCTGCAGAGTGTATATATTTGTCAGGCAATAAGAGGTGTTTGAACTGTATGAGGAAACAAACGGGCAGCCAGTGAAGCAACTTGAGAAGAGGGGTAACGTGAGCATAATGGCACTGGCAGAATACGGGACATGCTGCAGAATTCCGAATAGATTGAAGGGGAGAGAGATAACTTAGCGAGAAGCAAGTTGCAGTAGTCCAGGCGAGAAGTGACGAGAGCATGGATGAGGGTCTTGGCAGCGTGGTCAGAGGTGAAAGGCCAGATTTCAGAGACAGAAACGACAGGATTTGGCTGTTTGTTGGATATGCAGAGAGAAGGAAAGAGAAGCATCAAAGATGACCCCAAAGTTGTGAGCCAATAAGACAGGGAGGAAGAAAGTATTATCCAACGAAATAGAGAATACTAAACTAAACTAAACCTTAAGTTTATATACCGCATTATCCCTACAGAAGTAGAGCATGGCACGGTTTACAAGAACTTAAAATGAGAAAGGGTAGGAAAAGGTTTACATAAGTTTATAAATCGAGTGGAAAAGTAAGGGAAAAGAAATTACACGTTAGAGAAGAGCCAGGTTTTTAGTTGCTTGTGGAATAAATGGAGGGAGCTCAGGTTCCGCAGCGGGATAGTAAGGTCATTCCAGAGACCTGTGATTTTGAAAAGAAGTGATTTTCCTAGTTTACCTGCATGGAGAATACCATGTAGGGAGGGGAAGGATAGTTTTAATTTATGGGCGGTCCTGGTGGAGTCAGGGCACGAGGAGTTGAAAGAAAGTGGGATTAAGGAAGGAAGGATGCCGTGAATAATCTTAAAAGCCAGGCAAGAGCATTTGAATTGGACTCTGGAGATCACTGGGAGCCAGTGAAGATTGGCCAGGAGTGGGGAGACGTGATCAGATTTACATTTTGCAAAAATCAGCTTGGCTGCCGTGTTCTGAATAAGCTGGAGTCTTTGGAGGCAAGGAGAGTTTATGAGGAAAGATGAGGAGCTTCAGTCTTGGCCATTTTTTCAGTTCAAACTGTTTATTGGCTTTTAAGTAGTACAGCATTTTAAAATGAAATGTAGAATTACAGTTTATTTTTTTGGGCCAGACCTATTCCCACCCAAAACAGGCCCTTACTATGATCCCTGGCCATATGCTTTTCAACTTTACACATACATATCCCAGCTTTGTAAAATTGGGATTTAGGTGTATTTGCAATATAGATATCTAAATGCTGGTTTATGCACATCTAAAAGGCAATTTGGTGTTTCTAAAATAATCACCTTAATCATTTAATTTAGAAGTCTAATATTAACTTACAGGTATAAGACACAATCTACAAGTACAAAATGTAACACTGATTTTACCAGTGTTTAACTATTGGATCTAATCACTGACTATTTCTACTTACTTCCCTTTGCTGATATCCAAATAAGGCACTAGCTTATATGATAAATAGACAAAACACATTTGTATTTTATTTCAAGCTGTTCATGCTTTTTGCCCTCTGAATATCAAATGGTTCAATCAATCAGAAGGATTTAAATGTGAACACTAAACACAGCCAAGTAAGAGTAATCCAAGTGAAAGTAATATACACATTTCACCTGCTGTGAAAGATTAAATCATTGCAGCTGTTTTTTAATTTTCAGATTTCACTCAATTATTCTTGGTTTACAAACAGCTAAAAATATATTTACAGAATACAAGATGTCGAATGGCTGTTTTCCATTTCACTCACAGGTTATATGTTTGTATGTGCTAACGTGTGAATCCATTTTTTTTCAGAACTGCTGTTTTTTTGCATGTGAAACTCTGGGCTCATTTCACCTATTTTGAATCTGAAAATGATGCTAATGCCATGAGCGACTTGTAAAGCCTGGGATGATAAAGCAAGTTGTCAAGTTCAATTTATTTAATATACCCCAAATATAAAAGCAAAGGTAAATCTAAGCGGTTTACAATAAAAGTTTAACAAAAGTAAATATAAAAATTAAACAGAGTAGGGAACATAAAATACAGTTAAACAATCAAACCAACAAGGAAATATGAGGAAAGGAGGGAGTCGATAGGTTACAATAAACAAAAAAAAAAAAGGTTGGAGGAAGGGAAGGAATGAACAATATGGTAAGGGAAAAAACTAAAGTTAGTTCTGCCCACATTAGTTGAAATAAAGCCAAAGCAGCGGATGATTGGGAGGCTGAATGGGCAAATGATGCAAATAAGTATGCAAGGAAACATTCCCTAACTGCCCTCCTCTGAACCCACTGAAGGCACATGCCATGCCACCTATGCATTAGGACACTGTTTTTCAACCTTTTTACACCTATGGACCGGCAGAAATAAAAGAATTATTCTGTGGACCGGCATTAGTCCGTGGACCGGCAGTTGAAGAACACGGGGTTAAGTCGTGGGCCAGACCCCGCCCATCTCTACCTAATCTCCACCCCAGACTAATTGCACCTTGCACGTCCCGTGCCTCATCTGGAAGCCTTCTCTCTGACGTTGCAACGTCAGAGAGAAGGCTTCCGGTTCAGGCGCAGGATGCCCGTAGGAGCCACTGCCCGTGGCTTTGTGCACCGAATCAGTTAGGAAGAGGGAGCAGGCTCGAAGATAATGCCGCATCGATCGCACCGTGGACCGGCGGTTGAAGAACTCTGTTTTGGGCCTGTGGACCGGCAGGAAATCTGTGGACTGGCACTGGTCCATGGACCGGTGGTTGAAGAACACTGCATTAGGATCATTATTTCTTTTCAGACACACAAAAGGCCATATTCTACAAACAGCGCCCTATGTTAGACAGCAGTATGCACTGTACCACTGCCTAACTTAAACGTTTTAATTGGTGTGGTAATTGACTGTGTCACTTAAAACCAATTTTAAAAAAAAAGTGGGTGCCAGGACGCATCTACAATTTGGGTGCTGTTATCGCATCAACACCAGGATGTTTAAGAGTTCCTTCCGTCTAAGTGGGTGTGGTTAGGGATGGAGCAGGACTTAGGTGCTATCAGGCGTGATTCACTAACAAACTTAAGACACCTGCACTTTAAGACAGTAAACCCCTGGCCTACATTGCAGAAGCCTAAGTTTACTGGTAGGCGCCATGAGCTGCGAGTCTGTAAATGGCGTCTAAACATGAGTGACAGGCGGTTTTTTAGGCAGCTGCCGATTTAGGCGCTGTTTACAGAATCTTCTCCAAGGTGACTTGGCTGATGTTGAATCCCTGCAGAAAAGCAAGGGAAACCAGAACCTGCATTGAGTGGGCTCCGACATCACATGGTTTAAGGTCATAAAGCCACACACTTACTCACACTTCAACCTTCATACCAACTCATTTGCCCATTATCCTCAATATTCTATGTGTTTTAGCTCCAAAGGAATCAATGGAGATTCCAACATTAACCAAAAAGAAAATAGTTATTAAAGACACTAAGGGCTCCTTTTACTAAGGTGCGCTAGTGTTTTTAGTGCACGCAGCAGATTGGCGCGCGCTAACCCCACGCTACGTGGCTAGAACTAAAGCCAGCTCAATGCTAGCATTAGCGTCTAACGCGCGCGGCATTGTAGCGTGCACTATTCCACACGCTAAAGCCCTAAGGCTTCCTTTTACAAAAACTGCGATAGCAGCTTCTAGCGCAGGGAGCCGTGCTGAATGGCCCGCGCTGCTCCCAATACTCATAGAGTTCCTATGAGCGTTGGGAGCAGCGTGGGCCATTCTGTGCGCTAGAAACTTCTGTCACAGTTTCGTAAAAGAGGGGGTAAATGAAACTCAAATTCTTTACAAAGCTAAAGGTTGGAAAATTTATTTATTCATTCCATTTTCTTTACTGCTCTCCCAAGGGAGCTCAGAACAGTTTATATGAATTTATTCAGGTACTCAACCATTTTTCTCTGTCTGTCCCGGTGGGCTCACAATCTATCTAATGTACCTGGGGCAATGGGAGGATTAAGTGACTTGCCCAGGGTCACAAGGAGCAGCGTGGGATTTGAACCCACAACCTCAGGGTTGCAAAGCTAGTGTGTGTTCAAAGCCACCAAATTACCCAGTTCCAGGGTGCAGACTTTTTGCCCAATCCTGGATTTGAACTTCCATCTCAAAAGCACAATAACATTCTTCCCACTGAAAATCAGTCTTTAGGTCACATACCCCTCTCCCCCCTTTAACAAAAGCGCATTGCAGTTTTTAGCGCTGGCCGCGGCGGTAACAGTTCTGATGGTCATAGAATTCCTATGAGTGTAGGGGCTGTTACCATATATCATTATGTTTTATCATTTAGTACCGTCGCGGCTGGTGCTAAAAACAGTGCTATGCTTTTATTAAAAAAAAAAAAAAAAAAAAAGGTGGGGGGAGGGGGGAAATAATGTATAAGAGTAGGGTGGCCTGAAATCTCCCTCTTATAACTAGGTAACTTTGGGAGCATAGTTATCAATGTGGGCTACCGTTGACATGCCATTTTACAGACCACTAACTTGGGTTATTTTAGCAGATGTCCCATTTTATTCAATGAGACCTAGTTACTAGGGTTAATAGTGTATTAAAGGTAGCCTATGTTGATAATACCCCCTCCCACTGGCAGCTTTGTATGTGGTTCAAGTAAAGAAAGCCATTTAAACATTTATATATTCTCTTTGAAGGGACAGAATTCACATATCACTAGTCACGCTCCCTTCGCTTCATACACAGCATGGAATTCACATCCCACTAGCAAAGCTTAACTATTTCTGGAGACTCTTTCCACACAGGGCAGCAAGGCTAGAGGCAGTGGCTTACCAAGGGAGGGGGGGTCCACCCCGGTTGCAAGCCATGAGGGGAGTTTTCCCGGCCTTTGAGTCATGGTCCGGGAACCTTCTCACAGCCCGGTCCCAAGGCTCTGGGTAGTCCCCGTGGCCCAGCATGTTCCCAAGCCTTCTCTCCTATCCAATGGCCCTTTACCTTCCGTGAAGCTGAAAAAACTGCCGGCCTTGGCAGTGATTCAGCTATGTTGCCCGCGGCTCCCCTTCCTGCTTTCCGCGTCTGCCAATGATGCAACTTCCTGTTTTCACCCCAAGTGGACTGCGACAGAGCAGCAGACACGGAAAGCAGGAAGGGGAGCCGCGGGCGGCGTAGCTGAATCACTGCCGAGGCTGGCAGCTTTTTCAGCTTCACGGAAGGTAAAGGGCCATCGGACAGGAGAGAAGGCTGGGAACATGCTGGGCCACGGGGACTATCCAGAGCCTTGGCACCGGGCCGTGAAAAGGGAAGTTCCCAGACCATGACTCCCAGGCCGCGAACACCCCCCTCATGGCTTGCACCTGGGAGGGGAAACATTACTAAAAATATTTTTTTAAATGATGGGGATGTCAAAAATGATGGCAGGGGTGTCAAAAAACAATGGGCCCCGGGTGTCACATACCCTAGGTACGCCTCTGGTTAGAGGCACTGGTCAGTGGAGCCGTATCACACACACAAGGGTTTCATCACACGAAAGCAAGAAAATGATGGTTAGCTTTAAAGTTTTTGTTACATATAAGGGGGTACAAGTTAAATAACATTTCAATAAAATGCCATAGAGATTTTTTAAAAATGTAGTAAAGTTCTCCATGGCCCCAGCACGCTATGGGGCATTTCCTTTTGAGAAGCATATAGCCAGAAATCTGCGTTATACTTTTCTTTGTATTGTAGAAAACAAAAAAAAATAATGAGTCAATATTCAGCTGGTGCAGTAAGCATTTTTTTTTTAAATGCTGACTATAGGGTTTAATAAAAGTATTATTCAGATGTGCTAAATATAGACAGAGTGCTGACTGCCAATGACTATATGCATAGTGGCGATATTCAGCCGCAAGTCATTTAGCTGTGTGAGGTTTAGTGAATGACAGCCTCTTTTGCCATCCTAAATTGAAAGACGTAACTATATGGATCTGTAGTGTTAGGCAGAAGGCCCATGCTCTGGCCTAGCACTTTTGGGATGGTGCCAGAGTGATCTGTAAGAATTTTCAGCAGTATTATTTGGATAGTGTAATTGAAAAGTCATGGATAGGGAGTTTATATGTATAGAGGGTAATGCCATAAGCAGCTGCAGCAAGAATGTGTATAAATGGCAGTACTCTAGCTCCATATGCATACAAATGACTACTCAAGTATTATCCCTATAGCCTCACTTGTTTAATAGACCACCACTAAACTATCAACACCATACAACTAGTAGCGTCCACCTAATAAATCAAATATTTTTGTTATTATTTTGCAGATTCTTCAGAAATGCCTCCACCTGCCTCGTTGTGCTTAAAAACACAGCTGTGTGAATCCTTCTTAAGCATTAATATCATCATTTGATCTGCTTTTAAAAAAAAGTGCTTCATGTGCATAAAACATTCCTTTATCCAGTTTTTTCACCATATATTGAGTTGCTACAAAGCATTCAGGCCCAAATTCTGTAACCAGCGCCTAAAGTTAGGCACCGATTTCGGAAGGGGCCAACTAGATAGGCGCCTATCTAAATTGAATAACAAGCTCAATTAAGTTTTTTAATCAGCACTGATTGAAACATAGGCACCTATCGAGAGTGCGATTCTGTAAGAAGGCGCCTCTAAAAATTTGGCGGCCTTCAAAAAAATAGGCGCTATGCATGTTAGTCGTGGGCGTGGCTACATGTTAGGCGCCTTCTTACAGAATCGCTGCTCTTAAGCGTACTTAAGCCCTCGCATGGCCCCCTAACTTTTAGTTGTGCCTAGAGCTGGCCTATTTAATGGGCACCTCCAAAATACGTGATTCACTAAACAGCACCCAATTTTACTTGAATCACGCTGAACTGTGTGCCTATTTCGGCGCCTAACTTTTGGGCGCTTCTTATAGAATTTGCCCTTCAATTTTTATATAACCTCCACTTAGCTTATGAACCGCTTAGCTGTCAGCTTTAACGTTCAGTTTGATTATTCATCCGTGCCAGGAATGGACTGATCAACATGTTTCACATTGCGCTTTTTCAAGAGGAGCCCTCTCTTCATTGCCACCGCGCACCATCCCGACTCAGTCTTTGGTTAGAGCCCGCTGGAGTGAGACAGCTTCCCCAAGCACCTATGCAAGTTAAGTTCACATTTGAAAAGCGTTGAAGTTATTTGATTTGGGACATTAGTAAAATATTTTTCACCATATTTCTTTCTATCACGGGAGAGGATGCAATGATAGAACACCGAAATGCTTATAGGGGCTTGTCCCCAGTTAGCATTTATTCCACCTTGTTTTTCAAGGTACTGAGCACCTCTCTGGTTGAAAGTTTATATATTGAAGTGAAGTTCACATTACAAGTTCTTCCTTTTCAGTTTTGCTATTTGGTTCAAAGACTACATGCAATTTATTCTCTAGCCATACAGGGAAATCTAAAAAGTTTTGCACCAGAGTAATAGCTTCTTGTTGGATTCTCAGAAATATTTTCCTCCTTTCTTATCTACATACATAAGGAAATATCTGTATTCTAACCCCCAATAATGCAATTTCCTTGGCTCTGAAATACAACAAAGGTGTCCGATGGCCACTTTTACTAAGCAGCCAATATATGATTTACTGTAGTCAACATTAATTGCCTTACTTGCATAATACTGACTAACAAAAAAGTACTATTCAGAATTTCAGAAGACCTTAGGAAATTGAAAGATTGGGCATCCAAATAGTAGATGAAATTTAATACGGACAAATGGAAAGTGACACACATTGGGAAGAATAATCCAAATCGTAGTTACTTGATGCTGGGGTCCACCTTAGGGGTCAGCACTCAAGAAAGAGGTCATCTTATGCTGAAATCTTTTGCCCAATGTACGGTGGCGGCAGCAGCCATAAAAACAAACGGAATGCTAGAAATTATTAGGAAAGGGATAGTAAATAGGACCAAAAATATTATAATGCCTCTGTATCATTCCATGGTGTGACCTCACCTTCCGTATTGTGTTCAGTTCTGGTCATTGTATCCAAAAAAAGAAATAGCAGAAAAAGAAAAGATTCAAAGAAGAACAACCAAAATGATAAAGGAGATGGAGCTTCTCTTGTGTGCAGAAAGATTGTAGAGGTTAGGACTCTTCAGTTTGGAAAAGAGACAGCTGAGGATAGATATGATTGAGGTCTACAAAATCCTGAATACTGTAGAACTGGTAAAAGTGAATCGATTTTTCACTCTTTCAAAAAGTACAGTGACCAGGACAAAGATAACCCCATAAACATAATATACCTGGACTTCCAGAAAGCCTTCGACAAAGTACCTCATGAGCGCCTACTAAGGAAACTATGGAACCACGGAGTGGAAGGGAACATACACAGATGGATCAGAAACTGGCTGGCAAAAAGGAAACAGAGGGTAGGAGTAAAAGGTCACTATTCTGACTGGAAAGGGGTCACAAGTGGCGTCCCGCAAGGGTCAGTGCTGGGACCGCTGCTGTTCAATATATTTATTAATGACCTGGAAGCAGGGACGAAGTGCGAAATTATAAAATTTGTGGATGACACAAAACTCTCCGGTAAAGTTAGAACAGTTGAGGAATGTAAAGAACTTCAAAGGGACCTGAACAAACTGAATGAATGGGCAATTAAATGGCAGATGAGCTTCAATGTAGAGAAATGTAAAATGCACATAGGGAAAGGAAACCCGATGTACAATTACACGATTGGGGGGGGGGGATGATATTGGGGGAAGGCAACCTAGAAAAGGACTTGGGGGTTATGGTGGATAAAACCCTGAAACTGGCGACACAATGTGCGGCGGCCTCAAAAAAGGCTAACAGAATGTTGGGCATTATCAAAAAAGGTATCGCTACCAGAACCAAGGAAGTTATCCTCATGCTGTATAGGGTGATGGTGCGACCGCATCTGGAGTACTGCGTTCAATACTGGTCGCCGTACCTTAAGAAGGATATGGCGATACTTGAGAGGGTCCATAGAAGAGCAACAAAAATGATACAGGGCATGGAAAACCTTTCGTATGCTGAGAGACTGGACAAGCTGGGGCTCTTTTCCCTGGAAAAGCAGAGACTTAGAGGGGATATGATAGAAACTTACAAGATCATGAAGGGTAGAGATGAACAGATTCTTCAGACTGGCAGGGGCAACAAAGACTAGAAGGCACTCAGAAAAATTGAAGGGAGACAGATTCAGAACAAATGCTAGGAAGTTCTTCTTCACTCAGAGGGTGGTGGACACCTGGAATGCGCTTCCAGAGGAAGTGGTAGAGCAGAGTACGATTTTGGGCTTCAAAATGGGCTTGGACAAGTTCCTGAAAGAAAAGGGGATTGAAGGGTACAAATAGAGAGTTACTATACAATGCAAAATGCTTTAGAGTAATAGATCACTTACAGGTCATTGACCTGGGGGGGGCCGCGGCGGGAGCGGACTGCTGGGCATGATGGACCTATGGTCTGACTTGGCAGAGGCGATGCTTATGTTATGTTCTTATGTCCTATGGACGTAGTGTACTTATATTGAAAGGATTCAGCCAATGACCCAACATGGTCCGTGTTTCGGCCTCCAGGTGGAGGCCTGCCTCAGGGGTGAGTCTGTTGGGCCACTAGATGTCACTTCAGTGCTGGGATAAAAACTTTAAGAATTCTCTAAAAATGCCATAAAGCATGTACAAGTCTCACAGAAGATCCGAAAGACGAGATTAATAGGGTACACAAAAGTCTTAGGATAAGCAGCATAAAATCAGTTTTACTACTTGGGATCTGGGTTGGCCACTGTTAGAAACAGGATACTGGGCTTGATGGACCTTTGGTATGGCAATTCTTATGCTCTTAATACAGTATATAGGTAATAATTTATGTTCATCACTAGTTACTTATCATGAAAAGTGAATCAGTAATTACCTTTAAGCTGCTAGCTTTGAACTTAAGTGTTTCTTGCAAAACTCCTAAATGCTTCCTTTCATAGAAATTGTTCAATCCTGATGCAAGCCATCAATATCATGTTTCATATCTTTCCTTTAAATCTCCCAATTCCTGTTCTCAGAATAAAATAGTCTTACTAGGTCTACACTGACAGTCTACTGTCTTCAGGGCTTTCTATGCTAACTTCTGTCGGAAATTGGTAATTGGTTCTAGGACTTTTTTGTTACTCATTTGTACATAGTATAGTTTCCCTAAAGCATTAGAAAGCCGCAGAATGTTTTCATTGTTTTGGTTTATAATTGTTTCTTCAAAGTAAAAAAAAAAAAGTATTTTATTTGTTCTCAGTGCAGCAAGTCACATTTTAATTTATTTCATGTTTTCCAGCTTACAGATGAAAGTATTAAAATTGCTCTAGTATACTAAAATGCAGCAACATCCACAGCCCAAGGAAAGCACTTGTCTCCCTAGGGAAGTCACTTAACCCTCTACTGCCTGAGTTACATAAATTGAGGCTGTAAACCCACTAGGTACAAAGAAAGCACCTATATGTAAATATTAGTAAGTAAAAACACAAGATGTACCCTAGAAAGGCAGTATATCAAATGCTTTACCTTTACATGCAGACATGTGTACCTTAAATGTTGTATAATTTTCAAAATATAAAGTTAAATGGGTTGTAGCAATCCTTGCACTAATCCCAACTCTCTCCCAGGAATACAGTTAAAACTATGCACTCTGTGGAACATATATTTATCCACTCATACAGTGTATATTTTTCAAAGAGCCACTTACGCATTTATCCCTAATTCAATAATGTTGCATGCCCTACTTTGCAACTGGCACCCAAAGGTGTGCATGCAATTTATAGAAAAAGGTTGGTTATACACATAACTCAATAAGCTAATGTATTGCTAATTGACATTAATGGCTAATTATTGGCTGTATTGGTGTTACACACATAACTGCCCCTAATTGGTATTCTGTAAATTGAGTGTGCAAATTCCAGAGTACATATGTGCAAGGGAGCCTGTGGACCTAAGAGGGGCTTGAGTGGATCGGGGGTGGGGGGGGAGGGGCTTCCAGCAGGCATGGATTAAGGAATACCTGCATTTATGTGCCTAACTGCCTATAGTAACTGCCTATAGGGAAGTGATTTGACTAGCATTAAGTGCTCTCACCTAAAAGTTAAACACATAAATGTAGACTCACACTAGTATCCTATAATGCAAGTGCCTAGATCTACACTCAGCATCCCTGTTTCCAACTTTAGATGATCATTTGAGAATTTCCTCCTTAAAGAGCCATTCTATAACCTATATGCCCCAGTCTAGGTGTAAACAGACTATGGGCTCCTTTTACAAAGGTGCGCTAGCGCTTTTAGCGTGCGGTAGCCAAAAAATTACCACCTGCTTAAAAGGAGGCGGTAGCGGCTAGTGCGTGCGGCATTTTAGCACGCGCTTTTGTATTTCAAACCTTCCAATCCCAAATACCCTAATTTGTAATTTATGCTCCCTCTCAACACCTCCTACAGCTTCCTTCTGCTTCCATTATATAAAACTGCTTTCTCATATGCTGCTCATAAACTTTGGAATACTCTACCTTTCATTATTAAGCTACCGTCTTCCCTTTCTTCCGTTAAAATATCCATCAAAAACTTGGCTATTCAGATAAACCTTTTCTTTACTTTGTTTTTCCTTTTATCGTTCCTTTTAAAAATTTTATTTTGTAAACTGCTTTGATACGATATTGCAAATAGCGGTATATCAAGTTTTTATAAATAGATAAAATAAATACAATATGTTTGTACTATGCTCATGTTTAGACTACTAGCACTCACGTACTGATGTATGCAATTACCAATCTAAGTGTTACCAGAGCATCTACTTGCTCTTCTGCAAATACCTGCTTAACTTTCATAGTGGGTATTAAGGGGCAGAGCATGAGCAAGACATAGATGTGTATTTCACTTACGGACTACTCTAAGTTATGTGCATCCCTGCCACATTTAGACACCCACATTTATACAAGATGTGGGTGCCTTAATCTACATTACATTACATTACATTAGTGATTTCTATTCCGCCTGTGCCTTGCGGTTCTAGGCGGATTAGAAATTAGAAGAGATCTGGACATTACCGAGAGAATTACGTAACAATGATTACCGAGAGAATTACATAACAGTGATTCATGTACTTTACATGGTCTGGTAGAGGATTATTAATTATAAGATATCTGGATTTTTCCAAAAGAATTACATAGCAGAGAATCAAGTGATAACAGGATACAGTGGAGAATATCAGTATAAATGGGTTACAGAAGAAGGATTACCAAACAATGAAGGAAGAAGTTTGTTGGATTCTGAAGGTGGATGCTTATTTAGGAATCAGAATAATTTTGGAGGGTGAGGTTCTAGGAGTTGACTAATGTGTTATTCTCGAGAGGGAGAGCTTGTGTGAGGGGAGGAGATTAGTTAGATTTATGGGATTTATAAGTCACTCTATGTTTAAAAAGGTTCAAGGCAATTTACAGTATAATTTAAGAAGATACAATTTAGTACAGTACAAGGATGCTACAGGAGATTCATTACAATACAGGTTGAGCGATGGTACAAAACACGAAGAGATAAACTCGACATCATTGACAACTGCTGGAAGCTCATGGATAAGGTAACGATGTCCTTCTGTTGCTGCTGGATCTCAGCATTGCGTTCAACACTATTGACCATCCTCTTCTTCTTACGTGGCTCTCTGAAATTAGTATCCAAGACACTGTATTACAATGGTTTGCTTCGTTCCTGAATAATAGATCCCAAAGCGTACTGCTCTACAATGCGCTATCAAAACCAAAACTGATCAAATACAGTGTTCTGCAGGGGGCTCTTCTATCCCCCTATTATTCAATCGCTACCTTAGACCTGTCCTAGACATAGCCCACAAATACAAAATACAGATTCACTCCTTTGCAGATGACACTATACCTATACATCCAACTATACCTACTGCTAGGAGAAATATATGGATAAAGGTGAGCTGGTTGATATAGTGTATCTAGATTTTCAGAAAGCTTTTGATAAAGTTCCTCACGAGAGGCTCCTGAGAAAATTAAAGAGTCATGGGATAGGTGGCATAGTTCAGTTGTAGATTAGGAATTGGTTATCAAATAGACAACAGAGGGTAGGGTTAAATGGTCATTCTTCTCAATGGAGGAGAGTAAACAGTGGACTGCCACAGGGGTCTGTACTGGCACTGGTGCTATTTAACTAACTGATAAATGATCTTGAAACTGGGACGACGAGTGAGGTGATTAAATTTGCAGATGACACTAAACTATTCAAAGTTGTTAAAACACATGCGGATTGTGAAAAAGTGCAGGCAGACCTTAGGAAATTCGAAAACTGGGCGTTCAAGTGGCAGATGAAATTTAATGTGGACAAATGCAAAGTGATGCACATTGGGAAGAATAACCTGAATCAGTTACCGGATGCTAGGGTCCACCTTGGGGTTAGTGCCCAATAAAAGGATCAGGGTGTCATTGTAGACAATACAATGAAACTTTCAGCCCAATGTGCGGCGGAGGCCAAAAAAGCAAACAGGACGTTGGGAATTATTAAAAAAGGGACGGTTAACAAGACTAAGAATGTCATAATGCCCCTGTATCGCTCCATGGTGCAACCTCATTTGGAGTATTGTGCTACCTCATTTGGAGTAGTGGTGCTAGAAAAGGTTCAAAGAAGAGCGACCAGGATGATAAAGGGGATGGAACGCCTCTCGTATGAGGAAAGACTAAAATGGTTAGGGTTCTTCAGCTTGGAAAAGAGACGGCTGAGGGGAGATATGACTGAAGTCTACAAAATCCTGAGTGGAGTAGAACAGGTACAAGTGGATCGATTTTTCACTCTGTCAAAAATTACAAAGACTAGGTGACACTCGATGAAGTTTCAGGGAAATACTCTTAAAACCAATAGGAGGAAATTTTTTTTCACTCGGAGAATAGTTAAGCTCTGGAACATGTTGCCAGAGGATGTGGTAAGAGCGGATAGCGTAGCTGGTTTTAAGAAATGTTTGGACAAGTTCCTGGAGGAAAAGTCCATAGTTGGTTATTAAGAAAGGCATGGGGAAGATACTGCTTGTCCTGTATTGGTAGCATGGAATATTGCTACACCTTAGGTTTTGGTCAGGTACTAGTGACCTGGATTGGCCACCGTGAGAACAGGCTACTGGGCTTGATGGACCATTGGTCTGACCCAGTAAGGCTATTCTTAGGTTCTTAAACCCATGATGCCCAGATCAAGAAATTCCTAAACAGCCTCTCGAAAATCAAAAACTGGATGTCCATCAACAAATAACAACTAAACACCTCCAAAACGGAACTCTTTGGAATTGCAAAGAATACTGCAACTACATCCGTTCCTTTCTACCCTGGCACTCAACTAGCATAACTTCAAAAGACCAAGCACGCAGCCTAGGAATACTCCTTGTTGCCAACCTATCGCTTTCCCCATTAATTAGAGTTCTAGACTGGTTACAAGAATCATATTGCTACATAGAATTCTGTATAGAGTTAAACATGTTAGAAAGAATTATCCATAGAAATATGACGGCAAATAAAGGCCAAATGGCCCATCTAGTCTGCCCATCCACAATAACCATATAGAAACATAGAAACAAAGCCGCGCTAGCATTTTTAGTGTCGGCCGCTGTGGTAGCCGCTCCGATAGAATTTCTATGAGCATCCGAGCTGTTACCACCGTGGTTGGCACTAAAACCACTAGCGCGGCATTGTAACGGAGGGGGTATATATGCTACATAAAGATAATAGCTGATCATTACTATTGTCATTATTTCGGGTGACCTGTATTAGTCCGAGTCTCTTTGAACCCCTGGTAGGGGTTTCAAAAAAAAAAAAAATAAAAAAAAAACACCCAAGTTTTTAGATTTTTTTTTGCAAAACTGTGTATATATTGTGGCCATGTGAATTACGACGGAAAACGAGTTCTGCACTTTTGCTATTTGGTAGCTGAATCAATACGTCACGCTCCGTCCCTAACAGTATTCCAATCCAAGCTAAAAGCCCGCTTTTTTGAAACTGCTTTCGACTCTTAACTTCCACTCGCTGCTTGTCAGATACCCAGACCCACTGTATCATTTCCTCTACCATAATCTCCCCAACCCTGAGATGTCCTGTCTGTCTAATTAGATTGTAAGCTCTTCTGAGCAGGGACTGTCTTTTATATGTTAAATGCACAGCGCTGCGTACGCCTTTCAGCGCTATAGAAATAATAAATAGTAGTAGTAGATTTGCTGTGAGATATCTTGTATTTTATATCTTTCAGAGTTAGGAACGATAGGATCAGGCTATTGAATGGCAGAGCAGCATTTTACCTTGCATTAATTACTTAGGATATTTTCTTTACCCACAGTGGATATTTTCATCCTTACTGTGCTATCTCAGCAAGCACTTATGAATTTAAAAGAAGTAACTTAAAATTGGTGTTGCTGTTTATGGATTATCCAGTCTCCCTATGGCTATCAAATGCCCCTAGTATAAACTGCTTCAGCTGTTTCTCAAACTTTATGATACTGTGAATCAAAGACTGTCCACATGTTAACATTATAGAGCAGAATACTAAGGGCTCCTTTTACTAAGGTGCGCTAGCGTTTTTAGCGCGCGCTTAAGATTAGCGCGCACAAACCATGCGCTAAACGAAAAATACTAACGCAAGCTCTATGGAGGCGTTAGCATTTAGTGCGCGTGGCATTGTAGCGCGCGCTAAGCGCACCTTAGTAAAAAGAGCCCTAAGTTATAGCTGTAGTGTAGATTACAAGATGGTTCCCTTAATTTTTTTTTTTTTTTTAAAGATTAGACTAGTTCTGTTTTTACTGTTGACTCTCATTTGTGCTATAGCCCCCTTTTAGCAGGCCGTGTTAGGGTTGTTGTTTTTTTTTTGCTAGCCGCTGTGGTAAAAGCTCCGATGCTTATAGAATTCCTATGAGTGTCGGCGCTCTTACCGCAGCGACCGGTGATAAAAAACCCTAACGCAGTTTGCTAAAAGGGGGGAGGGTCGTTTTTACTACTACTAATAATAATAATCAGAACATTTAGATACCATCTCTTACAAATAGCTTTTAAACAGAAATACATAGGCAATTCTACAAACAAGAATACTGGAAAAATACAGATTGTTCTTAGTAGTTAATGCAAATATTTAGAGGTCCTTTTACTAAGGTGCACTAACCGATTCAGGACTCCTTTTACGAAGGTACGCTAGAGTTTTTAGCGGTGACAGTCAAATACGCGCAAGACAACAGCGCATGGACAAAAATGGGAAGACAAATCAGCGCAAAGATAATAGAACCGTTTTTAGCGCACGCACCGGATTAGCACATGCTATAGTGCGCGGTAGCCGAAAAACTACCACCTGCTCAAGAAGAGATGGTAGCGGCTAGCGTATGCGGCATTTATGCGCACGCTATTCCGCGCTTTAAGGCCCTAATGCGCCTTTGTAAAAGGAGCTCTTAGTGCGTGCTAACCGATTTATCTAACACGTCCATTAAATATAATGGGTGCGTTAGCATTTAGCATGTGCTAATCATTAGCACGCGCTAAATCGGCTAGCGCCTTGGTAAAAGAGAGGGTTTGTAAAGAGCCAGGATTTCACAATCTTTCTAAATTGTAGATAATTAGATTCACATCTTAATGATGCAGAGAAATCAAAATACAATAATACACTAAAAAAAAAAAAAAAATTATAAAATGCTTGCTGGGCCTACCATGGTCCAGAATATTCCAGCATCCTTAATATGATACGAGTTAACTGGGTGTGGGGGGAAGAGAAATGTTGAAAATCAGTATTTGAAGTCAAGGCAGTTAAAAAAAAAATGTCTAGACATCTGCCAAGGAAGTATGACTGAAAATCTGATAAAAGTAAAATCAGCCTACTTCTCAATAAATAAAATAAAATCAACTAGCCTGTTTCTTAACTATTTCAGTTGCACTGCTGTTTCCTTTTTGATCAAATTTTAATTTTGCACATTTTTACACTATTTGATATAAGTGATATAAACTAAAAAAAAAAAAAAAAATTACTGTACCATCTTGCTTTACTCTATCAGGACTTAATTTGTACACAAAAAGGATTAAGAACTGTGGAGCTGGAGAGGAGGCAGCACTCAAGGAAAGAGAAGAGAAGAGAAGCTGTCTTGCTCCAGGCATAACCCCCTCCCCCCCTCACATCCCCTTCATCTGCAGACTGCCTGAAAAGGGGAGGGGGGGTGGAACTGAAGTATAACAACCCTACTGTTCTTGATTTTGAACAGAAGTCAAGGAACTGTATTCCAGGACATTCCTCCAGAAATTAATCCCTATTCTTTATAATGCTTGGAGTGACAAAATCTTCAAAAACAAACAAAAAAACATAAATATTGCATTCCGCTTAACTACCACTGCATTTATAACTGTATAAAGCCTGTTTTAATAGTAGCTGTTATACAATACAAACCTGAATTTTTTTTTCTAATGTAAAGGTTAGACTTTGTGCTTCTTTTACTAAGCTGCGATAGCGGTTTTATTGCGCGCTTAGCATGCGCTAAAAGCTTATGCCAGCATTGAGCTGGCGTTAGTTCTAGCCACCTAGCGCGGGTTTAGCGCGTGTTAAAATTCTGCACGCGCTAAAAAACACTTATCGCATCTTAGTAAAAGGAGCCCTTTAAGGCCCAGATTTTCAAAATGGCGCTGGAGTTGGCCAGTGCCTGAAAAAACAGTGCCGGTCGAACGCAATTCAAACTCTGGCACCGTTTTGAGAATCATGGCCTGCATCGAAGATAGGTGCCAGAAATGTAGGCCAGGGTTTTACAGGCCTACATATCCGGCGCCTATCTTTAATGTAGAATGACGCTTAGAGGCGCCAAATGTCAATCCACCCATAACCATGCCTCTTTTGATGTTCAGCACCTGTAAGCATCTGCTTAAACATGATTCAGGAGCCTCCTTTTTTTCATAATTAATTTTATTGGTTCTTAACAGCGCAGTCAATTACCACACCATTAATGGCCAATTAAAACACTTAACTTAGGCGCTGTTCATCCAAATGGCGCTGTTTTGAGAATCCGGCCTAATAGTTCACAATAAAAGAAAAAATAAATAATTATTTAAAAGGTACAAAAAGGACAGTGTTTCATCTTTGTTGCCTAAGGTCTGCAGAAGGAATTATAAGAAAAATTGTCTTTAATGACATTTTCTTAGTCCAGTTATAGTGAATCCTTGATTATGACTTTATCATTTCTCAATCCAAACTTTAATCTTCACTTTTAAATTAAATCATTTTCTTTGAATTTGGTACTTATCTACAGATGTTTGCTATTAAGCAATATCAAATAATGGAATCTGAAGTCTATCATATAATAATTATGTACCCAACGTGCATTGCTAAGCACCACAAACAGCATCTTGGTGTAAGGTTGCAGAGCTGCATACCCTTGAGCATTTTGATTCAATTAAAGTGTGCATTTTAAAAAGCTAAACAATTCGGAATATTTTTTTAGTTCACTGTTTTTACCGTGCAAACCTTTTCAGACAAAATTGGACTCTTCCCAATGAATTACTGCTATTGCATTCAATACATATTTCTTAATTATAATTTAAAAGAAAAAAATAGTTATAGTGCACTTAAGAAGAGGCGATGGCACTTTCGGATGCTGTTATGCTACTGTAAATGCACTTCATTAATATTAACTGCACTTTCCCACCACTTAACTTAAAGTAGGTCTAAAACCACAAAATAATTTCCTTCTCTTATGCTGGTGTATCAGCATCCATGATTTCAACTAGCATTTTAAAGCATTTAGTAAACGTAAGATGATCTGATATTCATTGTATTCTGAGCAGACATAATCGATGTGTACATGGACACACATGTGCTCTCTACTAGTGCTGCCCGATTCACGATTCAAATCAGTTCACCGATTCACTTCGGGTGAATCGATTCAAATCGATTTAAATAATTAAAAAAAAAAAATCGGCTTCCCAATTCGGACCCTCTCCCCTCGCCCCCTAAAGCAGGAGCGGCAGCGCTGGTCTTGCTGGCCGCTGCCGCACCTGTTTTAGAGGGCGAGGAGGAAGGGTCAGTCGGGAAGTGCTGCGTCCGGCTTCCCTCCTAGCCTCCCCGAAGGACTGCCCCTCCTCCAAAAGAATGCGCACATCCCCCCCCGGGAAGGCCTCCGTGTTCCCCCTGGCCTCCCCGAACCGTTTACCTTACAGATTCAGCCGAAGATCGCGGTTACAGCTCTTTGCACTGCAGTGCTTTGAGCTGTTTCCTCTGCTGCGGTACCGCCCCTCCTCTGACGTCAGTAGGCTGAATCGAATCGAATCAAATTTTTTTTTTTCTGAATCGGGCAGCACTACTCTCTACAGACCAAGTTTCGGTCTGGATTAAATTAATTCAGATAAACCAGTTATCAAATACATGGAGGACCATTTTTGAAAAGGATGTCTAAGTATGACTTGGACATTTCCAGCTAAATATCCAAACATAAATACAGTGGTTAGAGCAGTTTATGTGCCTGGGTCCTCCTCTCTATGGTTCACCTTATCCACCAGGTTTCTTATAACATCTGTGTGATGTTCTACTAGGCTTTCCAATACCAAGTTCTGGTCTTCTAAAGACAGATATATACTCTTTCGTTCAGATTTTTGGGAGGTGGGAATGGATTAGTGAGGGACTATGTGGGAGGATCATACCTCTTTAGATTGGAGAGGAGATGGCTGAGAAGAGATATGATTGAAGTCTACAAAATCCTGAGTGGAGTAGAACGGGTATAAGTAGATCAATTTTTCACTCTATCAAAAATTACAAAGACTAGGGGACACTCAATGAAGTTGCTGAGAAATACTTTTAAAACCAATAGGAGGAAATTTTTTTTCACTCAGAAAATAGTTAAGCTCTGGAACGCATTGTGGTTTTAAGAAAGGTTTGGACAATTTCTTGGAGGAAAAGTCCATAGTCTCTTACTGAGAGACATGGGGGAAGCCACTGCTTGCCCTGGATTGGTAGCATGAAATATTGCTACTCCTTCGGTTTTGGCCAGGCACTAGGGACCTGAATTGGCCACCGTGAGAATGGGCTACTGTGTTTGATGGACCATTGGTTTAACCCAGTAAGGCTATTGTTATGTTCATGCATCCAGTGGTTAACTTGGTCAGTCTCAGTACCTTTGTGGCACTTAGACGCTTCTAAAACAGGTCTAGTTCTGAACGTCTTGGAAAAGGTTCAATTATTGCCACAAGACCTCCAGGTTAAGCCTGCCCATAACACTCTTCTTAGCACACCCCCTGTAACTCTGGGCGCACAGGAATAGGGTTTTATCAATACTTGGACATCTCGGCGATTAAGCTGTCCAAGTGCTGACTTACATGGTTTTTCAGGCGTTTTAGTTTTTTAATTATGAACCCCATACACAACTCATTATCATTGGGCAATACTTTTCTTATAAATATATCATTTAAGTAATCTACCTCTTCAAAACTGCTTTAACTCTACACCCTCCTTCTACAAAGCCGCATTAGCCAAGCGGCAACTGCACCGGATCCCATTAATTCCCAATAGGCTTTGGTGTGATTACCACATGCTGCCTCGATAATTAGCTTCATAAAAGGGGGCCTCTATGACTTATAGTTCTAATAATTTATTTCTAAAACCAAAAGATTTTAAAATTTGTATATTTATTTCAAAAAGGTAAACTGTTACACTACTGCGTATACAATGAACCATAAAAGATTTCTACTGCATTTCTCCATTTTAGAATGGTGAAGGATATATATCTAATTTGAAGAACAAATGTGAAGTTTTTAAAAATTTATGCTAGAAGTAAATCTTCACTGCTTGAATTTTTCCCTGGGTATTTTCACTGACTCTCAGGGATATGATGAAATGTTACATGATGACAATTTTGGAAATTTCAGAAGATAAATGCCCCTACCCCCTTTTTACAACCTTATTATCTCCCTGATCTATGGGTCGCTGTATTCTTTATGCATTGTTATTGATTATGATTATAAGTGTTTAACCTGATGATTAATGTATATACAGTGGTACCTTGGATTACGAGCATAATCCGTTCCAGGAGCATGCTCGTAAACCAAAATGCTCATTTATCAAAGCGAGTTTCCCCATAGGAAATAATGGAAACTCGCTTTGATATGTTCCTACCCCCCCCCCCCCCGAGAACCGGCATTGCTCCCCCTGAAGGCCCCCCCTGCGATTCGGCGCACCCCCCGCCACGATTGGGCACCCCCCCCCGCCACGATTGGGTACCCCCCCGCCGCTTCTTACCGTCATCTGGTCACCGGCATCGGCATGTCCTGTGCTTGGTGCCGGTGCCCAAAGATAGGCCTCCTCTTCTGCTGGGCCTTGAGCATCTGTGCATCTGTGCATCATGCTCAAGGCCTGCGAGTTCACGTTCAGAAGATAATCAAAAGTTCAACGAGACTTCCTAGATCGGGGGTCGGCAACCCGCGGCTCCAGAGCCGCATGCGGCTCTTTTTCATCTTTGCCGCGGCTCCGGTAGTGTGTCACGCGGGCCGGAGTCTTTCAGTGGCTGCGGCGTGCTCCTGAAGAATGGGAGGCGCGGAGGATGACGTGTGATAGAGGTCTGCACGGGGACGCCCCCTGGCCCACGGGACTCCCACGGGGATGAAAACAGCCTACCTAAATTCTGGCGATGCAGGCATGCAGCTTACAAGTCCGGCGTCGCGGCGGGAAATAGCCATGCTGAGCAGTGAGCTCAGCACGTACACAGATGAAAGCCTTGCTTGCTGATTGGTCTGGCGGCACGGGGCCGCCAGACCAATCAGCAAGCAAGGCTTTCATCTGTGTACGTGCTGAGCTCACTGCTCAGCATGGCTATTTCCCGCCGCGACGCCGGACTTGTAAGCTGCATGCCTGCATCGCCAGAATTTAGGTAGGCTGTTTTCATCCCCGTGGGAGTCTCTCTCGTGCGCTATGGCTCCAAGTCAGGGGTGCCCAACACGCCAGGTGCAGGTAGAAGGGAGAGGGCCAGATGCAGGACTCGTGGGTGAGGGAGGAGAAGAGAGAGAGAAAGAGAGAGGGGAGGGAAACAAAAGGAAATATTTCATACTGGGCTGGGCCGGAGTGGAGGGAGGGTGGAAAGATTCTAGTTACAGGGTGCAGTAACAAAGGAAAAGGGGGGGAAAGCTGAAAATGGAGATAGTGACACAAAGAAGAGAAAGGGTAAGCAGGACCTACTGAATAAGGATAGCGATACAGAGGGGACATGAAGAGGAGGTGCTTATTGGCCCAGTAATGGTGGTGATCTGTGATTTTTAGCAGTACAGTGGTATTGCGGCAGAAACGCCAAACAATTTTCACAAAGGTTGCAGGTAAAGGAAGGGGATAGTGTTAGATTTGTTTTATAATGGTTTTGCGGCTCCAAGTTTTTTTTTCTTTTCGAAAACGGGTCCAAGTGGCTCTTTATGTCTTAAAGGTTGCAGACTCCTGTCCTAGATGGAACTTATACATTGTGAGTTAGGCAATTTAAAAACAGGTTTAAGTGCCCAGAAGGTATCTAAAGTGACCAGGTAACCACTGCAGACACAAAGTACAGACCCCACACACTTCCCCAGTGATCACTGAGCACCCACCCCACCTGCCATAAAAATCAGAACAAAAAAGTACATATCTGCCTCCAGGACATCAGCACCTGGCATAGGAAAACTTAGTAGAGCAGCACAGAGGTATCTTAAGTAGTCTGGAGGGTGGGCTAGTGAACCATAAAGAAGAGGACTCAAGCCCATAAGTCACTCTAACCACTGCATTAATGGTGAAAAGTGTGCACCCCCCAAAACCCTACTGTTCTGCCATATAGGTAGTACCTGCATCCATAAGGGCTATTGTAGGCTTGGGGGGAGGGGGGGCTCACCATGACCTTTAAAGGAGTTGTGGTGAGATATTTATATGGCACCTTTTAGTGAAGTTTTCAGCAGTGCCATGTAAGGTGCATCACTACTTTGTTGCCATGTCTGATTGTCCAGTCCATCACTCTGGTAGCTGTGGTGTGTCTCCCTGGGTGGATATGCTCCAGAACCTTCCAACCACTGTATAAAAGCAGCTGGGTTAGAGGATAAGGGAAGCCTATGGCTAGATTAAAGAAGGGAAGCCTGCCTGAAGTTGCTGAGGAGGTCCTTGTAGAAACACAGCTCTGCAAGCAGTAAATAAGTATTGGTAGGACTGGGATGTGGACCGAATTGTTAAAGAACTGTTTGTCCGAATGAAGGAAATGTGGATAGAAAGTGATCAGCAAGCATTTTATAGGTTTATGCATTTGTACAATGTACCAATATTTTCTCAAAAGGCCCACCATCAGCTTTGTTGCTCTAGAATATGGAGCCAGGGGAATTTCATAAGATAGAAAATGATTGTTTGACATGCGTTTTACCATATTCTAGAGCAACAAAGCTGATGGTGGGCCTTTTGAGAAAATATTGGTACATTGTACAAATACATAAACCCCTTCAGAATTTCCCGAGGATAGCGTACTCAAGGGGAGCGACACTGGGTCAAAAATGTAACTTTCAGAAGTATGGGGTTAGACCAAGGGAGTGGGGGGGGGGGGGCTATCATGGGGCATGGGGTAAGTGCCAATGGTGTTCTTCCACCATCCAAGTCAATTTATGGAGGGTTCCGGGTAGAGAGATGGTTCTGCAGTCTAGAACAGCTACAGACTGTAATACGCAGGATGTTATCTATGCGATTGTCTGTCCCTGTGACCTGGTTTACATAGGGCGGACAAATAGGAAGATAAAGACAAGATTAACGGAGCATAAATCACATATTGTCAACAAGGTAGCCCAAGCCCCCCTAGTAGATCACTGGCTTAAACATAACCATGCATTAGAGGAGATGAGATGGCATGTCATTAATAAGGTTACTAGGCGGGCTGGTGGGAAAGATCAGAGAAAGTTGAATGAGAGCGAACAGCAATATATCTTTATGCTTGACACGGTGGAACCACGGGGGTTGAACAGTGAGATTGAATGGGCGTCAGTGATTGGATGATAATCGAGCGAATGAGACACAGGGGGCATGAACAATAGGCAAGTTTGATGGGAGGATTTAAACTCTGGGGGAGAACACCGCCGCCATCTTTCTCATATATCTAAAGTGAAGTCGGATGACGGCGGGGACCTCGGTGAGTCTATGATATAAGATATAAAGCAAAGAGAGTAACAGATGTTGAGCTTGAACAGGAGAGTTAGTTGGACATGATTGTTTGTTTACAACTTCTTCTCTTTATTACACAGGGAGACCCTTGATACAGCACTTTTTGTGCGAAACATGTCGGGTCAGACTCCCAGGTTTTGGCTGAAATTAAGTTAAGTACTTTTGCACTTTTATTTATATTCACAATATTAAGATATTTATTGAATAGAATTTTGGAAAAAGACATCTAAAAAGATTTTTCAAAAAGATATTAGAATGGGCAGCCAATGATGAGGCACCACGTAATTTTTCCCGCAGTTGCGAGATAATACAGCGGTGGAGTGGTGGGGCTGAGGCTTCCTTTGAAAATAACGAATAATAGGGAAGAACCAGAAGTGAATCCAGCTCCTAATCTATTTGATTTAAACAATGAGCGAATGTTGAGGTTGGATACAAGCATACTAGGTTAATCATTTGCCATAGAGTGTTATACCTATAGATGAGAAGGCAGAATCCCTGGATATGTACAAAGTTGTGATATGTAAGCAGTACTGATTGAAAACCCCCCCACAAAGAACAGATTAGCCTATAACGAGTCAGATACTGAGAAAGATAAGATAAAGTTTGCTGTAGACTCTTTGAACTACGATTAATATTTTGAATTGCACCCGTACAATAACTGAAAGTTAGTGTTCTGCAACCTAAAGGATTAACATATGATCATGCTTACTGTTTTACTCCAATGGACTGAATCAAGAGGTAGACAATAAAATGAATACTGATAAAAGCCATCATAAAGTAAGAGCAGTCAATTTGGGTTATGACCACTTGCAAGAAATAATGTTCTTAGATTTGCTAAAGATATGAAGGGTTTTAAAGATATTTATTTATTAAAACATTTTTATGCCACCTAATCTTCCATTCTAGGTAGTGTACAAGTATACATACAAATCTCTCTAACAAATTAGATCAAATACATAAAACAACCAATCAAACAACAATGGTCCCTTCATTAATTTTAAGGCTTCATGTAGTGATTCAGGATTAGTTCCCACAGTTTTGATGTTAATTAACATGAGCTAACCACTACATCTGAGAAAGCAGCTTGGAATAAATGAGATTGATTCCTATGGAGTGATTAAAAAAAAAAAAAAAATTGATTTGACAGTACCATTTCTGTGAGCTTGAAAGGAAATATAACTCCCAGAAATCATATTGTATGCTGGACCACAAAGTGGGAAAATTAATAGGCCCACATTTGCTAATATTTAAGAATATTCTTAAAACCATTCAAGTGGAAGTGTTCTCCCTGTGAACCTTTGAAACCACTCCAAGTTCACTTCAAACATCCCAGGGAAGGTACAGCTAGTTTGGACATCTATGCTATCTTGGACAGACCTGATCTGACTCTCAAAACCAAAATGTTGATAAGCAGGTGATTTCTTACATTAGAAACAATGACAGGGAGAGATAGGGCCTATTACATATCAAAGAATTCATTTCTGTAAAGTGAGACAGTGTAAAAATGCATGAAATTGAGAAGCAGCGTAGAGTGGTTTGGGTGACAGCCAGGTCCAAATTGTTTTGTGAACAATGAATAAGCCAAGCACATAATAGCTAATTGTAAATATTAGCAGAGACCTGAGTAAAATGGCATGTTAGAACAATAATTTTAAAACGGCACTATAAAATTAGCACTGCCTGAGGGAATACAACAATACCAAATTCTAGTGCTATACTCTCTAAAAATGAAAAATATGTTAAACAAATCCTTCTGTGGGATAGAGTAGCTAGGTGAACATCCAAGGACCTTTCTCCCTTTGTTCAATGATGCTTAAACTACCCATTAAGCAGGAATAGCGAGATTGGTTAAAAGCTAGCCAAGTGCCACATATTTGGAAAAAATATATAAATGGTGTCATAGAATAGTTATTTTTCTTTTTTTAGGGTATTAAGCATTTACATTCAAACATGAATCTGCTGGGTCTTGGTGAAGATTACTTGTGCTTTGAGGAAGATGAAATGCCTCTACAAAGGAAAGTCTAAAAAAAAAAAAAAGACAATTTTGCAAGACTGAAATAAATGATACCTGTCTGATCCATACAGGTTACAAATATGAAGAAAGGGCAACACAGAATCCTCCCTGCCTGACACGATTTGCGGACATGAGCAGGCAGTGGGTGGGATTAGGGTAAGGATGTGTGGATCTGAGAGGACCCGGGGGCGGGTCTAGGGGGTCCATATTTTCCAATTGGAAAATCTGGCAACCCTACATTGCGGTCAATGACCAGAAGAGGGTTTACAATGTTAAATTTAACATAGAGAGAACTGAACAGATTAGAGAGTGGCACTGCAAGTTTTAGGGACTCTGGAAGATACAGGAATGATGGCATTATTAGCAAAAATGTTTTCTTCCACTGTTCCGGAGATAAAGGCCCTGATTTATACACTGCTTTATTCCATTCTATATTCAGAAAAAAATATATTCAATAAATCTGGTTTGGTGTTGCCAAACTAAAATTTCTGTTTGGTTATTTACTATTTGCCAGTAAAAGACCCTGTTTTCCACATGTTTAACTTATTCACTTGTACTGCATTACTCGCTGAGTAATACAATAATCACTACTTACTTACACAACCACCTCTAGGAGCAAATACAACATTTCTGTGCCACTACTTTCTGCCAGCCATTTTGCATTTTAAATTGACCTTATACCTTTGTTGTTTGCATTTCATATGAGGGTAAAATCAAAAATGCAAGATGATTCATTCAAACTCTTATCAAATGCCTGTTGAAATAGAATTGCTTTTAAAGCAATATTAAACTCCCGTAGATTTCTCAGAGACTATATCATCTGGCAACTCATTCTAAAATTTGGGGCCTGGAACATAGAAAATGGGTGTTCTATAGGCTTGCAAACATATCACAGGAAATGCAGGAACATCTAGTAAATTCACCAAGAATGACAGCAAAGAACAGGAACGTTGTAAATGTAAATTCGATGAAACCACTATTGAGATCTTATAAGTCAACACCTTAAATAAATGCATCAAAATTTTAGAACTTATTCAAAATTTCACTGGCAACCAGTGCAATGAAATTAAATTTGGTATTATATGTTCAAATCTAGATAGCTGTTTAATCACATGTGCAACTGAATTTTGAGTTATTTGTAATGACTTCAAAACCTATTTACTGTAGATATATCTAAATGTAAAACTGCTAAAATAGTCAAAATATGGAGTTATAATACTTAGTCACAAAACAGGAGAATCCAACGTAATCTGCAGTGAAGCAAGCAGCAAGCAAAAGACAACGAACAAACTGCAGATGATGTACAAGATACAGGCATTGTTTATTAAATCAATAAAAGTACAGTAAAATATACAACCTTATTACCAACCAAGGGACCCGACACGGTCAATGTTTCAGACAACACGCCTTCCTCAGGGGGTCCATGGTGTTAAAGGTATGAAGCAAATCGCACAAAAGATATCAAACAAACGCCTATAAGAAACAAATGTAGACAAGCATATACTCTGCAATAAACAACGCCTATATCTTGCACATCATCTGCAGTTTGTTCGTTGTCTTTTGTTAAAATACTTAGAAAATCCATCCTAAAATTACTAGTAGTTAAAAAATCATTTCAACACCTTACAATTTTTTTCCAGTTTATTGGTTCTAAATAGTATTAAAGAACATTAATAAAAGCTGCATAACTTCCCTGTAGTTCCTAGGCCTTGTTGCATGGCAGCATTCTTGGCCCAACTCTTTAGCAGTTGCCACGTAGCTTAACACTGTAGTGAATCACTGAGATGCATCCTCAGTAATGGCTGCCCACATGCTGCAAACTGTTTGTACCTGTTCAAATGCTTTAAGATCCTGTTTAAATTTAAGATACATAACATATGGATCTAGAATGGCCAAGTTGTTGTCCCCTCACACCCCCCTCTAACCCATCACCAACCCCCCTGAATACAAAACCCCCTTGTTGTACTCATACACTTATATCCTCAGCAATAATGTCAACGATAAATAAAACACAGACACTTTATTGATGGTAATAATCAGGCCGCAGCTTTGTTTATTGGGACTACCAATAAGCAATGAACAATTGCTTTACCCCGAGCTAAAATACATTGCAATTTTACAAAAACTCACAGTTGTATTCCCCTGACTCTGCCATAGCAGCAAGAGCCTAGGGGATGGCATGGATTTCCATGCCCCTCAAGACATATTCGCTCACTTGAGCTCCCTTCCCCTTAACCGCTCATCTCCAGATGATCCTAGGGTGTAGGCAAGGACTGTCATGCCCCCACCCCCTTACAGGATCACCAGACCCGTGGCATCACCACTCAACTGAGCCAACTGCCAAATAACGCTCATATTCCGATGAGCCAAAACCTTGTAGCTCGGGTTACTGCCCCTGCGACAACCCTAAACCCTCCAAATCACTGGATCAAATCCAAAATCTGAAGGGGAGGGTGGGCGGGAAAGTTGCCTCCAAGGAACAGGGATGCACGCTGTTCCTCGAAGGCCCTGCTTCCTGTTGCTCCACTCATCCCTTCCTGGGATGAGTGGGCCTGTAATTTTGAGGGTTTGTGGGATCTTTCTGAAATTTCTCCAGGACTATAACAATGGCTTCCATAGTGTGGCACAGTGGTTAAAGCTACAACCTTAGCACTCTGAGGTTGTGGGTTCAAATCCACACTGCTCCCTGTGACCTGGGCAAGTTACTTAATCCCCCAATGCCCCAGGTACATTAGATAGATTGTGAGCCCACTGAAACAGACAGGGAAAAATTATTATTTGAATAAATTAATGTAAAACATTCTGAGCTCCCTAGGGAGAACGGTATCAATAAATAAATAGTCTGGTGTCTTAAATTTTTGACATGCTGATCTTGTTTGCCAGCCCTTGTTCAGGCTTTGTAGCTTACTAAGCTGCTTTCTACCTCCTATCCTCTCTTATCATACTACCTCCCCCATGCCCTTGTAAACTGTCTCCGCATGGGCGACTACTTGGGCCATCCAGCCCATTGTTATAGTCGCCCATCGAGACAAGCTCTTGGGCTCTTTTATATATAACAAACAATATTACAGTGTACCACCATGGCCATGAAACTAACTTGCATCCATAGCAAGTACAAATATTACCTTTGACTGTGGACACGATGCTCATCATTGAAGACCTTAAGAATTATTTTTTGATCTCTTGGTGCATTTCATCTGTGGTTTTATGTAGTGACATCTTCTGTCAGTTGTGTTTATGACCCCTGATTGCAGGCAATTCCTTGCCGAAACACAGCTGTCAGGTCTTGTCATTAGTGCCACTAGACGCTGGATATAATCAATTTGTTCTTGATTCTACAACTTTGTGGCCACTATCTTGCTCTTTTGTTTCCAAAAAAGAAACACATTAAAAACAACAACACCCCCCTCCCCCCAGCAGCCTACATAGCATCTGGCAGTATTTCTTTTCTTTCTTCGATGGTTTTGTTTTTCTAGAAATCATATTTTGTATATTTTTTCAAACAAGTTACACCTTACAATTTTTAATCTGAAAAAGTCTCTTTTCTAACCTGACCTTTCGTTGTGAGTGCAGAATCTAGGATTACTCCCAACAAATGAATCTTCTGAACAACAACAACAACAAAAAAAAAAATCATCAATTACAGTAGCTTTAGGAAAAGAGGAGACTGGATAAACAGACAAAAACATCACAGGTTTTACACATTCAGTTTCAGATGATTATCTTTCATCCATTGATTTGTCATTTTTAAGGTCATGGTTAGAAAAGTCCGAGTATTGAAAAAAATTGTCAACTTTCCCAGAAAACTAGATGTCATCCACATAGATCCAATATTCTAAATCGGTGTCTCAAACTTTCTCGAGCCGGGGCACACAAAAGGTAATGGCTATGGCTTGAGGCACCCAGAAGTGCGCAGACATCATCATGGTGACATCACGCATATGCGTGATATCATCACATCAACATCCGCGCATGTGCAGAAGCCCTCCAGATGGGCCCTGAGGTGCCAGTACGGGTTGCCAGCAGGGAACAGGGCCGGAGAGAAGGAGAGGCACTGGCACCAGTTGATTTCCTACAGCAGTGTTTCTCAACTACTTCAAGCTAAGTACCCCCTAAGTCTAACAAATATTAACTGATTACCCCAACCACAAACCTCCCTAGGCCCAAGCTCTGTCCTAGATCCTATCCCCTTTACTAATTGTAATGCAATTTTTTCCATTCATTTTTCATATACACACAATATAGACAGCAGATATAAATTCTCAAAACTGACACAGTGAGCTACCTTTGTTTGTGCTTTGTTTTAATTATATTAATACTCTTTTTTTCTGATGTATTATATAACTGTTATTGTATAGGACGATCGTTGGTTCCTATGTATAGTGTAAATCTGTTATAACTTGGTTGTATCTATATACTTCTCCTTTATATGCCACCCCCAATAACTCAGGATTTGGTTATGCATTTACAGTCATTACTCAGGGAGTTTAGTACAATATCACAAAATCTACTAATTCTGGGCGATTTTAATATTCACTTCGATAGCCCTGAGAATTTTCTCATATCAGATTTGCTCAATTTTCTTCCAATTTAGATTTAATTCCTAGAATTTCCCAATCAACCCATGTAGCAGGACATACCATAGACATCTTTGTGTGGATTTTCATCCCCTGGACGGATCATAGCTTAATTACCCTACAATTTGAACATAAGTATAATACTAGCGTATATCAGGAAAAAATATATGCCTATAGGGATTTTAGTAATTTAGAGGAATCTAAAATAAATTCTACAATTGATTTATCTCTTGAAGACTTTACAAATTTATCTTTTGAGGATCAAATAGTGAGTTGGTATGTAGAACTGTTTTAGACAAGTTAGTCCCAATAATAACTAAAACTATCACAGCTAGAAAACAAAGAAACCCATGGTATACAGCTGAATTATCTCTTATCAAAAAACAATTGCGATCCTTAGAAAGAAAATGGCGGCAGGAGAAAACAACCATTAACTAATCAAGATATCAAACCCAAGTACAATATTACAAAAATAAAATAAATGAGACAAAGAAAAAATATTATGTCTCTCGCATCTGAACAGCAAATAACTCCTCTACATTATTTTCTATTTTAAAATCTTTAACAACATTTAAACCCCACTCAGCTCAAGGTACAATTAGTGCTCTGTCGGCTCAAGATCTGTCCAATTCTTTCATATAGAAAATCCAAGGGATCAGGAATATAAAAGGTAATGATTTGGAGTCACTTCCTCCGTACATCTTGAAAAATTTTTCAATATCTTTGGGAAATACATTCAAAAAATGATCTCTACTTCCTTAGAGAAAGGGATCATTCCCAAAAAATGGAAACATTCAACTGTTCATCCAATACCTAAAGACCCAAAAGGAAACTTGAACAACCCCACCAATTTCAGACCAATTACAAAAATACCTTTTATTGCAAAAATGATGGAAAAAATAGTCTTTAATTAGGTATCTGAATTTTTTGAGAAAACTGGGACACTGCATCCTCATCAAACAGGCTTTCATCAACACCATTCAACTGAACACTCTCTAATTAACCTGACATCATCCGTTCTCTATTTTTGGGATCATCACCAATCAGTTCTTCTTATTTCCCTAGACTTATCTTCAGCCTTTGACACTATAGACCACCGTCTTCTCTTAAATAGACTTGGATCATTGGGAATAACTGATATTGTCCTTCAATGGTTTCAGTCTTATTTTTCTGAACGTTCTTCAAAAGTGATATTTAATAATTTATTCTCAAATACTAATACAAATCTTATCTCCCCTATTGTTCAACATATTTTTGGCTCCTCTGTTAACCCTTAGTCAATCAATTGGGTTTACACCATTTGCTTATGCTGATGATGTCCAACTTTTGTATCCTTTGGATCCAAGATCAGCTGATGAAATTTCAGAAGTCAACATGGAATTGTCAAAAATATCCAAATGGTTACACAACAACAAGTTGGTCCTTAACACATCTAAAACAGAGGTTATGCTATTCCCATGCAGGGAGGGTCAAAAATTAGGAGTTAGTATAAATATAAATAAAAGTATGATTAAAGAAGTCATCAAGGTAAAGATTCTCGGGGTCGTTATAGACCAGAAATTTAATTATCATGATCAAATAAGTTCACTGGTTAGGAATTGTCTCTATAGGCTAAGGCTGATTAGATCATTGTCCACATTCCTGGATGAAGCATCTCTAAACATCCTAATGCACTTCTTAATCATATCAAAAACTGACTATTGTAACGCTTTGTATAAGGGAATAACTCTTAAAGAAATAAGCAGAATACAAATCATACAAAATACGGCAATAAAAATAATCACTAAAAGGTAAAAATTTGATCATGTGACTCCCCTTCTGAAGGAAAAACAGTGGTTACCTGTTAACCATAGAATCACATACAAAACAGCATTACTCTCACATAAAATTTTAACGAACAAAGCTCCTGCATTTTTAGAAAGATTCTTAATCCCTTATATTCCTATAAGATCTTTAAGATCGGAAGAGAAATCACTCCTCCTAGTCCCCTCATTAAGAGTCATCTACTCTAGGAGAGACACCATCTTCTCCGTCACAGCCCCCCAATCTGAAATTTGCTCCCAACTAATATAAGGGAAGAAAAATTACTTGGTAAGTTTAAAAATCTCCTGAAAAGCTGGCTTTTTAAGGACGCTTTTAACTGAGTTATGCATATTTTTATATCCCCAGGATACTCGCTAAAGTAATAGCAAGATCTATAAGCGAAAATTGAACAGGTAATCTTTCCCCCATCCTTTTGTTTCACTACCTTGACCTGTTTGATTTGATTTACAAATTGTACTTAATCCTTTTTTATTTCTCCCTTTTGTGTTTGTCTGGTACATAGATGTGTGAATTATCTTGTTTGAGCAATGTGTTTTTTTATTTTGTTACCCCAATTTTACTAGTTCTTGTAAATCGCACTGAATTAAGATTTTGCAATCAAAATCAAAACTTTACTTAACTTGAAACAAAATTTATTTAACTTAAAAAAAAAAAATCATTTTACCTACCAGCAATCCTCTGCAGGCTGCTGTAATTAGCTTTAAAGGTGAGACCAGCAGGCCGGGGGGAAGCCAGAGGATGCTAGAGAGAAGGGGGAAACATGAAGGCCTTCGGCAAATCTGGCAGCGCTGGTGCTGTACCACGTAGGGAAGTGTGCTGTGGCACACTTGGAATTTCAGGAGGTACATAGTTTGAGATACACTGTTTTAAATCTAAACTACCCAATAATCCACTAACAGTTTCAAAAGGATATTAAACAAAGTTGTGGAAAGGGCTAACACTAGTTAGAAAAAATATCCATGAATAAAATACTTTTTTTTTACCTTTCATCACACAAAATTGTCTAGTAGTCAAAAAATGAAGAGAATCATTTCAATACAATCCTACCTATTTCTATTGCTTGTTGATAATGTAATAAGACCTTATGATTCACGCATCAAATGTGGCCAAAATGTCCAAGGATACCATTAGAAAACATGTACCCTTATCAAAGCCAGTATAAATCACATCCAGCATTGAGATTAATGATCTGTTTTAAAACAGTGACACCCAAATTCTATAAAGGTGATTTTAGCTCTTTGTTGGGTCCCACAGCAACAGAAATAAGGTAGATTTTTTTTTTCACAACACTTAAAGAAAGACACCAGAAATATTTACATTATTCATAGGATTTTCATCAGGAGCTGGAAATTTCATAGGCAATCTGCAAGCTCTCAATACTGGAGAGAGAGACTGTACAGAATTTACAAATATTCTCTTAGATCTCTTGGGGATACAATTCCTGCCACTAAAGGGGTCAATTTAGGAAAGAGTACAAAACTTAAATTATAAGACCTTATAGTACTTTTGCACTATTTTCCTCTTCAATGGTAAGTTGATCAAATATAACCAAATATATACGGGAGTTCAATCGTGTATATCAAACTAAATATAAGAACGTATTGAAAAAACTGTTTTGATAACATAGGATCATTCATACCACATTAACACAAAACACTTATTAACATCACACCATTAACATAAGAAATTATAAAACTACGGAGAAAAATAAACCTCAAGTGTGAGAGGCCGGGACTACACAAGTACCCGAGTCTACTCACATCATCACTGGTTTATAAAAAAACTCCGTGTACATTTAAATCAATACTTTTCATTCATACTCAATAATTTCTTAAGAATTTTTTAAAGATTTTTTCAAAAGTGTTTCAGAGTAATGTATAAAGACTTATTCATGGCATGAACCAGATCCCAAACTAATAACAAACAGTGCGAGGGCTACAGCTCAACTAAACAGGTGTACGCAATTGTTAAGGCATGGAAATTTGGAACACAAGAATGAGAACAAACAACAACTCATCTGAAAGAACGGAGTGTCCCAATCGATTCTCAGTCTTTTATCCCGACAGAAAAGTCTTTCTGTTTCGCCTAAAAGGCTACTTCAGGGGAGAATACCAATGTCCAAAAATCTCCTGCTTCTTCCAACGCCACAATTGTAAAGCTGGCTCCTCTCAAGATAGTGCTGGGACTGCGAGACGCGCCCGGTTCGAATAAAAAGATCTACGAACCGGGCGTCTTGACGTCATCACACAAGCGTGATGCGTGATAGGCTAAACACCAGCTACTCACACACCAAAGGAACTTATCAGTATTGTAAACAAATCCCAGATTACTGATCTTTAAGACAGTATAACATTCAGAAGAAAGGTTGCCATTCATAACACGTATTCAAACCCTTAGGCTCTAAAGTTTGTAAACGATTAATCCATTGCTGTTCTTTCTGCCAGAGCACTCTCCTAATATCTCCTCTCCTTAAGGATACAGCCAACTTCTCAATCACACAACATTTTAAATTCTCAAACTTATGATCATGTTGAACACAATGGGCTACAATAGGAGCCGTCATCTTACGGGTGTTTAAACAATTCTTGTGTTCCGTCATTCTCACTGTTAAAGTGCGTGAGGTTTGGCCTACATAAAGCAAGGCACATGGACATAAAAGAACATATATAATGTTAGTAGATTGGCAAGTGGAGGTATGGCGTAAGCTGTAATTCTTACCATCGCACGGATTATTAAAGCTCAAGGCAGTCATCATGATATTACAATTGGAGCAATGGCCACATGGGCCATGTCCCATTATATTATCTAAATTATCCATATTATCTAGATCAAAGCTTTCTTTAGATGTATGACATAACCAATCACTCAAATTCCTATTCCTAGATTGGGAGAAAATAAATTTCTTATTTGCAAAACAGGGAAGCGTTTTGAGTAATGGAAGGTGTCTTTTATATCTATTGATAATTAACTGTGACATTCGAGTCTGTTTTATTACACATGGAATCAAATCTTCTTCTTCTTGTGACCTTCTATATTCCAATAAGTTTTCTCTCGGGTTGTGTAAGGCGCGTTTTTTTGCTTTTTTGACTACTGCATATGGATAATCCCTAGATAATAATCTTTGTTCTAAGATTTTAGATTCTTGAATGAATCTATCTGTAGTGTTACATATTCGCCGATATCTTAGGAACTGCGCAAACGGGATACTCGTTTTTAAGTGAACCGGATGCATACTATCAAATTTCAACAAGGTATTTCTGTCAGTACCTTTGCGAAAAATAGACGTTTCAAAACCACAATTATTCTTCTGAACTAAAACGTCTAAAAAGCTGATCTTCTCCATACTGTATGACATTGTAAATTTGATAGATCGATGACATTGATTTATTAATGTTTCAAACTCCTGAAGTTGTTGCAAAGTGCCCGACCATATCACAAAGATATCGTCAATAAAACGCCACCATTTAATTACATGTTGAAACTCAGATAATATATAAATGAATGATTCTTCAAACCATGACATATAAAGGTTATAGCTATTGTGGGTGCAAAAGATGCACCCATTGCTATCCCAGAAAGTTGTTGATAGAATTCCCCGTTGAAGATGAAATAATTATTCTTCAGAGCAATAGCGCTCAGTTCTTTTAAAAAATATGTATAGTTGCTATCCATATCTAATTGAGAATTCCATAGAGATTCTAATACTGAAAGAGCTTCCTCCTGTGGAATGCTTGTATATAACGAGCAGACATCAAATGTCACTAGTATATAATCTTTAGAGGAATCATATTCAAGATCATTTAACAACTTTAAAAATTGAGTAGTATCTTGTATATAAGATCTAATATCTTTCAGAAAACATTGAAGCTTTTTATCAATGTATTTGCTAGTTTTTTCCAACAATGAGTCCCGAGCAGATACGATAGGTCGACCAGGGGGCTGCTGGATGTTCTTATGCACCTTCGGAAGCAGGTAAAATATAGGAACTTTGAAATGTTCCGGGTTCAGAAAGTTGAATTCTTTTTTTGTTAAATACTTTTGTTGCATTGCCTTAGAGCTAATCTCAGCGATTAAAGAAAAAATTCCTAAAGATGGATCATGTTGTAATTTCAAATATGTTTCCTCATTCAGCAATTGAGCATTAGCTTCTGCAATATACAAATCTGTACCCCAAACAACCACGGCACCCCCTTTGTCCGCTCGTCTGATAACAATTGTGGGATCTTTACTCAGCTGTTGTAAGGCAGTCCATTCTGTAAACGACAAATTATATAATTTTCTCTGGGTCTTAGTACTTTCCTCAATATGTTGAAGTTCTTGAGTCATTAAATTTTTAAAAGCCTGTATTATAGGATTTACAGGCCCCAGAGGGTTCCATCTAGATTTCGGTTGAACACAAGATGTATCCCGTTCCGAACTGGGGTGTTCATGAAAAAAAGCGCAAAGATTCAATCTCCGTAAAAATTTTTCTAAGTCTATTTGAGCTTGAAAAGGATTATGGGCTACCATGGGAACAAACGTCAAACCTTTGGATAATAAAGATGTCTCTTCGGCAGTCAGTACTTTATCAGAAATATTGATAACAATCAATTCCGTCTCTTCTGTGACCTGCCTCGTGTTCGTCCCCGGTGAATACCTCTGCCTCGAGTGTTTCTTCCTCCTCTCATTAGACCTGTGATTTGTTTGTTCTGGCCTGAATCCCCATCCGGGTCTTCTGATGTAGACATACCGTCACTAACAGAATTCTCCGAGGAATCACCTGAGGTATTAAACCTAACTGTTTTCTGTTTATAATTAATATTCATCCATCTATATACATATCCGGATTGATAGTCTTTCTCATCCCTTTGAAACTTTTTCAACTTACTAGTTCTTATTTCTCTACGAAGTCTATCCATTTTCAACTTTGAATCTGCTAGTTTATTTTCAAAATCAGCATTTTTGCGTGCTTCAGTTAGAAGTTCTTCATGTTTTACTTTGGTCTCTTGAATCTTAGTTTGTAATGTTTTAATCAATAGTAGCATTAAATCTAGAGAGCAACGGTTCAGAATTTGATTCCATGTAGTAATAAAATCACTATTGTCCGTAAACATTTGTGGGGCTGTTCTCATTCTTAGGCCCCTTGGAATAAACTCATGTTTACAATATTCTACTAGACTTGCACTTTGTAACTCCATCTGGATTAGTTGTTTCATTATTTTCTCAATGTCTAACCATGCTAAATCAGTATCATGTGTTTCTAAATTGGTGGATAAAGCTGGTGCTTGCAAAATCTCAGTCCTTTGACCATCTGAGAAGCCAAAGCCACTATCCCAGAGCTGTGCCATCGTAAATCTTCCAAGAAAAGTTAATATAACCAAATATATACGGGAGTTCAATCGTGTATATCAAACTAAATATAAGAACGTATTGAAAAAACTGTTTTGATAACATAGGATCATTCATACCACATTAACACAAAACACTTATTAACATCACACCATTAACATAAGAAATTATAAAACTACGGAGAAAAATAAACCTCAAGTGTGAGAGGCCGGGACTACACAAGTACCCGAGTCTACTCACATCATCACTGGTTTATAAAAAAACTCCGTGTACATTTAAATCAATACTTTTCATTCATACTCAATAATTTCTTAAGAATTTTTTAAAGATTTTTTCAAAAGATTTTTTCAAAAGATTTTTGGACATTGGTATTCTCCCCTGAAGTAGCCTTTTAGGCGAAACAGAAAGACTTTTCTGTCGGGATAAAAGACTGAGAATCGATTGGGACACTCCGTTCTTTCAGATGAGTTGTTGTTTGTTCTCATTCTTGTGTTCCAAATTTCCATGCCTTAACAATTGCGTACACCTGTTTAGTTGAGCTATAGCCCTCGCACTGTTTGTTATTAGTTTGGGATCTGGTTCATGCCATGAATAAGTCTTTATACATTACTCTGAAACACTTTTGAAAAAATCTTTAAAAAATTCTTAAGAAATTATTGAGTATGAATGAAAAGTATTGATTTAAATGTACACGGAGTTTTTTTATAAACCAGTGATGATGTGAGTAGACTCGGGTACTTGTGTAGTCCCGGCCTCTCACACTTGAGGTTTATTTTTCTCCGTAGTTTTATAATTTCTTATGTTAATGGTGTGATGTTAATAAGTGTTTTGTGTTAATGTGGTATGAATGATCCTATGTTATCAAAACAGTTTTTTCAATACGTTCTTATATTAAGTTGATCAAATAAGCATAAAGTGGTGTGTGTGTGTGCCTCTATTCGTGTCTGATGTGAAGCAACTATAAATACAGTTAAGGGTTTGCTTTTTGTTGTTGTTGTTTTAAATATCCATCACTGCCTAACACAAAAAGGAAAAAAAAAAATAAAAAAACAACCACCCCAAAACCAGTGCAACTCTCTCAGGTCATCTGAGGAAGTTTTTCAGTTTACTTTGGAAGAATATAAATTCCCTCTTTCATTAGCCAAATTGAATTATCTTTAGAATGATTTCTGAGTCTCGAGGACTTCTTAGACTTGAGGATCCACAGAGGAAGACAACATGTCTGATTGTGGCACTTTGGTAACAAGAAATGCTGTTGAATCAACTGAGTGCATCAGGGGTACCACAGATCCAACTTTGCTCATAAGGTTGCAGATATGTATCCTGCTGTAATTTAGGGGTGGGAAGGGGGAGAGATAAAAAAATTTATGTACTGTACAAATGATAGAATGTTAAATGATATATTTATTGTTAATGTGATTGAATATATATATATATACATTTAATGTAATTTTGAAAATGAATAAAGAATTAAAAAAAATAAATAATTAATTCATCAGGCCCGACAATGTACGCAATACTTGAAGCCAACTACATTGTTTGCTTTTAGGCATCAGAGGAAAAACCAAATGTCATATACAATCAAGTCCATTCCTCAGAGGAACATGGCAGTAAAAAAAAACAAAAATAAAATAAAAAATAAAAAGGATTACAAATCCTTGGAGTTAATGCAGCTTCTAAATCACTGCAAAGAAATGTGTACAATCTTCTTATCTTTCACATCAATTTCAATTACATCCACCCACCAAAAATGTCTTACCCCAGTGTTCAATTGTTAACAACAAGAGTCCCAATATTTGTTTTATGAAGACTGCCAGGAAAATCCATTATTTTAAGAAAAACCCTTTACCATAACAAATAGCTGGCATTCTAAACCCAAGAGGTCCACTCTCTGTGAATTTGTAAATAAAAATCACAGATGAGCTGCCACTGAATGGCCAATATGATTAGGAAGGTTATTTTTCAAAACCAAAATATGGGATGGCAATTACATTTTACTACTTTTATGTCATTTGAAGTCTCCAAAAACATTTTAGTGAATTTCCTTTTCTATCAAAATTCCCACATGCATTCTCCACCTTAGCCCAAAGAAATGGCTATTAAGTACTTTCTAAAAAGTGATACGGTAATTTAAAAGCATTATAGAAAGTAGTCCTCATCATTCCCTTATGTAATTAGAGAGTAACTATTATTCTGCACAGTCATATTTTGTGCAGGTTATATAAGTTGTCTAAAAAAATTAGAGCTGATTAGCACAGCACTAAGCATGATTCTATAAAAGCTAGATGCCCATTATATAAACACGCTAGGTATGCTAAGCATTATAACATTTAGGCACACTTTATTTATGTCAGGGTTTTCTGAGCCTAAATGCCTGCACCCATGATCCCATGATCCAACCCACCCCTTACTATGCGCTTTACACTAGGGCCAGATTATCAATGCAACGCTTTAAGTTAGGTGGCGATAACTTAATTGGTTTGAGTTTAAATGGTACGATAATTGGTTGGGCCATTAAAATCCAATTAAAAACTCATTAAAAAAACCCAAGTCTCCACTACATGGCCTGACTGCCACCTTGGTCCATGGTGCCTACCGGCACCTAGCAATGTTGAAGACCAGCTGTGGGCATAGTTAGGAGTGGTGCCGGCCTTCAGTGACATTAGGCAACGCTGGCCATGATTCACAAAGGACCCAAGGCACCGGAAATGTAGGCCTGTGAAACCCTGGCCTATATTTCCAGCACCTAGGGTCCTTGCTAGGTACCAGTATGTCTAATTCTATATGCGGCACAGGATGGGTTTGACACGCAGCAGGCGTCTTGGTGCCCGATTGTTGGAGGATCACACCTACCAATTTAGATGTCTAAATTTCAATTAACTCTAATTAGTGCCAATTAAATAGTGTTGAGTGCCGATTATCAGTGCCAATTTAGCCTTATGCTCAATTAAGTTAGGTATTGTAAATACCTAACCTTGGGCCCACTTTATAGAATTTGGAGTTGAGGTCCTGATTCTATATATGGCACCAACTAGAATAGTACTAAGCGCAATTCTACAAGGAGTGTGTACCTTTCATAGAATTATACTTAGCACCCATTTAGGCCAACTAAAACTATGCTTAAATGCCTACGCCCAAATTGTGAGTAGATTGGGAATATTCTATAATAATGTGCATAACTTTTAGAAATGGCCGTGATCTGCCTCTGGTTATGCTCCCTTCTCAAATTCACGCACTGCAACTGGCACATATATTTTTGAAATAGAATCTTGCTTTTCAAGTTGTGCAAGTAACTTCTCATTAGTGCTAATTAGTATAAATTAAAAGGCTTTAATTGACAATTATCAGCACTGTGCACATATCGGCTATGCAAACCAATGTGTATGTACAACCTTAGGTGCCATACACAGGATTTGGGGGTAAGATTATAGAGCACTAGAATTTATTTGCATGGATGTTACAGATTCTGTAATCTTAGTGAACAACTTACATAGTGTGCAAATTTATGGGCAGGGCATAAACATGTTATAAAATAGTTTAATTTACACATACATATTTATGCCTACATGGCATAAGTGGGCATGCCCAAATGTTGGCACACAAATGCCTCAACTTATTCTAGTATTCAATAAGGTGCCCAGATTCCATTACAGATTTGCACTTAGCATCCTGCATGTTGGTACATAACTTTTAGTGCACTTTATAGAATTGCTCACTTATCCCCACCATCGCCCCAAGCTCTCCCTGCAGAAGCATCGGACCGACCAGCATTCCGCGCCCCAACATCAATTCTGACGTCAGAGAGGAAGTTCTGGACCAGCCAATCGCTGCCTGGCTGGCCTGGAATTCCTCTCCGACATCAGAATTGATGTTGGGGAGCGGAATGCTGGTCAGCACGACACTTCTGCAGGGAGAGCTTGGGGCGGCAGTGGCTTGGAGGCCTGTTCCCCAATGGCGGCAGTGGCAAACCTAGTGGCTTGGGGGAAAGCAGGGAAAGAAGGGTGGGAGGCAGGGAGACAGAAAGAAAGAGGGCATGGAGAGAGAAAGAAAGAAGGGGGCAGGGAGAAAGAAAGAAAAAGTTGGGGGAGAGAATGGACTCTGTCGGGTAGCAGACAGGGAGAAATGAAAAAGATGGACTCATGAAAGGACAGAGATGTTGGTCAGTGAATGGAATGAGGTCTGGAGGAGACGAAGCATACAGGAGGCTGAAAGAAGGGAAGAAATAGTGGATGCACAGTCAGAAGAAGAAAGTGCAACCAGAGACTCATGAAATCACCAGACAACAAAGGTAGGAAAAATGATTTTATTTTCAATTTAGTGATCAAAATGTGTACAATTTGAGAATTTATATCTGCTGTCTATATTTTGCTCTATGGCTCCCTTTTACTAAACCGCAATAGCGGTTTTTAGTGCAGGGAGCCTATAAGCGCCGAGAGCAGCATGGGGCATTCAGCGCAGCTCCCTACACTAAAAACTGCTATCACAGTTTAGTAAAAAGGGAGGGGGTATATTTGTCTATTTTTGTATGGTTGTTACTGAGGTGACATTGCATAGAGTCATCTGCCTTTACCTCTTTGAAAAAAAACCCCGGAATATGAATGATAATTAACATTTTCTCTGCCTTTCAGTGTGCTTTGTGGGTTTTTTTTAAATTTTATTGTTGGTAGATCATTTTGACTTGGTCATTTTAAAAGTAGCTCGCAAGCCCAAAAAGTGTGGGCACCCCTGGTTTACACAGTCTATGCAGGTAACTTCTCTGTTACTGCTGGGCTCACAATCTGCTTTCGTACTTAAGGCTGTAGAGGTATAAGCCCCTGCCACACCATAACTAGCGTATTAAAGAGCTTGATAATATCAGACCTGTAGTTCATCCTGTACAACTCACAGAATATACTGTACAGTGTATTGTGTTAAAATTAAGGAAGACTTTTGCTCAGAGATCCTGAGACATACTTTTCTGAAGGAAGGAACCTGTGATCTTACATAGAAACATGATGGCAGATAAAGGCCAAATGGATCATCCAGTCTGCCCATCTGCAGAATCCACTATCTCTTCCTCTCCCTAAGAGATCCCATATGCCTGTCTCATGCTTTCTTGAATTCAGACACTGTCTCGGTCTCCACCAGTTCTTCCAGGAGACTATTTCATACATCCACCGCTGCTAGAATTGTTCAGATGGCTAATGAAAACAAGAAGGAATGTGGACAATGTGATAAGGACTCTCAATCACATCAACCACAGCCTGCGTGGAGCCCAAACTTTGTGAAAAATTCCTCCACAGTCACATTACAAAATGTTCCTGTGGTTTGTTAAACCATAGAATAAGGGCACGAACAATCACCTTGTGCAATGTTATTAAATCATCAGAAATACTGCCAATATGAAAATGATATAAATGAGTCTTATGTCATGGCACGAGATAACCTACCTCACCTACACACCATTGGCCACTGTTATCAACTTCTACAACTTCGCTTCTGACGTCATCTGATCACCATCGGATCACTTCAGAGTCTCAGATCTCCAGCAACAGCTGAAGGTCAAGAGTGAGTACTATCTACAACAAGGCAAACACCTGCTGTTCCAGACAGCCTTGAGAAGGAAAGGACTTATATCACCTACTCAGATTGTGTAAGTCAAGATCTGTAATTACTATCCTAAAGGGGGACAAACAAATTACATTTTGGCCATAGGGAGTGTGTATATATGCTAACTGATACCTGACTAGTGTTCATTCAAGCATTTAATGAGCTCTTATTCTAATCTTTTGTTCTATCAAATTCTTGTTTATATTCCTTGTAAATAAATCATATTATTGTTATTAATTGCATATGCTTTTACAGCAACCCCTTTTCCCCCACTGGAGGCTCAGGACCCCGTCTGGAGGGACTCCATGCATGTATGGACATCGATGTGATGACATTACACATAAGAAGTTGCCTCCACCGGGATCAGACCAGAGGTCCATCGCGCCCAGGGGTCCGCACCCGTGGCAGACCATCAGGTCCATGACCTGTCAAGTGTTCCCTGCCTCATCCTTAAAAAACCTATCATTACTTCTATCCGTATCCCTCAATCCCCTTATCCTTCAGGAATTTATCCAAACCTTCTTTGAATCCCTGTAGTGTCTTCTCCTTGTCACCCTGTCACAAGAAGCCTGTTCAGAGTTCTGCATCCAACGGCCGGCCACCGCTGTTGCTTTGGAAGGCAGGCCCGGAGTTACGTGTGTTCTCTCTTTTGTCGGCAGCCTTAACTCGCTATGTTGCGCCGTCCTCTTTGCCAGTCCCACCAACTTCCTGCTTCCATGAAAACAGGACTCATCAGAGAGGAAAATTCGATGTCGGCAGAGCAGCAAAGTTCCCAGACCATGACACTGACCCCGGAAGTACCCCTTCATGGTCTGCACCCTTGGTGGATTGCCCCCACACCCCCACCTTAATTATTATACCACTGAGTATATTTAAATTAACTGCTTTGCACTCTGGAATAGACTACATCTTTATTAACCCTCTAGATCAGTGTCTTGCAAACTCTCCATAGCCATGGCACACTAAACTCGCGGCCACATCTGGAGGGCATCTGGAAATGCGCAGACGTCAACACGATGGTGTCACTGGCATGTTAAGGTTCTCAGCCCACTACACTAGCCTGTTAGGATCCCCCTTTCTAAACTCTATTAATGTAACTTTGCCCCACTCCTCCCTTTCAATCATCACTTTCAAGTCTGTCTTGTCGATGTCTCCAATGTTCACCTCCTTTTCTTTCCATAGACATTACTTTTAAGTACTATTTTTATCTCTATTTTAGTATTTTACTGTAAACCGGGTAGATACTCGTTGATGGTCAGTATATTAAAAATCAATAAACTTGAAACTTGACAGAGATTTAATCTGGGGTGTAAGAGAGATTCATTATGGATCCAAAATGTTGGCCATTTTATATGGTTTTAAAAATTTATTAGAAGTTTACTTTTTTTATTTCATTCACTAGAATTACTTTGAACACCCATTATTACTTTGATTGCAACTGTCATGAATGTCACAGGATTTTGCAATATAAAAGAATCCAACATTTCACATTCTCTAGATATAACAGAACTCATAAGAATAAGGTTATTCTAACAATCTAAATAGCTGCTAGTTATCTTGCTGCATTCTACTATGCATAGTCTGGTATGTAATGCAATAAACTAAGCCTGAATGGTGTGTTTAGCCCACAGCCAAGTTACAAGGAAACTCTTTTCCCTTTGAGGACTTGTCTTTTTGAAATGCACAAACTGGAAAGAAGCCAAGGGAAGCTGGTGCTTAAGCAACCAAGACTGAGCAGTGCCTGTGTGCATTTCACTCTCATCCAACCGCAGTAAATATTATTGGCGTTTCTGTGCTGTAAAATTGCTGCTTTCATGCCTGCTGCATCCCACAATAGAAATCCTTGGCCTAGTGTGAGAGAGGAAGGATAGGCTGATGCACCTCCCAGTCAGATTGCAGCATTCCATTAAATAAAAGAAAATGAAATGAAAAAAAGTTACTTTATCCATGTGCTCCTAATGGGTTAGTGATAGCGAAATTCAGGTCAATTGTGCATTCAAAGAAAGATACTTGCTAAAAGCAGAAACATTTTCTCAAAAGGGAAGAAATGGCATTGAAATTGTCCTTTTTTTTCCCCCATGAGATTTTATTGAGTTTTCAAACAGAAACATGAAAACAGAGAATAATAACAGAATATCGGTGAAATTGTTCTTTCAAAAGGACTTTCTAGCTTCTAAAAGAGAACAATTTAAGAATGAAAAATAGAGATTAAGGGTTTGAAATCTTGCAAGAGAGAAAATCAGAGTAATTTATAAAGGGAGATTTTTATATTTTCACATTGTGTGCTATTTTTCCTGTCTGATTAAATAGGATGCATCTTTTAAAATGTCTACTACTACTACTACTATTGATTCTTATAGTGCTACCAGACACATGCCACACTGTACAGAATCACATAGAAGACAGACCCTGCACGAAAGAGCTTACTATCTAGGCCAGGGGTCTCAAAATCCCTCCTTGAGGGCCGCAATCCAGTCAGGTTTTCAGGATTTCCCCAATGAATATGTATGAAATCTATGTGCATGCACTGCTTTCAATGCATAGTCATTGTGGAAATCCTGAAAACCTGACTGGATTACGGCCCTCAAGGAGGGACTTTGAGACCCCTGATCTAGACAGACAAACAGGATGTCATGGATACAGTTAAGAGGACAGGCCAATCTGCTGGCTGGGTTGGAGGGCAGTGGAGAGTAGGGTTATGGATTGAAGGCTGTATCAAAAAGGTGGGTTTTCAGTCTGCTTTTAAACAAGGGAAGGGGTGTGGCGGACAAACTTGGGCAATTTATTCTAGGCATAGGGGGCAGCTAGATGAAAGGAACGAAGTCTGGAAATGGCAGTGGAGGAGAAGGGTACAGCTAAGAGCAGCTTATCTGTGGAATGGAGTTCCCTAAGGAGTGAGAAGAGAGGAGAGATATTGAGGAGCTTGAACTGTATGCGATGGCAGATGGGGAGTCAGTGAAGTGATTTAAGGAGAGGGGTGACTTGAGAGTGTGGGAAGGTTGGTAGAATATGAGTCGTGTAGCAGAGTTTTGCACAGAATGCATGGGGGAGAGGCGACAATGGCCTACAATACACTATTACTCTATACTCTTTTACAAAGCCCGATAGCACAGGGTGTTGCGGTAACTGCCCTGAAGCCCATAGGGATTTAAAGGGTCTTTTGTCGCACAGCAGCCACTAGCATGGCTTTGTAAAAGGGTGGGGTGGCAGTTAATACTGTAATATGACTAATATTAATATGGTGCTGTAATACATAAATAAATATGACATGCCTCAATGTTCCATAAAACATTTTGATGTACTAAGGCCCTAATTCTATTTAGGTCACCTATAAACTTGGCACTGACTAATGTGATTCTATTAAAAAAGTTAAGCACACTAGGTAAAACTTAACTTCAGAAATTTACTGGTTCCGACGTGCCACGTTTCGGTACTGTGTCAGGGAACTAATGTAACTCTACTACACCCCTCAGAGTGGGTAATGAAGTCAGCATTGGTTCTTTGATGAGATATGAGACTTCATTACCCATTCTGAGGGGTGTAGCAGAGTTACATCGGTTCCCTGACGCAGTACCGAAACGTGGCACGTCGGAACCAGTGAATTTCTGAAGCTAAGTTTTACCTCTTTAAGTGTTCTATATATAGGATGATAAAGCTATAGCCAGTTTGGCTCTCTTGAATCTAACAGTGACTAATACCATCATTTTGACACTGTATTGAACAATGCGATGACTGGGTGGTGAGGCGGTATTTTCGCCTTCATGTCTCTGAGCATAAGTTTCAATAACAGTAAAATATATTTTTTCAATATTTGCTGTTAAGGTATATAGAGTTGGTATCTTATTATTGGCAACATACTTTCTTTAATCACTCAACAGTTGAGTTTTCTTGCCTCTTTTTTGATTTCTACTTTTGAAGTTAGCATAATTTGAAAACATACCCATGGATCTGCCCCACAACCCACATCCACTTTTAGATACTACTACTTATTTCTATAGCTCTGCCAGACATATACAGTGTTGTACATTATACATGCAAGAAACAATCCCTGCGCCATAATTTTTATAGAATCACGTTTTTGAGTTAAGCACCTAACTTTCAATTAAGCCCAAATCACAGCATTTATGAGATATTAATTGCCAATTATCAGCACCAATTAAGCCAGGTGCTTACATCAGCTAGGCGCGCTGATGTAGATGTCTAAATTTAAAAGCAAAAAACGAAGCTGTGGATATGAGGTACTTGATGTCAGAGTTTATTATGACAATTCTTCACAAAGACTTCAAATGGTGCAAGTCAAACAATATCAATCCATACTGTTAAAACAATATCACACATCAATTAATTGTGGTACAGACCCAACATGGTTCGGCTCTGAATGTCTTCTTCAGTGGTCCGACTGCAAAATGCCACAAAATATAATTATGCTCTATGCCAGTGGTTCCCAAACCTGTCCTGGGGGACCCCCAGCCAGTCAGGTTTGCAATATATCCCTAATGAATATGCATGAGAGAGATTTGCATATAATGGAAGTAACAGGTGTGCAAATCTCTCTCATGCATATTCATTAGTGATATCTTGAAAACCTGACTGGCTGGGGGGTCCCCCAGGACAGGTTTGGGAACCACTGCTCTATGCATACAATGGTGTGTGAATATTAGTGCCAATCTGGAGGTAAGAAATGTAGGTATACTTTATAGAATTTAGTCGCAAAAACATATTGTAAGACACTTAAATGAAAATTCTTCTGATACATTTGATTTATAGAATTTTTACAGGTTGTATGCATACCTATGTCAGACAATAGTTCTGTACTGGAACGTATTTCTATCAATATTTTATTAACACCTCTCTTGTTCCTTACCACTCTACCTATATATTTAAATAGCAGTCATTTGGCTGTATACAATCTGATTTGTTGCCTGTGATAGCTAGCGTTAAAAAGCAATAACTGTCATCATGATCTCAAGGAGACAGTCTCTTGTCTGCCATCTTGAAAATGGCAATGATTTACTTAATGTAAACTGATGTAAATCACTGACAGCAGCTGAACTATTGACATTTCAAACCTGGGAGTTGAGAAAGGAGAGGGAAGTTTCTCTGGTTAAGGGGCTCCATGTGCATGTGCCAATATTGCAAAGGACAGAAGTTATATTTACTTTTAGCATTTAACATGTTAAAAGTAAAGATATGAAACAAAATGGGTTTTTTTCCCAAATTTTATTTATTATACAATTCTTCAGAACAGTACAAGATAAGAAATACTCCATACATATCAACAAATTCAAAAATCTAACAAAATTCCTTTCTAGCCCACATTAAATTTGGTGGAGTTATCATAACTAAATTCAAATAACAAAAGGAAATTAAATTTAACTTGGAAAAATTCAAGTTGAAACATCCTAGTGCCTTTTAACTAACTTGACTCTCAATAAAGACCTATAATCAAATTATTTCTCTACTTTCTTTCCCTGTTCATGAAAGCTTAAAAAATTGCTGAAGCTGTGTAGGATCCCAAAAAATAAATTCCTTCTCTTCTAATTTAATTATACATTTACATGGAAATTTTAGAAAAAATGTGGCTGCGAGAACCAGAACTCTAGGTTTTAACAATAAAAATTATTTTCTACGCATTTGAGTTGCTCTCGCAACATCTGGAAATATAAGGACATTATCTCCACATAATTTTGTTGTTTGTTTTGGAAATACAACTTCATAATTAAGTTTATGAAACAAAATGTTATGTTAAACCAGAAGTAGCTAATTTATTATACTGAACATACAGTACAAAATTAGCACTGAAAAAAGCAGCATATTTCTAATACGGTATTATTAAACAAGGCTGTAAATTTTTCAGATATGTACAAACAAACATGAAATGACATTATCACATCTAACTTATCATAATATTTGCTTTCAAAGTTGTAAAGCTAGTCCACATTCAGGCACTATTCGTAATTCATCTCCATAGACTGACTTGTAGGGGTCAAGGAAGGCTCTCTAAACTAGTCACATACATATTAAGCTGGTACAATATATCTAAAGAGCGTAACCATGACAACCTCGCTGTTGTATGAACCAAAATGAAAAATCAGGATACCACTTTCACAGAAATAAAAAAAACACACACACACAAAACTACTCAGATCTTTACTAGTTCTACATAAGAGAGCCAACGTGGCATTTTTAAAAAAAATTTCACCTACTCCACAGTAATGATCTGTGCTGTCTACAGTGCTGAAAATACAGCATTAGCTGCTTAGTGCATCTAAGTAAAATGGCTCCTTAACAACAGTATGAGCAAGGAAATGATGTTAGCAGAAATGGGCCCCTATGGTTTGAGACAGTACAAGTTACTAAAGTATGTCAAGGAATAATTCTGAATTAGAAGTAGGATTTATCAGTTGAGAAGAGGTGGCTTAATATATTTTTTTTTGTCTAGCTTTCAAAGGTCAAAATTTCCTTCCTCAGGTGAAGACAGTAGGAGCAAAAGGTGAAAATATCAGAACATATAAGTGAAGCATACTGTGAAAGTCTCAAGGAGAAAGACAAGGATGGAAGGAGAAAGAGAGTGATGTAAGAGTGATCAAAAGGTGACAAAGCAATAATCTTTAACCCATCATAAAAAAAGGTACTACTCGAAAGGGTCCAGAGAAGAGTGACTAAAATGGTTAAGGGGCTGAAGGAGTTGCCTTACAGTGAGAGATTAGGGAAACTGGGCCTCTTCTCCCTTGAAAAGAGGAGAAAGAGAGGGGACATGATCGAAACATTCAAGATACTGAAGGGAATAGATTTAGTAGAGAAAGACAGGTTGTTTACCTTTCTCCAGGGTAGGGAGAACGAGAGGGCACTCTCTAAGGTTGAAGGGGGATAGATTCTGTACAAACGTAAGGAAGTTCTTCATCACCCAGAGAGTGGTGGAAAATTGGAATGCTCTTCCGGAGTCTGTTGTAGGGGAAAACACCCTCCAGGGATTCAAGACAGTTAGACAAGTTCCTGCTGAACCGGAACGTACGCAGGTGAGGCTGGACTCATTTAGAGCACTAGTCTTTGATCTAAGGGTTTCCGAGTGAGCGGACTGCTGGGCACGATGGATCACTGGTCTGACCCAGCAGCGGCAATTCTTATGTTCTTATCACACAATATTGGGTTCATATATAGAGTTATCATCCAGTAAGAGGATCTTAGCATTACTGAGGATAATATACTGACATTATTATTAGTTTGACACAGCTGTCAACAGGTATAATTAGAAAAGGAATGAAGAATAAAACAGAAAATATCATTATGCTTTTCTATCTATTCATGACGCAACTGCACCTTCAGCAGTGTGTGCAGCTCTTGTCACCTTGGTCACACTGTCAGAAGATAAAGATCATTGGAGAAGGACATTATGTTTGGGAAGATCGAAGGAACCAGGTGCAGAGGGTGACCTGCAATCAGATGGCTGGACATGTTGAAAACAACCATGGGAATGGCATGGAATGGAACTCCTCTCATTTGAGGAAAGACTAAAACAGTTAGGGCTCTTCATCTTGGAAAAGACACGGCTGAGGGGAGATAGGATTGAAGCCTACAAAATCCTGAGTAGATCGACTTTTCACTCCATCAAAAATTACAAAGACTAGGGGACATTCGATGAAGTTACAGGGAAATACTTTTAAAAACAATAGGAGGCATTTTTTTTTTTCACTCAGAGAATAGTTAAGCTCTGGAATGCGTTGGGTTTGATGGACCATTGGTCTGACCCAGTAAGGCTATTCTTATGTCCCTCTGTCTGCTGCTACTGCTTTATAAGTTCTAATATTGTATTAGCATTCTAATTGTTAACAATAAATTTTAATATTGTTATTAAAAAAACTGTAGCAAGTACATCTCATATTTTGTCAGTATGCTTTGAAATACCGATTTCCATATAACTTTATATGAAATATGCTCATTAATATTTAATTTTCTCGATATCTTGTTCCAAACCAAGTTCACAAATCTCTGTAAGTTGAAACAATAATAGAGCATATGGGGACATAGATTGTCAATGTACTGGCATTAATAGTTGACATGTCAAAATATTTAGGCAGGGTTCATAACAAATAATAGATTAAAAATAAACAGATTAAATAATGAAAACTGGAAAAAACTGTGGGTTAAAGTAGTTCATATATCACAGTCTTTATTTAGAATGCCAACGTCCAAGACCTTTTTTCCCCCTCAGACCTTTTTAAGGCCTACAAGTTCATCTTTAAACCCCACCCCTTTTACAAAACCATAGCATGGTTTTTAACGCCAGCCGCAGCAGAATTAATTCTCATAAGTATCAGAGCTGTTACCACTGATACGGTTTTTAAAAGGGGGCGGGGTATGTGTATAAAAGAACAGTGCAATTTTTAAATCATATTTTGAAGCTATTTTTGAAAAAGATATTAACATTTCCATAGTGTCTTCTAAAGGCCAATCATCATTTAGGACAGGATAGGATACTGAATATCATAGCTGTAGTCATGAAAAATGATGGGACTTTGGGAAAATGAGTTCTTGTTGCAAGAACAAGAAACTATTAAATCTATCTCCCTTGATTAAATGACCAATAGCACAGATTCCACATCTATGTCATTTTTATTGATAAGAAATTTTGTATTATTCCAGACAGACTTATAAACCATGGTTTAAAATTCCTCTGAAATCTCTCATGAGGGTCTATCAAATGCCTTTTGAAATTCCAGACAGATAAGGTTGACATAATGTAGTGTACTTTTATTCTCACTACCACTACCATTCTGAACACAGGTCCACAAGTTATGCCTTAGATCAGAATGACTGAATTAATGGCTTTAATATTTGAATTTTTCTGAGTAGAGGTAGTAGTCAATATATAGAAATTCAGTTAGTGCCACACTCTTCTATATCTTAGCGCTCATATCATCACTTATTGCTTAGAGAAATTACATAATTATTTTGTCATCTCATAGCAAAACCATTTAAAACTTCCTTTCAGAATCTTCATATGGCCTCAGCGGCTACACTCGAGTATCATATTTCATGTAATGCTTGAGCCTGAAAGTAGCCAGCCTCCTCATCGGCCTTTAAATAATTTTCTTAATGTTGAAATATAATTTAAATAAATATATGGCTTAAAGTCAGTAAATAACATACCTCATCTTATGTAGATATAATAAATGGGGCTCCAACGTGAATTCAGCGTTTTGCATTACAAGCTGTTTCAAGGAGTAATCCCCATTTAAGAAATAACATGGAGATAGTGGTGGAAATGTTTAGTTCTTAATTTTTCAACTGTAATTTTAAAAGCACCTCGCTATCTTTTCACATGAAAAATGTTTGCATTACTTATCTAATATGAATTAAGCAAGCACACCATAAATAAGATGTGAAGGCATATCCATTATCAAATACATTTATCACAATTTCAGTAATTGTTTTGTGTTGTGAAAGTAACTCAGCTCTCGGTCTGTCACAATTTTTAACAAAAGCAGCAGACATTCTGCACTGATTTAGTAAATACCCAGAACTGTATTCTAGAACAATGAATATGCATAAACTTGATTTGTATACACTGTCTTCATTATATGCAAATTTATTTCATGCATATTCATTGTGGATATCCTGAAAACCTGACTGGCAAGGACTGAGTTGAGAAACACTGTTCTAGAATATATTTTTCCAATTCTACAAAAATAAATAAAATAAAAAAATTGTATTTTATAATATGTTGACAGTGATTTCATATCCAATGGTCAATAATTAGTGTTATATGGCACCAAAAGGCATACATAAAGTAAGAAAATGCTCAAAAGAAAGGAGGCAAAAGACAAAATTTGGATTGATCAGATAAGTACAGAGTGAATGACATGCCTTATCCATGTGAATAGGCCATGCTTAAGGCCCCGCTCACAGGAGGAGCCTAATGCTCCTGGGCCTATTCTGGTTGGCCCAGGCGCCTCAGGCCCCACCTGTGGGCGGGGTTTGAGCTGCCTGGGCCAATCTGGCCCCATTCCTGCGCTGGCTTGCCTGCAGACCGGCGGGCTTGGCACCCATCCATCCGTCCAACATTTTTCAAGGTATGGGGAAGGGGGGTGGGGGTCAGGGGGGCGGTCGTTGGTGGGGGGGTTGCGTCAAGAGCAGGAGGGCCTGGGATCCCTCCTGCCCGTATTTTAGTGGGGGGTGGGAGTTAGAGGGGATCGTGGGCCAAGAGGGCTTGGGCTCCCTCCTGGCCCCAACGGATTTGGCCCGGCGGGCTTAGGGATTGCGGGACAAGAGGGCTTGGGCTCCCTCTTGCCCCATTGAGTCGGGGAAGGTTGGGGTGCCGCGGGGCAAGAGGGCTTGGGCTTCCTCTTGCCACGATCGTATTCAGCGGGGCCAGGAGGGCTTGGGCCCGATTGGAGGGGTGGATCTCTGCAGGAGAGATGGGTCATCTCTCCTGCCACTATAGCGATCCCAAGTGCCGCGTTTGGCGGCACTTGATGGTATCGCTATTGCGGCAGGGGAGATGACCCATCTTTCCTGCCCCGATGGTTGCGGTGGGGGAGGGTAGGTTGTCGGGCCGCTGAGCTGATTGCGCCAGCCGCCAACAGCTCAGCGGCCCCTTTTTTGGCACTTATAACTGTTTTGACTTGGTCTAAGTCAAAACGTATAAGTGCCGACTAGGCAACCTGTCAAATGTTTTGGTTATACGTGTTGTACGCCTAGGTGTAGGTCGGTCCACCTCCCGCCCACCCTTTCCCCTCCTCTAAAAACACCTCTTTTCTCTCTGTACTTTTAGAGGCAGGGGAAAGGCCTAAGCTGGTTTTAGATACGTCTAAAACCAGCTTTGGTTATGGGTACTTAGCCGATCAGGCTTTTTGGTCGTCCAAGTAGCCATTTAGGCCACTTTTTAGACTTTTTTTTTTATTATGAGCCCCATAGTGTATATTTATATATTCCACCCAACATTCAAAGAGATTTATGTGGGCAGGAGAGGCTTCTGCTGGTTTAAATCCCGCTCTGAAGCTGGCTGCAAATATTCAGCAACACTTAACCAGGCAGTGCAGATTAATTTTGAGCCAGGCCACACAGGGGCGGGATTAGGCAGGAGCCGGCGCTTATACTGTGGCCAGAAAACTCAGTGCTGGCACCTGCATAGCTAAGTGGCCAAATTTAGGACTGAATAAATGTAACATAAAATATTTTTTTTAATATACTGCTATATACCTAGTAGTTCGATGTGATTAACAGAATTATAGGTTCAGAAAATTCACCTCGAGTTCTAAACCAGGTCATCGTCCCCCCCCCCTTCCCCACCCTTACTCCTTCTGCCAACCTCCCCTCAACCCCTACCACCTTTTCTGAAATCACTGAGCAGGAAACTTCTCTTCTCCTCCAAACCCACGATCTGCTCCTCTGATCTGATTTCCACCCATCTACTCGGTACTATCTCTCCCACTGTCATCCTTCCCATCTGTCACATGCTTAAACTAGCACTCTCTACTACATTTAGACCCCACTTGCCCCTCCAACTATTGCTCCATCTCCCTCCTCTTCTTCTTATCCAAACTACTTGAACATGCTGTTCACCGCCATTGCCTGGACTTCCATTCATCGCAAGCTAATCGTCACCTACTTTAGTCAGGCTTTTGCCCACTGATTTCCACAGAAACCACCCTTGCTAAAGTCTCCAATGACCCGTTCATGGACAGACCCGTTCTATCCTCATCCTTCTTGATCTATCTGCCGCTACCTACTTATTCATACGCTGTCCTCACTGGGATTCCAGGGTTCTGTTCCCTCCTGGTTTTCTTCATATCTCTCCCATCGCACTTTCAGTATATGCAATGAAGGATTCTCCTCCACTGTTATCCCCCTATCAATCGGTGTACCTCAAGGCTCTGTCTTCAGACCTCTCCTTTTCTCCTTCTATACGTGCTCTCTCAGTGCACTGATCTCCTTCTATGGCTTTCAGTATCACCTCTATGCTGATGACTCCCAGATCTACCTCTCTATACCAGATATTTCTACAGGAATCCAGGCCGAAGTCTCAGCCTGCCTGTATAACATTCCTACCTGGATGTCTTACTGCCATCTAAAACTGACTATGGCTAAGACCGAGCTCCTTATCTTTCCGTTTAACCTACCAACCCCCTTTCCCCTCCCCCCCCCCCTTTTCTACTTCTCTGGACAACACTCTCCTCTTTCTTGTCTTGTTAGCTCATAACTTTGGAGTAATCTTTGGCTCCTCTCTCTCCTCCACTCGGATCCTACAAACTGTTAAAGCCTGTTGCTTCTTCCTCTATAATATTATCAAAATCTGACCTCTCCTTTTCGAGCATACCACCAAAACCCTTATACACACTCTCATAACCTCTTGCTTAGACTACTGCAACATGCTTCCCACAGGTCTTCCACTCAACCATCTCTCTCCACTTCAATCCATTCAAAATTCTGCTGCATGACTCATGTTCCGCGAGAGCCTCCATACTCATATAACCCATCCTCAAGTCATTCCATTGGCTCCTCATCCATTTCCATCCATAGTTCAAACTACAATTACTGACCTACAAAGTGCATTCACTTTGCAGTCCCTCAGTATCCCTCCTGACTTATCTCTACATATGGTCCCTCACCTGTGAACTCCATTCATCAGGTAAGTCCCTCCTCTCCATACCCTACTTCTCCACTGCCAACTCCAGACTCTGTCCTTTCTATCTTGCTGCACTATATGCCTGGAACAGACTGCCTGAGTCATTACTTCAGGTTCTGTTTCTAGCAGTATTTAAATCCAAGCTAAAAGCTCACTTTTTCGAGGCTACTTTCAACTCCTAACTCCCATTCACTTTAAGACACACATGTCTATCCGTTCATTCTCTCTGGAAGACACTCCCCAACCCCTATATGTCTTGTCTGTCTGTCCGTATTTGACTGTTAGCTCTTCCAAGCAGGGTTCATCTATTACATGTGTAATGTACAGCATGCCTTTCAGAACTATAGAAATAATAAATAGTAGTATCTGAAGGGTGAAAGAAAGCAGCACATAGTACAAGAACAGGGTTCTAAACAAATATCAGGAATATCAGCCAGTACCCACCTAACTTCCAGGTTCTGAACTAGGTGTGCTGATCTCCCTTCTGATCCCCCCTTCCCCCTCCCCGCTATGCCTCAGCCCTCTCCCACCAAAGCACATTAAGTTTAAACTCTCCTGGAAAAGCAAGCCACCTTCCCCTCGATCAGGGGTGTCAAAGTCCCTCCTCGAGGGCCGCAATCCAGTCAGGTTTTCAGGATTTCCCCAATGAATATGCATGAGATCTATTAGCATACAATGAAAGCAGTGCTTGCAAATAGATCTCATGCATATTCATTGGGGAAATCCTGGAAACCCGACTGGATTGTGGCCCTCGATGAGGGACTTGACACCCCTTCCTCTCTACTCCAACATGCCAGCTACAACAGAGGCAAATCCTTCAAATTACATATCGGAACATCCTGTTCCAGCCTGTCAAAATCCTAACATCAGCTCCAAGTTGGTATTAGGTTTCTTGCTGTAGGGCAGAGTTTTTGAGCGTTGGGAGTGAATGTCTAAGTAGCTCATTTGACTGCATTTATATGCTCTTTGTGCTGATCTTCCCTGCGCTCGTGCCCTCTAGACATGTGATGTGCATAGCCTAACGCTGGCACTAATTGCCTCTAGTGCCAGCATTAGATTTTGAACATCAGCCTGCAAGAATTTATCTAGCTTTGCACTTTGTTTACATCCTTACACACCAGACCAAGGTGTTGTACAGCAATTTCCAGTTGGCTGCCTACATCTCAGTTGCTCCTTGACAAAATCCTAGGAGGAGAGTGTGGTGTACAGGTTAGAATTACAGCTTCAACACCCTAAGTTTGTGAGTTCAAACCCCTCACTGCTTCCTGTGACCCTGGGCACATTGCTTAATCCTCCAATGCCCCAGATACATTAGATAGATGGTGAGCACACTGGGACAGATAAGAAAATGCATGAAGTACCTATGTATACTACTTTGAGTGTGACTGTATAAAAAAAAGAGTGTGGTTCTTTTTCCCTTATGTGCTGTAAACATTTCTTCACATGCCTCTTGTTTTCAGAATGCTTCAGTAGATCCAAAAAACAAACAAAAAACTAAAGCATGATATCTTCCACTGCACTATACTGATCTCACTATTTGCAGCTCTTAAGAACCATATTTCTCATTACATCATTCCCAATACTAATATACAAAAGTCAATTTAATAAATAAGACAAAATTACTTACTAACTACCAAATACAAAGAAGGGGATTTCCAATAAGATGTCTATGTCTGAGTTTGGACGTTTTGGGAAAGACATCCAGAAATCCAGTACAGAAAATGTCCATTCTCAAAACAGCAAGAAATCTTTTTTTTTAATGACCTTTGTAGACATTTTGGTGTTTAGTATGTCTATCTTTTTTGACTATTCTTGAACATAAATAAATCTTAGCAAACAGTTCAGACAGTTGAGCATAGCAGTGGGGCTCTTCTAAGAAGTAATAATAATAATAACTTTATTCTTCTATACCGCCACAATCTTGCGACTTCTAGGCGGTTTACAATCAAGAGAGCTGGACATTCAGCGAGTTACAATGTACAGATAGTCAGAGGAAATACAAAGTGCAGAAACTTTAAGGAAGCAAAATTATAGTACTGTAGTAATATTGAAGATAAAGGCCAAATGGCCCATCTAGTCTGCCCATCCACAGTAATCAGTATCTTTTTCTCTGAGAGATCACACGTGCCTATCCCAGGTCCTCTTGAATTCAGACACAGTGTCTGTCTCCACAACCTCTTCTGGGAGACTGTTCCACACATCTACCACCCTTTTGGTAAATAAAGTATTTCCTTAGATTACTCCGGAGCCTATCACCTTTTAACTTCATCCTATGCCCTCTCATTGCAGAGGTTCCTTTCAAATGAAAGAGACTAGACTCATGTGAATTTACATTATGTAGGTATTTAAACATCTCTATCTTATCTCCCCTCTCCCGCCTTTCTTCCAAAGTATACAGATTGAGATCTTTAAATCTGTCCCCATAGTCCTTATGATGAAGACCAGGCACCATTTTAGTAGCCTTCCTCTGGACAGACTCCATCCTTTTTATATCTTTTTAAAGGTGCGGCCTCCAGAATTGTGCACAATATTCTAAATGAGGTCTCACCAAAGTCTTATACAGGGGCATCAAAATCTCCTTTTTCCTACTGACCATACCTCTCCCTATGCAACCTAGCATCCTTCTAGCTTTCACCGTCATCTTTTTCAACTTGTTTGGCCAACTTAAGATCATCACATACAACCACACCCAAGCCCCGCTCTTTTGTCGTACACATAAGTTCTTCACCCCCTAAACGGTACCGATCCCTTGGGTTTTTGCAGCCCAAATGCATGACCTTGCATTTTTTACTATTAAATTTTAGCTGCCAAATTTCAGACTATTCTTCAAGCATCGCCAGGTCTTTCTTCATGTTATTCACACATCCTGGGTGTCTACTCTATTGCAGATTTTGGTATCATCCGCAAAGTGGCAAATCCTACCCGACAGCCCTTCAGCAATATTGTTTATAAAAATGTTAAAAAGAACAGGCCCAAGAACAGAACCTTGAGGCACACCATTGGTACCATCCCTTTCCTCAGAGCAATCTCCATTGACCACTACCCTCTGTCGCCTTCCACTCAACTAGTTCTTGACCCAGCCCGTCTCTTTGGGACCCATTCCGAGGGCACACAGTTTATTTATTACACATCTGTGTGGAACACTGTCAAAGGCTTTGCTAAAATCTAAATACACCACATCTAGCGCACACCCTCTATCCAATTCTCTGGTCACCCAGTCAAAGAAATTGATCAGATTCATATTAAAAGTCCCAGGTACAGATGTCACTATATCTTGCTTATATTGTATGGTGAGCCCTCCAAAACCCATCCAAAACTTACTTTACCCACCAGTACACCACAACAATAGCCCTTATGCCTGCAGATATCATCTTATTGTGGCTACAGTAGGCTTTTGAGTGTTTACCATACAATATAAGCAAGATATGGTGACATCTGTACCTGGGACTTTTAATGTAAAATTCACTACAATACTTCTTAGAAGAGCCCCTCTGCTCTCTGGACTCAAATGTGTGTTAATATGTGAAGCTGCTTGGGCTGAGAACTTTTCAGCACCCCCTCGTAATACAGACTGGAATGTACTGTTTTGGGGGGTTTCTTTTAAATATCTTTGGGTGGTGGGAGGGAGATCAGTGACCACTGGGGGAGTAATGGGGGGAGGGTCATGCCTCCAGTGGGCACCTTTTTAGCATTTAGATAGTTTTAAAACAGGTCTAGCTCCAAATGCCAAAAAAAAGCCCAGGTCCTTTTGTTAAATGTTTGATTATGCCTGATATGCCTCTGACACGTCTCCTTTGGATGCACTGGAGACTAGACAACCAGAAAGATGTCTAGAAAGTCTGTTTTGAGAATACCCACTTAGATGTTTTGACTAGTAAGACGTCCAAGTGCTGGTTTATGCTGCCTTTCGGATGTCTATCTGTTTTGCAAATGGGCCCCAAAGCATATATCTTTTATTTCTAACTTACCTGGAGATATGCTTCTATAATTTACCCAAATGCACAAAGTACCCAAAATATAACAGGAAAACAGCGGATACAAATATTAATAAAAATCAACAGAAGATATCACTTGATCAGCAGCCTCAGTTTAGGCAAACATAAAATTAAAAGCAGTGGGTTTGTATACATTGCCCATTCCCTCTCCTACATTGCAAATTTTCTTTTTTATAAACAATTGTCATATTGATTTCAAAAGAGGAAGTCCATTTTGTCAATTCACAACACTTTCTACTTAATATTGACAGACTAAAAAAAAAACCCAAACAAATATTGATGAGTATTGTTTTGATCCTTTTCATCTTTTTCACATGTAGTACATCCACATCATTTTTGACATTTTGTGATAAAACAAAGCTTGTTTCATAACCATTTCTATTGAAATTGTTCTCTATTTTGTGAGGCTCAAAGTACTTTTCATTTTTAAATAAGTTTTATTGATTGTGTGTTGTTTTGATCCCTTTCAGCTTTTTCCTTTTAACTCAGTCTTTATCAGACAACCTCTAGCTTGGTTTAGGTTTAGCTTTTTATTTACTAATATCCTGCTTATATTTAAGCTTATATCTAAGTCAAACTCAATCACATAAGGGGCCAAAATCCACAACATAGGCTAAGTCGCGGACCAAAAAAAAAAAAGATACTTAGGGGTCCTTTTATTAAGGAAAGCTAAGTGACCCTCCTATTTCCCCCTCCCCCCGTGAACCTTTCCGATCCTCCCAGCGAGAGCAGCAAACCTCCTTCGCGGCTTTCTCCTCCCTCTGCCGCGTCACTGATGACGTCATCAATGATGCGGCAGAGAGAGGAGAAAGCCGACGCTACTGGAGGGAGGTTTGCTGCTTTCGCTGGGAGGGTCGGAAAGGTTCACTTGGGGGGGAGAGATATGAGGGTCAGCGGGGGTTCGGCTGGGAGGGGGGAGAAGCGGTCTGCCTCGGTGCTCCAAGGCCTGGCGCCATTACCTTTTTCACCCCTCCCCCCCCCTTGGTACGCTACTGCTCTCCAGCTCTCCTTAGTTTGCCGGTTTTCTTTTTCGGCGACCGGCACGCTTTCAAAGAGCCGCGCATGCGCGGCTGCTCAAAGTTCAATCTTCTGCTCTGCTGCAACTTCCTGTTTCTGGTTGGGTCAGAGCAGAAGATTGAATACTGAGCATATATACTATTATTAAGGTAGAATTGGGGAAAGCCACTGTGTATTCACTGGGGGTAAGTAGCATGCAGCATGAAATCTTGCTGCTTTTTGGGATTTTACTATGTTATGTCAGAAATAGGAAATGGCCTAGATGGGTCTTTGGCTGTCACTGTAGATATATATTTTTTTTCTCTAGGAGGGTCTTGGTGGTGTTGCATCCTAATAATCTTCCTGACCACACTGCAAGGGGTATGCAATATTTTCATACCAGTTCCTTATCTGTGCCTTTTCACACTATTGTCCCAGAATTCTTCCGTCAGCTCCTTGATGCTCACTGATGGGTCCATGCTTTTAAATCACCTACTGCTGAATTTGGTGGAGTCAATTTACTTGGCGTATGCCTTTGAAGGCAATGGGTTGTACCAGAGCTTCACACATTTAGTACTGCTACAGAAGTCCAAGACACTTATCCAATCCAATCCCTTCCACTTCATTTTGGAATACATTTTTCACTTTCTTGTTGTGGGGTATGATGTGTGGATACATGGAACAAACACTATTTTACTGCATTTTACTTTCAGGCCATAAGGAAACAAAAGATGGACACTTTGGAGAAGGATATACACTTTCTATAGCCAATGTACCTTGCACAGAGCATTCTGTGCAAACAAATTATTATATTATAATAGATTCCTGTCACAGAATGGAGGACAAAAATTATTATAAATGTGGTTACAGTGACGTTCTTACCATGACAAGGCTCACACACTGAAATAGTTCCGGTATGTACTAGGTAAGAGCTGGCAGTGTATTCTTCATCAGTGTCAGAGTCCTGTACTGGCTGGATGGCACTAGTACTTAACAGCCACCTCTGGTTGTCATGGAGATTGGGTGATGGAGAAGGGGAATGTGAATGTTCAATAACTGATGGACTAGATGAAGCAGATGGCATGGGAGAACCTAAGAAAAAATAAACAAAAGTAAAAAATATAGGTCAGGGTTATGAATGAGTGATTGATGTTAACCTCTACATAACCGGAAGGACGTATTGAAAAGATAACTAGTGATATACAGAAAAACCAAAATATATAAAATTAATTCATGTTATTTTTTTTTATTTTTAGATTTTAAATTCCCAAATCACCTACATACATCTGACTATATTTTAAGTAATGCCCTAAACTAAAGATATACACATGAAGGAAACACTATTGATTTTAGAGAATAAGGAAAACACAAAAGTTGACCAAAAATTGAGTGGATGTGTGCCTAAGTAACTATCCAATTGAGTAAGCACATTGCTACATCTGTAAATGGCACACTATTCATATATATATATATATATAATTTTAATTTAAAATATTTTGTTTGCCCAATGTAAACAGACCCCCAAAATGTCATATTTTTGTGCAAATGAAAGTATGCATGTGATGAAGTTATGTGCATATTATGAAGACCACTAAAACATCTGCATCATCCTAATTCCATACATTAAATCCCAAATACACTGTTCAAATTTAGTACAGGGTGCAAACTCTATCTCCCTATAGGGATTTCAGTATTCAAACACACATTGAATTATAACCAAAAATATATATACTGTATAAATGAAGAAACATTATAGCAGTCTTAGCTTAGCCAACTGAGCTTCTGAGATAACTCTTCCCTGTAGTCAATAGAACAACATGGTGGCTGGCTGCATGGTGGGCCCCTCTGGTTCAAGCTGCGTGAAGGAAGGGGAGAAGAGGAGGTGTGGTGGAAGAGGAATGATGAAGTGGGAAAGCAAAGTTCAGAAAACATGACAAGGGAAGTCAATAGGTACTAGAGGAAGAAATGAGAAAAGAACCGGTGATAGGCTTTAAAAATGGTCATATGACTAAGCCAGCCTTTTGGGGTTTTTTTTGCTTGCTATGCTGTTGGCAGTTTCACTACCAATAGGGCCTCCCAAGGAAGTCAGGTTTCAGGGGAAATGTCAGACTTACGATATACCACACATCTGGGCAGCAGCAGATGGGCAGTGTTAGAGGTGGAGGATCACGTTTGATGCGACAACTGTGATATCAAATTTATCCTGCAATCTACTTCTGTATTCTGTCACAAAAATTTGATGATCAGACTTGAACATGAGTTGATGGAACCTAATTGTTGGTGTTCCTCATCCACTTTGTCCGGGGTATTAACATAGAAACATAGAATATGACGGCAGAAAAGGGCTATAGCCCATCAAGTCTGCCCACCTAGTGACCCACCCTCAGACTTTATCCCGCTAGAGATCCCACATGCATATCCCATTTCTTTTTAAAATCTAGCACGCTGCTGGCGTTAATCACCTGCAGTGAAAGTCCATTCCAATGATCGATCACCCTTTCGGTGAAGAAATACTTCCTGGCATCACCATGAAATTGCCCGCCTTGGATTTTCAGCAGATGGACTCTTGTGGTTGAAGGTCCTTTATGAAAGACAATATCGTCTTCCACCCCGATGCGGCCCGTGATATATTTAAACGTCTCAATCATGTCCCCCCTCTCTCTACGTTCCTCGAGCGAGTATAGCTGCAATTTATTCAGTCTTTCCTCATATGGGAGGTTCTTGAGTCCCGAGACCATCCTGGTGGCCTCCTGCCACAGATCACAAGTTACCCAAGGGGAAATATAGGTGGGATTCCTCCTTTGTTGCTGCTTTAGTCACATTGGGAAAACCAAAAGTTCATCCAGATTTACACAATATTATGTCATTTCCTATTAAATATTTCAGTTAATTCAGTGTCTCGCAATCTTCCAGAAGCTGTGGCACAATAAACCTTGTTGCCGTGGCTGGTGGGCATCCGGAAATACAAGGATGTCAACAATGACATCACGGGCATGCATGATGTCATCACGTTGACGTCTGCGCATGCACGAAGGTCCTCCAGACGGGGCCCTGAGCTGCCAGTAGGAAGGGGGGGGTGCTACAAAATGAAAAACACATAGAAAAAGAGAGGCATTGGTGAGGAGGAGAGGTGCCGGTGCCAGCTGACTGCCTATAGAACGTGCCTCTTTCCGCGAGAGGTACATCCTGTAGGCAGTAAGCCAGCACCTCTCCTCCTCACCAGTGTCTCGAAGCACACCTAGAATCTGCTGCAGCACACAGTTTGCAATATATTGAGTTAATACACTTATCCAGCCACAGAAGGGCTTAGTATGCCAAGGGCACAACCCCCCATGCCCCACTGAGGTGAACAAGATATTGTGTCTAGATGACTGATGGTCAGACCACCATTTACCCTTATGTCAGTGATCTATGCAATGAATGTGGGTTGGGGGGTGTGAGTGGGTATCTGTTTGAAGGGTCAGGGATGTTGTAAGGGTGCTCTGTGGCCAGTGCGCTGTCCTTCATCACCGTCTTGTTTATCAGATGTTTGTGTGGTGTAGAGATTAGGGCTGAGTTAAAACACTGCAAAGGTTGGAGGTTTGAGACCCACTGTTGATATATATTGGGACTGCTTTGGGGTTTTTTCCTCCAGCTGCTGCAAGGTGCTAGATATGAGCATGTGGCATGCTGTTGACTTTTAGATTTCTGGTTTCTGGTGGGCAAATGCCTTCCTCGTCCACCAAGCTGTACTAAGTCATCTAATTGTTTGAGGTTCTGGGGGCTGAAGGCACACTGAAGGGAGGGGAGGATGGCCAACATGGCCCAGGTGGGTTGTGAGCTGGGGTAACCTGAGGGTGCTATGATGGCCTTTGTGTGGATCATTTGCACTGTTGGTGGAAGGTGGAGATGGAGATGGACACTAGGGACAGGTAGGTATGGTTTAGGGTGTATTTTAGTTAGCTGCCTCCAACATTGTTTTAATTATGTAGGTGTGGGACAGAAAGGGGGAGAAAGAAGAGGTCTTATGTCTTACAGGTGAGGCAGGAACATACGAGCTTCTCATGCCTTGTTCTGTGAATTGTGCTTTGCACAATGTTGTTGTTTTTCCTTTGTTAGAACATGTGCAGCTGTATGATTTGGAGCCACACCCAGCTTCTGTCTGATACTTGCATATGAGTGTTGCTATAATCCTGGGGGCAGTTTCATATTCACTTGGGCTCTCCAGGCCCTCATGGACACACTGAGGGGGGTTGCAGGTAGGGTTGCCAGATTTTATGATTGTAAAATCTGGACACTCTGCCTCAGTCCCGCTCTAGCTCCGTGCCCCCCCCCACCCCCACACACACACACACTGCCTGCTTTGAATGCGCGGATTGCCTCCTGCCCAACGCAATTCAGAGGAGGCTTTTCAAAACCCAGATAAAGTGCCGGGTTTTGAAAAACCGTTCAGGCGTCTGGTATCCCTAGGTGCAGGGAATGGTGGTATTTTAAAATGTCTTTCCTGTAGCCGAAGCGCAGCACCACCACAGTATCGGTCTCCTGGGGGGAATAATTGGGCTCCCTCCTGATGGGAATGCTCCTTTCCTATCTCTTATTCCTTTCTTTCCTCTCTCTCTCTTCTCACTATTTGTCTCTATCTATTCTCTGACTTTACTACGCTCCTCCTCTTATCGCCTCATTCTCACAAAGAAACATTTCTCCACATGTAGTGCTATAAATATGTTCAGCACATCATGGGAACATACTTTGGAAATATGTTGACATCATTGCTGACATTCTCTATGCATGCTAATATTGCAGGTGTTTTCCATGGTGTATTTTCAACACATGGCATCGTTTATTGGCAGTGTTACTGTCACGGGACATCAATTTTGAAGTTGTTTATCTTATTGATTTTGAAACACACCACATGGTTAGAGAGCCACTCTCATCCTCAACCCATCCCATCAAAACTCAATCACAATCCACTCTACAGGAAAAGAGGCAACCGCAGCAGACAGAATTTGGACTCAATTCCCCAACATACAATGGTCAGAATTCAACAAATTCTACAAAAAATACAGCCATGCCTCCTGTGACCTCAACCATTGCCCCTCATATCTCCTTACCACCGCTAGTGTAAAATTCCGCACCATAATTCTACAATGGATTCAATTCACGCTCACAGAAGGCACATTCCCTGCTGACCTCAGTGAAATCGTCATCACCCCAATCCAAAAAGACCCAAAAGCACCACAAAACCACCCATCTAACTTTAGACCTATAGCCTCAATTCCGCTATATGTCAAAATTATAGAAGGCCTAGTAGCCAAACGCCTCTCCAATTACATAGATGACCACAACCTACTCCACCCCACGCAATCAGGCTTCAGAACAAACTTCAGTACAGAGACACTACTAGGCTCCCTTATGGATACCGTCAGACAACACCTTAGTACAGGGAAAAAAATGCTTCTCATACAACTGGACCTAACTGCAGCATTCGACTTAGTGGACCACAACATCCTTCTACAGATCTTAGACGCAATAGGCATCTCAGATAAAGTATACTCATGGTTTGAAGGATTCCTAAAATTCAGAACTTACAGTGTAAAATCAAACAAAGAAAAGTCAGAATCATGGTCAAACCCCTGCGGCGTACCACAAGGATCTCCACTATCCCCTACCCTCTTCAATCTCTACACCGCTTCCCTAGGAACGCATCTGGACAATCTGGGCATAACCACCTATAGTTATGCTGATGACATCACCATCCTCATCCCATATGATCACTCTAAACCGACCATGACAGACAAACTTCACCAAACACTTGAAACAGTCACAACCTGGATGAAAAAACACAAACTTAAACTCAACCAAGACAAAACCAAATTCATCCTTCTCGAAAATGACAAGGTCCAAACCACAACCAACTTAGAAATAAACGCAATCAAATACCCAATCCAAACCACCATTAAACTACTTGGCATGACCATAGACAGATGCTGCACTATGCAACCGCAAATAAATAAAACAATTCAGAAATCATTCGCTGTCATGAGAAATCTGAGACAAGTCCGAAAATTCTTTGAAAGAACACAATTCCAACTCATAGTACAATCACTAATACTAGGTATATTGGACTACTGCAACATCCTCTTCCTTCCTTGCCCTGTAACCACGATTAAACAACTCCAAACAATCCAAAATACAGCTTTGAGACTCATCTACTCATTGAGAAAACACGACCACATCACTGAAGCCTTCATCAACTCACATTGGCTTCCAATCCAAGAAAGAATCCAATTCAAATTCTACTGCATACTATTTAAAACCCTACAAGGAGACAGCCCATCATACTTGAATAATCGCCTCATCCAAGCACCCACTACCAGACACAGAAAAACTCACTCCCCATTCATACCCCCCCAATCAAAGAAGTAAAAAGAACAAAACTACACGACGGCCTCCTAGCCACCCAAGCCGCAAGGCTGGATAACCAGATCGCCAACCTTCTGATGACCACTCCAGACTATAGGACGTTCAGAAAAGAAATAAAAACCACACTTTTCAAGAAATTCCTGAAGCAGCACTAACATCACGACCTCTTAGTAACTCTAAAACCGACATCTGATCTACCCATTACTGCACTAACAACAACAAAAGAACCTCCAATATGACCAACTATTAATTCTCTTACAAACCACCTCACCCTCAACAACCAGTTAATATTTATAAAATCTACAACTTACCTATCTAGCCAATCAATGTAACTCTGTATTTCTAAATTAACCTTTTGTAATCCGCCTTGAACCGCAAGGTAATGGCGGAATAGAAATCCCTAATGTAATGTAATGTAATGTAATTATAGGTGTTGGATTTTGGATATCTTTCAGTGGACATCTATTCCCATACTTGAACATTATATCAAAATGTTTTCTACATCAATTAGGGGCACGAAAACAACGAAGGAGACCAGATGGTGCTCAATCCTTTTTAATATAAAACAGACTTGACACGATCGTGTTTCAGCTTAAGAAGGCCTGCCTCAGGAGTCTTGGTGTTTAATGATAAAAACAAAGATATGTTAATCCAAATGTCCAAGTGTTGCAATAAAAACACTAGAAAAAACCAAAGGAATGGCTGGCAAAAATTGCAGCAAACATGCATATGTGTGTACAGGGGATGTGTGTGTGTGTGTGTTTGGGGACGGGGACGGGGTAGAAGGGATTAAAGGTAGAACAGAAAGGCCTAGACCAGTGACTGAGCCCGGCTTTTCAGGGCTGCATTTTATACAGTATCAGTCACAATTGGCTTCCATAGCTGCCTTTCAAAACACATAAAGTACTTTTTAGTTTAATAAATGGAACTAAAGAAGCAATTGAAATATTACCAACCTGTGAATGGAGCATGTAAACTGAAAACTCAAGACTATCCTTACCATATCAAAAACATTTGTGCAAAACCATATCTTACAAGCTAACAGTGGCATAGTAAAAGGGGGGGGGGAGGATTCCGCCCCGGGCGCCGTCTTGGTGGGAGCACCACACCCATCCTCCTCTCTACCCCTCGCTCCTTCCCAACCCCTCCTGCCTTCCCTCATAGCTCTTTAATTTTCCCGTTGCAAGCAGTATCACAAACTTGCTGTCCACGTCGACTCTCTCTGACATCACTTCCAAGTTTGCGATGCTGCTCGCGCCTGGAAAATTAAAGAGGTACAGGGGAAGGGAAGAGGGCACACGCAGCAGGGGAGGTTGGGGAAGGAGCGGGTGGGGTGGAGAAGAGGGCGGAGGAGGGGCACCACTGCCCTGGGTGCCACTCAACCTCACTATGTTACTGCAAGCTAAAGGTCAATATACTAACCATGGAATTTCCCAAGTTAGTGGCTGCATTCATATGCAACTTTGCCCCTCCTTCAAATAATGCAAGTAAGTTAGGAAGAAAAATTTTACTTAAGATAAGTATACCTCAGTTTAGTTTTTTTACATAGTTGTTTTTTTTAACATGTAAAATACATGCACAGTCATTTGAGTAATTTGTTTTTTTTACGAAATTCAAAATTTAATTATTACGCATACTATCACACTGCAGAGTACCATAAGGCTCTATCATTCCTCCTTTGTTATTTAATTTGCTCCTAAGCCCATTGGCAACACTCGTCCAGGAATTTGCAATTTCATTTCACATTTATGCTGACAACATTCTCCTTTTGTATTCCAACAAACCCTAATGTTAGCCCTTTACAAATCTGCCTAGACAGAATTGCTCTAAGGTTGGCAGAAAATTGGTTAGTTTTCAAACCGGAAAAAGACTGTTGGCTTACAGGATCCTTATGCTGCCCAAAACATCGCTTAGGCACAACTATTCCTCCAGTTGACTCATTCTATTATCTGGGAATTATCTTTGATTATCAGTTATCCTTTGCTCCTCAGGTTTCAGCTCTATATAAAGCAGTTTTCTTCATATCGCATAAACTACATACAGTCTGAAATTTGATCACAATTCCTTTCATTCTCTCTTACCTGCCTTTTTATGACTAGACTTGTTTACTGTAATATTGTTTATTCTGGTATTTCTCATTCCCTTCTGCTCTGTCATTCCAGCTGGTCTGCGGATGCGCCACCTCTGCTCAAGGAATACCACTGGCTGCCAATTGAATGTAGGGTTAAGTTCAAGATTTTTATTCTAGCCTTCGAAGCCTTCCCTATGGAGACATCTTCCTATTTATATTCCTTAAGCATCCCAAATACTCCTCTCCAGACACTTTGCTCAATCCCAGTTCTTCCCAGGCCGTTAGTGGCTCACTATGGGGTCCTTTAACTAAGGCGCGCAAGCCGTTTTAGCATGTGTTAAAACAGCTAGAGGGCCTTAGTAAAAGGACCCCTACGAGTCTGTGCCTTCTTTTCTACTGCCCCTGCACTCTGGAATTCTCTGCCTTTATTAATTCATTGGGAACTTTCCCTCCCATGTTTTAAAGCTGCAGTTAAAAAAATGGTTAAAATGGTCTTTCAAACAGGCATCCCCCAGCTGAGAATCAGGTTCCTCTGGTCTGGACCGCTCACCTCTTTCCCTACTGACCTATTTGTTGTTTTTATGTCTGCTAACTTTGTTACTTTGGTTGATCAGTGTGAATGGTTGCTTTCCTATTGAATTTTCTATTTCCTTTCCTTATGGATTTTGCTTTAGAATTGCACACTACTTTGTCCTGCTTTGACAGACTAAAAGCGGTATAGTAAGTCTTCAATAAATAAATAATAGCAGCAGAACATTCATTTGAATGTAAATAAAAATTTTGATCTATAGTGCACTATGGCCAAAGGATTACGTTGGGTCCAACGTTAAGAAAAGGATTCAGAATGCCAGTGTTGTGGCACATTTCAGGGAATTCTGTGCATTTTTCCCCAAAGAAACCTCATTTGCACTAAATTGGTCTTTACAAGACAGCCACAAAAAGAGAGTAGAGGTGGACCAAATGTCTTTGACAGAGATTTGTTTTTTTCCCCACGCTTTATTGGGATCAGGAGCTACCTGGCTTTTAGTATTCATTGGTGGCTCTTTATTACCGGATTTGCATGCTTCATCAGCATCAATTTTCCATTTCAAATTGCAATTGACAAAGGGCTCCTTTTACTAAGCCGCGTTAGGGCATTAACGCGTGGAATAGCGTGTGCTAAATTGCCTCACGCACTAGACGCTAACCCCAGCATTGAGCTGGCTTTCATTTTAGCTGCGTAGCGCGGGTTTAGTACGCACTAAAATGCTGCGTGAGCTAAAAACGCTAAAGCAGCTTAGTAAAAGGAGCCCCAAGTATTTTGATCTGTGAGGCAAACAGATCTCCACTGAAACACAGCCCTGTGTTGGGTCTTTCTGCAATTGCTTTGCCAATAAACTCTCTCTCTTTTGGTGGTATTCATGTAGGGCTTTTTTCTTTGGCTTTATTTTTGGAGTTGTGCTTGCAGTCCTTTACAAGGCAGCATAATGATATTTATACTGCATCCAACATTGGTCTCCCTACCTAAAGAAGGATATAAAACTGCTGGAGAGGGTGCAGAGACGAGCAACAAAACTGGTGAAGGGTATGGAGAAACTGGAATACGAGGACAGACTTATAACACTAGGATTGTTCTCCCTTGAGAAAAGGAGACTGCGTGGGGATATGATCGAGACCTTCAAAATACTGAAAGGAATCGACAAAATAGAGCAGAGAAGATTATTTACATTGTCCAATTTGACACGGACTAGAGGACATGTAATGAAGCTAAGGGGGGACAGGTTCAGGACTAATGTCAGGAAGTTCTGCTTCACTCAGAGAGTGGTTGACACCTGGAATGCCCTCCCAGAGGAGATTATGACGGAATCGACCGTCCTAGGCTTCAAGAGCAAACTAGATGCATATCTCCTTAAGAGAGGCATATAAGGATATGGTGGACTATAAATTAAGCCAGGTGTACACCTGGCAGGGCCTCCGCGTGTGCGGATCGCCGGACTTGATGGACCGAAGGTCTGATCCGGAGAAGGCAGTTCTTATGTTCTTATGTTCTTATGTTCTCATGACTACATTCTGTCTTCCTGACCCAAGGCTGAGGAGGTTTACAATTCCAAACATCAATATTTCTCCAAATTATTGAACAGCTCAGATAAAACCAGAATTAAGATCATTTTCTCGTTAGTTGAAGAACAAAACTAACCCTCCTCAAAACATTTCATCTGTGCCCTCACTGCAATCTATTGCATTATATTTTGATACTAAGGTCACAAATATTAGAACAACAATTGGAATTTGGAGCAATAAGGCTCAAAATCCAACTCTACTTTCAAGCCGTGATATAACATGGCAAAAATGGGTGACGAGACAAAAGCGCGCCGGACAAAGCCACGCCGACATTTCGGCACAGACAATTGCATGCAAGACTCCAGCGTGCCACTGTAAAAGTTAATTTTAAACAGCTCTGATGGTGGGTGTGGGGGGGAACCCCCCACTTTACTTAATACTGCGCTGCCATTGGAGGGGGTGTTGGGGGGGTGCAACCCACAACATTATACTGAAAACTTAACTTTTTCCTAAAAAATTGGGGGTTCCAACCCCCCAACTCCCCCCCAAAGGCAGTGTGAACACTATTAAGTAAACTGGGGGGGTCTCCCCCCCCCCATCGGAGCTTTTAAAATTAACTTTTCCGGTGGCGCACTGCAGTCTTGCACCCAATTGTCTTGGCTCAAATGTCAGTGTGGCTTTGTCCTGTGTGCGAATGACTGTGAACCCAAAAATGTACTATTCCCCCTATAATTCAATTAAGAAAAATAATTTCCACAATACACCTTACTATTACTTTATTGGACCCTATTCCTTTCAGTTGGCTAAAGCTGCCAAGACATGGATTAGTGCCTCTTATTAACTTTATTTATTTATTTCAATTTCTATCCCGTTCTCCCAGAAGCTCAGAACAGGTTACAAGTAGACATTCACAATCGTTTGAAAACAGACTAGTCATGACAACAAATAGGTTACAGTAGACAACAACAGAGTTTATTTTAGAGACCAGACTGGTCATAGTGAAGAGTATTAGGAGAAGTATATTGAGGAGTCAGTTTTTAATGGCCCAATTGGTGGAAGAGGAAGATCTTTACTGCCCTGAGGAAGGTCATTAGTGAGTCTGGCGACCTGATCTGTGTGGGTAGTTGGATCCATAGCTGAGGTAGGAAATGGCTGTAGGATCGTTTTACGCCGAACTCATTTGGAGGTATCTCCCTGCGGGAATGCTGAGTCTTTGTTCTGCTTTGGAGCGGAGGGGGCGATTAGGGGTGTATAGGCTTAGCTTGGATGCTATGTAATTACTTTAAACTTTTCTTTGGGTTATTTACCTTTAGAATAAAAAACTGCAGCGGTTCGTCCAATTATTAAAAGTAAATCATTGTCAAAAATTCAACCTGAGAATTTTCATCCCATTTCAAATTTATATATTATCATGAAAATAATAGAACACATAGAGCTCCTTTTACTAAGGTGTGCTAGCGTTTTTAGCGCACGCATGAAATAACCGCACGCTAAACCGCACAGTACGCTTCTAGAATAACGCCAGGTCAATGCTGGCGTTAAGGTCTAGAAAGCGCTATTCCGCGCGTTAAGGCCCTAACACACCTTAGTAAAAGGAGCCCAAGGTATTTGAACAGCTATCCAAATTTATTGAAGATACTTCTCCGTTACATCCATGTCAAACAGGATTTTACAAAAATCAAAGTACAGAGACTACAGTAACAGCACTTAATAGTGAATTACATGCTTTATTGGATACAGGCAATTTAATCCTTCTTGTGTCATTGGATCTCTCTGCAGCGTTCGATTTGATAGATCACAGGTTACTAATTAAACACTTGGAATTTCAGGCTTAGTATTGAAATGGTTCATATCATTTCTTACAGATAAAACATTCAAAGTTTTCACTTCACTCACTTCCGTTTGTTCATCTTTTAAATTAAATTGTGGGGTCCCGCATGGCTACGTATTATCTCCATTATTATATAATGTTTTTCTAAGTCCATTAGTAGCATTGACTCAAGGAGTAAATATCAAAGCTTATGTTCATGCAGATGATATTCTGAAAATTTTCCCAGTTGCCACCATTGCAAACTAGCTATCATTGTAGGGATTCATAATTAAAACTATCATATGCTAGATAAGTGGAATGCTTTCTGTACCTACAGATTCAATTAGATTGTTTGATATTGACAGAATACCTGTAAAAACATTCTGTTACTTGGGAATTATATTTGACAATAGGCTCTCCTTTGAAAAGGACAGGTGTTAAACAAAGAAACAGAAACATGATGGCAGGTAAAGACCAAATGGCCCATTCAATCTGCCCATCCACAGTAACCATTATACTAAACTAAACTAAACCTTAGGTTTGTATACCGCACCATCTCCGCATGCGCAGAGCTCGGCGCGGTTTACAGAGGTTAGGAGGAAAGGAAATTACAAAGAAGGGATATAGGAGAGGGACTGAGATGATAGAGAGGGGCAGGGTACTAGAGAATGGGAGGAGATTAGATTTTTGAGAAGAGCCAAGTTTTCAAGCGTTTACGGAAGGATTGGAAGGAGCTAGAATTTCTGAGCGGGGATGAGAGGCTGTTCCAGAGTTCCGTGGTTCTAAAAGGGAGGGATGTTCCAAGTTTTCCTGCGTGGGATATGTGTCCTCTCGTGCCTATCCCACGCTTTCTGAATTCAGACACAGTCTGTATCTCCACCACCTCTTTTGGAACACTGTAACATGCATCTACTACTCTTTCTATATAAAAAAAGATTACTTCTGAGCCTATGTGTGACAAGGCAGTGGCTGCTGCCAGAAGGATATAAAGAGAGGCATAGCCAGTAGAAGGAAGAAGGTGTTGATGCCCCTGTACAGGTCATTGGTGAGGCCACACTTGGGAGTATTGTGTTCAGTTTTGGAGACCGCATCTGGCGAAGAACGTAAGAAGACTTGAAGCGGTCCAGAGGAGGGTGACAAAAATGATAGGAGGCTTGCGCCAGAAGATGTATGAGGAGAGACAGGAAGCTCTGAATATGTATACCCTAGAGCAGCGATGGCGAACCTATGGCACGCGTGCCAGTTGTGGCACGCGAAGGCCTTGCAGCTGGCATGCGGGAAGGTCCGCAATTAAGATATGTGGCGCGGCGGGAGGCGAGTGTGCTGGTGTCTGCTTTGCAGTTCACCTGGCAACAGGGCCGGACTGGCCATTGGGAGGACCGGGCATTGTCCCGGTGGGCCACGGCCCATCCTCCTGTGCTGGCTGCAGTCCTGTGAGTGGATGTTTAGCCTGCCTGTCTTCCCCTTAGTATCCTATGAGCCAGGCAGTGTGTGAGGGGGAAGTGGGGGGAGGAAGAGAAGCTTCACAGGAACTCAGTGAGAAGTTCACTGTCACAGGAACTCAGTGAGGCTGTAGTGTGACTCCACATGTGACATCTGTAATCAGGAACAGTTCCTAGTGCTCCCATGCTAGAGAGGTGAGGATATGGGGGGATGTTAATGTGTCTAATAATGTGCTCCTCTGTAAAAACCTCTGTATCTTCCATGGGGGACATGCTAAATTCGAGGAAATAAAAAAGCTGCTTATGATGATTGCATAGAGAAGTTCAGTAAGCTGAGAGGAGGGCTGGGCTCTCTGTTAACAACCAACACACTAATCCTCTGCGCTGTACCTTATGGAAAACTCAATATAGCAAAAAACAGTAAAGTGTATATGTGGCCCTTCACAGTGCTTTTGTAAACATCATAATAAAATAACAAAGGCTCCAATAATGAAAAATAAAAGTCCTTTTCCCATACACTCAGGTCACCTCTTAATTAGTTGTTATTGTGATGAATCCAATGTTGTATAGTCATTAATGCGATTAATCCAGTTTGCAGGTCATTTTATTTGGGGAATCGCAGTCACTTATTAGTGGCTGGCCGTGCCTCTCAAGTGTGCTTCTGCATTTTAGCCCTGCCCCTGGACTTCAATGGGCGGGGCCTGCGTGAGGTCATGTGATTGGGCTGCTCAACCTAAAATGCCCGGGCCTATTTTTTGTCCCAGTCCGGCCCTGCCTGGCAATGTGTTCCTCGCGGCTGCCTGAACCGCCGTGGGGCTGTGAGACAGTATATTTTTTGACCAAAACGGATGTCTACAATTAGTAAAATTCCCCAATCACATATTTTTTTATGGGGACGGATTTGTATACAGCACTTCATTAGATTTTTTTTATTATACAAATTTTATCTTTTTGTAGACTTGAAGTCTTGAACAAAGAAAATGAGTACAGCAAAAAAAGCAAAAACAGATAGTGGAAGACCATTCCAAGAGGTCTGGACAGAGACATATGGAGTGATTGAACGCAGTGGGAAAGCATTGTGTATTATGTGTAATGAAAGTGTTGTGTCTCGCACATCAAGTGTCAAACGTCACTTTGAGACCAACCATAACAGTGTTGCTGAACTTGGTTTAGCTCAAAGAAAAGAGTTCCTTGTAGGAAAATTAAAGAAATATCACTCCCAGTCTCTTAGTTTTAGCAACTATCTTTCAAAAACTAATCATCTTACAGTTGCCAGCTTTCAAATTTCACTGTGCATGGCAAAACATGGTAAGCCCCTCTCTGATGGAGATTTTATCAAAAAGGCAATTTTGGCTGGGAGTAATTCACTCTTCCATGATTTCCAAAACAAGGATAAAATTGTGCAGCGCATCTCTGAGATGCCGCTAAGCAGAAATTCTGCAAAAGATAGGGTTCTGCAAATGGCTGCTGATGTTAGTCAACAGCTTACTTGCGACTTACAAAAAGCACCCTTCTACTCCATGTGCTTGGATGAAAGTACAGATATTACTAACCATGCAAGACTAGTGCTCATTTTGCGTTATGCTACTGGTGACATCATGAGAGAAGAGCTGGTAAAACTGCTGTCTTTGCCTGGAAGAACACAAGGGATAGATATCCACAATGCTGTGATGGAGGCTTTTTCATCATTAGACATAAGTCCAGAAAAAGTGGTTTCAGTTACTAGCGATGGAGCACCTAGCATGGTGGGGACAACATCAGGATTCATTCATTTCTTTGCTAAGGAAGCAAAACATCCACTGATTCAATTTCACTGCATAATACATCAAGAGGCTCTCTGCGCCAAAGAAAGCAGCAAAAAACTTGACGATGTCCTCAAAGATGTAACAAAAATGGTGAACTTCATCATGGCGAGTGCTCTTAATTTTCGCCAATTTCAAGCCCTTCTTGATGAGGTTCAGGCACAATATAACACTTTACTGATGTACAATAATGTCCGGTGGCTGAGCAGAGGACGAGTGTTAGAGAGATTTGTGGCCTGCTTGGAAGAAGTTAGGCTATTTATGAACGAAAAGGGGGAAGACTATCCTCAACTCACCAACATGGCCTGGCTTACCAACCTCATGTTCTTTACAGATTTTACTAACCACTTTAATGTACTAAACAAAAAATTACAAGGTATGGGAAAAACAGCAGAAAGCATGTTTAGTGACATCAAAGCTTTTGAGAGAAAATTGCATGTTTTTGAAAAAGACCTTGAGGGTGGACAGCTAAAATATTTTCCCAACCTAAAAATACATTTGGATAATTCTACAACATTTGTGGACAGTCATAAAAAACACCAGGAAATCCACAAAGCATATTCCACCATTGTAGCCGAAGCAAAGGAGAATTTTAGTAAAAGATTTTCTCAGTTCCGTAAGATGGAGACAACCCTTTCATTTATAACTTCCCCAGAAAAGTCCAAATTTGAAGATCTTGATCTTTCCTGCTTACAGTGGTTGGATATTCAAAATTTGGAAATGGAGCTACTGGAATTTCAAGAAAGCTCTATCTGGAAAAGTAAATTCAATGACCTGCGTGCGGCTCTTGAACGTATTGAGTGTGAAAGGGTGACAAATGAAATCACTGCTAGCAGTTTTGAAAATGAAATCCTAAAAGCGTGGAATTCTCTGCCAGACAATTTTAAGTCCATGAAAGCACTTGGGATTGCTCTTCTTACTTTGTTTGGGTCATCCTATGCTTGTGAGCAGCTGTTTTTGGCTTTGAATCATATAAAATCTGATGCTAGAAACAGATTAACGGATGACATGAGTGCTGCATGTGTTGCTCTGAAATTAACGCACTATGAGCCAAGGATTGACAAATTATCAGCATGCATGCAACAACAAAAATCACATTAATTTTTTTCAGAGTATGCCCAATGCATATGTTTACATGAAGCAGTGTTTTCAGTTTGCAGTTAAGACACTTTCTAAGTTATTTAAATATTATTTAAAGATGTTATTTAAAAAAGGGACTTTACATGGCCCTGTTGTATTCCAATCTGGAATTTCCAATAAAAATGGTTGGTTTAATTGAAAGCTCTTTTGTTTTCTTTATATCATATTATTAGAAATGTAATGATTTAACTATTTTCTAATTTGATTGTAAATTTTACAAAAAAACATGTATAGACTCTTTGGGAATACACACCGAGTCTTGAAACAGTTAACAGTTTTAAGAAGTTTATCTTTTTTTTTTTTTACTCAGGATACATTTGACATGTTATGTGAATAATACATTTAAAATATATTGTGTAACTGAATCAAATTCTTCCTAAATTCATTAAATTGAATGAAATAATTAAAACATTATAAATTGCCAATAAATTGAAATGAAAACCAAAGGATTGTGAATCAAATTGATTCTCTGACAATACAAAGATTCCAACCTTTAAAAATGATGTTACATAGTTCAGGCAACTTTATAAAGAGTTTTTAGATGCTAAAATCTTGTTATTAAGGTTTAATTGACGTGCTGGCACTTTGAGGAAATTATTTGGGTTTGTGCGGCAGTTTGGGCACTCGGGCTCAAAAAGGTTAGCCATCACTGCCCTAGAGGAAAGGAGGGACAGGGGAGATATGATTCAGACGCTCGAATACTTGAAGGGTATTAATGTAGAACAAAATCTTTTCCAGAGAAAGGAAAATGGTAAAACCAGAGGACATAATTTGAGGTTGAGGGGTGGTAGATTCAAGAGCAATGTTAGGAAATTCTACTTTATGGAGAGGGTGGTGGATGCCTGGAATGCAATCCCGAGAGAGGTGGTGGAGAGGAAAACGGTGACTGAGTTCAAAGAAGCGTGGGATGAACACAGAGGATTTAGAATCAGAATTTAATATTAAATATTGAACTAAGGCCAGTACTGGGCAGACTTGCACGGTCTGTGTCTGTATATGGCCGTTGGTGGAAGAAGGGCTGGAGAGGGCTTCAATGGCTGGGAGGGTGTAGATGGGCTGGAGTAGGTTTTGACGGAGATTTTGGCAGTTGGAACCCAAACACAGTACCGGGTAGAGCTTTGGATTTTTGCCCAGAAATAGCTAAGAAAAAAATTTAAATTGAATCAGGTTGGGCAGACTGGATAGACCATTCGGGTCTTTAGCTACCGTCATCTACTATGTTACTATACCCTCTCATTCTAGAGCTTCCTTTCAAATGAAAGAGGCTCAACTCATGCACATTTATGTCACATAGGTATTTAAATGTCTCCATCATACCTCTCCCAACTTTCCGCCAAAGTATACAGATTGAGATCTTTAAGTCTGTCCCCATACGCCACTTTTTCAACTGGCATTCAATATCTCACCTGAAACTTAAATAGCGTTTGCACAGAGGAGAGTTGTATTCCGGAGACCACAATGATGATCAAGTGATTTGTAATTTTAAGACAATGACCTCTTTTTGTGGCTAATCATTGTAACTCTGTTTTTTTTTAAATTAACCTTTTGTAATCCGCCTTGAACCGCAAGGTAATGGCGGAATAGAAATCCCTAATGTAATGTAATGTAATGTATGTATATTTAGATCTCTTTTTCTTTATGATTTATGGTATTCTTTTCCTAACTTGAGCTGTTTTAGTATATTTTAATTGATTGTAAGCTGCACTGACCAATTGTATATTGTGGGATATCAAAATTTTAATAAACAAGCATTAAATAACAAGGCCAGCCTTTTCTCCTTTCATGCCGATTCCTGCATTTTTAATAAAATACAGAGTATCAGCCTTTCCACTCAAATAAATGTAGTTTCTTGTGATTAGATACTGAATATGTGTTCTGTTTTATAGTTACCTGAGGCTATTCCATTTTAAACATCATTACTACTTTTGCTCCTTGATAGGTTGATATTTTTCTGTATATCAGATACTGTATATCATATTTAATTTTAGCATGCATTTGACATCTGTTAAGATCTTCATTTGCTAGAAGGTAATAATACTTTACCTGGTTATATTTCCTACTCAGACTGACCATCACAGAAGTCCTTCTGAGCTTTAATTTATATGGCGCCTATAAAACATTTGTCATTTGACCCCAGAAACACACATTCCTCAGAATTTTAAGATACAATTGTGAATGATGTCCTTTTAGAGCACAAAAGGTTGGTTTGAAGCAATGTTTCTATAAAAATGACCTATATTATTCAGTGATGGTTTGTGACAGCAAGCGAGTTAATCATTAAGGGCCCTTTTTACAAAGCTGCAGTAGCAAGTCCTGGTGTGACAAATGAAACGCAGAACACAGGAACGGAATGGGCTGTGTGGCATTTGCTACACAGGAATCGCTACTGCGGTTTTGCAAAAGTGGCCCTAGAAGATTTAGGACTCCTTTTATCAAGCAGTAGCAGAGTTTTACCGTGGGCTGGTGAGGTAAATGCTCTGATGCTCGTAGGAATTGAATGAGCGTTGTAGCATTTACCTCGCTGGCCCATGGTAAAACTCTCTATCGTTGCTTGATAAAAAGCTGGCATTATTGACTGAAATACAGTAAAACCTTAGATTGCAAGTTGCTTGGTTTGCAAGTGTTTTGCAAGACAAGCAACATTTTATTAAATTTTAACTTGATATACAAGCAAAGTCTTGCAATACAAGTACATACAGCAGGGGTGCCAACACGTTGATCGCGATCAACCGGTAGTTCAGGAAGGCAACGTGAGTCGATCGCAGAGCCCATCCCGGGCTCCGTGATAGACTTGTGTTGCCGTCCCGATCTACCGGGCCTATCAGCCTTCCTCTCCCCGATGTCAAAGACGCCGACGCGGGCATTAGGCTGTTTTTGTCATTTCGGGTGGTGGGTGGCAGCGGCAGCAGCAGCAGCGGCCTGAAAAAGAAATCATCCTGGCCGGGGTCGGTGTCATGCTCCGGAGCTTCTACAGCCTTCCTATCTCCCTCTCCCTTCTACCTGCTTCCGGCCACACCCCCTGCTCCGCGGCTCTCTTCAGCAACTCAGGGAGCGGAATGCTGGTCAGCGCGACGCTTCTGCAGGGAAAGCTTGGGACAGCGGTGGCTTGGGGGCTATTCCCCGATGGCGGTGGCGGCAAACCGAGTGGCTTGGGGGAGGGCACGGAAAAAGAAAGAAAGAAGGGGGAACAGGGAGACAGAAAGAAAAAGTTGGGGGAGAGAATGAGGTCTGGAGGAGAGGAAACATACAGGAGGCTGAAAGAAAGGAAGGAAGATTGGATGCACAGTCAGAAGAAGAAAGTGCAACCAGAGACTCATGAAATCACCAAACAGCAAAGGTAGGAAAAATGATTTTATTTTCAATTTAGTGATCAAAATGTGTCTGTTTTGAGAATTTATATCTGCTGTCTATATTTTGCACTATGGCTCCCTTTTACTAAACCGCAATATCGTTTTTTAGCGCAGGGAGCCTATGAGCATTGAGAGCAGCGCGAGGCATTCAGCGTAACTCCCTGTGCTAAAACCTACTATTGTGGTTTAGTAAAAAGGGAGGGGGTGTATTTGTCTATTTTTGTATTTTGTTACCGAGGTGACATTGCATAGAGTCATCTGCCGTGACCTCTTTGAAAAAACCTGGAATATGAATAATTAACATTTTCTCTGCCTTTCATTGTGCTTTGTGTTTTTTTTTATTTTATTGTTGGTAGATCATTTTGACTTAGTCATTATAAAAGTAGCTCGCAAGCCCATAAAGTGTGGGCACCCCTGACATACAGTATACACACGTCACAACATCAGAACTGAGCTGATGGTTCTCTCTGACACTGCAAGAGTGTAGTGACTGTTCTAAACAAGCAAAGTCTTGCAATACAAGTACATACTGTATACACACTTCACATGATCACAACTGAGCAAATGGGTCTTCTCTCTCTTGAAACTGCAGAAGTGTAGTGACCTTTCTAAATGAGAACGGTCTTGCAATACAAGTACATATAGTATTTTCTATTAAAGTGTTTGGGTTGTGGAACGAATCGTCTGAGTTTCCATTATTTCCTATGGGGAAATTCGCTTTGATATACGAGTACTTTGGATTACAAGCATGCTTCTGGAACGAATTATGCTTGCAAACCAAGGTTTTACTGTATATGGATTTAAAATGAGCCTTTAGAATGTAATTATAAGGTAAAATAGGGAGCTTTATTGTCTAGTCAAATGGCTTTACCCTGTGACTGGACAATAAAGTGTGCCTTTTTACTGTAACCATTAATTTTGTGGAGGATAATAGTGGTGTCAGGAAGCTTTCACCACAGAATGTTCTACTGCTATTATCTTGGTAAAAATATGGATATCCTATGCATGAGTGGCAAGAATTAAATTTTAAACTATTTATTCACATTTATAAGCCATAAGATCTGGCAAGATACCCCCTACTTGCTCTAGGACAGTAGTCTGAAACTCAAACCCTTTGCAGGGCCACATTTTGGATTTGTAGGTACTTGGAGGGCCTCAGAAAAAAAAAGTTAATGTCTTATTAAAGAAATGATAATTTTGCATGAGCTAAAACTCTTTGGCTAAGTCTTAATAATAATATTATAATTTATAGCTAAAGAGACATATGATCAAGAAACTGTTTTATTTTACTTTTGTGATTATGATAAACATACCGAGGGCCTCAAAACAGTACCTGGCGGGCCACATGTGGCCCCCCCCCGGCCCACGAGTCTGAGACCACTGCTCTAGCATGGAATGTTGTTACTCTTTAGGTTTCTGCCAGGTTCTGTTGGAAACAGGATACTGGGCTACTGTAGATGGACCATCAGTCTGACCCAGTATGGCTATTCTTATGTTTTTATGTACAGTACATACCCTATTATAACAGAATACTTATTCTGGAATACCCCAAATAGCAAACTTGCTCACAGTGGAATAAAAGTGTTAAAACAATATTTTTTTTACACAGCATTATTGGTTCAGATCATAAAACAATTTTTAAACTCCCCTTCTTAACTAGATAACAAAACATCATATTTTGCAATTTTACAAAACTAGCTGAACAGATTAGCCTATCCCCACCCATCATCTATACATGACTCCTTTGAACAGACTCCATGGATAGTGGAGTAAAATAACCCTTCATTGCCTATGCTCAACAAAAATACCTGACCCAAGTTCTCATCCAAAACTAGTATAACAATCACAACAAAAAATACTTCTAGATTTATTTACACTACAAACCTTGCAATATCCAGTGCTCTAATAAGGTGTATTTTCATTTAAAACCAACACCCTAACAGTCAGGCTTCTACAAATTAGATTATATCCGAAGCACTTAGTTCTGTAATCTAAAAAGGTGCTATTGTATAGACCAGTGTATCGCAAACTGTTTGCTGTGGCACACCAGTGTGCCGCAACACACTGGTGAGGAGGAGAGTCGTCCATGCCGGCTAACTGCCTACAGGACGTGCCTCTCAGGGCAAGAGGCCCGTCCTGTAGGAAGTCAGCTGGCACAGATGGCTCTCCTCCTGGCTGGTGTCTCTCCTCTTCTCCCCTACATCTCCACCGAAGCGGGTCACAGCCAGATGGGCCTCCAAGCATGTCGACGCGATGACATCACACATGTGCATGATGTCATCGTGTCAACATCTGTGCACTTCCGGGTGCCTTCCGGCCGGGACACTGGATTTAGTGGGCCGCCGGCTGGAAAGTTTGCAAGACACTGAATAGACAAGTCATTTCCATAAAAGCAAGATCAGAACAGGCAAAGAGAGCCAGATTTCTAAATTTCTTTGAAAAATAAAACAAATAAAATGAGTTCAGCGCGATTTCAGTTGTCATCGAATTCCACAAAATAGGGCCATCTTTTGTCCTACTTAGATTGAAACCTCTAAGAGAGAGCATGGCCAGCACATTTGACGAGACTGAAGTGGTCAACCTGGAATGTACCATTTAATTTGATTCTACAGATAGCCAGACCCTAGTTGTTAAATGACTGTAAACATTTTATATAGGTTTTTTTTTTTAAAGCCAATTCACAACCTCAGCAGAAGTCTCTATAGGAAAACAGGACAACAGATCACACTATCAAATATTTGATTTTTTCAAATGGACTGCTCCATACCATTTGGCAGAACAGTACCTTTTCAGTTACCTAGATCTAAGCAAGCTACATGAGAGTAAGTTGAATTCAAGCTTTCACATTAGTGTACTAAAATAAGGAGTACACAGAAACAGTGTTTCATTAGTTGTGAATTTAAGAAATCTTTCATGGCAGTTGCTGTGACGTCAATAATAAATTGGCCCAGTGGTAGAGCTGCTGCCTCAGCACCCTGAGGTTGTGGGAACAATCCTAGTGCTGCTCCTTGTGACCCTGGACAAGTCACTTAATCCTCCATTACTCCAGATACAAAATAGGTACCTGTATATATGTAAACCGCTTTGAATGTGTAACAAGAAAAAGGTGGTATACAAGTCCCATCCTCTTTTCCGGCCTAAATGTGGCATCCAGATTGACTCTAAGGCTCTTAAGATGGGTAACACATCCTTGCTCACTCAGAGTAATTCTGCTTCACTGGATTTTAGCTTACAGTATACTGTATACTTGAATATAAAACAAGATTTTTGGACCAAAAAAGGCCCCAAATAGGGGTTTCAGTTTATATTCAAGTAAGCACCCCCTCCCAGACCTGTTGTGGGCCTGTCCCAGGTCTGTTGTAAGCCTTGGTGGTCCAGTGGTGAGTCGGGACAGGAGGGATCTCTCCATCTCTTGTCCTGGCCAATTCTGGAACACCACATCACACCTCCCAGACATCTAGAAAACCTAACTTGAAAGCCATGGTGGTCCAGTGGTAAACCAGGGTAGTAATGATCTTCCAATGCTCCTGCCGTGTGCAGAGGCGATATCTAAAATGGCTGCCGTGAGTTCTTCTACCCCTCGTTTCCTGGATCTCCCCTCGAACCTTTCTTGAAGATCGGTGTAATATTCGCCACTTTCCAGTCTTCCAGAATCCTTCCTGATTGGATCGACAGATTGGCTATTAGTTGAAGCAGTTCAACTATAACCCCTTTCAGTTCCTTGATTACCCTCGGATAGCACAAAAAGATAACCTTGACATCATCGGCATCACGGAAACATGGTGGAACAAGGAAAACGTCTGGGACACTGTGCTACCAGGATACAAGCTACACTGCAGAGACAGAGTAGGTCAAAAAGGTGGCACTGGTCTTTGACCTAAGGGCCGCTGCAGGAGCGGACTGTTGGGCACGATGGACCACAGGTCTGACCCAGCAGTGGAAGTGTCCAAAGACACATGCTTAATTAATTCAATAACTCTGCTTTATTGATTCGATGGCTCGACATGCACATGTTTCGGCTAATAAGGCTTGCCTCAGAAGTCTTGTAGAATCTCATGCTAGGTAATGCAGAGCTCAATATATCACTAAGGGGAACATCAATATGTAAAAAGCAACTGTTATTTCTTCCTTTCTCTTCCCACAGTTCTAAATTTCAGTACAACCGAGAAATGTTTGAAAGAAAAAAGCCAAATCCTCTCCATCAGCCACTTGATTCCACCAAAACAAAAATGTAACTAGTAAAAGGCGACATCAAACCAACTACAACTGTTGTTAAGATTAGTGGGATGGAATATCCCCTTGTAAATTCCTTATAATTGTTAGGTGTACAGGTTGTCCACATGATACAAAAATCTGTTATTTTAATGCAAAGTTTATGCTATATACGTAAATATTTTTGAATGTGCTCAATATTGATTGTTGGTCCAAGCTTTTATTTTAGGAACTTTGAATTATTGGATATTTGTTTTGCTCAGGGAATTTATTGAAACAACTACAGACTTACCAAAATATAGCTGTACAGTCAATTTTCTCATTATCCAATTTTGATCATATTTCAGATTATTATGTGAGATTACATTGGCTTTCATTTGGATTGTGGGTAAATTTTATTGTGTGCAATGTACTATACTGCTTTTCCGTATTTGACTTCTAGATTCAACTGGCTGAAAAATACATGATATCAGAGGTCATGGATACTTTAGCTATCCTACTGTTAAAGGCGAGAAAAGATTAAAAGTATTGGAGACATTATATGTATGTTTATCAGGCAGCTAAATTGGATGAGGAAGTTTGGGGATTGTTGGATGAAGATTTATGATTAATTATATGTCATTCAGCCTCTTGTATCATGTACTCCGCCTAGAGCTCTGAGGAATAGTGGAATATAAATTAATAAAATGAAATAAAAATGAATGGTGAACCTCAACCTTGCCTATGCTTGGTACATGAATCAGATTGTCCAGAAGAAAAATGACCAAGATTCTCACTGTAATTTCACTACCTTCATGTCAAAACCATAAAAAAAGAACTGTAGAAATTCAGTCCTTTTTAAGTTAAATTCACATGTATAAGCAACTCAAATCTTGCAGAAAAAGAATCCCATAAATTTGCAAAACTAGCTAATGTCTTCTAATAACCTGAGTAATCTTGAAGGAAACATCTGTCATAAAATTTGTGTCATAGAATCATCAATATCATTGGCAGCCAATTCCAGTAATAACTCCCAGAGAGCATATAAAGCCTGTCTCTAGACCTGTTTAATACCATAAAATGGATAAGCCCACTGAAAAAAAGAGATCAGCCAGCAGGTGGCTCTGTAATTTAAACTCATTAATGTTTGTGCAAATATGCTGTAACCTTAAAAAATGGCTCAATGGTAACGCCAACTTCACATTCCGAGAATGGCTGCTATCAAAAGTTAATAAACTATTCCATTCCATATATTTGCTATAAAAGTTAGCAGTAAATGAAGATCCAGTGCTCTATAACAACTAAGGCTACAAATTGATTTTCAAATTTTTAATTGCAAGATTAATGGCATAAAGTGTCCACTCACATTTCCACCTGCATAGTGCAAAATAGTTTTGAAAATTTACAGTACGTCTGCTGTCTAACATATTTCAATTACTAAACTAAAAATCATTTTAATTACCTTTGCTGCCTGGAGATTTTATTCTTCTAATCATCTTGTTCCCTTCCTCTGGTACTGCTTCCCTTTTTCTGTGCTCCAAACTCTGTTTCCAGGGCCTTCTGTCTAGTCACTATTTCATTACTCTCCTTTCTTCTTCACTTCCTTCTGTTGTTTTTTTTTTTTCTCTCTCTCCTCAAATCTCTCTAGTTTCCATCTCCTCCCCTCCCTCGCCTTCCCCTCCATTGACACTAACTTCCTAATTTGTTATCCCCCTCCCTTCCATGGGAACCAACGTCTTTGTTTATTTCTTCCATCCCCTATTTTGGGTACTGGCATCTCTGCCTGGTTACCTTTTCTCCCAGCTGCACTTCTCTACGCAAAGCTGGAGCCGCGGTTCCTACACATGGCTGACCCAGAAGCCTTCCCTCTGACTGAGTCTTCTAGATTACTGCAATACTGTCTATCTGACAATCACTAAGAAAGAATTAGGGAGACTGATACTAATACAGAACACAGCGGTCAGGCTGATCTACGGCCTGAAGAAATACGACCATGTCACATTTTATTACTGTGAACTGCATTGGCTTCCTATGGAAGCCCAGGTGGTGTTCAAGCTGGATTGTTTTTGCTATAAAGTATTGTACGGATCAGCTCCTCCTTACTTGGTCAATAGCTTCATACAAACAGAGTAGAAAAACTCATCCCTTGTTTAACTTTCCTTCTGTCCAAGGCTGTAGAAGTAAAAAAAATGTCTTGATCATACACTAGCGTACCAAGCAGCCTCTCACGATAAAGAATTCTGAGTGTTATTGCTCACAGCCTATTCTTATAAACATTATAGAACACAGCTGAAGACCTATTTTTTTTTCCAAGTATCTGATTAACTCATTTTGTAATATGCTTATCGTTAATAGTCTTTTGTAAACCGCGTTGAACTTGTAGTTACGCGGTTAACAAGCACAATGTAATGTCTTAAGAACAGTTTAAAAAACGGAACTCATATTTAACCCGGGGACTGCCTGTATCCGAAAGTTTTACGAGAGCAATGTTTTGCATGCACTGTGAAATGTTAGTCATAAGATCGGTTTTCGCTGTAGAATCACCCTTGGCATTTGTAGGAAATAACATGAGCAAAGGTTATTAGGCAATGTTCAAAGGAAACAGGAGCCTTTGCTACTATGCTACCAGATATACACAGCACTGTACAGAGTCACAAAAATCTTCTGTGCTCAGTTATAAAATACTTAAAGCTACGCATGTAACTGCCCATATTTGGGCATGAATTTTTATATCAGTCACTGATATGGCATAAGTCAGGGGTCCCCAAAGTCCCTCCTTGAGGGCTGAATCCAATCAGGTTTCCCCAATGAATATGCATTGAAAGCACTGCATGCACATAGATCTCATGCATATTCATTGGGGAAATCCTGAAAACCCAACTGGATTCGGCCCTCAAGGAGGGACTTTGGGGGACCCCTGGCATAAGTGATCACACCTAGAGTTGATGCCAAATTGCAGACTTATGCTAGTATTCTATAAATGGTAACCATTTGTAATATTGTCGATATAACTGGTGATTAGCACACTAGTTTTCGGTGTCTTAAGTTTTAGTGTACTTTTCAGACTTGAGCCCTTGGTATCTATGTTGGATAAGGAACCATTTTTCAGAAGTTCATGTCATCTTCTGAGCCTTCAGAGGATGGATATTTGTGAAGATAGTTGATGTATGTTACTGAGAGTATGTAACTGATGAAATGTCACCCTTAAGAAGGTATTTTATTTATTTATGTGAATTTATTAACCACCTTCATGAACAGATTCACCCAAGGCAGTGTACAGCAAGTACAATTCAACATAAAACTTACAATTTTGTCAAAGGGGTTTGGGATTGTATACGGTCTTTTTGTAGTTATACAACTACACTCAAAGCTGTTTACATACAGGTATTTCAAGCATTTTCCCTATGTCCTGGTGGGTTCACAAACTACCTAGGGTTATGGAGGGTTAACTGACTTGCCCAGGGTCAGAAGCAGCACTGCGGGGTTTGAACCCACAACCTCAGGGTGCTGAGGCTGTAGCTCAAACCACTATGCCACACTCTCCTTGACAACAGCATAACAGTAGTAAAAAGACCAAATATAAACAAAGACAATGTAGTCTAAATCAGTGGTTCCCAACCCTGTCTTGGAGGACCACCAGGCCAATCGGGTTTTCAAGCTAGCCCTAATGAATATGCATGGAGCATATTTGCATGCCTATCACTTCCATCATATGCAAATCTCTCTCATGCATATTCATTAGGGCTAGCCTGAAACCCGATTGGCCTGGTGGTCCTCCAGGGCAGGGTTGGGATCCACAGGTCTAAATGACCAAATGCCTCATGCTAGCCAGCCCTTGAGATATAGTGAATATCTCCCTGAATTAAACTTGCTTGAAACCTTTTTTAAAAGCGTTCAACGGCTCGTACTATGGAAAAAAAAAATTTTTCTGCAAAAAAAAAGCCAGTTTGAAATTTAGGGCTCTTTTTACAAAGCAGCGCTAGCAGTTTTAACGTACGCAATGGAAATCTACCGTCTGCTCAAAAGGAGCTAGCATGCGCTATTCCGCATATTAAGGCCCTAGCGCGGCTTCATGAAGGCAGATAACTTAAATTAGACATTACTAATAAGGATCATTTAGATTTGTAAAGAACGTATCCTCATTTCTTCCATACATGTAAAAAGCCTGCCATATCCTTTGGGGTTTAATAAGCACTTTAACTGGGAATCCACAGCTTTGAGGAGCGAAAAGGGAAAAGTCTATAAAGCACAACAGCATGTTCATGCTTGATAACTTTCCCCTGCTTTAATTGACTCTGCAGGCAAGGCATGCCATGTGTTGATCTCTTGAGGTTAAAAGGGAAAAAAAAAAAAATCATACGTATGAAATATTTATCACCTTTCCCCCTTTACTTTCTCTGTGGAAATTGCCCGTCATGGCCTCAGGTGGCATGTTTCTGTACCCAAAATAAGTTTCCTGCTGAAGAGCTCATTAAGGTGCAGAATCCCAGGTGCCACAAAACATTTTTGCTGAGTAGACCTAGAAAAAGGTGTTTGAAAAAAAAAGATGACTACCAATTACAGTCATATAAATGCCAAGGTCAGCTGCTACTTGATGAGTACAATCCAGAAATAAACAAACATGCATGTTAAAAGGAAAGCAGCCTGATTCATTTCAAATATCAAGCCTGGCTATGGCACCTCGTCTTGCTTTTAATTATAAATCCATTCTATATTACAGACCCCCCGTATGCTATCTGACCTGTATGATTTGGCATCGGCATTTATTTCTCAGTTGGATATCATAGCCTTATACAGTTAACCTGTGGTGACAGTTATCTCTTAATTAAAATTCTACATGCAAATAGCACCACAGAAAGAACTGTTGAATAACCTGCTCAAAGCAGTATTATTTATAATGGGACTTTTTTATTTTGCCATGAATTTTCATATTAATGCAACAATTGCAGCCAGAAAAGGTTCCTAAAAGAATAATAAACATTGTAGTAGGATAAGAAGTGTCTTTCCCCAGAGATGCCACCAACCATAGGATGGCATACTAGAAAAGATTATTTTTTGGAAGAGGCCATAATTGAATATCTAATACATATGGAGAGCAAATGATCTGTCATTACGATTCAGACAGAACCTGGCAGCAAAAACAGCAGCTACTCTGAAAAGGTTTCCAAACAAAGGAGGCTGACATTCAAGAAACACTGGACTCCTAATTTTAGACCCCCAAGGATCTATCGTACGAGGAAAGGCTGAAAAATTTGCAGCTGTACTCACTCGAGGAACGTAGGGAGAGAGGAGACATGATCGAGACGTTTAAGTATATTACCGGCCGTATCGAGATGGAAGAAGAGATTCTCTTTCTCAAAGGAACCTCAGCCACAAGAGGGCATCCGCTCAAACTCAGGGGCGGGAAATTTCATGGCGACACCAGGAAATATTTCTTCACCGAGAGAGTGGTTGATCCTTGGAACGAGCTCCCGGTGCAGGTGATCGAGGCAAACAGCGTGCAAGAATTTAAGAGCAAATGGGATGCCCATGTGGGATCCCTTAGAGGGTTAAGCCAAAGGAACCTGTCACCAGGAGTGGGATCCCTAGGATAGTAGACTTGGGGGTGGGTCAGTAGAGTGGGCAGACCTGATGGGCTATGGCCCTTATCTGCCGTCATCTTCTATGTTTCTATAGCTGTAATTTATTTTCAGCCAAACTTGGGGCCTATCTGGATGACTGCAAATTAACTACAGCTCAACGCGTCAAAAACAGAACTTCTCCGGATAAACAAGGACACCTGCGCATACCTGCGCATTTTGGGGAAATGATACCCTCACAGCCAAAGACAACGTCCGCAGCCTAGGAGTGATTCTCGACTCAAACCTGTCGCTCTCAGACCATGTATCAAAATTAGAGTGTTCATCCTTCTATTACCTCTGCCAACTAAAGTGCATCCGTGCTTATTTTTCAGAAAGCGATTTTGCCCAGCTACTATACGCATTTCTATTATCCCGCCTAGATTGCTGCAATGTTCTACTAGTGGATTTACCAGCAAAAACACTCTCCCGTCTCCAAGGGGTACAAAACGCTGCAATCTGACTCCTAAAAAACCTGGGCTTCCGTGACCACGTCACCCCTGCACTAACTTCCATGCACTGGCTGCCTATCCAAAAACGATGTGCCTTTAAAGCCTTGGTGTTAGCCCTCAAGACTTTCCACAAGATGACACCAAACTACATAGCATCAAAACTACAAATTTATGTCCCCAACCGATTACTGAGATGTCAAACAGAAAAACAGTTGATCCTGCCCCCAGCTGCTCACTCACGTTTGAGACAGCCAAAAGACGCTCATATTCTTATTACATACCTAGATTATGGCACATCATTTCCCCCCCCCCCATTCCATTAGATCACTAGACAGTCTTTGGAACTTCAGGAAAGCTGTGAAAACCTTCCTCTTTACAAACCCAGCTCCTTAAGGACCCGCGTCTACACCCCTGACGGATGGATCTCAAAGACACCACCTAATACATCAAATGGAATCTCACTATAACTTGTATGCCACCGCAAATATAACCAGAATTACTACCACATTCTCCAAAAACAAAGATGCACCCACCTGCTAAGAAAAGCTATTTTATCTTCATGTTATATCTACTCTGTAAATGCTGTAACCTAAACCCCCTTTGTCTATACTGTAAATGCTGCAAAGTCTGTATTTCTCACTAAAGTTTGTCTTACCCATACTATGAATGTACTCTTGTAACCCGTTCTGGGCTCCTTTTGGAAGGACGGGCTAAATAAATAAAAATGGCCCGTTGGATAGTAAACGGGGGGGGGGGGGAGTGGGGGGTGGATCGGCCCGGTCGCCATCTTGATGGGAGCGCTGGCACCTCTCTGCTCCATCATGCTTTATCACTTCCCCCACCCCGTACTTCTGTAGATCTTCGCCAGTGCGAGCAACTTATCCTGCCTGTTGCTCATGCCACCCTGGTTCCCCTCTGAATCACTTCTGGGTTGCGGGGCCAGGAGGTGATGGCAGAGGAAAACTCAATGCTGGTGCGAATGGCATGCTGGAGAAGCTACTCACTCTGGCAAAGATTTACAGAGGGAAGGGAGAGCATGAGTATGGAGCAAGGGGTGCAGAAGGAGCGGTGGGGGGAGGTGGGCATGGGGGGGCACCACTGCCCCGGGCTCCTCCTATCTTGGTATGCCACCGCTAATGGCAAGTGTTTGGTTTTTGGTTTTTTTAATAGAATCAGGGCCAAAAATACTAATATAAACAGAGCCCAAAATATGATCATATTTAGAAAAGGAAGGTATGTCACACTGGATATTCCTTTGAACTAAGATAGTTTCAATTTTTGAGGGAAAAACGTCATTTACATGTGTGCACATATTTATGAGTGTGTTTGTATGTATATAAAGTATGTGTGGTTTAGAAAGGGGAATAAAAGAATGGCAAAATAAATTAACTACAGTGGATCATATTTTATCCAGAATGGCTGGAATTAAAGTAATTTTGGAAATGTGTTTTTCCAAATAATATATGTTATTCTCATAATTTTAGCACATGAGGAATGCATGGAAGCCTCTAAGCCAGACATGTCAAAATCTGGCCCGCGGTGTAATAAAATTTGACTCGCCAGACAATTACAAATTTGCACTTAAGCTGGCCTGCTAGCAGACATTTTTTTTTTTAACCCACTCTGGTACAAGCGCCGTATCAGCTGTAGGTTCACACGGCTTCCCGGTCTCACATCAAAGCAGCCTGCAGAGGATCGCTGATTAGCCTCAGCAGCACATTCCCTCTGCCACGGTCTTGTACGTCAGAGGAGGGGGCGGGACTGCGGCAGCTAGGCGATCCTCTGCAGGCTGCTTTAATGTAAGACTGGGAAGCCGGGATGGAGGGAGAGAAGGAACAGAGGGCCAAATCTCAGCCCAAAAGGAAAGGTGCCAGACCTCCGGGGAAGGAAGGAAAGAAGGAGACCCTGGCAAGCGAGTTATCAGAAAACAACCAGAGCCTGGGACCACAACATGATTTGAATAATGACCAGACAACAAAATAATAATTTAATTTTTTGTTTTGTGATTGCAATATGTCAGATTTGAAATGTGTATCCTGCCAGAGCTGGTGTTAGACAGCAAGCGTGAACTAGGACCTAAAAGAGAGAGGAAAGTCTTTTTTATTTATTTTGTTTACATGACAGAGCCAGTGTGGGGTTGGAGAGGTTGCAACCCTATACTTCTACTTTTAATAAGGTGTGCATTTAGCGCATACTAAATCGGTTAGCATACCTTAATAAAAGTACCCCTAAGTATCTTAATAAATAATTCGGCCTGTGACTTAGGCCCTCTTCTACGAAACTGCGCTAGCAGTTTGTAGCGCATTGAGCCGCGTTGCTCCCAATGCTCAGAGTTCCTATGAGCGTCGGGAGCAGCGCAGGCCATTCAGCGCTGCTCTCTGCACTACAAACTGCTAGCGCAGTTTAATAGAAGAGGGGGTTAGTCTATGTTTTATATTTCGGCCCCTTATGTGATTGAGTTTGACACCCCTGCTCTAAGCTCATTCCAATACAAGAGATGGTCAGTATTTTAGGTCTGCACCATGATCAACTGAAAGAACAACACATACTTCTTTACTACACTTTTTACACCTCTCTCGAAAACGTGCTCTTCCACAGTAGACTCACTTTTGGGCTTGATTTTCTAAAGCAATGCTTTAGGGCCCTTTTCCCTCCAGTGTGCTCACCACTTCCAGGAATGCTAGAAAAAACACAGAAGAGTAGTAATGCTACCGGTCCACTGGCTCTGTGCTGGCTGCAATAGCTGTGAAAGAGACTGAGGTGCTGGTGCAATAGAAACATAGAAAAGATGAAGGCAGATAAAGACCATAAGGCCTATTCAGTCGGCCCACCATCCATTCCATCTACTCTCTCTTTTGCTCCCTTAGAGATCCCTCTGTGCTTGTCTCAACCTTTCTTGAATTCATATACAGCTTTTATCTCCACCGGAAGGCCATGCCACAAATTCACCACCCTTAACTACCATGACGAAGTCCTCAGGTTACTTTTGAATCTATCTCTTTTCACCTTCGAACTATACCCCTTCATACCAGAACTTTCTTTCAATTGAAAGAGACTTGCTACCGAGGAGTTTAAATGTCTGTCATATCTCTCATCTCCTGCCTTTCTTCCAAAGTATACACATAGTAACATAGTAGATGATGGCAGATAATGAACCGAATGGTCCATTCAGTCTGCCCAACCTGATTCAATTATGGTTTTTTTTTCTTAGCTATTTCTGGGCACAAATCTAAATCTCTGCCCAGTACTGTGCTTAGGTTCCAACTACTGAAGTCTTCATCAAAGCTCACTCCAGCCCTTCTACACCATCCCAGCCTTCCCCAGCCCCCATACTCACCCAAACAGCCATGCAAGTCTGCCCAGTGCTGGCCTTAGTTCTTCAATATTTGCTATTATTTTCTGATTCTAGATCCTCTGTTTACATCCCACGCTTTCTTAAACTCCATCACCATTTTCCTCTCCACCACCTTTCTTGGGAGCACATTTCAGGCATCCATATAATCCACATATTAAGATCTTTAAGTATGTCCCCCATATATTTTATGACAAAGAACGCTTATTATTGGAGTAGTGATCCTATTAGTGGTGGACACCTGGGATGCGCTTCTGGAGGAGGTGGTAGGGCAGAGTATGATTATGGGATTCAAAATGGGATTAGATGATTTCCTGAAGGAAAAGGGGATTGAAGGGTATAGTTAGAGGGTTCTTATACAGGATATTTAACGGATAGGGAATAACATGTTTTAAGTAAAAGATCACTTACAGGTCATAGACCTGGGGGGGTCCGCCACGGGAGCGGACTGCTGGGCATGATGGACCCATGATCTGACCCAGCAGAGGCAATGCTTATGTGCTTATGTGTTCTGGACCAACTCCATTCTGTTTATATCTTTTTGAAGGTGTGGCCTCCAGAACTGTACACAATATTTTAAACGACGTTTCACCAGAGTCTTAAACAGAAGCATCATCATCTCCTCTTTGCTACTGGCTCTTCCTCTCCGTATGTATCCAATCATCCTTTTCTAGCTGTCATTGTCATCCTTTTCTACCTTTTTGGTCACCTTCAGATCATCACGATCATGTCCAAGTCCAGGCATAAAAGTTATTCTCCCCCTAAACTGTACAGTTCTTTCAGGTTTTTGAATCCCAAATGATTGATCCTACATTTTTTTACAACCCTTACAGACAGCCATTCAGCAATATCGCTTACAAAAAAAATCAACTAGCCCAAGAATGGACCCCTGTGGCACACCACTGGTAACATCCCTTTCCTCAGAGTAAGCTCCATTTACTTCTATCCTCAGTTACATTCCACTCAACCAGGGGAAGATTCTCAAATGTTGGCTGTAAAATCCGATGGGCCACTGTCAAAGCCACTACTGTAATGATTTTAAAAAGGCAAGTCATACTTTAAAAACTGTGCATGCAAATGAGGTTGGAGGAGAGTCTTGAATCTGCTGATCGCTGGTGAGAGCGATTGGCACATGCGCAGAATAAATGCACAAATAAAAAAATAATAGAATGGCCCCAAATTGGAGAATGGCAGGAAGAATGCCCACTCCTTCCAGCTGCCAATGTCAAGCAACCTCCGCCTCCCCATGGCAGAAGGAGGGATGCCCACTGCTGTTGCCTTCAAGAAAACACCTCCCCCTGACAACCCCCCAAGCAGTAGGAGGGATGCCCACTCCCTCTTGCCACCAAGCAACCCCCCAACATCCCCTCCCCCAGCAGTGGGCGAGATGCTCACTCCCTCTCACCACCAACCCCTTGACATCCCCCAGGCAGCAGGAGAGATGCCCACTCCTTCCCATCACCAAGCAACCCCCCGCCCTGCCACCCCCTGGCAGCAGGTAGATGCTCAGTCCCTCATGTCACTGGACTCCCAATGATCTCCTCATGCCTCCAACACTCCCCCCCCTACTTTGTTTACAAAGGCCAGCCAGAGGGATGCTTCATACCTCCGGCCTCTTCAAAATGACAGGCCTCCCCCTCACCTCTGCATCCTGGGATCGGCCAGCGATGTGCCTAAGACTCTGATTGGCTCAGGTTTCTTAAGGCCCTTCAAATAGTAGGAGCCTTAAGTGTCTGGGCCAATCATAGTCTTAGGCCCCTCCCCGGATGATAATATAAACAACCAAATCTGTGCTTCAAGTGCTTGAAAAATTAAGTCTGTAATTTCTACCTGTCCTAGGATGTATGAAGCAGGAAATCTACAATGAGTGTTTACAAACTGAACACAAGCAACATGGAAGATGACTAGAATGGCTAGACTAGGTTAAAGTAACAGTAGGGAGCGCTGATGGTACCAATTTATCAAGTAGATTTTCACCATGGAAGAATGCTATAATAGGCACAGAGGGGTATTTTCAATAGGACGTCTACCGTATTTTCACGCAAATAACGCGCACCCGTATAAAACGCGCACACGGGTATAGCGCGCAGAAATCACGATGATATGTACAAAAACTTTGGTATACCGCGCTCACGGGTATACCGCGCATGCTGCCCGACGCTCCTTTCGCCCGCCCTGACTTTCCGTGCGCTGTCCCGACTCTCCGTTCACCCCCCCTGACTTCCGTGCACTGTCCCCCCTTGAAGGTCTGTCCCCATCCTGAAAGCCTGATGCCCCCCCCGACGTCCGATACATCCCTCTCCCCGAAGGACCGCCGACTCCCCAACAATATCGGGCCAGGAGGGAGCCCAAATCCTCCTGGCCACGGCGACCCCCTAACCCCACCCCGCACTACATTACGGGCAGAAGGGATCCCAGGCCCTCCTGCCCTCGACGCAAACCCCCCTCCCCCCAACGACCGCCCCCCCCCCAAGAACCTCCGACCGCCCCCCCAGCCGACCCGCGACCCCCCTGGTGACCCCCACGACCCCCCACCCCCTTCCCCGTACCTTTGGTAGTTGGGCCAGAAGGGAGCCCAAACCCTCCTGGCCACGGCGACCCCCTAACCCCACCCCGCACTACATTACGGGCAGGAGGGATCCCAGGCCCTCCTGCCCTCGACGCAAACCCCCCCCCCCCCCAACGACCGCTCCCCCCAAGAACCTCCGACCGCCCCCCCAGCCGACCCGCGACCCCCCTGGCGACCCCCACGACCCCCCCACCCCCCTTCCCCGTACCTTTGGTAGTTGGCCGGACAGACGGGAGCCAAACCCGCCTGTCCGGCAGGCAGCCAACGAAGGAATGAGGCCGGATTGGCCCATCCAACCTAAAGCTCCGCCTACTGGTGGGGCCTAAGGCGCGTGGGCCAATCAGAATAGGCCCTGGAGCCTTAGGTCCCACCTGGGGGCGCGGCCTGAGGCACATGGTCGGGTTGGGCCCATGTGCCTCAGGCCGCGCCCCCAGGTGGGACCTAAGGCTCCAGGGCCTATTCTGATTGGCCCACGCGTCTTAGGCCCCACCAGTAGGCGGAGCTTTAGGATGGATGGGCCAATCCGGCCTCATTCCTTCGTTGGCTGCCTGCCGGACAGGCGGGTTTGGCTTCAGTCTGTCCGGCCAACTACCAAAGGTACGGGGAAGGGGGGTGGGGGGGTCGTGGGGGTCGCGAGGGGGATCGCGGGTCGGCTGGGGGGCGGTCGGAGGTTCTTGGGGGGGGCGGTCGTTGGGGGGGAGGGGGGTTTGCGTCGAGGGCAGGAGGGCCTGGGATCCCTCCTGCCCGTAATGTAGTGCGGGGTGGGGTTAGGGGGTCGCCGTGGCCAGGAGGGTTTGGGCTCCCTTCTGGCCCAACTACCAAAGGTACGGGGAAGGGGGGTCGCGGGTCGGCTGGGGGGGCGGTCGGAGGTTCTTGGGGGGGGGCGGTCGTTGGAGGGAGGGGGGTTTGCGTCGAGGGCAGGAGGGCCTGGGATCCCTCCTGCCCGTAATGTAGTGCGGGGTGGGGTTAGGGGGTCGCCGTGGCCAGGAGGGTTTGGGCTCCCTTCTGGCCCGATATTGTCGGGAAGTCGGCGGTCCTTCGGGGTGGGGGTGCGAGTGGTCCTGCCGGGGGGGGGATGTATTGGACGTCGGGGAGTCGGCCGGGCAAGAGGGCTTGGGCTCTCTCTTGCTCCGTTCGTGGATGCGGGTGCGAGCGCGTGCGAGCGGTCGTTCGGGGTGGGGGTGCGAGCGGTCCTGCTGGGGGGGTGAATCGGGCGTCGGGCGGGGTGGGAACTATGTAGAAAACTTTTGTATCTCGTGGGCTCTTATTAGACTCTCTGCTGTGTCTTCCAGAAGGGAGGGGTGGGAACTATGTTTTAAAACTTTTGTATACCGCGCTCACGCATATAACGCGCGAGGGGTATGCGCGGTAGGTAAAAACGCGTATAACGCGCGCGTTATATGCGTGAAAATACGGTAAGTCTGTGTTTGGACATTTTGGGAAAGATGTCCAGAAATCCAACAGAGAAAATGTTCATTTTCAAAATTGCAAGATTTTTGGGTTTTTTTAAAGATAGACAACTTATCTAGATGTTTTGGCCCTTAATAAATCTATCTTTTTTTGGCCATTCTCGAATATAAAGATATCTACATGAAAAACAAGCTTTCCCTGATGTCCAGGCAGTCTGCATTCCTATCAAACTGTTCAGACAGCTGAGCATAGCAGAGGGGCACTTCTAAGAAGTACTGTGTTTCCCTGAAAATAAGACAGTGTTTTATATTAATTTGGGGTCCAAAAAACGCACTAGGGTTTATTTTGAGGTAGGTTCTTCATAAAACTGCATGCATTTTCATTTAGACACAAAATAGCAAAATACCAAACAGACCCAGAATACTCCTATCCATATCTTTACAAAAAACACAATAGGAAGACAGAGTAACAAAATGATGCAATGGCAGCACCACAAAGGTTATAATAGAATAAAAAGTCAAAACAAGAAAGGAGTATGATATAGCCAACTCAAAAAGCATAAATGATGCTGAAACTTTAACCATTTTTTTTTTTCAATGGAAAAGATCCAGCACAAACTTATTCAAGCAAGCGAAAATGTCACATTACAAAATATTTATTCTTATAAGGGTTGATGGATATATTTTCATAATGCTGTTGATAGGGGTAAAGCTATATAAAAATATTTTTAAAAGTTGGGGTGGGGGGGTTGGGAGAGAAGTGCTGCTACCGGCGACTAGGGCTTATTTTTGGGGGTAGGGCTTATATTAAGACAGGGGTGTCCAATGTCGGTCCTCGAGGGCCGCAATCCAGTCGGGTTTTCAGGATTTCCCCAATGAATATGCATTGAAAGCAGTGCATGCACATAGATCTCATGCATATTCATTGGGGAAATCCTGAAAACCCGACTGGATTGCAGCCCTCGAGGACCGACATTGGACACCCCTGTATTAAGACCTAACCTGAAAATCATCCTAGGGCTTATTTTCGGGGTAGGTCTTATTTTCGGTGAAACACGGTAATGTAGTGAATTTCACATTAAAAGTCTCAGGTACAGGCATCACTATAACTTGCTTATTATTGTATGGTGAGCCCTCCAAAACCCACCCAAAACTTATCTTACCCACCTGTACACTACAACAATAGCAATTATGCCTGAAGGTGAAAACTTAATGTAGGTACAGTAGATTTTGGAGGGCTCACCATATAATATAAGCAAGTTATAGTGACATCTGCACTTGGGACTTTTAATGTGACATTCCCTACATTAACCCTTAAGAGATTCCCTCTGCTGTGCTGTGGAGATGTAAAAAGGGGATACTGAAAAGTTCTCAGCAAAACCAACTTCCTAAATCTGACCCTATTTTGCCACTGTAGCTGAAAAGAACGTTAGTTTAGTTTTGCAAACTCTAACAAAATAAACTAAACTAACTCTCTTTTCAGCTACAGAGGCAAAATAGAGTCAGACTTAGGAAGTTAGTTGGGCTGAAAAATTTTCAACACCCCCTCATATGTGAGCCATGTGAATCTGTCATACAGGCTGAAAAATACTGGTGTTTTGGTTTTTTTTCACACCTTTGGATGGTGGAAGGGAGTCAGTGACCACTGGGGGAGTAAAAAAAAAAAAAAAGGGTAGGGGGAGGTTCATGCCTTAATCCCTCTAGTGGTCATTTGATCAGTTTGGACACCTTTTTGACCCTTATTCATTTTATAAACAGATCTAGCCCCAAACATCTAAAATGGTGCCCCAAATGTATTGTCCAAGTCCTAAGCCCAAAACACACCTTTAACACATCCACTTAAGATTTAGACACACTGAGAGAAATAGAGCAGAAAGACGTCTGCAAAGTCTGTTTTGAGAATGGCCATTTGGACTTTTTGACTAGCAAGATGTCCAAGTGCTGGTTTATGTTGACTTTTTTTTAAAAATTTCTCAAATTTCAAATTATATTTACAAGAACAAACTCTTGTCACAGTAATACAGCTTGAGGTATATAAAGAAAAATTTCATACAATATCAACACAATATTGAAAGAAAATTTTTTAAAGCTCCTTAGACCACAAAACAGTGGAGGAGGAATTCTAAGTAAGGGCTCCTTTTACAAAGGTGCGTTAGGGCCTTAACACACGGAATAGCGCGCACTTAAATGCCACACACGCTAGCCGCTAACACCTCCTCTAGAGCAGGGGGTAGTTTTTTGGGTAGCGCGCGCTATACTGTACGCTAATCCGGTGCATGCGCTAAAAACGCTAGCGCACCTTTGTAAAAAGAGTCCTAAGTGATGAGAAACTTATAATTTCAAGGAATCAATCAAGGAATAGGCTTAAGAGCAATGAATCCCATTTTAACTAAGTGCTATTCACAACTAAACATTCCCCACATCTAATTTTTTCAAGTCTCAGAAAGCTCGCAGTTGTTCAGGAGAATAAAACACATATTTAACCCCTAAATATTTAACTAGACATTAACAGGGGTAGGCTAATAAGAATGTATCTCCCAAAGAGATTGTTTCAGGCCTCATTATAAGAAACAATTTCCTACGTTCATATGTTTGTCTAGCAACATCGGGGTACATAGAAACTTTTTCCCCATAGAACAATACTTATGGAAATTGAAAATATGCATTTACATCTTGCTCAAAAACCAACGCAGCTACCAATGTCATTCTTTCAGAGGTTTCAGATACAGTTGATTCTAAAAGATCTGTAACATTTCATAATCCTTCAGAGGGGCATAATCGAAAGGGACGTCTAAGCCCGTTTACGTCCATCTCACAAGTCGTCCGAAGTTAAAAAGAGCCTAAGACACATTTTCGAAAGAGACGTCCAACTTTTTTTTACTTTCGAAAATCGTCTAATTATAAGTCCTGCCAATCTGATCGTCCAAGCTGCTAATTCGTCCATCTTTATACCACATTTCCGTCCAAGTCCAAAACGCCTAAGACAAGCCCTGTTTGACATGGGAAGGGTCTGCAAAGTGATGGACTGCACACCCAGACATGCCACCTAAATAGTGGGGTACCTTTTAGGGCACTGCTGTGAACTTCACAAAAAGAGAGCCATGGCTTCTCCTCACTACAGTTCCCTTATAGGTGATGATGAGTCACCCCAAACCACCTCCAGAATCCCCTAGACCCACTTATCTACCACCCCAATAGCCCTTATGGATGTAGGAGCCACTTATATGCCAGTAAAAAAGGGATTTGGGGGTGTATAGGGCAGTGCACATGTTTGTCAATGCAGTGATTACAGGGGCTTATGGGCATGGGTCTTCCTCTCTATGGAGAGGCTTAAGCTGCCTTTGTGCTGGACGACTAGGATTTCCTATGCCCGGCTGCGAGGTGATGATGGTCTGGAGGCTGAAATTTAAAGTTGTGAATAAAAGTTTTATGGGGGGGGGTTGATGATCACTGGGGTAGTGTGTGGGGGTCTGTGCTATGTGTTTGCAGTGCTTATCTGGTGAGTTTAGGTGGGTTTTTGTGACTTAGACCATGTTTTATATGGTCTAAGTCACAATGTCCAAGTTCCGTCTAGACTCTGTTGTAAAACTTTCTGTTATAAATGCTGTACGACTACGTCTAAGCCGGCCCACGTCCCACCCAACTCCCGCCCTCGACACGCCTCCCGAAACGCCCCATTTAGCTTTGGACGATAAGCGGCACTATGAAGGCCTAGGTCGTTTTTAAATACGTCCAAAACCCGGTTTTTATTCTCAGCGCTTGGACATTTTTGAGAAATGTTCGTACAAGTGCCGACTTAGGCCGGTTTTTGGACGTTTTTCTCTTTCGATTATGAGCCCCATAGCATTTAAGTTAACCTTTTCAGCCTCTGGGTTTTTTTATGGCATATAGTATATCTTATTAACAGGTGGCATACATTCAGGGGAAAATTTTAAACATTCAATAAGATATTTTTTAAACATCTCAATAGGAGAAACCCCCAGAGACCTAGGAAAGTTCAAAGGGCGTATATTCAAAGGACAATTGAAATTTTCCAATTGTTCAACTTTGCGATTTAATTGATTTTTATCCTTAATTTGTCCAACAGTTAAATCTTGAAGCTTTTCCACCTTATCATTTACTTGTTTTAAATTGCTGGAGAAATCTTCCTTAGTCCCTTCTAATTTAAGTCTCAAAGAATCAACTCTACTTACTAAAGTTACTACTACTCGTGAAGATTTGGCTACAGTGGCATTCAGACTGGAGAGAGCATTCCATATACTCTCCAGTATAACCACCGGAGGTTTAACCAAAAGAGAGCTGACTTCCTTGTCACTCCCAACTCTCCCTGCTCCTTCGTTGCTCTCGTGGCTTCTGTCCCTCGAACTGGGGTTTCCCCTGCACTCTCCATTCGGCAAGGCTCCTCAGACATCACTGCGTGTGAAGCAGGGCGCGGTGGTGGAACAGCAAAAGGGGGAAGACAGAGATGTTTCACAGGCAAGATCCTCCACTTCTCCTTGAGCGTGGGAAAGCGCCGTCATCACCCCAGGAAACTCCGCGGGATTCAAAATTGACGCAAACTCGTGAATCGACCACTGCTACATTGGGGAGGAAGTTTGTGGCATCAAGGGATCAACTCAAACTATCCCCTTACACTTGGTTATGTAGCATGTGGTAAGAGAAAGAAAACAGTATCAGGTTTATGCTGTCTTTTAGACATTTATCTCTTTTTGAAAATGAGCCCGATACTGTCCTTGAAACATTTGTGTAGCTAATCATGTCTACTTTCTTCAAGACCGAGTCCTCTACTTCCTCATGTGGCATGAAATTTGGACCCCTTTTTGTATGTGGCAAACTAAACTGAGATCAAATGCCACATGTTGGCACTACAACAATGCCGAAGGAACACATGCTTTTGCAATGTAGTAACATCCAACCTTTTTGGTCTCAAATACGGAAAACTATCAAAGCTATTACTAACTGCACCTTTGACTTAACCTTTGATATGATTATTCTTTTTTTCTCAACATCCCTGCTTTGCTAATCCTGAATGCTCATGTAAGCTGATAGATTCTCTGATTGCAATTGGCATCCTACATATTCTGAAGAACTGGAAATCAGCTTCTTTTTTGGACTACACTTCCTGGTGCAACTCTATATATCTATATAAAAAATATGAACTATTTGCAATTGAAAAACATAGGGGGTTCTTTTATCAAGCTGCAGTAGGAGTTTAACGCGTGTAATACCGCGCGTTAAACCGCCTGCCACACTAGTCGCTAACGCCTGCATTGAGCAGGCATTAGTTTTTTTAGCCGGCCGCGGGGGTTAGCGCGTGATGAAATGTCCGACGCGCTAACCCCGCTAGCGCGGCTTGATAAAAGGACCCCATAGCCTTCCCTTAATATCTTCATCTATCCCCCTGTTTTACTAAGGTGCGCTAACCGATTAGCACGCACTAAACGCTAACGCATCCATAGATTAACATGCATTCCTTAGCATTTAGCGCGTGCTAAATCAATTAGCGCACCTTAGTAAAAGAGGGCCTTAGTTTTCCTTCTCGATCTTTTTGTTCTCACATCTCATAATTTTTCATTTGGTATAATTTGTTATTATTATCATGTGGAATGTTGCTAGAGAGTTCAACAATCAATTTTGACTTTATTCATCTTCTATCAATGGCCTGTATCCTTTTCACAGATGTTCATTGTAAATTTTCAAAATTTCAATAAAACATTTGAACTAAAAAGAAAATCAGAATGTTTCTGAACAGAAATTCCTGGATGCTAAGCTCCCCATATGCAGCAATTTTACACACAGACAGTTCAAATGTATTTTAATATATAACTCATAGGAAACCAGAGCAGAATGTTTGCAACAATTTTTTTCCAGCACTGCGAGCTTTTAAATATTTATTATTTATAATTATTATTTATTGTTTAAAGTAATTATATATTAACTATTATTTATTATTCATAGATTCTGTATTTATTATTTATAGGCACTTATTTATTTATTTATATACATTTACTATTTTATAACAAATATTCTCTTCATGTGAGGTGCATATTAAACATGAGCTGGAAAACCTATGTTTTCTATTAACTGATTATACAAACTTCTCTTTTTAAAAAAAAAAAAAAAATATCAGCCACTGTGTTCTTTAATGCAATCTTAGACAAAAGCTGCTCTATCACTGAAAACAGTTACATTTATATCTACATATGAACAGCGTCAATATAATTTTCAGTGATGAAAATCATGCTCAGTACATAACTGGTGAAGAATGCTCTATTTTCACAAAGGGCTCTTTTTACAAAGCTGTGCTAGGGATTCCCGCACAGTAAATGTGATGAAGCTCATTCAGTTCCTTTGAGCTTCATCACATTTCCCATACAGCTTTGTAAAAGAATCCCATAGACCCCCATGGGAGTTTTCAGCATGAGGTAATGATTTTTCTCCTTCTCAACTACTGTAAAGAGCTAAATCAGGCTGCAGCACAGGTCACAGTGAGTAAGGTTGTTACAGCCTCTGAGGTTAATTGGGAGAGGGGGGTCTGAAAATCAGGTTTTTGAGGGTTCCTGCATGTTCCCCTGTTTCCCCTACTCAAAAATCCTAAATTCACTGCTTTTTGACTTTAGTAAGTAAGGGCTAGATTCACAAAGCAAACCGATCATGTACCGATCGGTTTGCGACCACTTTACTATCAAATTTCCATCCGGCCTGATTCACTTACCTCTCCTGCGATCCGCTTTGAATCCGTGCATGCAAATGAGGTGAAACGCATGCAAATTGGACAGCGACCCAATTCACTACACAAAAAAATTTCAAATCCGACAGGACTGGCCGCTCAACCCAAGAAGCGATTGCTGGATACTAGTCGAAAATGTCTTTTCAACTCTCCAGCTCCATAGAAGTTCTGCTCTGCCCCGTATCTCCTGCCTACTTGCCCCGATCTTCCAGCCCTGCATTCTGCCCTGAGCTCCTACTCTTTGCTGCCTTCCCTGCAGTGCGAGTCCACGGGTTTAAAGCGGTGCTGCATGCCACAGTGCAGCCTCGCTTTAAACCTGCGGGTTCGCATTGCACGGAAGGCGGCAGAGAGTAGGAGAGTCTGGGCGGCAAGATTGTCTGGAAGGGGGGAGCAGGAGAGCCTCTGCACCCGACCGGTCCACCCATGGTCGGGTCGGGCTGGCCAGACCCACCCTCCCCTGTTTGTGAACTCACAGAATGATCCGTATTTTAGCACAATTTACACTGAAAGCCACGATTAGATTTTCATCTAGACCCATAAGAGAAACAACTTCACTGAATAAAGATCTCAGACAAAAATGATGTAGGTTAATTATTCAACAAAAAAAGATTAAAGATTCAACAAATATACATGTGTATAAAGTACATGAACCCTTTGTTTGCTAACTTGGGGGGAATTTTCCATAGTGTGTCCAAGTCTAACTTTGGACTAATCCCGCAAGATGTCCAAATATCAGGGTGAGAAAACATCCATTTTCAAAACCACTAGACGTCCAACCTTTTTAAAAAAAATTACCTATTTTGGTCATCGGCACTAGGACGTCCTGGCAATTTGAAATCCAAATGCTGATTTAGGGCACTTTTTGGACATTTATCTTTTTTGATTGTAAGCCCCTTGGTGCTTTTTCTTGAGCTGCAATAACTTAAGAAGATATTTGCTCTATTGTTCATCATGTTTTGCTGGTAAAAAAAAAAAAAAAAGAGAGAAAGACTATGGACCAGAACCCCATGAAGGCTATTCACCCAAGGATACAAAAAAAAAAAAAAAAAGAATTGTTGAATAGACCAGGGTAATGGAACTAGTAGGTGCTAATGAACATATGAACCTAAGTAGTGCCATGCTGGGACAGACCCACAGTCCATCAAACATACTGTTCTATTTCCAATAAAAGTAAGAATGGGGCAAAAAGAAGAAATATAGCTGATCCTCCAGAGCACACAGGTCAAACACAAGGCCCGGGGGCCGAATCCGGCCTGCCTGGCCATTTTATGGGGCCCGCAGTGACTGTGCAGCCCCAGTTGCGCGCCATGCTCCTCACCATGCTGCCTCAGTACCCATTTGCAGGAAGAAGGACCCAATCCCAGTGTAAAAGCTAGGTTGGAGCAGGGACTCCACACAAGTGCCTGACTGTGCCACCGGTGTCTAGGGGTAAGGAAGGATCTATACTTCTACTAAGACTAAGGCCCTCTTTTACTAAGGTGTGCTAATCGATTAGCACGCGCTAAACGCTAACGCGTGCATTTGAGTCTATGGACGTCCTAGTGCCGATGATCAAAATAGGTAATTTTTTTTAAAAAAAGGTTGGATGCCTAGTGGTTTTGAAAATGGATGTTTTCCCACCCTGATATTTGGACATCTTGCGGGATTCGGCCAAAGTTTTTGGGGCCCGCAGTAACTGTGCAGCCCCAGTCGCGCGCCACGCTCCTCACCACGCTGCCTCAGTACCCATTTGCAGGCAGAAGGACCCAGTCCCAGTGTAAAAACTAGGTTGGAGCAAGGACTCCACACAAGTGCCTGACTGTGTCACAGGTGTCTAGGGGTAAAGAAGGATCTATACTTCTACTAAGACTAAGGCCCTCTTTTACTAAGGTGTGCTAATATATTAGCACGCGCTAAACGCTAACACGTGCAAGTTAGTCTATGGACGCATTAGCATGCGTTAATTCAATTAGCGCACCCTAATCGGTTAGCACACCTTAGTAAAGAGGGAGTAAGTATCTTAATTTAAAATTTGGCCCTCGACTTAGCCTGGGTTTTAGATTTCGGCCCCTTATGTGATTGAGTTTGACACCCCTGCTCCAGAGAGAAGAAGGCCAGCAGCAGCATTGGTTATGCGAACCTCAAAACTCCTGTAGTTCAGCTGGCAAAAAGCAGAGAGAGATTTTGTTTTTGTTCTATTTTAAGAGGAGAGTAACAGTAAGTATAGGGAAAAAAAAAAAAAGATTCCAATGAAAAATTCAAAATTTGAAATACAACAACCAAAAAAACCTAAGGGCTTCTTTTACAAAGGTGCGCTAGCTTTTTTAGCGCACACATCGGATTAGCACGCGCTACCTGAAAAACTACCGCCTGCTCAAGAGGAGGCAGTAGCGGCTAGCGTGTGCGGCATTTTAGCGTGTGCTATTCCGCGTGTTAAGGCCCTAATGCACTTTTGTAAAAGGAGCCTTAAAAGTACAATAAAAGTGGAAGCAGTTCTAAGCAGAGGAAAAGGGCTGGAGGTTAGCAGGTAAAGGGTCCTTTGTTAACGGTGTGACTTCCCTCAGTCATGCACAGTCTTACCATAAACAACATGGAAAATAAAAGACTAAAGGGCCCTTTTAAAAAAAAACAAAAAAAACTTTATTTAGTTTTTAATGCCAATAAAAAGTTCAATACAATTTACATACAAATAATAATAATCAAATAAGCACTTATAAACAATCAGAATCTATACAAAAGATAAAAATTCCCTCCCCCATCCATCATTACTATCAGGAATAATACCAAAACAAAATATATACTCCCCTCCCACTCCCACTGGATATGTGGGTGCAATACAACGGAAAATAAAGATAAAGGGCAACTATAACAAATCTACAATAGACGTCAATGGACCCCAAACCAATTTGGGAGGGTGTAGATGGGCTGGACTAGGTTTTAACAGAGATTTCGGCAGTTGGAACCCAAGCACAGTACCGGGTAGAGCTTTGGATTCTTGCCCAGAAATACCGTATTTTCACGCATATAACGCGCGCGTTATACGCGTTTTTACCTACCGCGCATACCCCTCGCGCGTTATATGCGTGAGCGCGGTATACGAAAGTTTTAAAACATAGTTCCCACCCCGCCCGACGCCCGATTCACCCCCCCAGCAGGACCACTCGCACCCCCACCCCGAACGACCACTCGCACGCGCTCCCACCCGCACCCGCATCCACGATCGGAGCAAGAGGGAGCCCAAGCCCTCTTGCCCGGCCGACTCCCCGACGTCCGATACATCCCCCCCCCCGGCAGGACCACTCGCACCCCCACCCCGAAGGACCACCGACTTCCCGACAATATCGGGCCAGAAGGGAGCCCAAACCCTCCTGGCCACGGCGACCCCCTAACCCCACCCCGCACTACATTACGGGCAGGAGGGATCCCAGGCCCTCCTGCCCTCGACGCAAACCCCCCTCCCCCCCAACGACCGTCCCCCCCACAAGAACCTCCGACCGCCCCCCCAGCCGACCCGCGACCCCCCTGGCCGACCCCCCCACCCCCCTTCCCCGTACCTTTGGAAGTGGGCCGGACAGACGGGAGCCAAACCCGCCTGTCCGGCAGGCAGCCAACGAAGGAATGAGGCCGGATTGGCCCATCCGTCCTAAAGCTCCGCCTACTGGTGGGGCCTAAGGCGCGTGGGCCAATCAGAATAGGCCCTGGAGCCTTAGGTCCCACCTGGGGGCGCGGCCTGAGGCACATGGTCGGGTTGGGCCCATGTGCCTCAGGCCGCGCCCCCAGGTGGGACCTAAGGCTCCAGGGCCTATTCTGATTGGCCCACGCGCCTTAGGCCCCACCAGTAGGCGGAGCTTTAGGACGGATGGGCCAATCCAGCCTCATTCCTTCGTTGGCTGCCTGCCGGACAGGCGGGTTTGGCTCCCGTCTGTCCGGCCAACTACCAAAGGTACGGGGAAGGGGGGTGGGGGGGTCGGGGGGGTCGCCAGGGGGGGCGCGGGTCGGCTGGGGGCGCGGTCGGAGGTTCTTGGGGGGGGGCGGTCGTTGGGGGGGGGGGGGGTTTGCGTCGAGGGCAGGAGGGCCTGGGATCCCTCCTGCCCGTAATGTAGTGTGGGGTGGGGTTAGGGGGTCGCCGTGGCCAGGAGGGTTTGGGCTCCCTTCTGGCCCAACTACCAAAGGTACGGGGAAGGGGGGTGGGGGGGTCGTGGGGGTCGCCAGGGGGGGTCGCGGGTCGGCTGGGGGAGCGGTCGGAGGTTCTTGGGGGGGGCCGTCGTTGGGGGGAGGGGGGTTTGCGTCGAGGGCAGGAGGGCCTGGGATCCCTCCTGCCCGTAATGTAGTGCGGGGTGGGGGTAGGGGGTCGCCGTGGCCAGGAGGGTTTGGGCTCCCTCCTGGCCCGATATTGTCGGGGAGTCGGCGGTCCTTCGGGGTGGGGGTGCGAATGGTCCTGCCGGGGGGGGGGGATGAATCGGACGTCGGGGGGGGTGAACGGAGAGTCGGGACAGCGCACGGAGAGGCGGGGCAGTGCACGGAAGTCAGGGGGGTGAACGGAGAGTCGGGACAGCGCACGGAAAGTCAGGGCAGTGCACGGAAGTCAGGGGGGGTGAACGGAGAGTCGGGACAGCGCACGGAAAGTCAGGGCAGTGCATGGAAGTCAGGGGGGGTGAACGGAGAGTCGGGACAGCGCACGGAGAGGCGGGGCAGTGCACGGAAGTCAGGGGGGTGAACGGAGAGTCGGGACAGCGCACGGAAAGTCAGGGCAGTGCACGGAAGTCAGGGGGGGTGAACGGAGAGTCGGGACAGTGCACGGAGAGGCGGGGCAGTGCACGGAAGTCAGGGGGGGTGAACGGAGAGTCGGGACAGCGCACGGAGAGGCGGGGCAGTGCACGGAAGTCAGGGGGGTGAACGGAGAGTCGGGCAGCATGCGCGGTATAATCGTGAGCGCGTTATACCAAAGTTTTTGTGCTTATCATCGTGATTTCTGCGCGCTATACACGTGTGCGCGTTTTATACGGGTGCGTGTTATTTGCGTGAAAATACGGTAGCTAAGAAAAAAATTAAAAAATTTAAATTGAATCAGGTTGGGCAGACTGGATGGATCATTCGGGTCTTTATCTGCTGTCATCTACTATGTTACTATGAATATCTTATTATGCCCCAGCAAGTCAGCATTCATTTTCTCATACTTATAAGTTAAGCATAAGCTCGCCCAACAGAAAGGGAAACTAAGGCAATCCCAATTCTTCCAATTTAGCGCGCGATATATGCTAAGGTGCCTATAGAATATAATGGGCGCCTTAGCATTTAGCATGCGCTAAATCGGTTGGCGCCTTAGTAAAAGGACTCCTATGAAAATTGTTGGGATGTGCACTGCTATATTTTATTTTATATCCGAACTACAGGAAAATTTGAGGCAGGGACATGTCAGGCTCTTTGGTGAACAAGTATGAGTTTGAAGTGCTTCACGTGTTGCCTTACTTTGAAATAAAAAAATGTTTGTGGCAATTTTATGGTCTGTCTTTTTCAGACTTAACATTTTCCGAAAACCAAAAAATTCCAAAAACCAAAATATGCCTGGTCCTGAGGATACAGAATACAATGGAAGCCCCCTGCCCATTCACTTTCTAGTCCTGCCTGTGCACGAGTTCCAGCAAAGTAGCATTAAAAGCATTAAAGAATCAGATGTGTAGAGGCATGTTACAAGCTCAAGACAAGAATCAGCATTTTGCAGAATACATTTACTGTTGGAAATTTACCAATACAGGAAAGCTACAGATCCTAGTTTGCAGATTCCGTCAGGAACTCCAAATAGCATCAAAAGAAAAAACTATGACAGAGAGGAAGTCCATCTCTTCAATGTTCTACAATCCTTATGGCCCAAGAAGCTGTTATCTGAAACTGGTCAATAGTAGCTCCTATGTGATGAGCAGAAAGCACAGATGAGAATTTAAGCTGCATTCCAGTCTTGCTTTCAAAGTAGGAGCCAAAATACTTTCTTGTGATCTTTGTGGCAGTGTGACAAAATAAGATCTTGCTGTCAAAATTCTCCCAAAGATCAACGGAGACATTCTGATACTTCAAGCACCCATTAAACAAGCTCAGCTCCCCATAACAATATGCCCATAACTCAACCTTGTGGCTGCTTTTATGCTCCTGCCCAGAGGATTCAAGGTCTGCCGCTTTGTCCCTCTATTGAAGCATTGGGTTGCCCCTGCCAAAGTTGGAACTGCTTTGCATTTCACAAAGTGACTTGAGGTCCTCATGGCACTATTAGTGCCTTTGTCTCGCTTTTGGTGCCATAAGGTCTTCATGGTACTCAATGTCTTGAAGTGTTGTTGCTAACAAGTTTCAGTGAAAACAGTATGAAAACAACTGAAAATATTTCCTATGAAGATTTCTATTTTCCCTACATGTGATTTTATGTATCCCCAGTGAAAGAAATATTAAATACTAACTTCCATTTTGTCCTTTAGCTTCCAATAGATAACAGCCTTCAAAGTGCATATGAATGATTAGGTGTAAAAGTAAGCTCATTAATACTCCACAGTAATTTTAAATTAGAAATACATGCATACTTCCATTTTGAAAATCTGCCTGAACTCAAAAGGAAAAGGTGGTGCACATTTTTCTGTGTCTGCTCCTTGCTTTATTGCTTCATATTGCGACTGGGGGACTGGCATTGGCTAAGGACCACTCCTCTGGAAAATGGTGAACTAAATTTCTATATTTCTATTCACTTGCTGCTACCTTTGCTTCTTCCTTCGTCTCCCACCCCCACCGCCACACACCATTTCCCTATATTCTTGAAAGGGCCATCCTATTGGAATCACACCTCTGTGGTTGTGGGTCCACACGTCATTCAGGAATACAATTCCAAAATAACTGTAAACCTCCAAGCATGAGCCAACTCACATCGTGATGCTTACTCAGAGATTCTCAACCCAGTCCTCAGGACACACCAGGAAATCCACAATGAATATGCATGAGATAGTTTTCCACAGAATAGAGAAAGTGCATGCAAATTCATCTCATGCATTTCATTGTGGGTATAATGAAAACCTCACTGGCTAGTTGTGTCCCAAGGACTGGGTTGAAAACCCCTGCTCTAGCATATTCCTTTATTCTATTAGCTCCTCCCACCAATTCCTGCTCCCTTACTCTCTGGATCTGTTCAGTCTCTGAACATGACCAGATCTCCTCTAGGTTCTACCAGTAAGGGGTCTCAAATATAGAATTTGCTGGATCATAACATGATACCTAGGCACTGAATTACCTTCTGAAACACTTTGTTCTCCCAAGACAAACTCTTCTTCTCACGCAAAACATTATTATTCGCCTTTCTGACTCCAAAAGGATGCCAATTCAAAAGATGCCTCGACAAGACACTCTCCTTCCAAGCAGGAATCTGGAACAATACTCCAAGTGACTTACTCCTTAACTCATCAACATACCAATCGTTCAGAAGATCACTGAAAACCCATTTATTTGACAAATTCGTTTAAACCTCCTCAACGATTTCCTCTACGTCTACTTGCATGCTCCTATCTCCTGTTATATATAATTACGTTACACGCCTTTTTGTTTACTCCTACTTCATGCTCATGAGATAACTTTGCTGCATTCATGCAGCCTCTCTTGTTGTAAACCGTCTTGAACTCAAAGGTATGACGGGATATAAATAAAGCTATTATTATTAGTATTATTATTATTACATTTTAAGACAATGTCTAAATAATTAGTTACACCGAGAAATTCTGATTAGTGCTTATAAAAATGACATAGAACAAAGAGAGAATTCTTCTATGCCATCAATAATAAAGCTGCAAGCCACAAGCCTGAACGGTGGCATGGAGAGATTGAGGGCTTGTATTAAGAACCCTGACTGCTGACAAGAAGTTAGTACTTTAATTTGCTGTTCACTCGATCTGTAAATAATAACTCAGACCAATTTAGCAGCACTGCATTTTGCGTGCCATGCAAAAAGAGAGAAAGAAAAACAAACCCGCATTAAGGAATTAACAGTAGTAAACAATTATTGATTGTTGTCTCAGAGCGCAACATTCTCACAAGAAACAGGAAATTTGTTGGACATTGATGTCTCATTATAGCTGGTGTGTAATTTATTTCTGTGCTGGAGTACAGCTTGTCAACTGTCTTTCTTCATGCAGAGAAAATGTTCCTGCCTAAGAAACAAATGCAAGAACGCAGGCGGGAAGCAAGAGGACTTAATTGAAACTCTCGAACGCAATCACCAAATTTGGATTACCACTTAGCAATGACAATATCCACGGGGAACCAGACTGGCTACAATGGTTTGCTGTTCATCTGAAGACAAATCAATGCACATTATTTATGACAAACTTGTCATTGTATTCTGCTGTAAAGGAAAGTGAAAATGGAAAATAAAACATTCATCTTAGAGCGTTTGCCCAACCAGATGGCTGACAACTTACTTATCAGTCTGGACCAAGTAATAGCACAATGGAAGATTTTTTTTCCCCTATGACAAAAAGCCACGTCAAGGAATTGCCATATAAATTTGAGTCCTAAAGTCCAGGGACCTGAGAAAATTATTAAGAAGTGTTATCCATCTATTTTAACAGCAGCATGGAAACACTTCTCTCATTCTACTGGCCTGGAAATTTAGAACCAACTTAATAAAATGATTAAAGCAATCAATATGAGTCTCACATACGAGGCATTTCCAACTTACTCAGGAGAGAAATCAATTTTTGGTGAGCATTACAGCTATGAATTTAAATGGTTAAGGGACTGGGGAGTTGCCATACAATGAGAGGCTAGAGAAACTGGGCCTCTTCTCCCTTGAACAGAGGAGACTGAGAGGGGACATGATCGAAATATTCAAGATATTGAAGGGAATTGACAGTAGAGAAAGAGAGACTGCTCACCCTCTCCAAGGTGAAGAGAACGAGAGGGCACTTGCTAAAGTTAGAAGGGAAAATATTCCATACGAATGTAAGGAAGTTCTTCACTTAGAGAGTGTTAGAAACCTGGAACGATCTTCCAGAGACTGTTATAGGGGAAAGCACCCTGCAGGGATTCAAGACAAGATTGGATAATTTCCTACTAGAACAGAACATACGCAAGTAAGGCTAGACTCAAATAGGGCACTGGTCTTTGACCCAAGGGCCGCCGCGTGAGCAGACTGCTGGGTACAATGGACCACTGGTCTGACACAGCAGGGGCAAATCTTATGTTCTTATATTACATATTTTTTATTATTTTGCCATCATTTTGGCTTCCAATTTCCTAATAAAAATTGTATGTAGAGAAGAATACTTTCCTTCTGTAGCCTGATTCAAGAACAGAAAGTCTCATTAAGAATTATTCTTGTCTTAAAATATCAGCTTTTCCTATTCTCTTGACTCTAATGTTCACTTGATCTTATCATTTTTACCTCTTCATTTCTTCTAATAAACTGTTTCATTTTTTTTAATGCTTTTGTAGGGGGGGGCGGGGACAAAGAGCACATACATATTATACATGCATACATATAATAATTAATTATCAATCATCTTACAGGAGTTCATTCTGGCTGGTTGTGCTATATTCATGCTTTACATAAAAGCAGAACAATGTCTGCATGGGGCTTCGATAACGAGCAATAAACTATTACCCCTATTTACTTAAATTCATAAGGGTGAGTGCAACTCAATAGGAGCTCTCAAAATCATTAAATACTTATCTTCTCAGAAATAATCATTTTAAATTACACTGAAGAAAGGGATGGTAATGATTTTGTTTGAGATGACAACTATTTCATTTTTTTTCCCAGAGAATTAGGGCTTCAAAGTATAGTCATTTGTTTATAGCTCTGATGATCATTTTAACAAATGAATACAAATTGGATGTTTCAATAGCTCACAATTATATTCCTTTTATATAGGAGGAGAACATTTTAAAAGCCTTCCTGCATATAATGTAGTTAATTATGGAAGTAATCGTATAAAGGAGAGTATACTTTAAGCACTGAAGCATATGTCCATTTGGCAGTGTGCTAATCATTAAGGCACATATACTCACTCATGGCCTCTTATAAGACCAGCATAAAGTACGAGTGTCCTTGATATAAGCTGTGTCGGGTTTTCACTTCCTCTACCTTCTTTTTGTAGTTGGATATACTTTCTTGATATGACTACAAGAAGAAGTAGAGGAAGTGAAAACCTGGCACGGCTTGTCTGATGCCTGCATCAGGAGTCATTAAGCAAATGAAGACTCTTCAACACAGCTTTCTAAGTCAGTTTAGTTGAAACCCCAATATAGTGTCTCATGTATGATGAATACCATTTTTTAGCAATTGTAACAAACGCCCCAAAAATGGTATTCCTCAAACATAACACACTGTTTTGAGATTTCAACTAAGCTGTTTTAGGAAGTTGTGTAATAATCTCTTCCTTTTCTTAATATCCCCCTGATGCAGGCATCACACTGAAACACAAGCCATGTCGGGTTTCCATTTCCTCCATTTCTTCTTGTAGTCGGGCACACTTTCTTGATATAAGGACACTATGTTGGGTCTTCAGTAAACTTTGCTCCCTCCACTCCTTCTTGCGGTTGATTACACTGTCTTGGTGTACTATTACTGCTGTGCTGTTGATTCCCTCTAAACAATCACTAAAGTAGAAGTGTGCCAAGCATGAGCAAGGGCAGAGAGCAAAAATACTCTGTTTTAGGCATCGGTGCAAACATTTACAGCTGACATAGCGCTGGTGTAGATGTTCACACCTGCTCCATATATTAGTATTTTATAAAGAAAAGTAGGCACATTCTTATGCTTTTATCCCAAGTGCCTTATTATAAAACTACCCTCTTCAGTGCATTTAGGTGTCCTTTTACTAAGGCGCGCTAACCAATTTAATGCATGCTAAATGCTAAGGTGCCCATTATATTCTATGGGCGCCCTAGTATTTAGCGTGCATTAAATCAGTTAGCGTGACCTAGTAAAAGGACCCCTTAGTCTTACGTTATTAAACAAATAAGCATATAAAGTTATATACTGTGACTTTATAAGTAATAAGTTTAATAAAATTTAGCATAGGTGTTCCTAAGGATGGAGTTTGCATTTATGCACATACTTTTCAAAATATGCACATAAATTAAAGTTTACACACCTCCACATAGAACAAAGTAAATATATGCTGCTTGCATAAATTTCCCAGGACATATTTATACATCGATCTGTAACAGCTATGAAAATGCCACTTTTTACATCTTCACTAACTGGAAAAATTCACGATATTCCATACAAAATACATAAAAACATCTTAAACTCCTATCAATTGAAAATACTTTTTCACAAAGAAGGTGGTCAATGCTTGGAATGCCCTCCTTGGGGAAGTGGATGAGAGAAAAATGGTGATGGAATTTTTTTTTTTTTTTAAAGTGTGGGATGAACACAGAAAACCCCCAATTACAAAGAGAATAACATAAAAGCAAAAATTAGATGACTGTACGCATGTTGATTGTGTTGAATGGTGCTTAGATGGCAATTCTTGCTGTGAGGAACTAAGGCCAGTGCTAGTCAGACTTCTACGGTCTGTGTCCCATGTTAGAATATGATGAAGGGATTTCGATGGATGACAGATAATAAACTCCAACTGAATGCCTCAAAGACATAACTGCTCTGGATCAGAAAGAAAAACACTAGTTTCACCTGTCCAACATTATCTTGGGAATTCACCTCCCTAACAGCAAAAGACCAGATGCACAGTCTTGGAGTGATACTGGATGGCCAACTGTCCCTCTCCACCCACATCTCACAGGTGGTCTCTACTTCCTTCTACTACTTGCGCTAACTATGGAAGATCATACCTTACCTCTCAAAACCTGATCTAGCTCAGCTCCTCTACACCTATGTACTCTCTAGGATGGACCATTGCAACTCCCTATTTAACGGAAAAACCACAAAGGACCTCAAATGCCTCCAGTGAGTCCAAAACTCAGCATCAGCCTCCTATACAACCTTAACTTCCTCGACTCCATCTCACCAGCGCTCCATGTGGTTCACTGGCTATCTGTCAACAAACACTGCATATTCAAGGCCCTTGTAATGGCTCATAAAAGATTCTACAGCATAACCCCCACCTACATAACATCCAAGCTGAGCCCATACACCCCCAACCACCCCCTCCACTCTGAAACATAGAGATGACTATGCATTCCCTCAGGAAGATCTCTCTAGAAGTAAACTGCATGCAAACGCTCCTACAGCCATTTTCTTCCTCAGCTATGGAACCAGCTGTCTGCACAGATAAGTTCACTAAACTCACCGATGGCCTTCTGAAGAGCAGTCAAAACAGGTATAAGTTCCGAATAGGGAAACACCCCCCCTCCCCCCAACAACACCGGCAGGGCAAAATGGGACTTAGACTTTTTTTTTATTATGCCCCTCCACGTGTTTATAGGTGTGACTACTTTGCCCATATTTGCTTTTGTAAATGATAGTAATCTATTGTATTTTTCATGTGTAATTAAGGTCTCTGCCCAGAGTCTGTCAGTGTATATGCCTTCAAATTATGCACCATCACAATTAGGTACCATTTTATATAATAGTGAATAGCTAGAATACCAACATTTACATACACTTGTGCACACATAGACATGCACTCTTATATGCGGTATTTTAGGTCATTTACACTTGTTCTTGGTACTCTCCTATATGAAATTACCCTCAACAAGTATAATTCTATAAGCTTTTTTCATATGCAAAACAAGTTTGACATGTGGAAACACACTTTTATAAAACTGCATGCTTCCTCTCCTCCAGACCTCATTCCCTCCCCCAACTTTTTCTTCCTCTCTCCATGCCCTTTCTTTCTCCCTGCCTCCCTTTCTTTTTTTTTTTTCTCTCATGTCCCCTTTCTTTCTTTCTGTTTCCCTTCTTTCCTTCTGTCTCCCTGCCTGCCCCCTTTCTTTCTTTCTCCCTGCCCTCCACAAGCCACTGCCGCCCCCATCGGGGAACAGGCCCCAAAGCCACCGCCGCTCCAAGCTCTCCCTGTTTCCCTGCATCAGGCTTACCAGCATTCCTCTCCCCGAGGTCAATTCTGCCGCCGGAGAGGTAGTTCCGGGCCAGCCAGGCAGGAAGAAAGGAAGGCTAATCGGCCCGGTAAATTGTGAAGGCAACGCAAGTCTATCACGGAGCCTGGGATGGGCTCTGCGATCGACTCACTTTGCCTTCGTGATCTACCGGTCGATCGTGATCGACATATTGGGCACCCCTGATCTAGACTAAAACACCTACATAACATTTTATTTAGGCCATTTCTTGCATTGAAATAGTATAGAAAATAACACACACACATACATATATTAGAACATATTTCAACTTTCAGTAAAGTAACACAGAATATGGAGGCAGATAAAGATCATAAAGTTTACTCAGACTGTTCACTCTCACTTATTCAGCTTTATTCTTTGTTCTCTGCTCTCAAAAATTTCTGTGCATGCTTTCCAGCATTCTGAGATTTTGACATCGTAAGCTAACATACCTTATCTAATTACTTAAGAATCTGCAACAAATTGCAGTCCCTGATTGACCATCTAAAAAGAGGCCCTAGATGCTAACTCTAGAGACCCATGGGTATATATTAGCTTGACATATTGCCCTACTAAGGAGGTTAACCTTTTTTGGTACAGAGACTATCCTCCCTCTTTTCCTAAGGTGTGCTAACCGATTAGCGCGAGCTAAATGCAAGCATGTCCATAGACTAACGTGCTAATCGGTTAGTGCACCTTAGGAAAAGAGGGCCTAAGTTTCAAGCATCCATTATATTTTATTATCTTGTACTATCTTATATTTATACTGTTTTAAATTATTTGGGTTTTGTTTCTGTTTTCTATTTGCTGTACTTTGTCTTAAGTTGGAATTGTTTAGGTAAAAGGATACAGTGCCATTTTAAATTACATTCATCTGACAGTATCTGTAGAAATATCATCCAATAGTTGTAAGAAAGGAAATATATATATATATTTTTTTTTTTTGGTAAACTAATCTATAGTAATAAATTTCACGAGATTTAGCTATAGATAACAGTCCTTTGCATCATGATTTATGAATATATTAAAACACTTATTAGGGCACAGTCTGATTAGATTTTTATTAAGCTAACCATTTACTACTTAAAATGCACCTGTTCTTTTTCCTAAATGTTTTCCGATAGCAGCCATATTGGTCTTCAAATTATTATCCCGCTTGTTTTCAGCTCAGTTTTATTCTGCTTTTACCTTATTTCTTCATCTCTGTTTTCATTCTAGTACACTATTATGTCCTACACTTTTTCTAATCAAAAGGAGCACACCTTTTCATAAGGCCCCATCTCCTGTTTTGTTTTTTTAAACATTTTCTTTCTTGAATACATACCTTCATGAGGCTTGGAACAAGAGTACGCACAGAAGCTCCATTACTTAGATGCATATGAATGGCCATGATCAATTAGAAAAGGGATTTTGAAAAAAAAAAAAAAATTGCCACCTCAGGAATGATATAAAATTACTTTCAGTGCTAATTGTCCAATGATTTTGGTTTTCTTTGTTGATATTGCTGCTTGCAGAAAACTGCTGTTAAGGTGGGCCCTCCACACTCCTAATTAACCTACTGAGGATTGAGAAAACTTCTACCTTACATCGCTTTTATGACAAATGATCCAGCTGGATTGCTAATGGACCAGTATTAGTGCCATCTACATCAAACTGCTTCAGATGAATAAACATAGCAGCTTCTGTTACTCTGCCCATGCTCTTTATATTTGTGGTCTAAGGTCTATCAAACTGGCTTTTCTGATTACTATATGTTTCTGGTATTAGAAACAGGAGACCAAGATGCCACTCATAACTTCTAATGCAAACGGTTCCCTTTTCATGCAATTTGCATTTTTAATACTCTTGCACAGAACAATCTATACTACGGGGATGCAAGATTTAACTGAAATTGTAGAGCACATGCTTAGTATGCAGAAGGTGGCAGAACTGAAGCCTGCATCCTCCATCTATTCCAGTTACACTCTCACGCTGAATGTGGCGGAGGCAAAATTGATATCAGAATACAAAGCAGCATTGGACGAGAAGAATGGGAATCCAAAGCTAAGAGAACAAGATGTGTTGGTGGAATGGCAGTGGTAGGGAATAAGGGCAGAGTAAGAGAGTCCAAAAGCACAGCAGATGTCAATCTTTTCTTAAATATCACATTGAAAATTTAAGAAATAGGGAACGCAGGGAATGGAAACACTAAATATAACATGCAGCAATTCTACTTAAAGGGAAAAAACATGGAAAAAAAACATGCAGCAGTTCTACTTAAAGGGGAAAATTCCTTGTAAAGTTAATTGTTTTTAAGGCACATCTATACAAAGTGGGTAAATATTAAAGAAAGAAAAAAAAAAAAAACACCAAAAAAACCTTTTCAATAATACTATAGAAAACAAAAAGACAGCATTTCATATTTTATAAGATTGATTTTAAAAATTGCACAGGATATAGATAACTAGAAACACATAAGTTTAATATCATAAAGAATAAGTTTTAAGTTGTCAGGAAACCTTATGTGAACAGGGATGAAGAGTATGGACTTCAGTTAATTTTCACTGAGCTTCAAGCACATGAAGAGAAGCTCTGGATTCTCGCGTGAAATGCATTTTCAGGAACACTCAATGAGTCCTAAAGCAAAAATAAAAATGCTTTTTGCTTGTTGTAAGATGCAATAGTAAAGTACCTGAATACAGGTAAAATCATTATAGAAAATTAGCTGAGTAGCATCATTCTTCTTGGGGATGCCTTGTATACATGAAACAAATTCAGTCAGAAAATTAAATTTATTTTAGGTTGTAATACCGTTATCAAAATAATAATAAAATTGTTGTCTACAAAACCTGTGAGGCACTAGAACTCTGTGTTAAAAACACAGATATTTGAAATTGGCTACAATTTTGTTCTTTGCTTTTTCAAAGTGCATAAAATTCAGAAATGAGTTTGGCTGGATGTGGTGGAATCGCTTGTTTTGTTTCATGCTCCGTAATGCATTCTTATTGAATGATGACTCAAGAGCCTAATCAAAATTTCCTTCCATTTGCCTGTTCTAGAAATTGCTTTAATCACTCTGCCCCCACCTCTGCTCAATTTGTCCTGTCCAAGTGAGATTTTATGATAGGTCATAAAGGCCTCTCAGCACGAGATGCTCTGTGGGAAGGAGTGAAGTAGAAACCTCACAACAACCAAAAAAAAAAAAAAAAGGGGGGGGGAGGGGGATTGTCAGCCCTGAATAGAGTGGGTGATTATAATGAAGCCACAACCAAGGGGGAGGGGGGGAAGTAAGCTGAAGCTTTCTAACATAGCTCAACAATTTATGACGACTGTAACAAGCATCCAAAAAGTCTTTTGGCCAGAAAATCTGCTGCTTTCTTACCCTAATGTTCACATCTTAACAGTTACAAAATACAGAAGGAAGATAGACAACAACTAATTAAAAACTGATTTTCAGCAACAGAAAGAAAACAGGCTCTCGGCTTACAAAGGTCTGTGCATGCAAAGGGATAAATATTAGGGTTTTTTTTCTTTATTAGAAGAAGAAAAAACATACTTATTTAACTATTCCTATTTATTTTCAAATGCTATTTCCTCTGTGTGAACATGCTACAAAAAAAAGCACAATACCAACCAAAACCATTGAATGTATTTGGATGAATCAATAAAGGAGCACTCTTTTATTTTCCTGGATATTCTTACACTGTGACCATAATCTACTATTACCGTACTTCAATCCACTGATAAAGAGGAAGATCCTTGAAACCTTTGAACATGGTCTGTCACACAAACTGCTGCTTCAGTTCTATCATGCAGTAAGAAAATAGTGATCAACAGGGACTTTCCTTCCTCCCCCAAAGGATATTATACCTTGGCTTCTCATTAACAATCTCATTAAAACCTATCTTTAAAATGCATACCTGACAGCATCATGCAAAATGCTTGGCATTTAAGGTAAGTCCAAATAAGCCAGCAATTCTCTTACAGACACTAAAGAGGTGAACTTTTCTTACTCAGAGATCTAAGCAGCTATAACCCCTGAGTTTAATGCAATTAGGGAGGGAATATTCAATTTACAGTATCTACAAGTAATGATAATTAAATGGTTCCAAAAAAGCTGCTGGTAAGCATAAGATACCGTTGTAATTAAATTCAGTCCTTGAAATGAGTTTAGTGCTGTGAACTTGAAGAGTTTCAGCAAATGAAGGCCAACATTCATAAAAAGTACAGTAGTTTAAAAGACACACAGCTTTAGCATAACAAAAGACCACCAGAACTACTGGATAGAATGAGGTAATAGGAAAAAAAAGCATTCTGCAACTCACCATGACTTTCCAGGTCAGATCCAGCTCCAGCACCAACATCCATTTAAAGATGTCAAAGAGAGCTACCTCATCTCCATCAATGCACTTTTCATTAATAAATTTAGTCTCCATCACCTTGCACAGCAAACAAAATAGATTTTGTAGTTTCTTTAATTCTGAAACAACACTATTTAATGACCAGCTAGAAGCTTTGGTTCCGGCTATACTGTATATTCAAATGAAATGAAGGAAGCTATGCATACAAACTATTTTTTTTTTTAAATCCCTAGTTGTACTGCAGATTAGCTAGGTCAGCATTCCTGCAGGACCAAGGTGAAATATAAACAAATAAGCGTGTTCGCTGAGCAGCTGCAAGCGATCACTCTCCGGAAAATTATTCAGGTATTATGAGTGAAACATTATTAAACGATGCCACTTGCAGCTTTGCGGCTCTCTGAATTGCTTGCATTAGAACGGGATGAGCACTTAAGGGGGTTCCATCAGAAAGCTTGACCATCTGAGTCTTCCATTAAATTTTGGTCTTTAAAAAGGGCTAGCTGGAACCCCTCTGGCATGCTAGTCAAAAAGATTTGTCATAATTCATTAACAACACATTTTTTGCTCAGCCCGAGCTCTTTCAATGAATCAGGCAAAGCAGCCTAGGACAGAAAATGCTGAGACACCCTTTAAAGAGACGGAAACTTGGATGAGAAACTTACTAACACCACCTGGGCCTCTCCTGTACCAGAAACCAAGGGTAGACAGCAAACTTTCCTCCTTATTGAAAAATACCCTTTAGGGTTCCATAAACTGCCTGCTACAACCTTCACTTAGAAAATAAAAATGGGTCCATATGCTGCAGTCAGCTATAATTCACTGTTTGTTAAGGCAAAACATTTCAGTAATATAGATTTATGCAGGTGTCCATAATTTTTTTTAAATGTACTTAGGGTACAGCTTTCTGTGATTAGTAGCTTCCAGGCCATGTTTAAATAAATCAATGCATAATAAAAAGAATGTTACTATGCAGTTAAGTAAAAACTATTAAATGCTCCATGAACATTTCCTTGATAATTAAGAGCTCGACTGACCCAAATTGTTTTTTTCTGCTAAAGGATAAATAGAACTGAAATCCAAAATAGCAGCTGCACATATTCATAACAATAATTGAATAAGAGAAAACTTAAGTCATATCTGAAAATATATATATAAAATCAGAGATTATAGAAAGAATAGCAATTGCAGATGTTCCATTAACATAAGAAGAAAAGAATTGTCATACTGGGACAGGCCGAAGGTCCATCAAGCTCAGTATCCTATTTCCAACAGTAGCCAACCCAGGTCCCAAGTACCTAGCTAGATCCCAAGTAGTAAAACTGATTTTATATTGCTTATCCAAGGAATAAGCAGTGGCGCTAGAAAAGGTTCAAAGAAGAGCGACCAAGATGATAAAGGGGATTGGAACTCCTCTCGCATGAGGAAAGACTAAAAGAGTTAGGGATCTTCAGCTTGGAAAAGAGATGGCTGAGGGGAGATATGATTTAAGTCTACAAAAATCCTGTGTGGAGTAGAACAGGTAAAAGTGGATCAATTTTTCACTCCATCAAAAATTACAAAGACTAGGGGACACTCGATGAAGTTACAGGGAAATATGTTTAATATCAATAGGAGGAAAAAAATTTTCACCCAGAGAATAGTTAAGCTCTGAAATGCATTGCCAGAGGTTGTGGTAAGAGTGGATAGCGTAGCTGGTTTTAAGAAAGGTTTGGACAAGTTCCAGGTTTTAAGAAAGGTTTGGACAAGTCCATAGTCTGTTATTGAGAAAGACATGGGGGAAGCCACTGCTTGCCCTGGATCGGTAGTATGGAATATTGCTACTCCTTGGGTTTTGGCCAGGTACTAGTGACCTGGATTGGCCACCATGAGAATGGGCTACTGGCCTTGATGGACCATTGGTCTGACCCAGTAAGGCTATTCTTATGTTCTTATGTACTTATGATTTCCACAAGCAATTTCAATAATGGCCTTTGAACTTCTCTTTTAGGAAATTATTCAAACCTTTTTAAGCCCTGCTAAGCTAAATGATTTCACCACATTCTCTGGCAACGAATTCCAGAGTTTACATGTTGAAGAAATCTTTTCTCCAGTTTGATTTAAATCTAATACTTAGTAGCTTCATCACATCTCCCCTAGTCCTAGTATTTTTGGAAAGAGTAAACAAGAGATTCACATCTACTCTTTCCACTTAACTCAGTATTTTATAGACCTAAGAATATAAGAATAGCCTTACTGGGTCATACCAATGATCCATCAATCCCAGTAGCCCATTCTTATGGTAGCCAATGGAACTCCTGGCAATGAGTTCCAGGGCTTAACTATTCTCCAAGTGGAAAAAAAATTTCCTCCTATTGGTTTTAAAAGCATTTCCCTGTAACTTTATCGAGTGTGCCCTAGTCTTTCTGATTTTTGACGGAGTGAAAAATTGATCCACTTGTACCTGTTCTACTCCACTCAGGATTTTGTAGACTTCAATCATATCTCCCCTTGGCCATATTTTATCCAAGCTGAAGAACCCTAACCTTTTTAGTCTTTCCTCATACGAGAGAAAGTTCCATCCCCTTTATCATCTTGGTCGCTCTTCTTTAAACCTTTTCTATCACCCCTGATCCATCTCTTCTCCAAGCTTAACCAGCCCTAGCCACCTTAGCCTTTCCTCAAAGGGAAGTCGTCCCATCCCTTTTATCGTCCTTCTCTGTACCTTTTCTAATTCTGCTACATCTTTATAGAGATACAGCATCTAGAATCAGTGGCGTACCTAGGGTATGTGGCACCCGGGGCCCATCATTTTTTGACACCCCCCCCATGTAAATATTTTTTGTAATGACCATGAAACGGAATAAATGGTCAGAGTAGAAACAGGCAGTGAAAATTTTCTTATATTCCAAACATAACATATCATAAATTATGTCTGAATTGTCATGACATCAGCAGTACATATGGAGTAGTTGCAGGTGATGCTTGGGACAGTTCTGATTGTGTTAGTTCGGTTTTATGTGTTTTTTGAATAGAAGGGTTTTTATTTCTTTTTGAAGGTTTTGCAGTCTGTGGTCGATGTCAATTGGTTGTAGAGTTGGGGGTCGAGTATTGCAGCTCGAATGGCTAGGAGGTTGTCGAACAGTTTTTTCTTTTGACGTTTTTGGTTGGAGGGTGTGTGAATGGTGCGTGAGTTCTCCTATGTCTGTTTGAAGTGGATTGAATTATTTAGCTGAAGAAATTAGTTACCCCCTCATCCCACACACATTAATTCTCTTCCATTTTTGTTCCCATTATAAAAAACACTGATAAGTTCCCAGAAAAAAAATACATTAAAATAAGAAGTGAAAACAAAGGCCCCTACAGATGAGAACATAACATAAGAATAGCCTAACTGGGTCAGACCAATGGTCCATCATGCCCTGTAGCCCATTCTCATGGTAGCCAATCCAGGACACTAATACCTGGTCAAAACCCAAAGAGTAGCTACCGATCCAGGGCAAGCAGACACTTCCCCCATATCTTAATAACAGATTATGGACTTTTCCTCCAGGAATTTGTCCAAATCTTTCTTAAAACCAGCTACACTATCTGCTTTTACCATAACTTCTGGCCACTTCATTTTTAAGTTTAGATCTTTCCTTTCAAACAGAGACCTTGCTAGATGTCAAATACAGCACAAGGTAACTTCACATGGACTTAGCTGTGCAGGAAATGTGAATCTCCTCAAACACCCACCATATAGTGCAAAAATGTGCAAAGGTCTGTTTTTTTCTTTCGATCACTACATAGCCTGATGCCACACAAGCAGTGCTGTTACAAACATATTCTGTAGGTCAATGCTAAGGATAACAAAGTTTCCTTCCTTGGACCAGAAGGAGATACTGATAAACCACTGGAAGAGATCCCAAAACAACACCCAAAGACCCACTCAGTGTGTGAACCAGTTGAGTGGAGTGGAGTGGACTAACTGGGGGGGTGGAAATGGGCCCGGAGTTTGCTCAGCAGAATTTCCCAGACCACCTCTTCCTCTCAACACATTGACACGCTCCACCATCACCACTAGGAACACCTCACTGGGTAGGCCAGCTATGCTATAAATTTTATAAAACACATTATTATATTTTCTTATAAAGCACATATTTTAACTGAACTCTCTGACATCCTCAGCCTTTCCATTCACAAAAATAGAAGGAAGAAAAGTTCCCATTTCCTACTGTCTCATGTCCCCGACCTATACAATATTTTTTTTCTGCAAACCCTTCAAAAGTCTGACCAAATCCTCATTTCACTTGCATTATAAACTACTGAGGATGCCATCTCTCCCCAATCCCAGGTCCTAAAGTCTAAGACAATAGCGCAAACTAATGCTGCCAGATTCAGGAAAAAAAATTTCGATTCGATTCAGCCTATTGAATTGGTTTTTCAATTCGATTTTCCTGCCCAGTTGGGTGATTTTTTTCAAAACTCCTGGTGGGTTTTATAGCTTTTTCACCCCCTTTGGCTTCTCCTAACCACACTGGCGTTGTGATGTAAATAAAATAAAGAAACAAAAAGGACTTTTCCTCTCTCTTTTAAATCCTAGCTCACGTTTGCAGTCCAACACCAGCTCTGGCAGGAATCACATTTCAAATCTGACATATTATAATCACAAAACAGAAAATAAAATTAATTTTTCTACCTTTTGTTGTCTGGTTATATTTCAAATCTTGTTGGTCCAAGGCTCTGGTTTTCTTCTGATAACTTGCTTGCCAGGGTCTCCTTCTTTCTTCTTTCTGCATGCTAACCATCCATCTGCCAACTCTGTCCTCCCTTTCCATTTCCCTTCCCTCCCCAGGAAGTCTGGTATCTTTCCTTTTTTTCATTTCCCTCCACAGATCCACCTTTTCTTAACTACCCTTTCATCCGGCATCTCTCCCTCTTTCCCCACCACCCCAGAGTCCACCATCTCTCCCTTTCTTTTCCCAATTACCCTCCTATCTAGTATCTCTATCCCTCCTCCACACCATCCCTTGTGTCCAATTTATCTCCCTTTCTGTTCCTTCCCTCCCTAAATCCCATGGTCCATCATCTCTCTCCCTCTCCTCTATTTTCAGACCCATTATTTCTTCCTTCCCCCCCAAAGTTTGGCATATGCACGTCTCTTTGAACACCCCCTTCCCTCTGTGTACTTCTAAACCAGGGTCCCCCCCAAAGGCCTGTCCCCCCTTAAAGGTCTGCCTGTCCTCCCTTGAAGGCCTGCACCCCCCTTGAAGGCCTGCCTGCCTGTCCCCCCCTTGTAGGCCTGCCTGCCTGTCCCCCCCTTGAAGGCCTGCACCCCCTTGAAGGTCTGCACCTCCCCCGAAGGCCTGCACCCCCCCGAAGGCCTGCACCCCCCCTTGAAGGCCTGCACCCCCTTGAAGGTCTGCACCCCCCCGAAGGTCTGCACCCCCCCGAAGGCCTGTACCCCCCCGAAGGCCTGCACCCCCCTTGAAGGCCTGTCCCACCCCCTTGTAGGCCTGTCCCCCCCTTGAAGGCCTGTCCCCCCCTTGAAGGCCTGCACCCCCTTGAAGGTCTGCACCCCCCCGAAGGCCTGCACCCCCCATGAAGGCCTGCACCCCCCTCGAAGGCCTGTCCTCCCCTTGAAGGCCTGTCCCACCCCCTTGTAGGCCTGTCCCACCCCTTTGTAGACCTGTCTCCCCCTTGAAGGCCTGCCTGCCCCCCCTTGAAGGCCTGCCTGTCCCTCCCCCTTGAAGGTCTGCACACCTCCCCGAAGGCCTGTCCCCTCCCTTGAAGGCCTGCCTCCCCCCTTGAAGGCTTGCCTGTCCCCCCTTGAAGGCCTGCCTGCCTGCCTGTCACCCCCTCCCCCTTGAAAGCCTGCCTGCCTGCCCGCCCGCCCCACCCTGAAGGACCACTCGCCCCCCTGGCCTCCCCGCACCACCTATGAAGCAGCACTACCTATGCTCCCGGCCTTGCCGTTCAGTCCCCCCCCACCCCCGAAGGACCGCTCACCCCACTGACCTTCCTGCACCACCTATGAAGCAGCCGCAGCAGGATCGCGACGTCAGCGATCCCTGCGCTGCTTAGGCGCTGCTTCCTGCGCCGCGGTCCCGCCCCTCCTCTGACGTCAGAGGAGGGGCGGGACTGCGGTGCAGGAAGCAGCGCCCAAGCAGCTCAGGGATCGCTGACATCGTGATCCTGCTGCGGGCTGCTTCACAGGTGGTGCAGGAAGGTCAGTGGGGCGAGCGGTCCTTCGAGGGTGTGGGGGGGACTGAACGGCAAGGCCGGGAGCACCCCCTCAGGGCTGGCACCCGGGGCGGACCGCCCCTCCCGCCCCCCCCTTGGTATGCCACTGTCTAGAATTACACACAGTATTTCAGGTGTGGCTGTGAATACAGAACCATTGATCCTATTGAAAAAGGGGAGGTTAGATTCCTTTGTGACCCTGCTTATTGTACATTTTTGCTGCCTAACACCATAAAGTCATCATTTTGTGTATCATTCTTGTAAAGAACAGCTTGTTATATTCTGACTGATGATGAATAAGGTCAAAATGAAAGTCAATCATGGCCGGAATTATTGAATGCATACAAGAGACTGGTACATGCTCAATTACATGGGAGCACTTTAATCCAAACTATTAAGAATAGATATATACTGTATATACAAAGAGGTATTCAGATGAATACAGCTCTGAAAATGTTTATATATGATACTCATTTTTTTTAGATAAATGGAATGCCATTTTAAATAAATGTAATTTTGATTTAATGTTATTGACTAATGAGACAACCTCCATGGTGAAACTTTATAATGTTTGAAAACAAAAGCTTTAAAAGAGAAGTTTGATAAGCAATTTAAGGATCTTCAAAACAATTTGGCTACTTTTAGGACAAATCTTAGGGATTTTAAAATAGAAAAATATAGGAGGGATGAAAAAGATTATTGTAAAAAAAAGTATATCCTTGGATGTATAGACAACAAGGTAGGACAGATGTTAGATCTTTCGAGGATTCTTCCACTGATACAGATCAAAGTACGTATGAAAGTTCTTTTCAACAGCAGAATAGTAGAGGAAGGGGAGATTTTTTAAATCATGTCCCACATCCAGGTCAACTGCAAGGAAGAAGCAACAAATGTGTAACCCGCTTCTCATTGACCTTCTGCTAAACCATCTCTCTCCCCTTCAATCTGTTCAGAACTCTGCTGCCTGCCTCATATTCCTCCAATGTCGCTATGCCCACATTACCCCTCTCCTTAAGTCACTTCATTAGCTCTGTATCCAATTCCGCATACAGCTCAAACTCCTCTTAATATATTCACTCCACAGTTCCTCAGTATCTCTCCTCTGTTCCCACACTCCCTCCCCCCCCACACTCCGCTCATCGGGTAAGTATCTGTTATCTTACCCTTCTACGGTCAACTCCATTTCTTCTCTTTTGCTCTACTGTATACCTGGAATAAACTTCCTCAGTATGTCAAGCTCCGTCTCTGGCAGTATTCAAATCCAGACTCAAAGCCCACTTCTTTGAAGTTGCTTTCGGTTTTAAGCTCCAAACCAGCTGCTAAGCATCAATATCTATCTTATCATTCCCTCTGTAATTCCCCTATCAGAGCACTGTATATTGATGCACCTTTTGTCCAATTTGTCTGTCTTGACTAGATTGTAAGATTTTTGAGCAGGGACTATCTTTTCTATGTTTTAATGTGCAGCGCTGCGCACATCTAACAGCACTATATAAATAAGTAGTGGTAGCAGTGTAAATTACACAATGGGAGAACAGAATAGACCCAAAACCACATCACAGATTCAGCAGTGATAAAACCTTTCTAAACGTGTCCTAACCCACAATGAGGAAACCGTTTTAAATTTGGGGTTAGGCTTTTGATGCGTTTAAAAAAAGAATCACAATCTATAGACTGATACTGAAACTCCAATTAAGATAATTTTTTTTTGAGAATTGGACAATGAGCCAGCGGAAAAAAAGATGTCAGAAATGGAATGTACAATAGAATATTACTAGGCAAGAACTGACTATCTCTGGGGCTGATAAGGAAGGAGCAATAGTGCTCCAGAATAAAGAATATTTGTCTGAAGCATATAGACAACTTCAAGATGGGCATAGTTATAAATGTTTGAATCTTATTGTATATGTATAAATGTTATAAATCTTATTATGGATTTGAGGATAAAGATCTCTGATTTATTATAGGAAGCAAGTGAGGCAGAGTATATTAAATCTAGGGAGCAAAGATTTTTGCAGACTATTCATCCACATTTATATCTTCTACCGAAGATTCATAAATCTTTAAACCTCTCTCCGAGTCACCCTATAGTTAGTGCCAAACAAAGTATATTGAAACCTCATTCTAAATTTTGGGATATCTTTTAAAATTCTATACCCAAGGTGCTAAATCATACATTCAGGATACTTCACACTATTTAGGATTCATCTCAGATTTGATAATTCCAAAATAATGTTTTTGGTAACAATAGATGTGGTTTCTCTATATGCAAAAATTCCTTAAAATAGAACGACTGATTATAAATAAACAAGTTTATCGATGTTCTGAATATTGTGATGCAATTGCATTTGGAACATCATGTGCTACATCTATTGTTACAAAAGTGGGGTTCTCTGTTTGTATTTTATCTCCCCCCCCCCCATCGCAGGCCTCTTCCCAGTGGTGAGCCAGAGCCAGAGTGATCCTCCTATGTTCCTGCCCCATGCAATCTCACTACTCAAAATGGCTGACATGAGTTCCCATAGTGGTTGCTATGATTATTTATTGCCTTTTCATGAAGAGATTCACCCAAAGTGGTTACAATACATTGAATAATAATCAGGTACTCTTAAGTATTTTCCCTATCTGTACCTGCAGGCTCATAATCTAACTGTGGCACCTGGGGAAAAGGAAGGATTAAGTGACTTGCCAAGAGTCATAAGGAGCAGGCTGGGATTGAACTCACAACCTCAGGGTGCTGAGGCAGCAGCTCTAATCACCAGGCCACTCACTCCCACAGTAACCTCGCAAGACTGACAACGAGTTTGGTTTATATTTGAGTCAACCTTTTTCTCCCTTTCTTGAGGGAAAAAGGTTACCTCGGTTTATATTCAGATGGGTATATATTAGAGTATATACGGTAATTAGCAGTTAAGCACAGCTCTGTCCTATGCCCTATTCTATAAACATACATGCCTAAATGCCATAGCATGCAACTCCAAATAGGGCATGGCCATGGGCGGGTCAGCAGCATTCACAGAACTTAGGTACATTAAGTGCATTCACAGATACTAAGAGTACCTGAATTTGTGCACCTAACTGCCATCAGCTGGGCATGAGCATTTATCCCAGCTTTTGTCAGGTGTAACATAACATAACATAATTCTTTATTTATATACCACGCATAGGGCTTTCGGTTCATGGCGGTGCAAAAAAGATTACAGCAAATGTGAAAATGTTAACATTAAAATTGGTTAAACCTTGAGGAAGTACGGCACACAAAAACTCCCTATCTGGGACAATCTGTGCTAAGGTGCCTGGAGAGTAGTAATGAGAACTTTGAACAAAAGAGAGAGAGAAAAAATCCCAAAACCAGACAATATTAAGTTCAAATAAAAGAAGGAAATATATGTATAAATAAATAAACAGTAAGCAATAATTAACAACAAAAAAAATGTAAGAAAAAGAAAAAAAAATAACGGGGAATAGTTTGAAATCAATCATTATGGCAGCTAAATCATCAAAGCAGGACAACCTCTGTAAGCAGATCTCCACAAGGTAAGGACCAGGAGCAGCGGATCACAGAAGCAAATGTTGGCTGAGTGACAAGTCCCGAAGCAGCCGAGGGCAAGCGGCCTGAGACAAAAGAAGTTTGCAGAGGCAGGCAGCAGGCCGAGGAATGGAGGACCCAGCAATCGGCCACCTCTGACAGGGTTGATTCAACGGCTGAGTCTGTGGGGTCCTTTTTTCAAGCCGCGCTAGCGGGGTTAGCGCGTTGGACATTTCATCACGCGCTAACCCCCGCGGCCGGCTAAAAAACTAACACCTGCTCAATGCAGGCGTTAGCGGCTAGCGGTTTAATGCACGGTATTATGCGCGTTAAACCCCTACCGCAGCTTGATAAAAGGATCCCTGTATGTCGGTTGGATATCCATAACCCCCATCTTCAGCACAGCCAAAGGAGATAGCTGATCTTTATCGTTGGTCTCTGCGGCAACACAGAAAGGCTGCGCTTGTACGCAAATAAGTTACAGAATGTGCACTAGTATTTTGATAAGGTTGCTCTGAGCTGAATGCCCTCTCTAGAACACTAGTTTAGCATGCATCATTTCGGCACTTATTTTTGGATGCCATTTACAGAATCTAGCTCTATATGCACATCCTGCACGACTGCTTCTGGCCATTAAGTGGTGTTGAGGATTTGCTATAGCTGGCAAGGTTCCCCTGAATTATCTGCTCATGCTTTCTGGAGAGGCAGGAGTTGCATGGGATATTTGAATTGAAAAGCAGAAGAGACATATATAAGATAAGGAAATCTAATATATTAGCATCATTACAGCATCACTATTTCATCAAGGGTAGTGGTAGTGCACCCAATATGAGATGCATTTATACTTCCATTAAAATTTCTGAACAAGATGTGATCTTAAGGATGGCTGTGGAGTTTAAGCAATTGACAGCACTTCCCTGATAACAATGTCCCTCCCTTTCGCAAAACTGAATTAGCAATATTCAGCACATTGATAAACGCACATTTTTTCATAGCTGATTTAGAATAGTGAATAAAGTCATAGAACAGGGGAAGAAAAAAAATATTTATGAAGGAAGAACAAAATGTATTTGTGATATGTTGCTAAGAGATTACAAGCAAACAGTGAGCATGAGTCTCTTTTTATTCACTTTTAAGATGCGAGAGCCTTCTGCGACTCCTGTGCAATCATAGTCTCTACAGATTCCTTAAAAATATGTAAGCTTTACATACTAGCATGATATTTACATTTTCTTTTACTCATCTTTTCTCTCTACTACTTTCTAGGAATAGGGCCATGTAAAAATTGTTAAATATATATTAATGAGCCAATAAAGTCAATGAAACATGGGCACGTCTTCTTGCCTTCATTTGAAGCCCCCATAACAGCAACCATTTGATGATTTCCTCCACCCAAATCCATTTGTCAGTGATTTTATCAGAGCAACCATGCATTGTAGGAAAAAGCAGTGGTGCAGTAATGGGGGTGTGACACCTCTTTACTCTGCCCTACCACACCACGACACCCTCACGTCATCCCTCTCTCCCCCCAGTACCTTTTAATCTTTGCCAGCATGAGTGGCTTCTTCAAACATGCTCCTCGCATCAGCTGGTTCCCCTCTGAATCACTTCTGGGTCACAGGCCAGGAAGTGACGTCAGAGGGAAATACATCGTTGGTGCGAGGAGAATGCTTGCAGAAGCCACTCGTGCCGGTGAAGATTAAGAGATATTTTGGGGGGGGGGGGAGAAGGATGAATGGAGTGCAAAAGTGTGGAATGTGGAGCAGGAAGGAGTGGCGGGGAGTGAGGAGAGAAAGGCATGGGGGCGCATCACCGCCCCGGGCGCCTCCCACCCTTACTATGCCACTGGGAAAAGGATAACAAAATTCATGCCTACTATAATGAAGTTAATAAGGTAGTGAATGGGAGTTGGAACCAGCAAATGTGAGTTTGTGCGATTGCTCTGTGATATGCTGAGCTACCTATTTTTTTCTTTCCAGTTAGGATGCACTTATATTTGTTTGCTGGACAAAAACATTTTTTAGTGTACCCCAATTTGAATAAATTCACAACTAGAGCTACATTGTGTTCTACTAAGAATGCTGCATTAATGTACAATTTGCATCAATAACTGGATGTGAGGAGAAAGGGAGGGGTGTCTTGCCTGTGAAGCCAAAGGAGGAGAAGAAAAGGCTGGTGCTTCAGAGTCTGCTCTCCGTTATCGGCCTGGGCTGGGTGCATAGGTGACATCTCAGCTCCGAGCCTGCACTTCAAAAGTATGCCCTGCTACAGTATATGAACATAAGAACATAAGAATTGCCAATGCTGGGTCAGACCAGTGGTCCATCATGCCCAGCAGTCCGCTCACGCGGCGTCCCTCTGGTCTAAGACCAACGCCCTAACTGACACTAGCCCTACCAGCGTACGTCCTTGTTCAGCAGGAACTTGTCTAACTTTGACTTGAATCCCTGGAGGGTGTGTTCCCCTATGACAGACTCCGGAAGAGCGTTCCAGTTTTCTACCACTCTCTGGATGAAGAACTCCCTTACATTTGTACGGAATCTATTCCTTTTCAACTTTAGAGAGTGCCCTCTCGTTCTCCCTACCTTGGAGAAGGTGAACAACCTGTCATTATCTACTAAGTCTATCCCCTTCAGTATCTTGAATGTTTCGATCATGTCCCCTCTCAATCTCCTCTGTTTGAGGGAGAAGAGGCCCAGTTTCTCTAATCTTTCGCTGTACGGCAACTCCTCCAACCCCTTAACCATCTTAGTTGCTCTTCTCTGGACTCTTCGAGTAGTACCGTGTCCTTCTTCATGTACGGCGACCAGTGCTGGACGCAGTACTCCAGGTGAGAGCACACCATGGCCCGGATGCCATCCGGTCCCGGGGATTTATCACTCTTGAGCCTATCAATCTGCCTGCACACCTCTTCTAGACTGACCATAGACTGACCATAGGCATATACCTGAAAAAGTGAGCCCCTTAAGAGAATTAAAGAGCCTGAAGAAATGGGGCATTTCTTTCTTTTGTGTTTCTGGAACTTGCATAAAAGGTTTGGGTGTGTATTATCTAATCCCTCCCTGAACTGTAAGAGATCTACCTGAACCGGAAATGTTTTTCAAGGGTGATGATGCGGAGGAACTGAAAGAAATCTCAGTGAATCTGGAAGATGGTACTAAGCCATGAAATTTCAGATCTGCTGTTAGTGATCTGTAAACTGACACTAAAATTGTCTGTAGTCCTGAAGATTGGAGGGTGGCCAATGTTATGCTGATTTTTAAAAAGGGTTTCAGGGGAGATCCAGGAAATTACAGACCAGTAAGCCTGACTATAGTGCCAGACAAAATGGTGGAAACAATTATAAAAAATAAAATTGTGGAACATGTAGACAAACATAATTTAATGAGACAGAGTCAGCATGGGTTCAGCCGAATGAGATTGTGCCTCATCAATTTGACTTCTTTGAAGGTGTGAATAAACATGTGGATAAAGGTGAGCCGGTTGATGTAGTGTATCTAGATTTTCAGAAAGCTTTTGATAAATTTCATCATGAGAAGTTCATGAGAAAATTAAAGAGTCATGGGATAGGTGGCAAAGTTCAGTTGTGGATTAGGAATTGGTTATCGGATAGAAAACAGAGGGTAGGGTTAAATGGGTTGCAGGAGGAGGCAGGAGCAATAGCAACAAAGACACTGCCTTAGCAACTTTCAGCCCTGCTTTTCCCTGCAGCCTACTGGCTGGATAAGCTTCCTTAGGAATGTCTGGGGGAGGTGGGAACAGTAGCTACAGAGACACTGGCTTTAAGCTTCCTTAGGAATGTCTGACTAATGGGCTGCAGGGGGATGGAGGAGCAGTAGCTGCACACACAATGCCTCAGCAACCTTCAGGCCCTGATGCTCCAAGGCCCACGTTAAAATCCAGTGTGTCGCTGCAGTGCCATAAAATTTACTGATTCCAATATGAGCATGCAAATGAGGTTTGTGGATGCCCACAGCAATCTCATCTGATCAGCTGTTAGAGAAAGCAACTGACACATGCACAGAACAGTTCATGGTAAGAGACATGAATGGGCTAGGAGATAATATGTCATAGGCACAAATGAGCAAGAATCATAGGCATGCCTTATTGTAGTGCATCTTAGGTGCAAGTTAAGCATTCATCAATCCCATACAAATGTGAAAATATAAGATAGGTATTTTTTCTATACTACTTTGGTGGGACATGGTACTCCTACCATATTTTTTGCTTTTGAACTTTAACAAAAGCATATGAGATGCACCTTTGACAAACACACGAGACATGCTTCGAACCCATGCATATCAACACTACCAGGACCTCCAGACCTGTCATTAAATTTGGAGCATTACAGGCCAGCGTTTCATTTTGTGTATCATCAGACAATGTCTGGGCATCGCCAGGAGTACTTGTTTTGATATTGATGAGATAATTTTAATAGATTTCAAATTATTAATATGGATGGGAAAAGCATAAAATCTGGCTTCCTCTTTTGGGATCTTGCCAGGTACTTGCGATCTGGATTTGACACTGTTGGAAAGAGGCCTTTGGTCTGTCCCTGTATGGCAACTCTTATGTTTTTATGAATTTGGAAAATTACCTGAAAACAAAGAACATGCTTTTCCTAAATTTTCCTATGATGCATTTACTTTTTCATTAGAAAGTGTTGTCTCCATTTTATTTTTCTTGTTTTGAGATGAATGGAAGCAAAAATGCTTAATAAGCAAAAAAAAACCCCAAAACAACTAATTGTTTCAAGAAGCTTCTCAGTGGCACATGCACTGTGTCATCCTAATAAAATTCCACATCATTATTTATTTTATTTATATACCATTTCATTATATACCACTTATAACCTAAGTGGTTTTATATTCAGGTACTCAAGCATTTGTCCCTATCTGACCCGGTGGGCTCACACTCTATCTAATGTACCTGGGGCAATGGGGATTAAGTGACTTGCCTAAGGTCACAAAGAAGCATGAAATTTGAACCTACCACCTCAGGGTACTGAGACTGTAGTGTAGAGAGTTGCGCGGGGACAGAAATCCCACCCGTCCCCGCCAAAATCCCACCCATCCCCACCCGTCCCCGTGAGGAATCCCTCCGTCCCCACCCGTCCCCGTGAGGAATCCCTCCGTCCCCACCCGTCCCCGCGAGGAATCCCCTCCGTCCCCACCCGTCCCCGCGAGGAATCCCCTCCGTCCCCACCCGTCCCCGCGAGGAATCCCCTCCGTCACCATCCTTCCCTATAAACTTCAGAAATAGTTATTTTATTTAATTATGCTACTGAATTAAAGGCTCTGGTAGAGACCCATTTACAAATAAGCAAAGAGACTATTAATTTGGAAATATTAATTGGGAAGAATACATACTTTGTAAATGGGTTTCTACCAGAACCTCTAATGTAAATATAAAATATAAATACTCAGCTGATGAGAACCCACAAACTGTCAGCTGAGGACTTTCTTTGCAGTTGGCCTGGGGTCCCTTTTGCCAAGCTTGGCAGGCAGCAGTAGCGTCCCTGAGTCACAGATGCTGGCACCTCAGTGGCTCATGGATGCTGCCAGCGACTGCTGCGCTTGGTGGAGGGGAGTTCTGACCATCTCTAGAGGAGGTCCTCTGCTGGCGGTGCTTGGGGATCCCCACCAGTCACAGCAAGGGCCAACAAGTACTTCAACACTGTAGAAATAAAACCAGAAATGCATTTCCTTTTCTTTTGAACACAAAACAAAGATATCTGCCATATACATTTCCCAAGGCAGATGACTCTATGCAATGTTACCTCGGTAACAAAATACAAAAATAGACAAATACACCCCCTCCCTTTTTACTAAACCACAATAGTAGGTTTTAGCACAGGGAGTTACGCTGAATGCCTCGCGCTGCTCTCAATGCTCATAGGCTCCCTGCGCTAAAAAACAATATTGCGGTTTAGTAAAAGGGAGCCATAGTGCAAAATATAGACAGCAGATATAAATTCTCAAAACAGACACATTTTGATCACTAAATTGAAAATAAAATCATTTTTCCTATCTTTGCTGTTTGGTGATTTCATGAGTCTCTGGTTGCACTTTCTTCTTCTGACTGTGCATCCAATCTTTCTTCCTTTCTTTCAGCCTCCTGTATGTTTCCTCTCCTCCAGACCTCATTCTCTCCCCCAACTTTTTCTTTCTGTCTCCCTGTTCCCCCTTCTTTCTGTCTCTCTGTCTGCCCCCTTTCTTTCTTTCTCCGTGCCCTCCCCCAAGCCACTCGGTTTGCTGCCACCGCCATCGGGGAATAGTCCCCAAGCCACCGCTGTCCCAAGCTTTCCCTGCAGAAGCGTCGCGCTGACCAGCATTCCGCTCCCTGACGTCAATTCTGACGTAGGAGAGGAAGTTCCGGGCCAACAAGGCATTTCTCCTCATTCCATCCAGCCTGAGCCCCATCTCTCCTTGATCCAGCATTTCCCTTCTGTGTCTGTCAGAATTACCATTCCACCTATTTTCCAGCATCACCCTTCTTTGTGTCCATCTCACCTATATCCCTATCTCACCACTTTTTCAGAATCTTCATTTGTCTCTGTCCTTGTCTTTACCCCATATTCACCATTTGCCCTTTCAATGTCTTTATCTCCCCCACCCCCACACACACTTTTTCAGCATTACTTCTATGTCTCTATTTCACCTCCTCTTCATGTCCCCTCTGTATCTCTATCCTTATTCAGAAGGTCCTGCTTACCCTTTCTCTTCTTTGTGTCACTATCTCCATTTTCAGCTTTCCCCCCTTTTCCTTTGTTACTGCACCCTGTAGCCAGAATCTTTCCACCCTCTCTCCACTCCGGCCCAGCCCAGTATGAAATATTTCCTTTTGTTTCTCTCCCCTCTCTCTTCTCCTCCCTCACCCACGAGTCCTGCATCTGGCCCTCTCCCTTCTACCTGCACCTGGCAACACCCCCCTGCTCCGCGGCTCTCTTAAGCAACTCGTCAGCAGCGGTGATCAAGACAAGCTGCCGACATCGAGGCCTTCCCTCTACGAGTCCCACCTTTGTGGAAAAAGGAAGTTGAAACAAGCGGGACTCGCAGAGGGTAGGCCCCGACGCCAGAAGCTTGTGTCGATCGTTGCTGCTGAGTTGCCGAAGAGAGCCGCAGGTAGAAGGGAGAGGGAGATAGGAAGGCTGTAGAAGCTCCGGAGCATGACACCGAACCCGGCCAGGATGATTTCTTTTTCAGGCTGCTGCTGCCGCTGCCATCCCCCACCCGAAATGACAAAAAACAGCCTAATGCCCGCGTCGGGAAATAGCCATGCTGAGCAGTGAGCTCAGCACGTACACAGATGAAAGCCTTGCTTGCTGATTGGTACGGCGGCACGGTGGGGCGGGGCCGCCGGACCAATCAGCAAGCAAGGCTTTCATCTGTGTACGTGCTGAGCTCACTGCTCAACATGGCTATTTCCCGACGCGACGCCAGACTTGTAAGCTGCATGCTTGCATCGCCAGAATTTAGGTAGGTTGTTTTCATCCCCGTGGGAGTCCCGTGGGCAAGGGGGCGTCCCCGTGGGAGTCCCGTGGGTCAGGGGGGCATCCCCGTGGGAGTCCCGTGGGCCAGGGGGCGTCCCCGTGGGAGTCCCGTGGGCTAGGGGGGTAACCCGCGGGATCCCCGCGATCCCCGTTCCCGTGCAGACCTCTACTGTAGTGCTAACACCCACTGTGCCACACACAGCATACTAATACTAATCAAAGCAAGGATGTGGCATGTAATGCTGTTCACAGTATTTAGCAGTCACTGTTTTGCTTTGATTGTGTGGGAAGATTTTGCTTCTATTTTTGTTAGAAAACTTTACTCATCCTACACTTTCACAGCTTATTTCTAAAACTGAGAATAGGTAGCTCACTTAAAAAAATGCTGTGCATGAATTCACTCAGGTTACCCCAGGCGCACTCGTGTGTCGTTCCCTTGTCTCTTGTTCAACACCACACAGAAGCAGGGAACTAAAATACTCAGGCACACTCATGCTGTGGTTTGTTCTGCAGCAATCTCATCTACATGCCTCCTAGGATGAAACTGGAAATCTAACACCAACTGCAGTAATCAAAAGGCACACAGTACAAGCATATAGCCTGAGGAGCCCCACAAAGTTGGCAGTGAAATAAGCCACTGCTATGGCAGAGATTGAAAAATGTCTTTTGTTTTTTTCCAGGCAGATTTTTCTGAATGGGTTTTCTTCTTTCAAACATCATCATTAGCAAAATGAAGCCCGTGTAAAGGAGACTACACTTCTCCCTCGGTATTCGTGGGGGATAGGGGCAGAGCCCGACCGCGAATTGAGAAAAACCGCAAATAACTTCTCATCTGGCTCCGGCCCACCCCCGCCTCTCTCCAGCCTTCCCCCCGGCATCCTGGCCTTACCTGGTGGTCTAGCAGGCTTTTGGGGCAGGAGCGATCTTCCTACGCTCATGCCCCGTACAGATCGCCAATAGGAAATGACTGCCATGAGTTCCTGCAGTCTCTCGAGACTACGACAGGAGCTCATGGCAGCCATTTCCTATTGGTGATCTATATGGGGCAGGAGCATAGGAAGATCGTTCCTGCCCCGAAACCCTGCTAGACCACCAGGTAAGGCCGGGATGAAAGCTGGAGAGAGGCGGGAATGTCATAAACTATGGGGGTTCCCCCCCCCCAAAAAAAAATTGTGAATATATGAAACTGTGAGTGTCGAAACCGTGAATGGGGAGGGGGAAGTGTACCGTGTTTCCCTGAAAATAAGACCTACCCGAAAATAAGCTCTAGCATGATTTTCGGGGTAGATCTTAATACAAGCCCAACCCCAAAAATAAGCCCTAGTCCCTGGATTTGCCAGTAGCAGCGCTCGCCCCGCCATCCTCCCACTGCCTCCGCCGCACAGCCAAACTCCCGCTGACTCTCCCACCTTTCCATCTCTCCATCTCATCTGAACCACGCCGACCCTCCAACCGCGAGACCTACTACCTCCCTCCACAGAGCAGCATTGGCAGCACTCTAAACAGGCTGCTTCATGGCCTTCTTCCACCGGGGCATTCCCTCTGCCACATCTCTGATGATGTCATCAGCAACACAGCACACGGAAGGCTGCAAAACAGCCTGTTTAGAGTGCTGCCGATGCTGCTATGTGGAGGGAGGTATGTAGGACTCGTGGTCGGCGGGGTTTGGATGGGAGGGAGAGATGGAAGGATGGGATGGTCAGCGGGGATTTGGCTGCATGGCAGGGGGAGCTGCTCAAGGGTTCTGCTGCAGCTGCATGGAAGGGAGGGATAGAAGTTGGGAAAGGGTACTGCTGCACGAGGGATGGGAGGGAGGGATAGAAAGATTCTGTGCACAGTGCAAGAGTTTTGCTGCACAGGGGGATGGGAGGGAGGGAGGTATAGAAAGATGCTGCAGAGGAAAGGAAAGATGCTGCACACGTGGGGGAGAGAAAGGAAAGAGGAAGAATTGGGGTGGAGGAGAGAAAGGGAGAGATGATCATTGCAAATTAAAAAAATAAGACCTACCCTGAAAATAAGACCTGGTGTGTTTTTTGGGCCCAAAATTAATATATGACACTGTCTTATTTTTGGGGAAACATGGTAGTGCAAAAATTGATATTTTACTTAACCCAGCAAATATGTACCAGGCCCATAATTAAAAATGGTCAACATATGGCTCTTTTGAAGAGTAAGAGTAGTTATTATCAGCATGTACTACTGTTAGGATGTATTATTTTATTATTAACTCGTTCTACTATAGCACAGATCCCTCCCTAGCGATATACATAGTCCTATACTAAAGGGAAAGAGAATGGGGACTTGTATACTGCCTTTGGCATTCAAAGCTGACGGCACTGGAGGAATGAATGACTTACCCAGGGCCACAAGGAGCAGCACTGGGATTTGATCTCACAACCTCTGGGTGCAGAGGAGGCAGCTCTACCAGTGAGTCACACCTTCCTTGTCATATGCATATTACATATGTATAAATATTTTTTTTTAAAAGGTAAGAAAACACAGGTTGTGCATTCATCGGTTTCAAGCAAGCACATAACTTGCTTTGAATACCTGGGTGTGGAGGGAGCTTTTTTAAAACTACTTTTTTATTTCAGAACGTCAAAGGAGACAAGATGGTTTTTGAATGAATAAAATTAACAACCACACAAGGGAACGCCACATACAGGGGTCTTTTAACTAAAGTGAGTTAAACTGTTAGCATATAAAATTAGGTCATATTAATGGCTGCTGCAGTAGAGTGCTAACAGATATTACATTGGCCTAATGGTTTGCATGTGTTAATTTGCGTTTTAACTTCATATTGTGTTTAGAGACAGGAAATAGGTGGGTCATGGGTGGAAAACATGCATGGACTACATAATATGGTTAGGCTTCTATATTAATGCCACACTAACTGGAGAAAATATTTCTTCACTCAAAAGGTAATTAAACTCTGGAATTTGTTGCCGGAGAATGTAGTGAAAGTGGTTGGATTAGCACGGTTTAGGAAAGGTTTGGATAATTTCCTAAAAGAGAAATCCACAAGCCATTATTAAGATGGCTTGTGGAAATCCACTGCTTATTCCCAGGATAAGCAGCATAAGATCTGTTTTTTCTCCTTCAGATCTTGCCAGTTACTTGTGACCTGGGTGAACCACTGTTAGAAACAGAATACTGGGCTTGATGGACCTTCAGTCAATCCCAGTACGGCAACCAGGGCCGGATTTTCCTATAGGCTAACTAGGCTTCAGCCTAGGGCTTCAAGGTCAAGAGGGGCCTACATTCAAATTGTTAGCAAAATTAAAATTACACTATTCTAAAAACAGTGAACACTAAAACACTGAACTATATATGGTGCTGAGAATAAATGTCCAAATAAGTGTTCTCGACTTTTTTTTATTTATTATCCATGTCACATTTTTTATAAAGGTTAGTACCAATAACAACATGTTTCATTTAACATATTGATATACATCACAGTAATGATGTATTTTATTATCTCTCATGTAATTTACAAACTTAAAAATGGGAGGTGAAAGGGCCTCATAAGTGGAAAAACCTAGGGCCTCTTTTCATCTAAATCCAGCCCTGACGGCAACTTTTATGTTATTAACTACCATTTGTGCAGTTAGCACAGATTCCTCAATAGGAGACGCTAAATGCAGCCATGTTAAATATGACCAGGTTCTACATATGTGCACTAATGGACATATCATACGTTAATTTCAGAGGGCATGTTGGGCCCGCCCCTATCAATTAGCAAGCACTTTTGTACTTAACATGCATGCTGAATTTTGCTGTTAGTCACATTACATGCAAAAACTTAACACACTTTAGTAGATTTCCATATTTGCAAACATTCTCAAACAGATTTTTTTTTCTTTCTGTTTTTGCTTTGTCGAAAAATTCCTTGCATATTTTTATCATCTGCCTGCAAGGTACTTAGCAGTCACTGTTCGGCTTTGCTTTGGCAGAGCATTTTGCTTAGATACCGACCACATCCTACATCTGGGCAATATACAAAACACTATTTTATGTGTTATAGTGGTGGAGAAATGCTAGCCAATTGAAAAGTAATCAATAAAGGTATTTAATGACTTCAGAAGGAAAAATAAATGATCCTCGCACAGTTAATGGATTAATGTCAGTTATGAGTAACAAAACATCACATAATGCTGACACAGTACTGTGCAAAGTGGTATCACTTTTCATTCGAGTGCCTTAAAAATCTTTTTGCAGGAAAACTGCATTTTAATGCTATCTCAGATGTCATTTTGAGAGGATTTTTACAGTCACATTTCAAAAAAATATAGAAAGCATGCTCTGAATTGTTTCAAGAAATCTGTCATTCGCACAGGCATTATGTAACCCTTTGAAAGCTTTCCAGCAAAATGAAATCACATATTATATATATATGCACACATTATGGAAGGAACTTGTTTATTGCACACTTTTTTCTCGCAAGACATTTTTGCTGTTAAAGCATGTTTTCTTTAGATCAGCTAAGAGTATGCAAATACAATTCCACATCATGAAATGTGATACACAGCATACTAATACAACACCTGATGATCAAATCAGAGCCATTGCAATGCTAAAGTGTTCACTGCATAGGTTTTCTTAGGTCACTCCACATACTGCCAGTTTACAGATAGCAAACTTTCACTTTAAGGGTTAATTTTGAACGCCAATAGTTCTCCTTTGGAAATATTATTCCCTGGAGCACACAAAAACATTTATTTGATCATGTGGAAATAGTGGTGGTGCATACTTCCACAGTTGAGACATCCTCACCATAAAAGCAAATGTACGACGACAAGACAGTATAAAAGAAACCTATTAAATCTATTGTTTACTTCACTTGGGCTCGTTTTGAAGAATATGATCAATTCTCCATGCAGCACAATAATTGGATACAACATTGTGTGCCAATTGTCTTGCGTAGAAATTGCTTTGTTAAGATCAAGTCAATTTCTGGTGACAAGGATCATAACTAGCCTATAACTAGGGTACTATCCACCGTATATTTGCCTTCTTGAATGACAGCAAACATTGTTTAACATGCTGCATAATCCTCATGAGCTAAGCATTTTCAGTATTGTAAAACGATAGGATATAAATGTCAGTAGTTGCACAAGAAAAAAAAAAAATGCAGGAAAATAGTGGATGTCTCCAATCTTTGATGTACTTCCAAACCTATGCTTATTTTGCTCGTATTTTAGCCTAGGACTTGCTCCCACTAAGAAATCAATATACAAATGCTGTTTTTATTCCTAATACCACAATTCTCTATACATTTATGCACTTCACTATATGACACTATTATAATGGCAAGTATTATACTTCTGAATCAAATTCCACAATTGATAATCTGGGTTTCAGATTTTTTTTTTTTTCCCACTCAGGAGACATAGAGGGCATTTAGCGCATTAAACTTACTGCTCACTGACTGGATAAGTAGTCCCACGTTAACTCTCAGTAGGTGGGAAGAGCAATGCACAACCTGAAAAAGAAATAGGAATGCCCCCAAAAGGTGCAACATAGTTTGCACTCACTATGTGGTAAAATCCCATATTAAGACACCAAGTCGCTAGGACTCAAACAAAAATCAATGGCATCTAACAACCACTGCAAACTTTAGCTCATTCCCCTCCCCACCCCATTTTATGAAGTCGCATTAGGATTTTTTATTGCTGGCCACGGCGGTAAAAGCTCCAACTCTCATAGGAATTCTGAGTGTCGGAGCTTATACTGCCGTGGCCGGCGATAAAAATCCCTAACACAACTTATAAAAGGGGGCCTTCACCCAATAAATACATGTGGTGATCTGTTCTTTTCCCCTAATGTGTCTGCAATCTTGTTTTCAATTTGCATTATGGTCTCTTGCCGTTTCCTCAGTAACAAAATGCTGTTTAAATGATGTTTTTAAGTTTCAAGGCACCAGAATTGCACCTCTGTAGGCGTTGCAGGCCACCTAATACCACTGTAGGCATGGCTAATGCTAGAAGTGATATTAGGTGGCTTAAAGTGCTTAAGGAGGCATGATTCACATTAAAAGGTAGGCACTGGAAATTTAGGCCTGGATAACCCCTGGTCTACATTTCTGGTGCCTACCTTTGACGGAGGCATGATTCTGTACCCGGTGCCAGGCATGATTGACATGTGATCAGCAGCTGCTTTTAAGGTGGCCGCAGACAACAGCACCGGTTACAATGTAGCATGAAATGATTTTATAATTCTGATATGATCTTAAAATATGTAGCAGGCTATAGTTAATGTTAATTTTGAATTTGAATTATTGCCTGACCCACTAAATCATTTATTCTCAGGGACTTATGGTAAAAATGATATGGTTTATTGCAAAAGCAAGGACTGAGCAAACTGCCTTCAGAAAGTGTTAAGCACACCTATTCAGATAAAACAAAGGACATGGACCAGAGCTAAACAGAACTTTAACAGGATGTAGATCAAACAGAAGCCCTCCATACCAAATGTATCTCTGTTCTACTCCAATCAGCAAGAACAATATAAGCTCATCACTCCATTTTAAACCATTCAGATATAGATCCACACCACATTCAGCAAGGACAAGAAACAATACTCTCTATGGGGACATCCTTTTAAGCCATTGTGATTCGATCATCCCACCTAGGAACAGAGAAAAAGACCTAAGATTCTATTTTTAGAACAGGTCTCAGCCTTATAAAAAATAAGCAAAATCCGTTCTCAGAGGGAAAGATGTTCACTCTCCCTCTGGAACCAGCCTGGATCAAGCTCTTTCCTCTTTTTCCTGGATCACCAGTGCTGGACCAAGCTGCAACCTCTGCAAACATGTGCTCGGCCTGTTAAGGACTATTCACATTGTGAGTAACTTTTCTTTTCCAGATAAATTATTCTTTCTGCTTTAGCAACATTTGACAACTTGGTTTTCAAATGTTTTTAAATAAATTTTCAGTTTACTTATAAATGTTCCGAGTCACAGTTCTTGTATAAGTAATTGTTATTGCAGAACTGTTTTAATCAAGCGCGCTAACTTTCCCCATATTAATAGTTCTTTTTGTAATATAAATTTCTCTAGGCCAGAGAGGGATATATATTATTGGTGGAGTTCCCTCCATTTAATATAATTTTTATAACATATTTTAATGGTGTGGAGATGTGGACAGTATTAGAACAACAAAATCTGGGCCTTACTGTGTAGCTGTCCCTGCCTTGTGTGTACATGACAGAACATTTGTAGAGAATAAGAACACAGTGTAATAGTGGGTTCCTAAAGTTTTATGCATATAGCAAGATTCCTTCCTAGCAACCTCTTTCATAGATTTGATAAGAATTTTAAATGGAATCATATACCCTGTTTATTTATTTATTCACATTTCTACAACATTTTCCCCAATCAAGAGGCCATTGAAAACAGTTTCCATCTCACACAGAACAACAGAAGTCAGAAACAGAAAAAAAAAGCCAGGAAAAAAAATAGCAAAATAACATTTATGCCTACTTCACATCCCATAAAATTAAATCAAATTAATGAGGAAACAAAAAGCATCAAAAAGTCTGTAAATTGGATGTTTCAGAATATGGATTGGAAATTTGCACATTGATTTTACAGTTGTACTTTTTAAGGAATATCAATCTGTTTTCGCGAATGCATTTTATTCAATTATTGTATAATTTTGTTGTTTTTAGATTTCGTACTTTCATTCACTGTTTGTATATTTTTAGTACAAGGTTGCCAATCAAGGTTGCCAATCAAGTGGAGAAGGCTTCCTCCAGGGCAAGACAAATGATGGGCTGTATCCGCAGAGGTTTCGTCAGCAGGAGACCTGAAGTTATGATGCCGTTGTACAGAGCCATGGTGAGGCCTCACTTAGAGTACTGCGTTCAGTTTTGGAGACCTCACTACCAAAAGGACGTGCTGAGAATCGAGTCGGTACAGCGAACAGCCACCAGGATGGTCTTGGGGCTCAAGGATCTCACGTATGAAGAAAGACTAAAGAAATTGCGGATGTACTCACTTGAGGAAAGAAGAGAATGGGGAGATATGATTGAAACGTATAAGTATATCACGGGGCACATCAAGTCAGAAGATGATATCTTCCGGCTCATGGGACCCTCGACCACCAGAGGGCATCTGCTGAAAATCAGGGGAGGGAAATTTCATGGCGACTTCAGGAAGTATTTCTTCACCGAGAGAGTTGTGGATCATTGGAACAGACTCCCACTCCAGGTGATAAAGGCCAGCAGCGTGACGGATTTTAAGAGAAAATGGGATACTCACGTGGGATCTTTAAGGGAGTAAACTCAGGGGGGGGGGATACTTGGAATGGGCAGACTTGGTGGGCTATAGCCCTTTTCTGCCGCTTTTTCTATGTTTCTATGTGAACCGCCTAGAACTATGAGGTAGGGCGGTATATAAAGATAAAATTATTATTATTAACTTCCTCCTACATATCATAAGATTGGTTTCCCATCTCAGCTCAATAAATGGCCATGTTCATTAAACATTAGTGTGTGCTAACTCCTGCCAGGCTCATACTATTCCCAAGGTTGTGATTACAGTTAGCCCTTGGTCCTAAGAGAATAAGGGGGGGAAGTCACAAAAGGGTGCCAAGCGTGTTAGTGTGTGCTAACCGCTAAAGATGCTCATTATATTCCTAAGAGCATCTTTAGAGGTTAGCACAATGTGGAGGAGGCGCGCTAATGTGCTTAATGCCCTTTCATGAATTACATAAGAATTGCCATACTGGGACAGACCGGAGGTCTATCAAGCCCAGTATCCTGGAGATAAATACATGGCTGTGCAGATGGTGTCATCAAGAGCATTTTGGCATCCAGGACTATGGCATGATTTTCCAAGGGCTGCTGAGCAGGGATGGTGTGCATTAGGGTTGTCCAGAAAAACCTAGGCCCTATTTTATAAAGGTGCGCTAAGCGTTTTAGCACAGATTTAGGGCGTGCTAAATCAAAGCGTGTGCTAACACGTCCATAAGATAACATGCATGCATTAATTAGCATTTAGCATGTGTTTAGCACATAGAAACATAGAAAATGACAGCAGAAAAGGGCCATAGCCCATCAAGTCTGCCCATACCAATGACTCACCCCCCTGCCTTTACTCCCCTAGAGATCCCACGTGAATATCCCGTGAATATCCCATTTTCTCTTAAAATCTGACACGCTGTTGGCCTCAATCACCTGCTGAGGTAGCTCGTTCCAATGATCGACCACCCTTTCGGTGAAGAAGTACTTCCTGGCATCACCATGAAACTTCCCTCCCCTGACTTTCAGCGAGTGACCTCTGGTGGTTGAAGGCCCTGTAAGACAGAAGATATCATCTTCCACCTCTATACGTCCCCCTCTCTCTTCGTTCCTCCAGTGAGTACAGCTGTAATTTATTTAGCCTTTCTTCATACGTTAGATCCCTGAGCCCCAAGACCATCCTGGTGGCCATTCGCTGAACCGACTCAATTCGCAACACATCCTCCACATGGTCTCCAAAATTGAACACAATACTCCAGATGAGGTCTTACCATGGATCTGTACAGCGGCATTATGACTTCAGGTCTTCTGCTAACAAAACCCCTACGGATGCAGCCAATCATTTGTCTTGCCTTGGAGGAAGCCTTCTCCATGTGATTGGCAGCCTTCATATCATCACTAATGATCACTCCTAAATCACGTTCCGCCGTGGTCCTGGCCAAGGTCTCACCATTTCGTATGTAAGTTCTGCATGGATTTTTTTTACCTAGGTGCATCACTTTACATTTTTTAGCATTGAAGCTTAGCTGCCAAGTCGATGACCACTGTGACCCCACAGTGCTAAGTGTGAAAAAAGATATAAATAAATCAAAAAAACACACTCTACCATTCACAACAATTGTCTCTATCCCTTGTCCAGGGGGCCAAAGTATCAAACGTCCATGTCCAGCAAAGCAAAAAATACCAACAGGAAGTACTTAGCTTCTCCGTGGAAACAAACAGCCAGCAGAGATCTTGGTTCGTCCGACAGGCCATTTCCCACTCTGTCAATTCAAGCTGCGCCGGATGATTTGGAGGGTCGCAGCGCAGTCCAGCCGTTCCTGAAGAAGGGAGTGTGCACCCCCGAAACGGAGTCCCGTAGGACGAACCAAGATCTCTGCTGGCTGTTTGTTTCCACGGAGAAGCTAAGTACTTCCTATTGGTATTTTTTGCTTTGCTGGACATGGACGTTTGACACTTTGGCCCCCTGGACAAGGGCTAGAGACAATTGTTGTGAATGGTAGAGTGTGTTTTTTTGATTTATTTATATCTTTTTTCACACTTAGCACTGTGGGGTGCACTTTATCACAAAAAACACGCAGGAGAGCCCGGGGATGTTTCACAGTTAACACTCTTCTGGGTGTAAGCCAAGTGACAGCCTGTACCGCTGGGAGTTTCCAGTGGGTGGCTGTGTGACTGAGGGCTCCCCCGTGTATACATAATAATTAATTATAGATTGTGTTGTGTAGCTCTGCCGATCTTGCTCTTGTCTCTCCCCCTTGTCTGGTTCTAGTTCTTGGGGTTTGGGAGGTTTTTCCTTTTTTCATTGATCTTTTCACCTCCCATTATTTTCGGGTTTTTGTGATTTTTCTATAGACTGTCTTTCCTGAAGACAAGATTCTCTATACGGCGTCATTGAATGATTGACATACAAATGGCAGCCCCCGATATTGGCACTAGACAAATGCCTATATTCTCAATAGTGCGTCTAACTTTAGGCGTGCTTTAGACGTCCGATTTAAGTGAATAATGATAGAGTTAAGGGTCTTAATAAGCGTTAATTGAGACTTAGACGAGGCTAGACGTTATCTAGATGTCCAGAGAAGATAGACACAGGACAGACGTCCAAGTAGAGCATAGTCACGAGAGAATCTCGGCCTTTATGTCATGTCTGTTTTATCGAAAAACAGCAATAAATCAGTACAGAAATAACACTAGAGTCTCAATATGCTTATTATAACAAGTGGGATCAGATTCATTAGAACCCCACTAATACAGTGTTACAACCACAAAAGAACAGGAAAACATTCAACCATCGTCAAATAATGATAAAAAGATATTCTATGAAAAAAATCTAGCAGCGTTTTATTAAATGAACCTTCAATATCTGCACTTTATTGTGGAAAATGACAGAAATTTAACATACTTCACTAATAAAACATGTACAGTTTGCTGTTGTCATTTATCAATGACATTCCGAACATTCAAGCATTCAATGTCTTTTTGAGATAGGCAGGATAAAGCCTGCAAAGCTGTTCAACTCCTTGCAACAAGGCCTCACACTGCACTGAGCGCAGCATGAGGCCTTGTTGCAAGGAGCTGAACAGCGTGGGACAGACACATGGGATCTCTTAGGGAGAGGAGGAGATAGTTGATACTGCAGATAGGCAGACTGGATGGACCATTTGATCTTTATCTGTTGCCATATTTCTACAGTATGTTTACAATAATGGCAAAAAACAAAAAAAACTTGTGGAGGATTGATGTCCAAGTTGATGGCTTTATTAAAACAAATAAGTAATCCACATAAATACATCTAGGGCCAAAACCTCTAGAAACATTTGGACCCTACACGGTTCATGTTTCGACAAAATTCTTCAGGGGTCCCTACATGTCCTAAAAATGAACTTGTGGATTAAAACAATAGTCTCTGCGCAAGACCGACACACTCAAACTGACAGGAAATCGTGCTCCAAGCTCGCCAGAAACCCCCAAACATCACCGGCAACTCCCCACCTTGTAAGGTCACCTCCCCGCCGAACCCCCCCCAGACTTCCCCTCCTCCATCCCCCAGGACTCCCCTACTTTATAATGGTGGCTGGATGGAGGCATCCTTCCTATCTCCAAACGGTTGGCCTGCCTTCGCAAGAATAGCGGGTCTTCCCCTTCCTGGTGCATCATGGGATGCACCAGGGAGGGGCCTTAGGCCTTGATTGGCCTAGGTGCTTAAGGCCCCTCTCACAGTGCATTCTGGGATGCACTGGGAGTGGCCTATGATTCCAATTGGCCAGATCCCTTAGCACTACCTTCTCTACCACCTTACCCAAAAAAGGTATAACCAAAATTGGGTGACAGCTCGAGACTCAATAAATCAAAATCACCTCGTTTCAACAAAGGTTTTAGAGTAGCCTGTTTACATAAAAATGTAAATTCCCAAGACTGCAGAGATTTATTAACCATCATTGTCAAGAAATAGGCAACCTCCATTGTTAATTGCCGTATCACTCCTAAGAACAACCATTTAGAAGAGAGCAGGTGGGGGTAACTCCCTACACAATATTCTGAACTCATTTTCAGTAGTTTACTCAAACATAGCTCAGCATACATCATTCAAATTCCCCATATACCAGTCACAATATAACTAATCTTGATTCCTCAGATTCTCCATTTTACATTTTAGGAAATTTGCTTAAAACATCAGTATCTAACTTCTCACTTTCCATCAACTCCTTATGCTCTTCAATCAAAAACCTGAATGTCTGATATGACTCCTCTAGTTTATCAAATGTCCCTTCTACCTGCTTTTCTGGTGACTAAGACTGTGGTAGACTCCAATGAAAAGTAGCTTTCTTATAAAATATATGAAGCCTGTTTTAACACGTTGGAAGAAGCATAGCCTAATTGTTTCTTAAAATCTCATTTAATCTTGGATCTCAACATGGTGGTCTTAAATTATCTATTTCTTCTTTGTCTAGGTATCATTTGTTGTATCCTATTGTTTCACTTTAATTTTGATCACTTTGCTGTACAAGTGTATTGTTCGATTGTATTGCAAAAACTTATAAATTAAAATTAAAATAAATCAAAAAGATGGTTTAAAACATTTCCAATAAAGCAAGCATTAATAAAAAGTTACTTAATAAAAGATGTATAGACAATTTGCTGACAAACTTATGATGATATCAAATTAGTTAATTTGATTCATATTCTTCTGCACCCAAGTACTTGATTTGGTTATCTTATTATTATTTTGCTGAACTTTTTGTATAACATTTATGTACAATGCCCATATATTACTGGAAGAACAGAAGACATACAAATAAGAAAAATCTATAAAATAAAATAAAAAAAAAATGCCAGCAAGGATATGGCAGCCTCAAAACACCAGCTCCGACACATTAGAGGAAAGGCCCTGCTGGAATTGGCCACAAGCAGCTTGTTTTGAGGCTGCCTCCTGCTTACAGGCTGCACTTTGGGTACGGAAGGGAGACAGGGAGGGAGTTTGCGGCTCAGGACGCCACCTATTTCTGCCACTTTGGGGCTTGAGGGAAGGAGAGAGTAGGGTTTTGTGGCTCAGGACCACTGCCACGCTGGTGCTTCAAGGCACATGGGAGGGAATTGAGACTGTGTTAGACAAGGTTTCCAACAGACTCTGAATTAACCAGAAAAACAGTTATCCGGTATCCATCAATCCCCGTGGGTGTCGGATAGCTGAAATTCTACTGTAAATCAGTTCCTTAAGGTGAGTCTGCTAATCAATTACAGAAGTCAATAGTCAGTTATGTGACAGTACCCTCCAGATAGGTGAAGCAAAGAGGCAATGGATGGGACAGGGGACGTGCAAACACTTACATACTAACCTTTTAATATATTATCAGTTATGCACATAATTGACAATATAAACAAACATTTAGGTGCAAGCATTTGTACCAGCCTTTGACATGGCATAAGCAGTCATGCCTGAAGTTAAGTGTGTCAATTCTGACTTCCTAGTATTCTACAGCATTTATGCATGTAATTGCCGACAAAGAATTCATGCTAAGCACTCATTATCCTACTGCCTAACTTTATGTTTATGCTCATTTTCTTAGTAGCTGACCTATAGAATTACCCTTTATATTCTTAACCTAAAGCTAAGATAGTGGTCAATGAGGTAAAGATGTTCTAATTCTTAGCAAGAAATTTACCTCTTCCATTCCACTCTTTCTTCCCGCACACTGTGCTTAACAGCTTCTCTCTACTCTTTCATCCGCTGCCTTACCCCCAGTTTCTGCCAGCAGTCGTCAATGCAGTTTTCCCATTTAACATAAGAACTTAAGAATTGCCGTTGCTGGGTCAGACCAGTGGTCCATTGCGCCCAGCAGTCCGCTCACGCGGCAGCCCCTAGGTCAAAGACCAGTGTCCTAACTGAGGCTAGCCTTACCTGCGTATGTTCTGGTTCAGCAGGAACCTGTCTAACTTTATCTTGAATCCCTATAACAGCCCTAAAACTCTTTCCCCACCATTAAACCTACCCCCTACCTTTTTACGACACATTCCTCTCTTTCCTTGCTCTCGTTCTAATTACTTCCTCTTCCCCACTTCCCCAGGCTCTCTTCTTTCACTACCCCTGGTGCCCTTCCTTCCTTCATGCCCCTTACTCAACCCTTCTCTTTCCTCTTAAAATGCTCAACATCTATAATCCCTCATCCTCTCCCATCCATCTCTTGCCCAATTAGTCTGCCTCCATCACCCCTTGCAGGCTAATTCTCTGGGTTTTCTACACAAGGTCACTACAACACTGCCTTTAATACCTCTTTCTACCTTCCATGATTCTAAGAACATAAGAATAGTCTTATTGAGTCAGACCAATTGTCCATCAAGCCCAGTAGCCCGTTCTCACAGTGGCCAATCCAGGTCCCTAGTACCTGGTCAAAACCCAAGAAGTAGCAATATTCCATGTTATCAATCCAGGGCAAGCAGTGGCTTCCCCCATGTTTTTCTCAACAACAGGCTATGGACTTTTCCTCCAGAAAATTGTCCAAACCTTTCTCTGCATTTCTATCTTAAGGCAGGGGTTCAACAGCAGTTTACAGAAAGATCTATAGAATTATGGGTGGAGTGGGTAGGATAAATGCGAATTGAATACTCTTTCAAAAAATACAAAGACCAGAGGATATGCCATTTATTGGGTACCAAATGTAAACTGGAGAAAATATATTTTTACGGCATACAACGTTAAACTCTGGAATTCATTGCCAAAAAAAAAAATTGGTAAAAGCAGCAAGCATAGATGAGATTAAAACTGCAGAAGTTCCTAGAAGGAAAGTTTATTTAAGAACCAAGTAGACTCTGGTAAACTAAGTGAAAACCATGCATAAGCAGCATGGGATCTTTACTTTCTGGGATCCTGCCAAGTGCTTGTGACTTGGATTTTCCAATGTTAAAAAGAGAACATTGGGCTTGATGGAATTTTGAACTGATCCAGCATGGTAGTCTTTATGCTAATTTTGGGCTCATGGTGAGTTCAATGGTGGCAGCATTGAATACAGCATGCCTGCGGCAGAGAAGAAAGAAATTCATGACAGTGGCAGCAGCTTTGGCAGATTTTAAAAGGTTGCAGCAGCAGGTGGTGTTGCCTAGACAAAAAATGAGCTATTAATGGTTCTCAAGCATAAGGTAGTACTATGATGGAATCTGAAAAACAGAGGGGAGAGGAGGGTAATGACAACATCAATGGTGCAAGGATCTTAGACACAGCTGAAAGATAATCTAACCTACACAGAGAGTTTTTCACACAAATGTAAAAACATTAAAAATGGAGCACACAATAGCCCAATCTGCCAGAGTCTGAACTTGGTAAATGGGATGGACTGGAAACTAGGAAGAAGGAACGACCTATGGAAAACACAGCAAACAGAGGTAAAAAAAAAAGGGGGAGGGGGAGGGAAGAGATTATGGAAATAAATTGGAGGAGTAACAGAAAGACTAGTCGGAAAGGACTAGGGAATAAAGAGTAAATGGTTTTAAGAATACAGTCAAAATCTGGCTTTTAGTGAATACCCTCTACAAGGAGAGGATACATTGTTTTCTGCAAATAAAGAAATAAGCAAACAAGCAGCATGATAGGCATTCTGACTTACTGAGGCACACCTCTCTCAGTCTGAGACAATATTTCAATTTAATTAAGGCGCTGCGTGAATCAGACATTAAATTCTGAAATGAACTAAAATCACTTTGGAATTGTGTATTAACTTCCAGTTTCTGGGTTTCGCTTCAGATGTTACATTCCATATGCTCTGTTACATATAAAGCAGAAGTTTTTCTTCTATTTGAGTCTTTATGCAATTATTCAGTGTTTAGAGCTAATTATTTGTTCTTTTTAATTAGTAAGGAAAACTATCGCTTCTCGGAGGAAGGCATAATCCCCTGATCAAGTTGGCATACAGATTCTGGCAAAGCAGGAAGCACAGCTACAGAACTAGAAATATGCTGCCTATTTTGGTAGACGTATGGTTCTCATTTCTACCTTACCCTTTTTTTTTGGTTTGTTTTAAAAATATTTCAGCATATTATATTATTTCCAATCTATCAGCATTTTAGAGACTGATGCACAGCAGACTAAAGCAATAACAAGCAATATAAACTAGATAAATGTATCATCAGAGTATGCTTGAAGTTCCTAGATGAAATCAAGGACTGCTTTATGAAGCAGCTGGTTCAGGAACCAACAAGAGGGAAAACAATTCTAGATCTAGATCAGGGATCCAAAGTCCCTCCTTGAGGGCTGCAATCCAGTCGGGTTTTCATGATTTCCCCAATGAATATGCATTGAAAGCAGTGCATGCATATAGATCTCATGCATATTCATTGGGGAAATCCTGAAAACCCGACTGGATTGCGGCCCTTAAGGAGGGACTTTGAGACCCCTGATCTAGATCTTAGTGGACCGCATGATCTGGTACAAGAGTTAACAGTAATGGGGCCATTTGACAATAGTAAAAATAGCATGACTAGATTTGATTTAGAAACTGGGAGTGAGTACACACAGGAAATACAATGCTTTACATAGGAGACTATAAAATGGGGAAAATGATTTAAAAAAATACAACTTAGAGGAGCCACTGCAAAAGGTTAAATATTTACATCAGGCATGATGCTATTCAAAAATGCCATTGTAGAAGCTCAAACCAGATATATTCCATATATTTTAAAAAAATGGAAGAAAAAAGCAAACGACAACCAACATGCTTAAAAATGGAAGTAAAGGAGGCTGTTAGAGCTAAGAAAACATCTTTTGCAAAATGGAAGAAGGAATATCTGACTAAAGATAACAGGAAACAGCATAAGAAATGGCAAGCCAAATGCAAAGAGTTCTAAGGAAGGTAAACAAACTTTGAAAAGAAGATTGCCTTAGAGGCAAAAAAAAAAACCAAATAAAAATCTTTAAGTATATTAGAAGCAAGAAGCAGATAAAAGAAACAGTTGAACCGCTAGATGACCGAGGGGGTAAAAGGGGCACTTGGGGACAGTGGCGTAGTGATACTGAGAGGCGCCCCTCCCCCATCCTCATTTCTGCCCCCTCCCTGCTCCTTCCCTGCTCCAGCCTGCCAAGCGCCCCCCTCCCTTTCCTTTTTCCCGTACTTCTAGTTGAAGTTGCTGCTAGAGGCGATCAACAATGTGCTCCCCGCGACCATGTCTGCTCTCCTTCTGTCATCACTTCCTATACACCGGCACCAGGAAATGACATCAGCGGGAGAGCTGACGGGGTCACAAAGAACACGTCGACTGCTGCGAACAACAACTTCAACTAGAGGTATGGGGAAAGGAAGGGGCGCATGAATGGAGGGGAGGAATGGAAGAGGTGGGAGGTGGGCGGAGAGGAGAAGGGGTGCCGGCGCCCCCATCAACTTGGCACTCAGGACAGACTGCCTCCCCCCCTCCTTACTGCTCCACTGCTCAGGGAGGACAAGACCATAGCAGACAGACTAAATGAATTCTCTGCTTCAGTCTTCATCGAGGAAGATATGGGGGGGAGATACCATTACTAGAAATGATGATGAGTCTGAAAAACTGAAACATATCTCTGTAAATTTGGAAGATGTAATGGGGCAATTTAACATATTAAAGAGCGACAATCACCCGGACTGGATGGCATACATCACAGAGTAGAGAGAGAGAACTAAAAAAGGAACTTGCCGACTTATATATATATATATATATATATATATATATATTACATATTTTTTATTTTTTCCTGGATGGATAAGACTTTCTTTTACTTTATTGCATTGTCAAGATTTATGCTTGTAAAATTGTAAATTTGAATAAACAAAATAAATAAATAAATAAAATCAAGCATGGCATTACAAGATTGGAGGGCTCTAAGGTTATATAGAAAATTATAGACCAGTAAACTTGACATTTGTGCCAAGCTAAATGATAAAGTCTATTAAAAAGAACAAAATTATGAAGCATATACATAAGACATGGATTAATGGATTTAACCAATGACCTCTTTTACAAAGCCGCACAGCAACAGCCCCGAAGCCCTTTAAATCTCTATGGGCTTTGGGGCCATTAGCGCAGCGCGGCTTTGTAAAAGAGGCCACAAGATAAATTTTGCCTCACCAGTCTACAATTTTTGTTTCATGCGTATAAAGGTAAGCCAATTGATATTGTCTATTTGGATTTCTAAAAGGCATTTGACAAAGTACTTCATCAACAACCCCTGAGGAAATGAGAAAATGTCATGGGATAGTAGACAGTGTCCTATTGTGGAATAAGAACTGGTTAAAAGAAAGAATAGGGAGTAGGGTTAAATGATTCATATTTTCAATGGAGAAAGGGTAAATAGTGGGGTTACTAGGGGATCTGTCTTGGGACCACTGCTTTTCAACATATTTATAAATGATCTGGAAATGCGAATAATGATCCAGGTAATCAAACTTGCTGAGAACACAAAGGGCTCCTTTTACAAAGCGGCAGTTTTAGTGCACGTACCGGATTAGCGCGTGCTAGCCAAAAATCTACCGCCTGCTGAAAAAGGAGGCGGAAGCGGCTAGCGTGCGCGGCAATTTAGCGCGCACTATTCCGCACGTTAAGGCCCTAGCGCGGCTTTGTAAAAGGAGCCCAAAGTTATTCAAATGTGTTAAATCACAAGAGAATTGTAAAAAATTTCAAAAGGATCTTACAAAACTGGAAATCTAAATGGCAGATGACATTTAATTTGAGCAAGTGTAAGCTGAGGCATGTAGGGAAGTGGAATTCAAATTATAAATAAGGCTCCACGTTAGGAGTTCATTGCCCAGGAAAAGGATTTAGGTGCTTTCGTTGATAATACATTGAAACCCTCTGCTCAGTGCACAGGGGTGGCTAAGAAAGCTAAATTAAATGCTAGAAATTACTACAAAAGGAATGGAGTACAAAAATAAGAATATAATGATGACTTTGTATCGTGGTGCAACCATACCTCAAATTTTGTTTGCAATTTTGGTCATAGCATCTCAAAAAGATATAGTGCAATTAGAAAAGATACCGTAAAGGGCTACGAAAATGATAAAGGGGATGGATGACTTGACTATGAGGACAGTTTATAGAGAATTGGGATATTCAGCTTGGAAAAGAGATGCTGAACAGAATAAAATACATAATGGAATGGGTTGATGTAAATCGCTTGTTTACTCTTTCAAAAAAAATACAGACTAGAGGGCAAGTAATAAAGCTAAGCAGTAAAGTTAAAACAAATCAAAATATTTCATAACTCAATGTATAATTAAACTGTGGGATCCTTTGCTCGAGAATGTGGTAAAAGCAATTAGCAGGGTTTAAAAAAAGGTTTAGACAAGTTGCTAAAAGCTAAGGCCATAAACCATTATTAAGATGGGCTTGGAAAATCCACTGCTTATTCCTGGGATAAGATGCATAAAGTCTGTTTCACTCTTTTGAGTTCTTGCCAGGCACTTGTGATCTGGCTTGGCCATTGCTAGAAAGAGGATATGGGGCTTAACTGACCTTTGCTTTGTCCCAGTATGGCAATGTTTATGTTCTTATGTATGAAATGATGTCCTCCAAGAACACCGCTTCTGTTATTTTCACCAAACTGCCCTATCAGAACTACTCATGGTTCAGAGTAGAAGTTGGGCTTTCTTTTACTTTTTCTTGCTTTTGATGTTTATATACTGTCCATTTGAAAGTCAGATCTGTTTGAAATGTCTGCATGCAAAGTCAATTAGAGGTTTACTTGAGCCCATCCATTTGGCTGTACTATGACCTCTTCTAAGCACAGAGTGATGTATTGCAGTACTGTCAAGGATCTTAAGGGAGAAGAAAATGAAGTAGATCATATTCCATTGCAATATCTACTTGCGGTTTCTGAAAGGATTAGATAAAAATGCATATCTCTGAAAATAATAGAAACCTGTCAAAAAATAACTGCTAGATAGCAGCCCACAAGATAAGGCATCTTGTTTTGAAAATCATAGCAGCAAGGAACTCAAACATCATAAAAACATTTTAAGGGGGAAAAAAAATAATTTTTTTTCAAAGTTCCTAATCATTGGCCTCGCATATACCACTACTACTACCATATTTATTTCTATAGTGCTTTTATACGTATGCAGCGCTGTACATTAAACATGTAAAAGACAATCCCTGCTCAATAGAGCTTACAATCTAATTAGACTTGGTGTAGCATATATTGTACCTTGTTGATTACAGACCGATTCAAAGAGCCCTGAATTCAAGGGACTAAGGAATGAAGTCATTGGTGCTACTCTCCATCAGAATGTGCCCTGAAAACAGCCAAAGCCTAAGATACTGATGTTGCTACCCCTCCTCCTAGAACAATCTTATGGGGGCTAATGATGTCAACAGTGGGGACCAATCATAACCTGCCACATTTCTATGCTGTGGAAAACATTAAGGATTAAATTCAGTAAATGTCACCCAAATTTTGGCACTAAAAAATGAAATTTTGATTGCTATAAACGGTATTTTGAGTTGGGCACTGTTTATAGAACAGCATATAGGTCAGGATCCATGTCCAACTTTTAGGCATGAGGATTTACACCAATTGAACCCTGGTATAAATCTCAGGGAAATCTTAAGTGAATGCCCCTTACCTGCCCATGCCTCTCCCATGAATATCTTCCCTTTTTAGTTGTACGCTAAAGAATTTATGTGCACATCGTCATAAAACAGCACTTAGAAAGATGCATGTGTAATGTATTTTATTGAAAACTTATTTATAGCTCACCTTTATCCAAGGTGGGGAACATAAAAAGTAAATCTGAATTGTTCCAAATTAGTACCACTAATTCAGGGCTCCTTTTACTAAGGTGCACTAGCGTTTTTAGCACGGGGTTAGCACGTGCTACATTGCCACGTGTGCTAGACGTTAACACCTCCACAGAGCTTGTGTTAGCATTTTCCGCGTAGCGCGGGGTTAGCGCACGTGGCAATGTAGCGCACGCTAAAAACGCTAGTGTACCTTAGTAAAAGGAGCCCTAAATGCAGTGGCCGCGGCTCGAAGCATCCAGAAATGCCTGGATGTCACCATGATGTCATACGCATGTGTGATGTCATCATGTCGATGTCCACGCATGGGCGAAGACCCTCCAGATGAGCCCTGAGATACCAGTGGGGGTGCCAGCAGGGAAGAGGGCCAGAGAGAAGAGGAACTGGTGCCGGCTGATTGCCTATAGGATGTGCCTCTCCTCCTCTCCAGTGTGCCACGGCACGCCTGAAATCTCAGGAGGCACACTAGTGTGTCGCAGCACACAGTTTGTGATACACTGGAAAAACTGTTAGCCCTCAATTATTGGCACTAATAGGTGTGTTAATTAAATTGCACACCTAAATTTGGGTACATAATTTTAAGCACCTTTTTATAGAATTCCCCTGCATGTCCACTGCTTCCTGCTCAACCTTCATGGAACGGTATTGTCAAAATCTTAATCTATCATCAATGCTTCAGAACAGGGGTAGGGAACTCCGGTCCTTGAGAGCCGTATTCCAGTCATGTTTTCAGGATTTCCCCAATGAATATGCATGAGATTTCCCCAATGAATATGGCATGAGATCTATTTGCATGCACTGCTTTCAATATATATTCATTGGGGAAATCCTGAAAACCCAACTGGAATATGGCTCTCGAGGACCAGAGTTCCCTATCCCTGCTCTTGAGATTTACTCTTTTTTTTCCTTACAATTTTCCCCTGTTTCAAGCTGGAATGTAGGTTTTTCTTTTTGTTTTAATCAGCTAATTCAGGGGTAGGGAACTCCGGACCTCGAGAGCCGTATTCCAGTCGGGTTTTCAGGATTTCCCCAATGAATATGCATGAGATCTATTTGCATGCACTGCTTTCAATGCATATTCATTGGGGAAATCCTAAAAACCCGACTGGAATACGGCTCTCGAGGACCGGAGTTCCCTGTCCCTGAGCTAATTGGTCGCGTACATAATTGCACTGGAATTTTCAGAACTGTGTAGATGTTTTTACTGGATACTTCTGAAGAAGGAACTCTGTGGATGTCAACATATAAAGAACGCATGTGGGTACCAAGACTTGTGTTTTCCCTCTTTAACTACAAGCTTCTTTATAGCGTTATTACTTTTGAGAATATTTAACAAGTTTATGTAGTTGGAAGTAGTAATAAATGTTTTAAATTATATAACTAAATAGAGTTTAAAAGGATTTGCATAACAGAATCTCAGCACACACATGTAAACTAAACTAAAACTTAGGACTCCTTTTATTAACAACAACTTTATTCTTCTATACCGCCATAATCGTGAGACTTCTAGGCAGCTTACATTGAAGAGAGCTGGACAGTCAGTGAATTACAGTATGCAGAATCTTTAAATACAGCGAATTACAATATACAGATTGTTAAAAAATTTCAGACTTATACGCAGGGGTGAACATGTTAGAAATAATAGAATTTGATTTAGTGTTTGGTGTAGTTACTGTACTTTAGGTGATATATCTGTCGAATAAGGCAGTTTTTATGACTTTTCTAAAAGTGTCGTAGGTCAGTCTAGCTCAGTGGTCTCAAACGCAAACTCTTCGCAGGGCCACATTTTGGATTTTTAGGTGCTTGGAGGGCCTCAGAAAAAATAGTTAATGTCTTATTAAAGAAATGACAATTTTGCATGAGGTAAAACTCTTTATAGTTTATAAATCTTTCCTTTTGGCTAAGTCTTAATAATAATATTGTAATTTATAGCTAAAGAGACTTTTATTTTACTTTTGTGATTATGATAAACATACCGAGGGCCTCAAAATAGTACCTGGTGGGCCGCATGTGGCCCCCGGGTTTGAGACCACTGGTCTAGTCAGTGTTGTTTGTTTGCTTGGTACATAAAGGTTCTATCCAGGAAGGATTTGTATTTAATGTCAGTAATGCTTGGATATGCAAATAGATTGCAGTTTCTGGTTTGTCTTGTATGGCTGTATAGTACGAAGTAAGGTAGCAGGTTGGGTAGGAGCTAGTCCCCAAACCAGCTTGAAACTTATGCAGGAGAACTTGAATATTATTTGTGCCTCCATAGGACAACTAAGGAGCTTTAGGGCCTTAATGTGCAGAATAGTGCGTACTAAATTGACCCGTGAACTAGACCTTAATGCCAGCATTGAGCTGGCATTATTCTAGAAGCATACCGCGCGGTGTAGCATGCGGTAATTTTGTGCGTGCGCTAAAAACGCTAGAGCACCTTAGTAAAAGGAGCCCTTAGTTTTATAGACCGGGTCATCAACCATGATCAAAGCTATATCTTTGTAGAATTCAGCTTTTAAACATTTAAAATTTAGCTTTTATGATTTCTTTTCCAAAACCCCTCTCTCTTTTCTATTAATCATCATACCTGTTTAAAGGAAGTCAGTAGGATGCATTTCTCTTTCCAGAATGTTTCCTCCAGAGGTTGCTAGAAAAGTCTGGCTCAATTCTGTTTTCCCATACTTAGGGCTCCTTTTACTAAGGTGCGCTAGCGTTTTTAGTGCGCGCTAACCCCACGCTACACGAAAAATACTTACGAAAGCTCTACAGAGGCGTTAGCGTATAGCACATGTGGCAAAGAAGCGTGCACTAAAACCGATAGCACACCTTAGTAAAAGGAGCCCTAAATGTTCCAGAAGCCTCTTGAGGAAACAATACGAGTAGGGACAAGAAACTCTTACTAACCAACATATAATAGAAACCTTGCTTTGTAACTGGTGACGCCATTATGGAAAATGTATAATGTACTGTAGCCTCTTCCCTTCTGTACTAGTGAAATATTCTTCTTCACTTTAGCTATAAATATTTTCCCCATAATACTGCATGAGCCTCTCATTTTGTAAATTGCCTTGAACCTGTTCAGAAAAAGTGCGATTAAGAAATCCTGATTAGATTGGTACAACAAAATATCCTAAAAAGCATTAAGGCTGGCAGAGCACCAAGTTCTTCATCATCTACCTGACTATTCCTTACAGCCTCTTTTGACTAACAAAAATAAATAAAGATTAGATTTTATTGATGAGCAATATAAAGAAATTAGTTTAATGCAGACTTTAAGAGATCAATCTACCTGCTTTAAATATCAGCAGCAGTAGAAAAACAACTGCTTTTACATACAAGCAGCAGCGAGACCTACCGCAACCACCAAGAGCCCACAGACCCGATCCTGCAAGGAGTGTGAACTCCTCCCCCTGCAGTCCATTGGAGAGATCAATCTGCCTGCTTTTAAATATCAGCAGCAGTGGAGATCAACTGCTTTTACACCTAAGCAGCAACGAGACCAGCCACAACCACCGAGAGCACACAGACCCGATCCTACCAAGAGTGTGAACTCTTCCCCCCATGCAATCCGCTAAGAAGATCAACTGTCGGCTCCGGGCGGCTTTCCCGCGGAGGAGAGAATCCTGCATTCACCGTGGGCCTCATCTGGGGCAGCCTCCTTGGAGCGGCTGGGGCACGGGCAGTGTGTCTGGGAGGGAATGCATGGATGGGAGAACATCGCAGGGGAGGAGACATAGGCATCCTGGGACTGTCTGCCAAGTCTCTTCCCTGAAGAAGCCCTTTCTGGAAACGTCAATCGCTCCTCCTAAACTTACTTGCTCCACTTCATCACTGACGCTGAAACCGTGGATTGAAGACAAAGTTTTATTTTATTTTTCTTTCCAGCTTATGATTTATCTTTAATCTTATCTATTGTTTTGCCTTTTGTCTTTGTTTTGTTCTATTTCTATCATTTAAATTTCACCAGAATTCTACTGTTCAACGGCTCCCCCTTCTGCTTCTATTCCTTTCTCTCCTCTCTTCTACCTTCCAAAGTATTTAGATCAATGCTGTCTTGTTAAAATGTTTATTTTATTTTTATTTTTCCTCTAACTCTACTTTTCACTTCTCTATTACCCTCCAGGTACTTTAGTTAGATTGTGAGCCTTCGGGACAGTAAGGGAATTTTTCAAGTACCTTTCTTATTTCTAATCTTAATGTATATTTTCTGTAAACCGCTTAGAACCTAACGGATGTAGCGGTATATAAGAAATAAATTACATTACATTACATTACATTACTTCAAGTAAGATGTCAAGTCTGTGTCAAGAAGTCATGTATAGTTTTATACATCAATGGTAAGGTTTTTTTTTAAAAAATACGGAAATAAACTAGCAGTATCTAGGAAAAAGTTCTGAATCTTCTTGAAAAGGCCGATTTTATTCTGAAATTTTTTGTTTTTATATATAATTTTCACAGTTTAATAAGAGAGTTAGGGGGGGAAATTCAATAAATGACACCCAAAGTTAAGCTCTGGGATGAACCACACCATGCTTGCATTCTGTAAAGGGCAGTCTGCGCAGAACCACCTTTGCAGAACCCTGCATAGCATGCATTTACCCCCAAATTCTATAAAGCCTGCCTAGGGTTAGGTGCCTACATTGGTGTGCCTAGCCAGTGTAAGCATCTAAATTAATTAATAGGCTTAATCAGCACAAATAATTGGCACTTAACCCATAATTAATATTAATTGAAGTTAACCGAATGTTAAATGTACAACGGAGACAGTCCAAACTACCTGAATAACCGCCTCATCCACAACACCGCAACCAGACATAGGAAAACTCACACCCCATTCTCATACCCCCCAATTAAGGAGGTCAAACGGAAAAAACTATATGATGGCCTCCTGGCCACTCAAGCAGCCAAACTAGACAACCAAATCGCCAATCTACTGACGGCATCCCTCGACTACAAGTCTTTTAGAAAAGAAATAAAGACCATACTCTTCAAGAAAACTCTGAAAAAAGTCTCAAACTCCACGTCTCACTAAAGCCAACTACCCCAAACAAATAACCTTACCTATTTCTTACTCTGTTTGAAAATGAATGATTTTTTTTTTTTTTTAAGTTCTTGTTGTAATACATCTTGGATAATTCTTTTGTAATCCACCTTGAACTGCAAGGTAATGGCGGAATAGAAATCCCTAATGTAATGTAATATAATATAACTTGGTAGGCACAATTCTATAAAAGTTAGTTACCTTGTCCAAAGTGCCTATCTAAAAGCAGGTGTGGTTAGGGGATAGATCTAGAGTGTTTTTTGTTTTAGTTATAGGTACCAATTATACAATAGGTACCCTACCGTTATCTAACCAGTTAATCAGGACACATGGTTTCTAAAAAAAAAAAAAAAAAAAAAAACAACAACAAAAAAAAACCAAACCCTAAGGCAGGCCACCTACACTGTAAAAGTCAGTCATGGGTGCAGGGAGACACAACACACAAGGCTGGGTGTGGTTTCACCCGGAAGCGGCAGCTGAGCTGATCAAAGCAAGAAAATCTCCCTGCCATGATCAGTTGAGCGGCCATGGCAGGGAACCCCACGCTGTGAAATTGGCCATCATGAAGGATGCCCACTCCCTCCTACTGCCACCTCTGAACCCCTGGTCAATTCCCCTGGCAGGAGGGATGCCCACTCCCTCATGCTGGAACCGCTGATGCCCCCTCCCCAGACAAATCCTCCGGCAGGAAGGATGCCAACTCCCTCATTCATTTTCGCTTCAATTTTTTTTTTCATCTGATGATCTATCCAGACAGGCCCTACTATCATATTTAAACACCACTGGCATTTTCCACATTCAGTGTGAGAGTATATTTGATCTCTCTCAACCTTTTTCTCATCTTAGGATTGTAAAATATTCTCTCAGTGTTTTTCCTCTCTGATATGCTATAACAGGAAATTCATCAAAACATGGATATAACTGCAGAACATTCCAATGGCTTCTCATTAGTTCCACTAGACAGTAAGCCCCATTTGAAAATGGTAACACACAGACCAGTTGGTCAATTTCAGACTTATTTTGTTCTCGTAAAATAAATTCCCTCTGTGCATAGCGTGCAGCAAAAATGCTTGTTTTATTGCTTTTTGGGGATATCTTAGAGAATTCTCCTTTGAAGTTCTTTAGCTTTTCCAGAAATTGATCTTGTGTGGTTCAAATTCTTCTCAATCTAATAATTTGGCTTATAGGTTGCTTAAATTTCAGCCAGTATGGATGATGACTGGAAAAGTATAGTAAACTGTTTCGCTCTACTTCCTTTCTGTACAAAGTTGTACAGAGTACCCCTTCATCCTTATAGATCAAAACATCCAGAAATTCAATATATTCTTTATGCGTCTTTTTTTTTTTTTTTTGATGATCCTGATGAAAGCTTTATTTGAAAAAAGGTGCAGATAAATTAAAAAATAAAACACAATATAACACTCTAAAACACAGTACAAAGTATGGGCCATGGACGTGCATGGGACGTAGAGTCCATTTATCTTAAAAGTTAGGCAGTCTTGATTTGTTTCCAAAGGAGGTTTCCTCATCGACTTAGTTATGTATCTATGCATCTTATAGCTAAACTGCAGATGTAGGTCCAATGCATTCAACTATTCCATCAACACTGTAGTAAAAATTATTTTTTCTAATTTCTATGTCTGAGATTTTCATCAAGAATTCCGTTGATATTCTCTGAGGTTATCTCTCTTCTCCAGAGCATTGAAAATCATCCTCATAGCCCCATCCTGAGGAATCAATGTATATAATGATGTAATATCCATAATCACCATCATGATAGTTTCTGGCACATTTGTAAGATTTTTTAATAGCCTAATCAGTATATTTCAAATAGGATCCAACTTCCACAGCTTCCTTACATAGAAATACATCTACAAATTTAGATAAAGGCTCCGGAATTGAGTTTTGTGTTGAAATAATTGGTTGTCCAGGTGGGTTTTTAAGGTCTTGTGAATCTTTGAAAAAAATAAATCTTAGGTGTTTTAGGATGATATTCCTGCAGAAGTTCTGCTTCCTTTTATGTAAACATTCCTGTTTTTAGATTTGGAGACATGATTTAATCAATAACTACATGTAATCTGAGCAGGATCTTCCATAAGTATTTTATATGATTCCACTGCCTCCAATAGATGTAATGTTATACATTTGTTTTGATAGGACAGTTACCCCTCCTTTATCTGCTCTCATAATTAGCATACCATCCATTGAAGCCAGATTCTTAAGCATATTATTTTTTTTTTCTTTATTTATAAATTTTGAATACATTTACAATATCCAATAATTCCAAAGGAAAAAAGGATAAATACATAAATCAATACATAATCAAACCATACATACATAATTCATTATAAGCCCACATTAATGGGGAGCACATATTGCTATTTCTAATCAAATAAATTCAGGAAAATAAAGGACCTGTTCCCTTTAAATCCAGAACATTTAATTTCTATATCAATGCCTATAAGATACAAAGAACACAGAATCTTATTAGATACTTGGAAAACATTAAGATACATAAATAATCTGACACCAGAACCAATTGCTAAATCCCTAAATCAATCAATATGGGTAAACTCCAGGATCAGAATTGGCGGATTTAAAATCGTCTGGAAACAATGGATAACTGCAGGAATAAGAACATTAAATGACGTCATATCAGAAGGTTCCTTGCTTAGTTTTTCACAATTGCAAAATAAATTTAGACTAAATAAAACACAATTTTTTAAATGGATGCAATTGAAGCAAGCCATTCAGGTAGGGTTCCCTGAATGGAAAATTCTCAATACTCAATATAGTTTGCAAGTTTTATGTTTCCAGACGGATTTCTTGGGTCACCAAGCCGCAAAATGGTATAAATTAATAAATGGATTTCTAAATAAAAAAAAGAAAACTGGACTTAGGGATATTTGGAGCATTGAGATTGGACAGACAATTTCTGCATCTCAATGGCCAAAATTCTGGTCCTGGAGATTAAGATTAACAAAGTCAGCATCTATGAGTCAAACATGGTTATTTTTATTACATAGAGTGTTATGGACCCCGACGCGCTTGCAAAAGATAGATAATACTAGATCTAATAGATGTTGGCATTGTAAAATAGAAGTAGGGACATTGGATCATTTAATTTTTTTTTGTCCCTGTATAAAAGCTTTTTGGAATTTAATTTGGCCCCAAATAAATATATTACTAGAAAATCACGTAGGACTCTCATATGATACCATATTATTCGGTACTGCAATGAGAACACAGAGTCCAATATCAGCAAATAATAATAAATTACTTTTAATATTGACAGGAGTTGCCATGCAGCAAATCACACAAAATTGGAAAGATTTTACCAAACTAAATTATACATTCTGGTGGAACTCGGTATGTCACATTTACAAAATGGAGAAAATTTTGGCTTTACAACAAGGAAATATTAAAAATTTTAAGAAAATATGGGATCCATTGACTAATTATTCTAGAGATCAGATATCTTAACACATTGATAATAGTAATATAGGGTTAGGGTGGGAAATATAGATATTAATATGAAAGAAAAATGGAAAAACAATTAATAGGGGAAGGGATGAATATCTATGATATGAATTTGTACATACATATATATTTTATTATACATTTTATAATATGTGATTCATGTATTGAAAGAATGAAAATTCTATAAATAAAAAGTTTAAAAAAAAAAAAAAAAAAAAGGAAAATAAAGGACAATAATTCTCAATTCAAATCATTCCTTAAAGTGGGATATTATTTAATTTAATTCTCCTCATATTCTCAGCTAAATGATTCTTAAGCATATTATATTGAATCTTATACCAACTGAATGCGTGAATGTGAAGAGTACTTTCAGATTCTTTACTATTTAAATTTTTCAACATTAGATCACAGAACGTAGATACTCTTGCTTCCATTTTTTTCTGGGGGAACCCTCTTGAAGGTAATTTACATTTTGATGCTTCAATTCTAGGTGGATTTTCCAGAAAAAAGGCCTTCAATTGAAGTTTACGAATAAATTTAAAGAAATCAATCCTCAGCCTAAATGGGTTATATGAGGTGGTGGAAACAAACACTAACCCCAAATTCAATAGTTAGATTTGATCATTTGTCAGCTCTATATTTGTCAAATTCACTATGGACGACGTTGAGTGCTCAAATTCTGATCGTTGATTCCACTATTGGCTATGAAAAGTAGCTTAACTATAAAGAGCAAAACTGGATCTTTAAATTGCATTCAACTACCCCTTTTGAACTAAACACAGAGATAGAATGGTCAATGTTGTTTTGACTGAGCCCTGCACCCAACTAATGGCAGTTAGGCAGAGAAATGCTTCTTTAACAATGTGTCTAAGTTCTGGGAATGTCCCTGACCTGCCCATGTCCCTCCTATGACCATATCCCCTTCAAAGTTGCATGCTTTGAAATTTAGGTACTCATGTTATTGAATAGGGTGAGTGTAGATCCACATGCAGCTCTTAATTACCAACTATTAAGTGCTTATTATTGCCTAATTAGCTAATTAGTTTATGGGTAGGTTTATGATGTGCTCAAACTTGTGCAACAAACTTTGAGCGACTTAGAAAGAATACAGTGGTACATGTAAAATACAAAAAGTAAAAAAGCTCCCAGTATCCTCTGCATACTCTCTCCTTTTGCTTTTATTCTCCATTATCTGTCATGATATAGACAATGGAGGTGGTCTAGCAAGAATCAGCAAGGAAGGAATTCTTCTTTCTTCTGTGTACCCACCTACTATACTTTAATCAGGGGTGTCCAACCTTTTGGCTTCCCTGGGCTGCACTGGCCAAAAAAAAATGTTTCTTGGGCTGCACAAACGCGCAAATGCTGCAGCAAAACAGAGGAGGGAGCCGGCAAGACGGTAAACACCCAAGGGCAGCAGAGGAAAACACTGCATCGCCCTCGACCGGGGCTGCACAAAATACTTCACGGGGCCGCAGGTTGGACACCCCTGCTTTAAATTGTCTGCATTCATGTTAAAAAATCAGTCATAGAAAAAGGTAAAGAATATACCTTTTATTAAGATTTTGTCACTTTAAAAAAAAATAACTCCTCAGTTTTTAACTTATTTTTTATTCATTAGTGTCATGCTTGCATGGTAGTCGATAAGATAGCAGCATCAAGACTTAGGGGGTCTTTTACTAAAGTGAGCTAGCCGATTTAGCACGCGCTAAATGCCAACGCGTCCATAGAATATAATGGGCACATTAGCATTTAGCATGCGCTAAATCGGCTAGCATGCCTTAATAAAAGACCCCCTTAATTTGATACAAATTTTAATTGCCACCTAATTTGTGAAAACGAAGAAAAAAAGAGAAAGGAAATAGCAGCAATGCAACCCCCCCAAAAAAAAAAAAAAAAACCCCACACACATCTTCACCATTGTCCATTTATTTCTTAAAAAAGGATTGCAAACCTGTGTGTCTATGTTGTTTCAATTTGGAGGACTGTCAACAGCTCACCCTATGGAAATCAACACACATACCAAATTCTTATGTTGGAACCATAGATAGACTTAAACAAGGCATGAAATGTACAACAGGTTATTTCCCTAAAAACTGAGGTATTCAATATGATTTTTAAAAAGTTTCTAAATTTCAACATCTGATTTACTAAGCCTTTTTCTCCCCTTTTTTTTTTTTTTTTTAAATCTCCGGGGGAAAAACATAAAATAAGTCAGATCTTATATGAAGGAAAAACACTGAACATCAGTCAGCACTGTATAAGCTAATAGCATCTTTGTGTAACAACAGATATTTTCTGAACACTATTTCAGATAAGGAAATTATACCTCAGAGAAGGCATGCCCATAAACTACTACTTCCACCATAAACTACTACTACCACTACTACAATTTCCTCCTCAGTAATTACCTAAGAATATGGCAGCTGAGATTTCAGAGAGTGCAAATCATGCCTTTGTTGTCAGGAAGCATGAGACCAGAAATTCATTGTACAGCAAGACAATTCCCACACTTTCTCTGGACTTTAAAATTATAGTAAGGTTAGGCAGCATTGAAAAACCACTCTTATGATTACATAATTTACAGGAAACAATTTAGCAGATGAAAGATGGCCAGGAAAAAAAATATATATACAGTGGTGCCTCGCATAACGAACGCCTCGCACAGCGAACGCTGCGCACAACGAACTTCATGTCTTGCTTCCTACAACGAACTTCGTTTCACACAACGAAGTCGCCCGAGCTGCATCCTTCCGCGCAGGCACTGCGCTTAACTGCCCTCTCTCCGCCTGGCTCCCTGTGCAGTGGCGGACCGTCGGCTCGCAGGGGCCCGGCGCCTACTGCTGATGCGTTGGGGGGGCGGAGCTACTCTCGCCGCTTCCCCGATGCTAGAAAAAAATGATGTCGTTGGGTTTCTGAAGTTTATCAGAGCTCTCAAAGCTTTAGTAGAGGTTTAGTTAATACAGTATAATCCCATTATAACGGACTTCAAGGGACCTGGAAAACCAGTCTGTTATATTCAGAGTCCGTTATATCCAAAGTTGCATTTTTTAAAAACTTTATTTAGGGCATCTTGAAACAACGTAAAAAAAAAAATGAACAGTTAAGTCCCAGTTTTTGCCACTGAGACTCTGCCCTCTCTCACTGTAAAATTAGACTCTACTTAGTCTGTCTTTAAATTTAAAAAATGTGTGTTGTTTTAAAAAACAATTATGTTTTTAGATGTATCTAAATAAAAATAATAACAAAAAATTTATCTTTATTTATGTCATCTTAGCATATTTTATGCTACAGAACGAATTATTTTTTTTAACATGTATTGTTATGGGAAAACGCGTTTCACATAACGAACTTTTCGCATAACAAACTTGCTCCTGGAACCAATTAAGTTCGTTGTGTGAGGCACCACTGTATATAGTTCTCATAGACACTTTAAAATTCCTTGTTAGTCTTTGCTCACAGAAACTGAAGGGACACTTGCAAATTAGATACACCAAATTATTAAAATATACAACTTTCAAAATATTAAACACACAAAAGGTAAACTTTTAGCATGGTAAAAGTTGGCCTTAGCATACCCGTAAGTGGGGGTTTCACATGCCATAAAGCCATCTTTACAACAGCAGGATATGGACAAAGCCTAACTCCAAATTTAATAGTTGGATTTGATCATTTGTTATCTCTATATTTGTCAAATTCACTATGGGCCTCTTCTATCAAACTGTGCTAGCAGTTTGTAGTGCGAAGAGCCATGCTGAATTTCCCATGCTGCTCCCGATGCTCATAGAGTTCCTATGAGCATCAGGAGCAGCGCTGGCCATTCAGCGTGGCTCTCTGAGCTAAAAACTGCTAGCGCAATTTGATAGAAGAGGTCCTGTATGTTTCCATCAGTAAATGGCCATTAAAGTGGAGGGAGTGTGCAAGTGCAGACATAACCTAGCATGCACATTTAAACTGTGTTACTTTGCTTACTTATGCAATTCAGACTATGTCAGAGCTACCACAATTATGTTTATTGGCACAAAACAAAAAGGAAATGCAGACACCTGTACAAGATGCAGGCAATGTTTATTTAAACAAACACACAAATTGTTGCGTACAAACAGACCACCTTTAAACAGATCAAGGGATCCGACACAGTCCGTTTTTTCAATCAATTCATCTTCATCAGGGGTCCCTGCGTATTGTGGTAAAAAAAAAAAAAAAAAAAGTCGCAACAATTTTGCCCGATTCTGTGATGTCTGGGAAAACGTCTCGCTACTGCAAATGTTGTAGCAATGAATGAAAATGTTTATTGGCAATTAGACTGAAATGTGAGAAAAGTGAAAGCCATTCAAGGGACATAGCTAATTCTGCAAATTGATTCAATTTGCAATAACAGAATAATAAAGCAATAAACTGAAATTAAAAAAAAAAATTAAAACAAAAACACAAAAAAATATGTAACCACACAACTGGATCAGTCAAGAAGGACTACTCCTTGTAATTATACTTGCAGCCTAACAGAAATGCAGGTGTTCATCTATCCAGGTCTGCATGGCAAGATATGCATATTGATATAAAAAAGAGTAAGAAAGAGAGTTAAATATTACTAAGACAAAGTCTCTTAAATCATAACAAACCACCAGGTAAAAAAAAAAAAAAATAAAAAAAAATAAATCCATATAAAAGGTAAATATCTATATTTATTTGTTCGGATTTATTAACCACTTTTATGAAGAGATTCACTCGAGGCGGTATACAACACATACAGTTTAATGTAAAATTTACAATGTACAGCATAACAATAGTAAAATGACCAAATATAAACATAAATAGAATAGATGAAACAAACTCGACAAATTTAAACTTCATAAAACAGTATAAAAGATAAACACATTTAACAGCACTGCAGAACAAAGAGGCGGAGGAATGCCTTATGTATGTGAAAAGAGCCTTCTTAAACCTATGCACACTGTCCAGTCTAGTACAAACCACGAGAACCCAGAAGACTGATGGCCAGATTTTCAAAACTCACTGTGCATTTAATGATGGACGCTAAACCAGTCCTAGCTGGGTATCCCTCCTGCCAATCTAGTACATGGTGTATGGGCAGCAGCAGACTAGTGGGGTGTCGGCGGGAAGGGGCACTTACCCTTCTAATACTCTCCCTGCCGGCCAATCAGCTGAGCTGGCAGATCTCGGGGAGACATGTAGCTTAGTTTATCGGGGCAGGGAGAGCAGTGTTGACAGGAAGAAGGAGCTAAACCTAGCGATTACTCTTCTGAGCAAGTGCCAGGCACAGTTCCTCCCCTCCCCCCTTTACTAGCGAGTCTCCGTACAAACAGTGCACATATAATTTGCATGCTATTATGCTGAGAATTGCCTGTAAAAGTCAAATCGCTCCCACTATGGCCACTTCACCGACTCACTGGATTTTACTGGCAAGTTTTGAAAATTCAGCCCTGAATGTTCTAGCAATTGCTATGTTAATATTTGGTAGCTATTGGTTTCATTTGGCTTAAGAAGCAGATTTATCTTAAGAATTTAATGTATTATAAATATTTGTTAAGAGATTATATAACTGTAACTAAAATAAATTTTGAGGTGTGCTAAAGCAGCTCCAAGAACTATTCTCAGTTGTGGAACACACAACAATAAGCTTGCAAGAGCTGAAGTAATGGTTGATTACAAAGTGCTGGCAGATTTTTTCCATGCCTCTATCGATTCAGTTGTTTCAGAGATTGAGACAGATTCATTAACCACTGCCAAGATCCGATGAGATGCGTTTAGCCCTGTAAGTCGGGAAGACATCCTTCAGTTAATTTCTCAGGTTAAAAGCTCTGGTATGACCCTGGACCCTAGTCTGTTCCAGGTTATTAAATCCACGGATGAGTCATTATCCCCCCCTGTTGTGTTTCACTTTTAACACCTCATTGTCCAAAAGTTATGTTGCTGTAGTCCTGAAGCGAGCAGGTTTTCATTCAGTGACTTAAATTTTTTTTTTTTTTTTAAGTTATAACGTAAAGAAGCATCTAATGATTACCCTGTTTCATCTCTTTCCTCTGAGGGTAAATTTATTGACTGTGCAGAACTTAGGCAGTTCCAAGAACTTGTAGACTGGCATTTTGGATGATTTTCAGTATGGCTTGCAGCACAACTATTATTATATCAAGATCCTTTCACTTTCTCATTTAGATCTTATTCACCAAGGCCTTGGTAATAGAAAGGTGTTTTTGTTGGTACTTTTACTGTGGATGTGTCCGCCAGTTAACATATTTTACCTTGATATTCTGCTTAGAAAACTACAATTGCTGGACACAGGTTCTCCTTTTATTTGCATGGATAAAGCCCTTTTTTATGCATAATCAAAGTCTAGAGAATGACATAGGGACAAATTTTTCCCTGTCCCTGTGGGAACTCATTTTCCTGTCCCCGCTGCATTCCTGTAAGCTCTGTCCTCATCTGCACAAGCCTCAAACACTTTAAATTCATAAGTGTTCGAGGCTTGTGCAATTAAGTCAGAGCTTACAGGAATGGGGTAAGGACAGTGACAAAACTCGCGGGGACATTGTGTTCCTGCGGGGATGGGGAAAAATTTGTCCCCGTGTCATTCTCTAAATCAGGGGTGTCCAACCTCTTGGTTTCCCTGGGCCGCATTGGCCAAAAAAAAAATGTTTCTGGGGCCGCACAAACATGCAAACGAAGATTTAATACATTTTTTTTCCAATTACCTCCAGCCCTCCCGGATGTAACATAGTAACATAGTAACATAGTAGATGACGGCAGATAAAGACCCGAATGGTCCATCCAGTCTGCCCAACCTGATTCAATTTAAAAATTTTTTTTTTTTTTTTTTTTTTTTTTTCTTCTTAGCTATTTCTGGGCGAGAATCCAAAGCTTTACCCGGTACTGTGCTTGGGTTCCAACTTCCGAAATCTCTGTTAAGACTTACTCCAGCCCATCTACACCCTCCCAGCCATTGAAGCCCTCCCCTGCCCATCCTCCTCCAAACGGCCATACACAGACACAGACCGTACAAGTCTGCCCAGTAACTGGCCTAGTTCAATCTTTAATATTATTTTCTGATTCTAAATCTTCTGTGTTCATCCCACGCTTCTTTGAACTCAGTCACAGTTTTACTCTCCACCACCTCTCCCGGGAGCGCATTCCAGGCATCCACCACCCTCTCCGTAAAGTAGAATTTCCTAACATTGCCCCTGAATCTACCACCCCTCAACCTCAAATTATGTCCTCTGGTTTTACCATTTTCCTTTCTCTGGAAAAGATTTTGTTCTACGTTAATACCCTTTAAGTATTTGAACGTCTGAATCATATCTCCCCTGTCTCTCCTTTCCTCTAGGGTATACATATTCAGGGCTTCCAGTCTCTCCTCATATGTCTTCTGGTGCAAGCCTCCTATCATTTTCGTCGCCCTCCTCTGGACCGCCTCAAGTCTTCTTACGTCTTTCGCCAGATACGGTCTCCAAAACTGAACACAATACTCCAAGTGGGGCCTCACCAATGACCTGTACAGGGGCATCAACACCTTCTTTCTTCTACTGACTACGCCTCTCTTTATACAGCCCAGAATCCTTCTGGCAGCAGCCACTGCCTTGTCACACTGTTTTTTCGCCTTTAGATCTTCGGATGTGTAATGATAAAAAAACTTTAGAGAAAAAAAAACAAAAAACAACCCACAAAAACTCTTAATGTGAATCAGCAAATAAAGCCAATGGACCCCACACTTTGTTAAATAAAGCACTGTATCCCAAACATTCAGCATTCATTTTCTCATATTTGTATGTATTACACACATTTGTCCACCAAAATGTGTAGTTTAATCTATCATAATTTTTCCAATTTTTTTGTGATCAATTGAACAGCTATTCCAGTAAAGACCAGGAAAAGACGGCTTTTATATTTACCGAGGGGAGGTTTAACGTGTAACATAGTACCACATACAATGGTTTCATAGGCTAATGAAATATCAGATTCTAATATAATATTTATTTGTCCCCCAATTGACTTCCAGAATTTAAATATCAGTGGACAAAAAAAAAATGCCAGATGATCTAAAGTCCCTATGTCAGCATGACAGTGCCAGCGTATATTAGATTTGAAACTATCTAATTTTTGCAAACGAACTGGGGTCCAAAAAAATCCTACGTAATTAAAATAACCATGTTTGCCTCGTGGATGCTGACGCTGTACATTTCAACCTCCAAGTCCAAATTCGTGGCCAATGAGATACAGAAATATACTGTTTAATTTTGATGCTCCAAATATCTTTGAGACTATTTTTAGGTTTTTTATTCAAAAATTCAGAAATTAATTTATACCACTGGGCAGCCTGATGTCCTACTAAATCTGTCTGGTAGCAAAGGATCTGTAGGCTATAAACGAGATGCATATCCTTGACACAGTTTGGACAGGCCTACCTGGACAGATCATATACTAGTTTTATCTGCTACAACTGATTACATACACTGTTATTGTTTTATACTAGTACTTTTCTCACATTCAGTCAGGAAAACTATCATTCTCTCTACCATGTGAATCTAAGAGCTTCTTTTACAAAGGTGCGTTAGGGCCTTAATGTGCTAAATCGCCGTGCACGCTAGCTGCTACCACCTCCTTTTGAGCAAGCGGTAGTTTTTCAGGTAGTGCGTGCTATAGCGCGCACTAAAAATGCTAGCGCACCTTTGTAAAAGGAGCCCTAAGTTGCACACCTTTTAAAATGTGCGGTAAACACACGGCTTTTCTCTCATTCTTTCTGCAGTAAATACTTACGAGTACCTGATTATTATTCAATGTATTATAAACCACTGAGTAAATCTCTTCATGAAAAGGCAGTTAATAAATCCAAAAAATAAATAAATAGCCAGATCTACAAGGTGGGACAAAAGTTGCTATACAGTATTTATTATTTATTTTACAGGTATCATGAATAACATTTGGGTGAAGGTTTTGTATCAAGATACCGTATTTGCCGGCGTATAGGACGACTGGGCGTATAAGACGACCCCCCAACTTTTAGTTAAAAAATAGAGTTTTGTGTTATACTCGCCGTATAAGACGACCCCTTCTTCCGCACACCTTCTCTACCGCCCCGGGTGCAGCACAGCCGGCCAGGTTCCCTTACTTTTGTGGCACTTCCCTGACCGACCGACAACAGCCCCGGTCCGACAAACCTCCCTGCCCTTAACCGCGAATCTAAATTACCTTCTTACAGCTGCTGTAAGAAGGTATTTAGATTCGCGGCTACAGGGCAGGGAGGATTGTCGGACCCGGGCTGTTATCAGTCGGTCGGGGAAGTGCCACAAAAGTAAGGGAACCTGGCCGGCTGTGCTGCAACCGGGGCGGGGCGGCCGCCCCTCGAACCGCGAGGCTACTCTCCTTCTCCTTACCTGCCATGCCTGCAGCACAGAGCCGAACGGAAGTCTTCCCGACGTCAGCGCTGACGTCGGAGGGAGGGAGGGCTTTGTTTAAGCTTTGTTTAAGCCCTCCCTCCCCTCCGACGTCAGCGCTGACGTCGGGAAGACTTCCGTTCGGCTCTGTGCTGCAAGCAGAGAAGGTAGGGAGAAGAAGAGCCGCGCGACTGAGTACATCCAGCCCCGCAAGTAAGGGCATGTAAACTGTACCCGGCGTATAAGACGACCCCCGACTTTGGGGAGGATTTTAAGGTACTAAAAAGTCGTCTTATACGCCGGCAAATACGGTACATTGTTTCTCTTTTATTGTCCGGTACTGTATTAAGGGCTCCTTTTACTAAGCCGCATTAAGGCTTTAAGACGTGGAAAAGCAAGCACTACATTGCCACGCGCGCTAGACCTCAACATCAACATTGAGCTGTGTTAGTTCTAGAAGCGTAGCGCGCAGTAATTTCCTGCGTGCTCTAAAAATGCTAGCGCAACCTTAGTAAAAGGAGCCCTAAATATCCCTATTCAATATCTGTAAAATAAAAGGGAAATAACATAATGACTATGTGACCAAATGCTTGAAAATTTATACATCTAGTAGAGTAGTTGAGATCGGAAAACAGGATGATTAGGGATGCAAGATGGAGAGACAAAATTAGGTACGTCTCCACTAGAAAGTCTGGTTTTTCAATTGCAGATTCATCGCTTTGGAACGGACTATCCATAGCAATATATTTTTTGAAACAATGTACCGCTATTTTGAGAATTACTTAAGACACATTTTTTCATCTTAGGTTTTAGCAGTCTCTCTTGCCTCTAATAAGATACAGTGGTGCCTCACACAACGAACTTAATTGGTTCCAGGAGCAAGTTTGTTATGTGAAACGTTCGTTATGTGAAACGCGTTTTCCCATAGGAATACATGTAAAAAAAAATAATTCGTTCTGCAGCATAAAATATGCTAAGATGACATAAAAAAGATAAATTTTTTGTTATTATTTTTATTTAGATACATCTAAAAACATACATCTCCCTGTCCTTTTACTTCCACTATCTTCCTATCCCATCTCTATTCCCTTTTGTCCCTCTCCCCATGATCAATCATCTCACCACCTCTCTCTGCCCTCACCCTCAGGGTTCAAGATTGCTTCCACTCTTTTTCCTGTTGTTCTCTCTGCCTGTCACCCTATGATTTAGCATCCCTTCTGCCCTTGTCCAATATTTCCCCTTCTCTCCCTCCCTCTCATCCCCTGCTCCAACATGTGCTTTCAGCGGCCTTCTCCCCCCTTAAGCGTCTTTTCTTCTCCACTCCACCTTTCCTCCCTCCCTGCCTCCACCTTTGTGGTGCTTTTGCACCCGACCGACAACAGAACAGGCCCGGTCGGACAAATCTCCCTGTCCTGTAGCCGCGAATCTAAATTACCTTCTTACAGCAGCTGGATTATTGAAGCTGCTGTAAGAGGTAATTTAGATTCGCGGCTACAGGGCAGGGAGGTTTGTCGGCCGGGCCTGTTGTCGGTCGATCGGGGGACCTGACCAGCTGTGCACATTCTTCGGGGCGGACCGCCCCCTCCCCCCTCTTTCGTTCGCCATTGCCTTCTTCCTACCTGCCCTGCCGCAGCCGCACACAGCCGACCGGAAGTCTTCCTGATGTCAGCGCTGACGTCGGAGGAAGGGAGGGCTTTGCTTAAGCCCTCCCTCCGACGTCAGCGCTGACATCGGGAAGATTTCCGTTCGGCTGTGTGCTGCGACAGGGCAGGTAAGGAGAAGGAGACTACCCTCGACCAACCCCGCTGCGATCCAACCCCGCAGGAACCCCGGAAGGATGCAGCTCGGGCGACTTCGTTGTGTGAAACGAAGTACGTTATACGGATCACGACATAAAGTTCGTTGTGCGCAGCGTCCGCTGTGCGAGGCGGCCGTTATGCGAGGCACCACTGTATTAGACTATGACTAATATTTTTTTTGAAAAAACAGCAAGGGAATATATTTATCCAAGGTGATACTTATAAATCACTGTTGTACTAATCACCTTTGTTTTACTTCAAACTCTAATTGCAACACAAGCTGATGTGGTTAAGTGAACACTCAGACCCGCAGCTGAGGTCCGGCGAAACAAGTTCACGGAGCAGCTGTTAAGGAGACCATCATTGTTGTTCACAGTCTCCTCCACCAAACAAAGACTAAATAACAACATATAAACTTGAAGAAAATAAAATAATAAATTTAACAGCAACTTAACTTTGAATGGTGTGGATGATACACATAACTGCTCCGGGCTCCTCCGTTTATTCAGAATACCGACCCCCCAACCTAGGTTTCACCCGCTGGCTTCTTCAGGAGGGGTACGGCACAGACACTCCATACTGCACACACACGCACTGCTGGCAAGAGCTTGGCTGGAGTGTTTGTGCCGTACCCCTCCTGAAGAAGCCAGCGGGTGAAACCTAGGTTGGGGGGTCGGTATTGTGAATAAACGGAGGAGCCCGGAGCAGTTATGTGTATCATCCACACCATTCAAAGTTAAGTTGCTGTTAAATTTATTATTTTATTTTCTTCAAGTTTATGTGTTGTTATTTAGTCTTTGTTTGGTGGAGGAGACTGTGAACAACAATGATGGTCTCCTTAACAGCTGCTCCGTGAACTTGTTTCGCCGGACCTCAGCTGCGGGTCTGAGTGTTCACTTAACCACATCAGCTTGTGTTGCAATTAGAGTTTGAAGTAAAACAAAGGTGATTAGTACAACAGTAATATTTTTGTTGAACAATATAAACAAGGCTGGTAAAAAAAAAAAAAAAAATTTAATATAAGTTTTGTAATGTGATGTAAAAAGTATTGTAAACTTCAATCTTTACTATGTATGTTTACTTGTAAGCTGCTTAGGTGATAAGTGGATAATAAGTTTGTTTTAAAGAAATAAATGACTATACAACTTTTGGCCCACCCTGTATATCAGACTAGCGGGGGTAGAGAGCAGAGAGGAGTAGCTGCACAACCTCTTTAATCCGATTGTATCCTGCTCCCCCACCCCATGCTTAATTTTACTTATACCTTTTTATAGAACACTTTCCTATGCACAACTGAAATTGGCATACTGTATCAAGTCTTGTAAATGCACCCCACCATATATTGTAATGAATGGATATCATTTTCCCCCTTAAATTTGCACATCCAATGGGGGGGGGAGGAGAAGGGTAGGGGGCATTTTGGTTTTCTTATAAGTGCAAAGAATGTGGAGAGGGGAGGGTTATTATATGTCTTCTTATGTTTGATGAAAGTCGTTGTATATGGGGGAGGGAGGGTAATGGGATCCAAATTAAATTTTAATAGGATATCAAGTGATATATTTAAATATAAATTGATGTTATATGCTGTTGCACTTATTGTAAGTTTAAAAAATGAATAAAGAATGTTAAAAAAAATAAAAGTCTTGTAAACACATTTGTAAATCATTTTTTTCTAAGAGATACGTGAAGGTCTAGCAAAACAAACATGATAACTTTCACAACTGGAGGAGATTTTTTTTTTCCTCCTTATTCAAAGATAAAATTAAGGGCTCCTTTTACTAAGCTGCGATATCAGTTTTAGCGCGCACCTAGCGCGTTCATAATTGCCGCTCGTGCTAGACGCTAAAGTCAGCACTGAGCTAGCATTAGTTCTAGCTGTGTAGAGCAGGTTTGGCGCGTGCTAAAATTCTGCACGTGCTAAAAACGCTATCGCAGCTTAGGGCTCCTTTTACTAAGCTGCGACAGCAGTTTAAGCGCATGCTTAGCGTGCGCAGAATTGCTGCGCGCGCTAGACGCTAACGCCAGCATTGAGCTGGCGTTAGTTTTAGCCACATAGCGCGGGTTTGGCACGCGCTAAAATTCTACATGCGCTAAAAACGCTATCACACCTTAGTAAAAGGAGCCCTAAGACTTCTGTGTGGATACATTGAGCCCTAATTGAATAGCAACTTTTTAAATATGAGACATTCAGTTAGCTCAGTGGTTCCCAACCCTGTCCTGGAGGAACACCAGGCCAATCGGGTTTTCAGGCTAGCCCTAATGAATATGCATGAGAGAGATTTGCATATGATGGATTTGCATATAATATGCAAATGTGCTTCATGCATATTCATTAGGGCTAGCCTGACAACCCAATTGGCCAGGTGTTCCTCCAGGACAGGGTTGGGAACCACTGAGTTAGCTCACAACATTACATCTGCAGCTCCTCCAACACACTAGCATTTCCTCAGCATAAGGGAAACAAATACTCCATTCAAAAATCAGAAGACCATGTTTTGGCCTAGTAAGATCTGAGCAAAGACTTCACTAGAAACCCCCAGCACCATCCCGGAAAGAACTGTAGAGAGCAATTTATCAGTAGATACATAAAATAAGCCTATTTCTTTTGGGCATATCCTCTAATGGTTATTTATACGGCATGAAAGCACTCCAACTATAATATTTTCCACGCTACAAGTGTGGAATATTACCTCCATTTTCAAAGAAATATCTCCCTCAATGCTTTTTTCAAGCATTTAAATCCCAGCTTAATAAAAGCAAATGGCATTCCTCATTTCTTTAAAATTGCACACTTGATATCTAAAGCCTTGCTTGCTTTTTTTTTTAATCAGGATATTAACACTTTAAAATTCTGTAATTATGCTAGTAAGCAGCTTGCATTTTTCCAGGGGTGGGCGATTACAATAAATATATTTATGACTCAGATTTTATGAACTTACTTTTTGAAGCATTAAACATAAAATCTGAATGACTAATATGAAGGCTGTCTTAAAAGCTCAGACACATTACAGCACACATGTTCCCTTGTATATTAACTAGAAGAGGGTAGAAACACCGACAAATATTTTAGATATTTTAGCAGAGAGGGTTTATTTATTTTACCGGCAATTTTTGCTATCTTTTCAGTATTTGAAAGGAATAAAATAAGTTGACTAATGAAGCCCAGTGATTCTATACACCTCAACTAACATTTTACAGTTCCAACATAAGAACCTGTTTAGTTTTGAAGGATAAAGATAAGCGATATATCTATACTCTTCTTAAAGACCACTGGCTTCTACATTCAAACAGTAAACCAACGGGGAAAATATTTTTGACTGCAGTAGATCTAGATAATTTATAATTTAATATAAATACTTTTTTGATTAGTCACCCATCAGCAATCTATAAATCTCTTTGTATATAAAAAAATGACCACACAAAATATGATACGTGCTTAATAGTGAACGCTCAGACCCACAACTATATCCCAGTGAAATATCAGAGAAGCTGTGTAAAGAGACCATCATTGCTTGTTCACAGTCTGGCATCGCCAGAGTGTGCTGTGTGCTGGAGGAAGGAAGTTGTTTGTCCCGTACCCCTCCTGATGAAGCCAACCGGTGAAACCTGGGTTGGGGGGAAGGGGCGGTGAACATGCATTTTGTGCAGCAGTGGTGATTAAGAATGTACCCGGAGTAGCTGTAAAGACTACAGTACCACCTTACTAAGATAAGTAGTTTTTGTTCCTTTTTTAGGAGCTGTGGATGTTGTTAGAGCTTATGTTATATAGTAATGGTGGGTGAGACTGTGAACAAGCAATGATGGTCTCTTTACACAGCTTCTCTGTGATATTTCACTGGGATATAGTTGTGGGTCTGAGCGTTCACTATTAAGCACGTATCATATTTTGTGTGGTCATTTATTATATACAAAAGATTTATAGATTGCTGATGGGTGACTAATCAAAGCAGTATTTTCAGTATCACCCTTGTTTTGCCATTATAATTCCCTCTTATAATAGTTCAATATAAATACTTTACCATGCATGCCAGTAAATGGTATGGAGAAACTGGAATACGAGGATCGACTTAAGAGACTGGGATTGTTCTCCCTTGAGAAAAGGAGACTGTGAGGGGATATGATCAAGACCTTCAAAATACTGAAAGGAATCGACAAAATAGAGCAGAAAAAATTATTTACATTGTCCAATTTGACACAGACAAGAGGACACAGAATGAAGCTAAGGGGGGGGCAAGTTCAGGACAAATATCAGGAAGTTCTGCTTCACACAGAAAGTTCTGCTTCACACAGAGAGTGGTTGACATCTGGAATGCTCTCCCAGAGGAAGTTATTGCGGAATCGACCGTCCTAGGATTTAAAAGCAAACTAGATGCACATCTCCTTACGAGAGGCATAGAAGGATATGGGTGACTAAAAATTACGCCAGGTGTACGCCTGGCAGGGCCTCCGTGTGTGCAGATCACCGGACTTGACGGACTGAAGGTCTGATCCAGAGATGTCACTTCTTATGTTCTTAGATATTTTAAAGATAAAATTGATATAATAGTTCTCCGAGCTGTTGGTTTTTGTGTGTGTGATATTCAATTTCCCATAGCTGTTAAAATCAAACTTTCTGAAAAACTGCTTTAAGGACACCTTTTACTAAACTGCGATAGCATTTTTAGCGCACACAGTATTTTAGTGCACACTAAACCCATGCTACACGGTTAGAACTAACGCCAGCTCGATGCTGGCGTTAGCATCTAGCGCGCGTGCTAAAACCGCTATCGCAGCTTAGTAAAAGGAGCCCTAAATATCTGGTTTCAGGCAAAAATAAAAATATTACACCCCTCCCCCTTTTATGAAGCCATGTTAGCGTTTTTTTTTTTTTAGCACTGATCAAGGTATTAAAAGTTTCAATGCTCATAGAAATTCTATGAGCTTTGGAGCTTTTACCGCAAGAGTTGGTGATAAAAACAGTGATAAAAACCCTAATGCAGCTACATAAAAGAGGAAGGGGTAATTCATTAAATATTTCATTCAGGTCATCATATGCTACCTTTAATAAACAAAGCAGCTCAGAGTACATGAATACATGAATCCAAACAGATTGCATATTAGAAGCATCTGCTCTTCCCTTCTATAACATCAAAAAGCAATTTAAATTAAATAATACAGTAACAAACCTCGTTCCTTTCCAATCTCTCCAATTCCTCCAAAACAAAAATGTAATAGGCCAGGTTAACTGGCCTCACAAGTCATACAATATTTGTTAGGTGGACACATCAAACGCTTCCTCAAAAAGCAAAGATTTCAATTTTCAAAAAATAAAATAAAAAGACAAGTAACATGCTTCTGACTAAACATCTGCACGAAGTGCCTTCCAGAAAGTGGAGGCAGAAGAGCTAAATGAACAATTTAGCTACTCAAAAACATCTAGAAACCAAAAAATTAAAGTGACCTAATGGTTAGAGCAGCAGGTGGAGAACAAGGGAAGCCTGGTTCAAATTTAGATGCCTTTTCTTTACTTAACATGTAATTAAACTCTGGAATTCATTGTTTGAGAATGTGGTGAAAGAATTAGCTTAGCAGGGTTTAAAAATGTTTGGATAACTTCCTAAAATAGAAGTCCACAAACCGTTATTAAGATGGATGTGAGGAAATCTACGGATAAGTAGCACACAATCTATTCTACTATTTGGGATTTTGCCAGGTACTTGTGACCTGGGTTGGCCACCGTTGGAAACAGGCTTGATGGACTTTTAGTCTGCCCCAGTATGGCAACTCTTATGTTCATAGGCAGTGCTAAAAAAATTGTCTACTTCTTAATAATGGTCACATGCTAATTTTCCAATTAGCACATGACTTTTAATGAGTGAGCCCTTAACAGCACCTACTTTGTAAGTATAAGGGCTCCCATGCTAGTCCTGCATCAATCAGCGTGTAATGCCCACTGACTAACCAATTAGCATATAGTCATGCCCGCTCTCCACCCCCAGTGCTAAAAATACATTTTTTATTATTATTTTTTTTTTTTTAGTGTGGGTAGCATGCATACATGCATAAGCTACCACAGGATGCCTGTGTGTGCCCCACAATAGGATTTTCAGCCTGCAGTAAGCTCACATTAGGGCTTACCACAGCTTGGAAAAGGTGCCCCTTAGAATGAAAGTCCTTATCGGAGAGAAAAATACTTAATATATTAGAAGGCATGAATCAAACTTAAAATTCATTCCGCTGTCTGGGAAGATCTTGAGCAATTGATCAAGATATGTTAGGTCTGTATGACGAAAGCACTTAAAGAGCATGCAGAGTATTTTGAGTGATCCTATAATATGACTGAGAGCCATAGGTGGTGGCATGTTTACTTGTGGAAACCATGTATTAGCATTTGCAGGAGGTGCAGATATTTGACACTGGCTTGAAAACTCCAATATAAATAGCTGCAGAAATTCAGTTGAGTGATAACCAATGAGTATATTATTGCAGAATATTAAGTGCAGCCAGATTTTTTTTATGAACCTTTATTTAGCTTGCCATTTACAGCCCATCTTAAGTTCAAGTGCACAACCTCATACCATTTTCACATTCTGCTGTGTAAAAAAAAAAAAAGGATTAAAAATGCATTCGTTTCTTCACCGATTTTCACCATTGCACACCATATACTCTACACTTTCAGAAAGCGATTAAGAATAAGAAACCAAGAAGTCTCAATTGTCCAGGTCTCCAAACCCAAATTAGCTCCAGTTCCAAAAGCTGCCTTCAGAAGCCCCAGAGGCTACCTATGTCCACTGTCCAGCTGATTCAAATATTCTTGGATGAAGAATCAAGCTATTTCTGTTGCACAAAGTGAATTTGAAGCAACGGTATGAACATGCTGCACATAGAGCTGCTGAAAGAACTCACAGAAAGGTATAAAGATTTTGACAGGCCAAGATGGTGTCAGCAAGGTGTCAGCGTCTTCGACTTGTTTAAGCTGAGCTCTAAACTTTCCTGCTACCAATATGCCACATGCTAAGCGTAAAGGGGATGTCCAACCTGCACCCTCGGTGGTGAAGAACATAAGAACATAAGAATTCTGAGATTTACCACTGCCATTGGTCCAATTCTATCGACCAGAGTTGTATGCTGTATCTTTGGAAAGAAGAGACTGAGAACCTGGACCTGGATATCTCGTTGTCTTCTCCGGCAGCCGTTCCACCACCACATCCTGCTTTGCCAGCGACTCAGCTGGGGGAACCTCGTGAGAGTTAACTCATTAGGGAAACCATGTTTCGAGGGGCTGTTGCTGCGAAGAAGGCAGGAGAACAGGAAGAATTTGAAGTGAAGTTGGCGGTGGTGACTTTAGAGAGCATTTGGGAAGTTCTCTTGAAGCTGAACTTCTCAGTTAATAAATCTTCTCAGGAAGTTGCTGCTCTTGTGAGTACTGTGAATAGTATGGGTGAAAAATAGATGGTACAAAGGAATAGTTCACCTCTGAATTGAAGCAAGTTAAAGATAATGTAAAAACTCTTCAAGATTTAACATCTGGGATTGTTAAAGACAAGATATTGTTAAATAGAAAGATCGAACAAATAGAAAATTACAACTGCAGATTGAATTTAAGGGCTCCTTTTACGAAGGTGTGCTAGCGTTTTTAGCGCACGCACTGGATTAGCACGCGCTATAGTGCATGCTAGCCGAAAAACTATCTTCTGCTCAAGAGGAGGCAGTAGCAGCCCTAAGTCTTTTGAATTTTCCAAAGTCTCTGAGGCATCTCCCATGGAAATTTTAAAGAAATACCTTATTGAGGTCCTGAGATTTTCCTCTGACAATATTCCGCCATTGAATCAAATTTATTATTTACCAGTAAAGGAAAACATGGGAGTAAATATGGAGACGAAAAATGTTATTTCAGAAACAAGAGAGGTTTTGAATGTTACAGACTTACTTGAATCTTCATTATCTGAAATATTTGAAAGAGCTACTTTACTTGTTTCATTTGTTTTTGAACAAGATATCAATGAGGTATTAAGATTATATTTTTGTTATTCCCATGTGTCATTTTATGGGAAAAATATTTGGATGCTTTTGGATGTATCAAGACAAACACAAGAAAGAAGGAAATTATTTCTGGCTATGGGATCTGAAACAGTGACTCTTGGTGTCTCATTTTTGTTGGCTTATCCATACAAATGCATGGTTAAAAAAGAGCACACAGTTTAAACTGGGTGGCTAATAACATTGGGCAACATCAAAGCCAGGCATAAGGGGTTAAAAAGATGGGAAGAGGAATGAATGGGGAGGGGTGAGGTTAGGCAGTAACAGGGGAAAAAGAAAAGACTGATTGGTGGTGGTGGAAAGTAAAGGATTGGGAGAAAATAAAGGGGGGAGGAGTTGAAGAGGTGAAGGAAGTTAAGAAATTTGGCGGGCAAATTAAGTGGCACGGTGCGAGAACAGGTGAGGAGAGTCAGGAGGGATTTGAGCTTTTCCCTACCTCCCACCTTAGGTGGTGATTAGGGTTGGTGGGGGAAGGTTAGGGGGGGATCGGTTTGGGATTGGGGGATGTCAGTCACAGCTTGGGATGGAGGGTCTAAGGGCAGAGCATTTATCAGAGGTGGATGGAAGTGGAATACCTATGATATGTGAGTTATAAATATGGACTCGTGGGTGGCACCGCCACGGGTTCAGGTGGCTTGTCGACACCATAAGTCACCGGGAGTTATAAGAGAAAGTTTTGGGGATAAGAGAGCTAGTTTCAACACCGATTAGCTCTGGGAGGTATATCCCAAAAAGGTTAAAATTTGGAGGTATTGTTCAACTTACATGAATGTTATGAAAATTAATATTGGATATAATGTTAAATAAAGCTGCGGCCAATTTTTGGCCCAAATAAATTATATGGTGTTTTGATATTATTTGATAGAGTAGGTGAATTATAAATGAGAATTGCTGATGTATGAGTCCCAATGTTAATATCTTGAGAGTAAAATATTTCTTTTTCTCACCTGAACAGTTACGAGTCTTTCTGGATTTGAAGAAAGTGGTACCTGGGATTGTTTAGCTGATATAGAATGGCTCAGTAAAAGAAAAATGAGACTTAAGCTGTTAGGCCAATTCCTATTCATTTTCTACAATAAGTTCTCTTCACCCTCTTTTGATCCTTCCCCCTCCTTTTGTGGTCTAAAGAAGATTATATGGGGATTTTCCCCCCTTTCTTTTTAATGCTTTTCCTTTGATGTTTTCTTTCTGTATTGCTTGAGCAAGATAATTCTTCTGAAAAGGTTTGAAACTTTAATAAATAATAAAAAAGAAGAGTAGGCTATAAAAATTTCCATGTGTTTGGATATCCCTTGGGGCTGTAAGCTGCATCTTGCAGACAAAGAATGAGAAGGACATATCCTGGTTTTGTTCTCATCTCCTTATGCTTCTCATGCTCTGGGTTCCCTCATTAAAAATTATAAACACTCGCCGGACAATATTTTCTTTTTTTTTTTAATTCTTTATTCATTTTCAAATTTACAATAAGTGTAACAATATATCCAAACAAATTAACAATAAATATAGCACTTAATAATCATCAATGGTACAAATAATATTTTCAATACCGGCACTCACAATTTGGAATGCCTTACCAACTCATCTTCAGGCAGAGCAAAATTTAGATAAATTTAACGGAGCCTTAAAAAGATTTTTATTTTCAGATGCGTTTGAATTTTAAATTCTCCTTTTTTCTTTCAATGGTTCAAGTGACTAAGGGCTCCTTTTACAAAGCCACGCTACAGCCATAATGCGCGGAATAGCGCGCGCTAAATTGCCGCACATGCTAGCCACTACCACCTCCTTTTGAGCAGGCAGTAGATTTCCGGCTAGCGCACACTAATCCGGTGCATGTGGTAAAACCACTAGCGCAGCTTTGTAAAAGGAGCCCTAAATTATTTTCCCCTTTTCCCTATTGTTTTTTCCATTTACGTTCTCTCTTCTTTAACGTATTGTAGTTCTACCCCCTTTCCTTTTGTTTAATGTATTATTATGCATCTGTCTATGTTTTTGTTATTAATATTATTTTCTCTTATTATTGACATTATCCTGTTTTCATTTGTCTTTAACCTTTATTCTTATTGTAGCAAAATGCTTAGAGGGGCATAATCAAAGGATACGACTAAGTCCATTTTGGTCCTAAGTCGCCAGTCGTCCAAAGTTGGACATGGGAAAAGGTCCATTTTCAAAAAAATACATCCAACATTTTTTCCCCCCGAAAATCGTCTAACTGTACGACCGTCTGATCATCCAGACCGCTAGGTCATCCATCTTTATAATCCATTTTCGCCCAAAAATTCATCCAAGTCAAAAATGCCTAGAAAAAGACCTTTTGGGCATGGGCGGGGTCAACAAAGTGATGGTCTGGAACCCAAACCTTGCACCAGAGTAGTGAGGTATCTTACAGGGCACTGCTGTGAACTTCACAAAAAGGGTGCCACATAAACATCTCACCACAACAAACTTATGGGTCATGGTGAGCCCCCCAGAACTGACTAGACCCACCTATCTACCACCCCAATAGCCCTAATGGCTGCAGGTGCCACTTATATGGCAGTCCATAACGGTTTGGGGTTTTTTGGGGGTGCACATGTTTCACCATGCATGCAGTGGTTAGAGTGGCTTATGGGCCTGGGTTCTCCTCTCCATGGTTCACTAGCCCACCCCCAAGACCACTTAAGCCACCTTTGTACAGCTCTACTAGGCTTTCCTATGCCAGGTTGCCAGGTGCTGATGTCCTGTTTACGTTTTTTATGGGGGTGGGGGTCAGTGATCACTGGGGCTGTGTGTGGAGGTCTGTACTTTGTGTCTGCAGTACTTATCTGGTTACTTTGTTGACTTAGACCTGGTTTTAGATGGCCTAAGTCACAACGTCCAAGTGTTGTAAAACTTGGTTATACATGCAGTACGACTAACCCACTCTTTTACTAAGCTGCGCTAGAGTTTTTAAGCGTGCACAGAAAATTAGCGCGCGCTAAACCCATGCTATGCGGCTAAAACTAACGCCAGCTCAATGCTGGCGTTAGCATCTAGCATGCACAATTCTGTGTGCGCTAAAACCGCTATCACAGCTTAGTAAAAGCAGCCCTAAGTCTAGGATGGCCCACGTCCTGCCCAAATCCCGCCTCACCACTCCCCTAAAATGCCCCTTTTAGCTCTGGGCGTACTGCAGCACTGTGAAGGCCTAAGTCATTTTTAGATATGTCTAAAACCTGGTTCGATTATCGGCACTTGGACGACTTGTCTCACCGATTGTCTAAGTGCAGATTTAGGCCAGTTTTTAGACATATTTCCGTTTCAATTATGAGCCCCTTAGTATTTGATAAGCGTTTAATCAAATTTTTAAATAAACTTGGAAACTTATTTTATTGTTCTCCACCTTGATGGGTTATTTGATTGAGGGATTCAAGCAAGTTTTTTTAAATAGACAAATCTATTTACCCCCCCCCTCCTTTATGAACACATAGTGCAGATATCAGCGCCGGCAGCAGCAGTAACTGCTCCGTCTCTCATAGAATTCCTATGAGCGTCGGAGCAGTTACTGCCGCTGCCAGCGCGAAAGCCCACACTATGCATTCATAAAAGAGGGGGTTAGAGTGAAACATGTTGGGATCACAAATTGCCAAATATGAAACGATACCTTGAAAGTAAGGGCTCCTTTTACGAAGCTGCTTTAGCGATTTAACACGCAAAACCGCCAGCCGCGCTAGCTGCTACAACCTCCTCTTGAGCAGGCAGTAGTTTTTTGGCTAGCGCGGGGGTTAGCGCGTGATGAAAAGTCGCTAACGTGGCTTAGTAAAAGTTGCCCTAAGAGATCTGTCCAACATAGCCTGTATTTTTTTTGTTCCTCCATTTGTGTTTATTTCTATAAAAGAATGCAGATTTAATCTCTGATTTTGAGTTTTGAATCCTAAATCATTCCTTCACTTTTACAAAACTGTGGTAGCAAGTCTCAGCACAGCAAATGCGATACAGTCCATAGGAACTGAATGAACTGCATCGCATTCGCCTTACGAGAATCGCTACCGCAGCTTTGTAAAAGGGCTCTTAGGCCATACTTCTTAAATCAGAAGTCATTGGTTAAGGGAACTGCTGAGAAGTTCAGTGTGAGCTCTAAGATTAATTTTAAAAGAACCACAAATGTCCCTGGCCTAGACTGGGGAAAATGTTGACAGATCAATAATTTTAAAATTATTCCACAAACATAGTATAATATCACAAGAGGAAGCTGTCAAGTTTAGCTGGAGGCACCGTTAGTAAAACACTGTTTACAACAGAAACATAAATTTGAGGATCTCCGTTATACAGTTATTAAACAACTACAGGTTTCATTGAGAGGCGGAGATGTTAAGAAATGTTTGCGGCGGCAAGAACAGAAACATATCTGAAGGCTGTTGAGCCCCAGGGCATTAATTCTTCCCTTGAATGGAAAGTGTTCTTTAAATAAACTTGGCTTCTTATGATATTGGGTGGTGGAGTAAAAGATTACAAATAATTTTTTTTATTTTCCTTTTTTTTTTTTTACTTCCTGTTTGAATTTTCACACCTTTGGTGACGTCATTTTCGGCATCTTTAACATCAGAGCCATGTTTGCCCTTTGAGTGGTCTTTTGTGACTTTAGAGAGGATTGTCTCCCGATGCAGTGACCTGCGAAACAAAGCCCTGCAGGATTTCTTCAGTATATTGCTTAGTTTTCTTTACTATGGATTACAATCATCGGTTGATTTGAAGATTTTCAGGAACAGACAGTTTTTGCCGGTATCAAGTCTTCAAGCTCGGTTGGACGGCTTGCCAGCTAAGTAACTATACATATTTTTGCAACCTTCTTTTGGATTTAAGCTTTGTGCCAGATACACTGTTTGGAACAGTAATTATTATAATATGTTTTTTTGGGCAATAAAGCTTTTTCTCCCCTTTGGGAATGGGGAGGTGGTTTTTTTTTTTACTTTCTGCCCTTTTCCATATGGCCTATGATAAGAATAAGGCTTTAACTTGAGCTTATGCTCGTATTTGAGTATTACCCTTTGGGATTTTGAGGCCACCTTGTTAAAATTGTTTTTTTCACTGGTAGTCTATCAGGCACAAATCTTTCTATATTTAAACACATATTTAGGATTTATTTTGGTGTTAATGAGGTGTCTGTCCTTTTTTGATTTTGAAAAATTAGCTGGCTGACATCATTCAATGATTCTTCTTAATGCATCTTTTGCTGACTGCGTCATCCACTCTGCCAGGCCATTTACCTAGGGTTATCATCATAAAATGGAACCCTAAGGAGGTTTCTTTACACAAAATCCTTGAAATCATTAGATGCATTAGACCCATTGTCTAACACAACTGTGTCCGACAGCTGTCATAGTATTTTAATTGCATAATCCTTGCAAACAACTGCTACAACAATCACCTAACAGAAGAAGCTACTAAGAAGTTGGTCCCTTGAAACAAGACATGCCTAGTTAATAAAGATTGTGATTTCTTAGTTATTTAATAGGTGGGACTTTTGGGTGGGCTGTGCATAGAAATGCATCATATTGCTTAAAACATTCTCTCTCAGCATCTATCCCAGGCCACCAAACATTGCCCCTAGCCTGCGCCTTTGGATATATATATACTTCAGCGTATGTAGCAGGTAATATGTTTAGAATTACTTTATGAATTTGCCTTGAAATAAGATTTCCTTAAATGAGACATTATTTATGCTACATGTTAATAAATGGACTAGGTCCGAGCCCTGTGAAGGTAGCCTACTGCAGATATTTTGCAGATTTGAATAAGCCTTTATTATCTACCCTAATGCCAATTCAGGGTAGGAGTTGCATGATCGTAAGAAAAAGGTACATTGCGGAATCTTAAAATTCCATATAATTAGATCATCCCTGCATGCGTATATAACAGTCACAGTGATCAAATATTTTTTCTCTACAGCTTTTGCATATAATGGAGGCAGATGTGTTAGACTGTGAGCCTACCAGGACACATAGGGAACGAGTATCTGATTGTAACCCACTTAGATAACTTTGATAGGCGGTATAGAAATAACTTAAATAAAGATTTTATTTATTCAGTCTCGCTTAGAAACATATTTGAGATTCCATCGTGATAAGAGAGTCAAGTTATATCCCCCATATGTCTGATGCTCCTTGTCAAATTTCTTTATTCTATGAACTAAATGAACTAAATGCAGTCTCTACACCACTTGTGTCTCTGCCTCTTAAACAAAGCAGTACATATTGTCAGAAATTCAGCTACTTGAGTGGCTCTCGCCAGGTTATGTAAAAGACTGTTTTTATAATAAATGTACTTTATAATAAGCCATTCCAATGCTTTGTTGGGAAGTGAAATATCAAGTAAATAAATCAAGTCTTTCAAAAAGGAAAGCATGGATCACATACAAGTATGGCTGAACCACAGAGAGGAAAGCATATACCTGAGATTGCCACACTTCTGAAGCTCTTGTAACAGACACTGAAGCACACAGAGTACAACAGATGCATTCTAGCTGCTTCTATCCAGAGCTAAAGCTCACAGGATACGCGGACGCCTCATGGAAGCGGTTTTAGCAAAGATTCATACTGTATACGACAGCCACTGAAGAAGAGGATAAGCCAGCACTGCTGAGACTATCATATTCAAACTGCAGTGTCAACAATTTAGCCCTAAAATATTAATAATCATAGAACATGGAGAATTTCCCTAACACATCAAGATCTATGGGGTTTTTTTTTTTCTTTGTTCTGTAAATGAATTTTGGAGCGTGCAGAAATTAGAAGTGGATTCATTGTTGAACATTGTTGGCAAGCACTGAGCAACTGATCCAAAGTTCCTAATACAAAACTAAGTTCCACACAGTTTTGACTTCCTATGAAAGATTTTGCACTCCACAAATTTATTTAAAACCCCCAGAAGAGTAATACATTCATTTAATGCAGTGCTTCTCAACCAAAGTCCTCTGAGCACACCCACCTATTTGGATTTTAGGGATATCCACAATATGAATGAGATAGATTTGCATATCAAAAAAGCAAAGCATGCAAGCCGCTGTCATGCATAGTCATTACAGCTATCCATTTGCACTGATCTGATGTGCGATTGTGGCCCTAGCAAATCAAAACAAGAGATCCTGCTGAAACTGTTCCAGGGCTTATAGATTTGACCTTGAGCGTCTGATTTGCACATACTTACCATATGCCAGAAGAAGAAACTATTTACAGCAATACCACGGAGCACAAGTGCTTGGAACAAGACATAAAGCCTATCGATTTCACTGAGCTCATAGCGGTATGTTTCAAATACAGCTACTATTAACAAGTGCCAACGAAAACCTGCATAAACCTGTTTTGTCATGAAACAAGAAAACTAGGTTTTCCATTCCATAATTCCTTAAATTCTTTACATTACTAAGAGAGAAAGTATGTGCCATAGTCTTTTCATTTAAAGAACAATACGTATAAGATAAACAAAGACAAACCAGATTCCTCATTTTTGCTGTCTGAAGATAACAGCAAAAATGTTTTCAAACTATGATTGTTTCCCATTCACAATCAGCTGCCAACCTTAAAAAATACTATTAAATATTCACATCTATACTATAAGTAACCTCCCCTTTTACAAAGCTGCAGTAGCGACAGCCACGCCGCAAACACTCCGATGCCCATTAAATCTCTATGGGCGTCCGAGCGAATACTGCAGCAGCAGCCACTACCTCAGCTTTGTTAAAGGAGATCTAAATTTTAGTAGTTACCTTTAATGCATATTTTAAAATCATTTATACAAAGGTGTGATAAGACATATAAGCCTATTATATGATAATCTTATCAAAACAGTTCCTCACCAAAAAAACAAACATTTAGGGGTTCATAATCAAAAACAAAAAAATGTCTAAAGAGTGGCCTAAATCGGTACTTGGACGATCAAAAAGCCAGATCGTCCAAGTACCGATAATCAAAGCTGGTTTTAGACATATCTAAAACCAGCTTAGGCCTTTCCCCTGCCTCTAAACGCATAAAGCGAAAAGAGGCGTTTATAGAGGAGGAGAAAGGGCTGGAGGTGGGCCGACCTAGAAATAGGCGCACAGCAGGTATAATCAAAAGTTTGAACAGGTTGCCTAATCGGCACTTATACATTTTGACTTAGACCAAGTCAAAACAGGTATAAGTGTCAAAAAAGGGGCCGCTGAGCTGATCGCGGCTGACCAAGTGAAAACAGGTATAAGTGCCAAAAAGGGGCCGCTGAGCTGATCGCGGCTGACCAAGTGAAAACAGGTATAAGTGCCAAAAAAGGGGCCGCTGAGCTGATCGTGGCTGCCGCGATCAGCTCAGCAATCCTGGCAATCTGCCCATCCCCCACCACAACGATTGCAACAGGAAAGATGGCTCATCTCCCCTGCCGCAATGGCAATCCCCCATCCCCACCCACAAACTGCAGCACATCAGGGTGAGGATCGCGGCAGGAGAGATGAGGCATCTCCCCTGCCGCGATCTTCCCCCCGAAGTGCCGCTGTTTGGGGGGTGGGGATCACCATTGCTGCAGGAGAGATGCCCAATCTCTCCTGCCACGTTCCCCCCCCTCCCCCCCACCGAACCAGTATGGGCAGGAGGAAGCCCACCCCTTCCTGCCCCTGCGACCCCCCAACTGATCCAGGCAGCAGGGAGCCCAACCCCTCCTGCCCTGACGAACCCCCCCACCTCCCCAACCAATACGGGCAGGAGGGAGCCAAACCCCTCCTGCCCACGATGAACCCTTCCATGACCGTCCCCCCCCCGAATGGCCCCCCAAGTCCCGCTACACCCACACCCGGTGACCCACCGACACCCCACCCCCCACTACCTCAAATCCATTGGCTGGATGGACGGGTCCCAAGCCCGTTTGCCCGACAGGCCTGCCATCTGCTAAATGGCAGGCCTTAGGGCCTGATTGGGCCAGGCACCTAAGGCCCCACCCACAGGAGGGGCCTAAGGCAACTGGGCCAATTCCGGTTGAACATAGAGCTGAACGTAGAGGTAGGCCATTCTTAAAAAAAAAAAAAAAAAAAACCACTCATTTTGGACTTTTTTTTTTTATTGAGAATGGACATTTTCCCTGCTTCTACTTTCAACGTTTAGGGCCTAGGCCTAACTGTAATCTATTTGTTATATCACACAGTAACGTATAGTCAATTTAATATCCAATTTGCAAGTTCTTCCAGAATTAATCCAGGTACCTCTCCTCCCTTGTAACCAAAAAAACAAACAAACCCCAAAACTGTTATAACTTCACTGGAAATGTCCAGTTAGCTCTTTTGTAATCCGCCTTGAACTGCAAGGTATAGGCGGAATAGAATTCCCTAATGTAATGTAATGTAATCTAGGCCAAAAGGGGATTTTAGATGTTTTTTTTTTTTTATTATGCCCCTCCACGTCAATCAACGGACTTTAGCAGCTAACCTCAGTTAAATGATAAATAACCATGAGGGATCATTTAACCAAGTTCTTCATTAGTCCTTATAAACTTTAGTCTTTTAAATATAATATTCATTTAATTTTCATAGTTTCCATACTTAATACTTTAATTATGGGAATTCCCAACATGATATCACGTTTTGCCACTAGGCTGTATCAAGGAACATTCCCTGTAATAACAAACATAATCAGATCAATTGTATTTTACAGAAAATCCTTAAAATATGCACTAAGTCTAAATAAATCTACCTTAAAATGCACACCAAACATCTTCATTTGAAACTCTTCACAAAGATAGAGGTTGCCTGTTCTTTCATCATTTAATAAAACAGCTGATTCAGAGGAACCAATTATATTAATGTCATCCATTCTACTTCCACTTTTAAGCCAAAAGGAGACACTGCATTCAATCGATATATCCAAAATTGCTCATGATAAAAATTTTCAATTGAATACAATGTCTCCTTTTGGTTTGAAAGTGGAAGAAGAATGGATGACCTTAATATGAATGTGCTGTGTGATTGGTTCCTCTGAATCAGCTGTTTGATTAAATGATGAAAGAGCAAGCCGTCGCCATCTTGTGAAGCGTTTCAAATAAAGGAGACTGGTGTACATTTTTAAGGTAGATTTATTTAGATAGACTTGGTGGATGTTTTAAGGTTTTTTTCTTTAAAATATAATTGATCCGATTATGTCTGTTGTTATTACAGGGAATATTCCTTGATACAGCTTATGGCGAAATTTGATATCATGTCAGGAGTTCAAGCTGCAACCTTCTGGAGAACTAAGATGAGTAATTAATGTACAGTATTATGTATGGAAACTATGAAAAATAAATGAATATTATATCTAAAAAGACAAGAATTTATAAGGACTAATGAAGAACTGGACTAAATGATCCCTCATAGCTAATTATCATTTACTTGAGGTTAGCCGTTGAAGTCCATTGAATGACTAAATATTTGTTTTTGAGGAACTATTTTGACGAGATTGACTGATTTTCCTCCTCATATGGATTTTGAAGAACTGTTGTCTTATATATTGTTTTTGAACGTATTATAAGATAAGCATAGACTATAAGCAAGGAGCAGAGTGGGTTTCAAATGCAGTTTTCTAATCTTTAAGGGCTCCTTTTACGAAGGCACATTAGCGGTTTAACGCACGTAATAGCGCGCGCCAAGCTGCCGGCCGCGCTAGCCGCTACTGCCTCCTCTTGAGCAGGCGGTAGTTTTTCGGCTAACGCGGGGGTTAGCGCGTGATGAAAAGTCGCACGGGCTAAAGACGCTAACACGGCTTCGTAAAAGGAGCCCTAAGTCCCATTACTTATATTCCATTCCAATTCCTTATTTATATTTTAAAAGATGTAATTTATGGTTAAACAACCAAAGGGATGATGCTGGAGAACCTTACCAGTATAGCACAAAACCAATTTCTTTTTAGATCTGTAATTCATCAAATTGCTAGGACTCAAACACGAGTCAATGGCACCTAATTACTACTACTTTATGGTCTGTGTTATTTTCCCCCTTAACTATGCATGATTCTGAGCAATGCAGCTGCATTGCATAGTCCAGGGCCTATTTACTATGGTGCATCAATGCACATCAAATGCCAAACTTGTTCCCCCTTTTACTAAACTGCTATAGCGGTTATTAGCACAGGAAGACGAAGCTGAATGCTCCGCGCTGCTCTCGACGTTCATAGGAACTCTATGAGTATTGGGAGCAGCGCGGAACATTCAACACAGCTCCCTGCACTAATCCAAGTTTATTTATAATTTGATATATTGGCCATCGACAGGTTTCTGGTCGGTTTACAATACTAAAATTTTAGTTATAAAATATAAAATAAAAAGTAAGATAAGGCAAAGTATATAGAAGACAAGGACAGAGGCATAAAGAAGATACACGGGAGGTGCTGGGTGGGAAAGATTTAGGGCTCCTTTTATCAAGGTGCGCTACGGGGGTTAGCGCGTCGGACATTTCATCACGCGCTAACCCCCGCGGCAAGCCAAAATACTAATGCCTCGTCAATGGAGGCGTTAGCGACTAGCGCGGCAGGCAGTTTAACAAGCGGTTTTCTGCGCATTAAACCCTTACCACACCTTGATAAAAGGAGCCCTTAAATTACATCAAAATATAAAAATTAAAGGGTGGAGAGATGGGAAGGGGTGTCGCTTCTTAAAAGCAATTCTCATTATTTGTAGGAAATGGATGGAGAGAGGACCTTATCAAGTATTGCGGGTTTTTTAAGGGGGGGGGGGGTTGGTGAATAATACAAATTAAATATCCAATGTAATTTTTTATTAGCTTTAAAATTATATAATTACAAGACAAACACTTGATCTCTACTGTAAAACTGCCAGAGAGCCCTGGAAAACCACAAACCTCAGGGTGAATAATCCTGCAGGGGAAGAGAGACAACTATTTATTTATTTTATTTTTATTTATTCAATTTTCTATACCTTTCTCCCAGGGGAGCTCAAAACGGTTTACAATTATTTATTCAGGTACTCAAGCATTTTTCCCTCTCTGTCCTGGCGGGCTCACAATTTATCTAATGTACCTGGGGCAATGTGGGGATTAAGTGACTTGCACAGGGTCACAAGGAGAAGCGTGGGTTTGAACCCACAACCCTCAGGGTGGTGAGGCTGTAGCTTTAACCACTGCGTCACGCTCTCCCCTACAAAACTACAACTATCAATAGCCTGGTCACAAAAAGCAAAAGTCTGAAGGGAATGATAGGCAATTAAGAACGGAAACAAAACAAAACTGCAGGGAATGCGCAGGGCAGGAATTCATTAAAATAACTAAAATCTTAAAAACACATATAACATGTATAAAGCAAATACGTGAACTGCAATAATTGTATCCAAAGAACTAGGGCTAATATTCATGTGGGTCCGGTCCACATGAATATTAGGACCAATTATTTGGATACAATTATTGCAGTTCACGTATTTGCTTTATATCCTATATAATAAAACCCTAAGCGCACATGCACACTTAGGATTTCGTGTTCCCTGCCGCTGTGGTGTGTGATCCGTGGCAGCCAACCCAGCGGCAGGGAACATTCTGGCCACTCCCCTCCTCCCGCCCTCACTCACCCTATAAGCAAGGAAAGCTCTCTCCCTGCCCGTGTCCTCGGCAGGGAACACACCTCGGCCCTCACTCGCCGCCGCCGCTACCGCCGCTGCTGCTAATCCTCCTGTAAAGAGCAGCCTGCGATGGTAGCCGGCTTTAGCGAACCTCGCAGGCCGCTCTCCAACTCAGTAGCACGTTCCCTCTGACGTGATCCCGTGCGTCAGAGGGAACATGCTACCGAGGCTGGAGAGTGGCCTGCGAGGTTCGCTAAAGCCGGCCACCATCGCAGGCTGCTCTTTACAGGAGGATCAGCAGCGTGAGAGGAGCCGCCGGCGGCACTTTTAAAACTTGAAACAAAAACCTTCGGCCGCAGCAAGCCAGCCCGCGGGAAGGGAAGGGGGATGGGCCGAACGGAGCAGGCCAGTCGCATTAAGAGAAGGGAGGGGCCGAACGGAGCAGGACAGCTCACGGTAAGAGAAGGGAATTGCTTCACAGGGACCTGGAGGGGAAGGGAAATACCGCTGCTACTTCTGCAAAGGAAAGTGGGGAGGGGGAGAAGGAAGTGGGGTGGGTGGGTGGGGGAAAATGCTGCTACTGCTTCACAGGGACCTGGAGGGGAAGGGAAATACCGCTGCTGCTTCTGCAAAGGAAAGTGTGGGGTGGGGGGGTGGAGAGAAGGGAATGGGGAGGGGGGAAATGCTGCTACTACTTCACACGGATCTGGAGGGGAAGGGAAATACCGCTGCTGCTTCTGCAAAGGAAAGTGGGGGGAGGAGAGACAGAAAGAAATAAAGACAGACAAAGGAGGCCAGGGAGAGAGACAAACAGAAATAAAGACAGACAGGGGATCAGAGAGACAGACAGATAGACAAAGGATGCCAGGGAGAGAGAGAGAAAAATAGCAGGAGGGAGAGAGACAGAAAGAAAGGAAGAAAGAGACAGGAGCAAGGAGAGAGACATAAATAAAGAAAGACAGACAGGCATATATTCTAGCACCCGTTAATGTGACGGGCTTAAACACTAGTATGTTATATGTGTTTTTAAGATTTTTGTTATTTTAATAAATTCTTGCACCCTGTGCATTCCCTGCAGTTTTGTTTCATTTGCTTGTCTTGCATCTTCACTGCAGGTTTTGTTGGTTCTTTTTTGTTTCACTTTTAGGCAATTAAGAAAGAACACGTATTAATTACCTGGGAACAAAAAAATAAACTAAAATTTTGTTACATAATAAAATCAGTGGGAAAGAAAAGGAAAAACCTATCAGTGTAACAAATGACAGCTGGTGGAATGAATATGCAGATAGTCTGGACTTCAAGGGGGGGAAAGGAATGAGACTGAGGGCTCCTTTTACTAAGGTGCGCTAGCGTTTTTAATGTATGCAGCAAATTAGCGCACGCTAACCCTGCGCTACGCGGCTAGAACTAATGACAGCTCAATGCTGGCGCTAGCGTCTAGCCGCACGGCATTGTAGCGCGCGCTATTCCGTGCGTTAATGCCCTAACGCGGCTTAGTAAAAGGAGCCCTGAGATACAACAAAGGGATAAAACCTGCAAGAAGGTAAGAGCAGCAGCCTGGGTACCACCATCCCAGCCATAGAGGCTGATCAAATTTCTTTTTTTGGTGTAGATACTGGGCCACCGAACCCCATATCCTTCCCAATGGATGTCATATACAATGATTCTTAACGATACAGAATGACACGGGGACAAATTCATCCACGCCCCTGCAGGAACTCAGTTTTCACATCCCCGTGAGTTTTGTTGCTGTCCCTGCCACATTCCTGTAAGCTCATCCTTAACCACACAAGCCTTAACCTCCAGATTGGCACCAATTTTCTTACCCTGTTCAATAAATATACTAAATCAAATTGCCCTTCAAGACCCTGCAAACAGCCACCTTAGATTTTAAGAAGGACCTATTTAATTGGATAACAACCACACTCACGGAAGGAACATTTCACGAGGAAATGGGACATATACTAATCACACCCATCCCAAAAGATCAAAAAATCTCTCTAGCTTTGAAAACCAACTACAGACCCATAGCAAGCATTCCCGTATTTACCAAGATTCTTGAAGGATAGGTCAACGTGGAGCTAGGAAAGTATCTAGACAAATTCAGCATACTAAACGAACACCAATTAGGATTCAGGAAAGGCTTTAGCACCGAGACAGTCCTAGCCTCGATCCTAAATCACCTATACGGCCTATTCAGTAAAGGAACAAGTGCTCTAATTCTACAACTAGGCTTCAGCAGTGCTTTTGATCTAGTTGACCACGAAATAATGATACACTGCCTAGATGCAATAGGAATCATGGGAAAAGCAAAGAACTGGATACAGGGCTTCCTAACAAAGAGATCATAATGAGTGGTTAGTGGTGGGACATATTCAAACTCCTGGAGAAACCCCTCGGGTGTGCCGCAGGGTTCACCACTGTCACCCACACTGTTCAACATTTACATATCATCCCTAGGGCACTTACTGCAAAAACTAAACTTGAACTACTACATATATGCAGATGACATTTCCATTTTAATCCCAGTCAACAGCATTACAAATGAAACCTCAAAATACATTTCTCATATTATGACTGAAATAGAACATTGGACAATCAACTTCAAACTGAAACTTAACACAGAAAAAAACAAAAATCTTCCTTGCAAGCCCAACGGATAAAATTACCAACACAACATTACACATAAAAGACCACGATTACCCGATTACTAATACAATAAAAATATTGGGAGTCACATTGGACACTCACCTGACAATGATTGAACACACGAACATAGTGATAAAAAAATGTTTCCTGATATTATGGAAATTAAAGACCATCAAAAAATACTTTGACCCATTATCGTTCAGATTACTAGTGCAATCACTAGTGCTTTCTACTCTGGACTATTGCAACATCGTTTATATGGGTATACCCCAAAAAACAGTGAGGAAACTTAGAATTATTCAGAACACAGTGGTCCGCTTGATATTTGGATTAAAAAAGAGCGACCATGTCACCCCCTACTACAAACTACTGCACTGGCTGTCAGTCGAGGCACGAATAATTTTCAAGTTCTCCTGCTTATGTTTCAAACTAGTTTGGGGATTAGCTCCTATGTTCTTGCTATCTCACTTCGTATTCTACAGCCCTATAAGACAAACCAGAAACTGCTATCTTTTTGCATACCCAAGCATTACCAATTGTAAATACAAAACCTTTCTGGATAGAACTTTCGCGTACCAAGCAAACAAACAACATTGGCTAGACAACTACATTAATAAAGCTAGACTGACCTACAACGCTTTTAGAAAACTCATAAAAACTGCCTGATTCGATAGATATATCACCTAACAAATTCTTCACCAAACACTTTTTTTCTTTTCTCGTTTTCCCAATATGCCCCCTCTGAAATCCTAATCAAGCTGTATTTGTAATTCAGGACTTTTCATCTAATATGTCCCCTCTGAAAATTCCTAACAAACTGTATATTGTAATTTCCGCTGTATTTTTTTGTAATTCGCGACCTTTTCCAAACAGGTCCTCTCAGAAAATTCTTAGCAAACTGTATATTTTATTTTTTCGCTTTCTTAAAGTTACTGTACTCTGTATTTCCTCTGACTATCCGCATATTGTAACTCGCTGAATGTCCAGCTCTCTTGAATGTAAACTGCTTAGAAGTCGCAAGATTGTAGCGGTATAGAAGAATAAAGTTATTATTATTATTATTATGATTTTAAAGAGTTTGAGGCTTGTGCAGATGAGGATAGAGCTTGCAGGAATGGGGCAGGGACTTCTCCAGCATGTCGCTCACACCAATGTTGAGTTTCCCTCTCATGTCACTTCCTGGTCTCACGACCTGGAAGTAATTCAGAGGGGAACCAGGCATTGATCTTTGACCTAAGGGCTGCCGCATAAGCGAACTGCTGGGCACGATGGACCACTGGTCTGACCCAGCAGCGGTAATTCTTATATTCTTATGTTGTTATATATCCTGTTGGGCTGAAAGAATAAAGTGTGCTAGATTTTGTACATCTGTTAGGTCAGGTTTAGTCAGTGGAATAGTAAGGGGGGGACTGCCCCGGGTGCCATCTCGATGGGGGTGCCGGCATCTCTCTGCTACACCACCCCATGCTACATTTTCGCCATCCGTGCCCCACACCTCGTACCTCTGAATAGACCTTCACCAGCGTGAGTAACTTCTCCTGCCTTATGCTCAAACTTCCAGAGAGTTGTACGGGGACAGAGATCCCGCCGGTCCCTGCCACAATCTCCTCTGTCCCCACCCGTCCCCATGAGGAATCCCCTCCGTCCTCGCCCATCTCCCCCATAAAAGTTACCTGTCCCCATAAAAAGCATCAATTACTTCTGACAGTTGGGTTTTGTTTTGTTTTTTTAGTCTTAGTTTATTTAAACCAACAATAAAATACAATATAAACAAATAACAGTGAACAGAAATTCATCGGAAAGAATTAGAGTAGGCATTAGGTCATGTGACTATAGGTTCGACCATTTTTTTATTAAAATAAATAAGAGTTGGATTTGTTGGCAATATAAAGCTCATATCTGTAGAGCAAGCAAATCTGGTTCCACCATCTGACATAGGTAACTTGTGAGAGGTCCTTCCAAGACCAACAAATGATTTTTAATGCAGCAATGAGTAAAGAACGAAACAATACAGCATCAAAATCATTTAAAGCAGAATTAAAGCAGACTTTTCAGGATAATATTTGCATAAGAAAAATATGCCAAAACTGAACTGGAAACCCCATAACAAACTCAGCTAGTACTTCATTTTGTACTAAACACAATTGGTGGCATAACCATGAAAGGGAGCTGGGCCTCCCACTTGGAGCTTAGCCCCCCACAAACTGAACATCTCCCTTGCTGTGGGACATTTTGTTTTTCCATCATCTTTGTCCCAGTTTCTGCTTTTGTCTATCTTCTATTAATTAATTCTCTTTCCAGGCCTCGGGAACCCGGTTCCATCCCCATAAGAGTCCTGTGAGCCTGGGGGGGGATCCCCATGGGAGTCCCGCAGACTTGGAGGAATCCCTTTGGAAGTCACTAGACCTGGGGGGAGGGCTTCCCGCGGGAGTCCCATAGACCAGGGGGATACCTGCGGAGTCCCCACAAGATTCCCACAATCCCCGTTCCAGTGCAGACCTCTAGCAGGGATTACCTGCCTGTAGGGTGCTATAATGGTCATTCCCCCAAGGGCCCTTATCCTGGTCCTCATTCAGTTTCCACACACTCTTCTCCAAGAAAGCAAATTCTCTCCAGAATAGGGGGAGGGGCAGGGTAAAGGAATTCCCTCTCACAACATTCAGAGACTAATAGAGGAGGTTCCAGCTAACTTTCCTGATGACTTGCGCAAAACAAATATTGCTTTGAGGTAGACTTTGCATTATGTCAACATTGTGGAGTCCCATATCTTACATCTTTCCTCTGTGACAAGTGTCCATTTCTGTAATTCACCTGTTCACCTCGTACCACAGCAAGAAGTTACAGTGCAAATTAGCATGCATTAAAAGTGTCATCATGCAATAAGTTATCACCTACAAATTTGTGTGGCACATGCTTGCTCAACTTTATTAAGCAAGCCCTTCTGCTGAAAAACTTAGGGCTCCTTTTACTAAGCTGCGGTAGCGTTTTTAGCGTGCGCTGCCCCCCGTGCTACGCACCAAGAACCAACGCCAGTTCAATGGTGGCATTAGCGTCTAGCGCGCACGCTAAAACCGCTATCACAGCTTAGTAAAAGGAGCCCCAAGTCTCTTCTGATAAGCAATTACAGGCTTTATTTACAGCGATATTCTTAACTAAATGTACAGTGGTGCCTCTTCACAGTGGAAATCTCTTAGAACCAGAACAGCAGCCAGAGAGCTACTATGCAACTTTTTAGCATCCACTCTTAGTCACTTGATAAAACAAACATTATTCCCAGTGCTAAAATTGAAGCTGGCAGGTACCTCCTCTTAATAGCTTAAAAACAATTTGAAAAGTAGCAGAATAGCAGCTCCCTTGCAAAGAGACTGAACATCATCATTAAAGGATCCCTAAAAGCAGCTACGGAATGGTCAGCCAGCCTAGTCACCTTAATAATTAATGAAGGGATATATCTGCACCTATTAATCAATATACGGGATAGACCCTTAAGTACAAAAATTCTACCATTATCAGAAAGCCCATTTCTGTCTTGAGTCCATCATCAATCCAATCCACAACCGAGGAGGCAAAGAAGCAAGATGAATAAAAACAAAACTACCACCAATAAATTTAAAAAAAACTAGAACCAAGACTATGCAAAAAAAACAAACAAACCCAAAACAACTTCTGAACAGGAAAAAAAAAAAAAAAAAAAAAAAAGATGGCTCTCAAAATAACCAAATGGTTAGTTCTACCACAACCAAGGTCGCTTTACTGATTATGAACTAGATACAGCAATAATGCATTTAACCACTTTCCTCGCATTTGACATCGACCTTATCACAAATCCAAATGGCCTTGTTTAACTATCGTAGCCTTTCAGCATTTCCCTGAACAAAGATTTAGTTAATTAAGGAGATGTACTGCCCCCTACTATCACAGGAATTGAAAAGACAAATAAACTTTGCGAAGCACAGCCAGGTGTCTATAGCACTAATGCACAACATTTAGGCAGGGGGTAAAATGAAATAATGCTTAAATAATTACAAAAGGTTAACAATGTTATGTAAGGCAATTTTGTTTTATTTAAAATAAAATCATCCCTGACAACATTTCATAGCTCCCCTTGCTGAGAGGTATTTTCCCTTGGAAGACGCTTGCGATAATATTTCAAAGCCTTTTTCTTTTTAACACTGCCATCTGACCACATTTTCTGCAGACCTGCCGATTTTGATTTCATATAAACATCCAATTTTAAATATTGAAATTATTATTTTTGCAGCTGTAGTAATTACAGAGTAGCTGTGAAGGAATGGAAAGAGCTTTTTTGTTAGTGATTTTTCCATTCACACTGAGCCAATGCAATGGGAAAAAAAAATACCCCTCAGTAAACTGTCTAGAAAACAAAAAAGAGACTTAAAAAAAAAGGAGGCCAAAAATTTTAGCCTAGGGTTATCAAATTACATATGTCTAAGATGACTGGAGCAGTTCAGAACAGTTTCTTTTTAATGTTACAGTGTGTTATTTCTTTCTTGATTTTTTTTTTTTTGGCCTTCTCAATTTTACCAGTAAAATATCTGGCATTTAAATTGCTCAGTATCTCATTTCTTTTCTCTGGAGATAATTGCCCCTTCTACTCCCAAATTTTAAATAAATAAATAAATCACCACCACATTAAGGCTGGATTTCACTGAAACTGAAGAAATGCAAAACATTTGTATCCTGATTTGCACGTAGACTGAAGGATATCATCTTTCAGAGAAATAAGCTCTTACTTTACATTTCTTTATGAATTAATAAAATATTTTCCTTGTCAAGTTTTACAAAGAATATACAATGAACAAAGTAATAGTTTAAAAATTCATAGAAGTGGTAGGACTGGAAAAAAAACAACAAAAAAAACAAAACAAAACAACCCAAAAGTTTCACTTTATGGATTAAAGTTTGTATTTTATATACAAATATAAATCATACACCAGAATATTTTCAAATGGGTCAAAGTCCAAAGCATGCAACACAGCATATCTTCCTATGCCTGCTGCCTAAAGCCTACCTTCCAAAATAAAATCAGTAGATCAAGCAAATAATTTTTGCATTTTCTCTTAGTTTTATTCAACTCCTGAGGAAAATAAGTTTAATAGTTTTCAAACCACTCTCCCCGCCCCCAACTTAGCCATTCCCACCAACATAACTGAAGATATCTTAGTGCAACTGTACTGGACAAAAAAAAAAAAAATACAGTAATACATATAAAGCAAGAAGGAAAAACAAAGCACCGGAACAAATATATTCTGAGGGAAAAAAAGTGTACATTTGATTCCAAAAAGTATAGAAAGGAAAAAAATATATAAAAATTAAGGGCTCCTTTTACTAAGGTGTGCTAGCATTTTTAGCGCGTGCTAACTACGTGCTAAATGAAAAATACTAACGCAAGCTCTATGGAGGCGTTAGCGTTTAGCGCATACGGTATTGTAGCACGCGCTAAAACCACTAGCGCACCTTAGTAAAAGGAGCCCTAAGTCATGGGAAGGAGAGTGGAGGCTACATCAACTGGCATTCTGAATAATTGTCTTATGCCTTAAATATATGCATGTCTCTATATCACCAAAATATGCTGGAACAGAGAGAATTAAAGTGGTTTCCTTTCCAGCTTTTGCAAAAAGAAAAAATTATTTTACTAACTTCGGATCCCTCCTATGAGAAGCCCCTACTAAGAAATATTTTATACACAACAAGCAGGGCAACACATTCTAGCCTTAATCCAAAATTAAATGTCTGAATATAAATAGAAATCTAAAGTGTATATGAAATAATGGAAGAGCACTTGGCATGCTGCTGATCAGAGGATGCTACCCTTCATCTGGTTAAACCTTGCCATCATTCACCTGATTAGCAGCTGGAACCTCTTTACATATTCAACTGATCCAATAGACAATAACAAAGTCCACTTCCAGGAACACAAAGAACAAATCAAGTGAACTCTGCCTTTGAAAACCCTAATACTACACTGTCTACCTACACACATCCTTCTTCTATTTCAGGACTTCCTACGCTTGACCACTCCTCCTCTCTCCCCCTCCCCCCAAATTTTGTGCTACATTTGCTCCCATTTCTCCTCTCTCCCCCTCCCCCCAAATTTTGTGCTACATTTGCTCCCATTTCTGCTTTAAGGCCCTCACATCAGCAAATGTAGTTACTTCGGTACCAGCAAATTGTTATTCAACGCATCTAACTCTTTCCAAGTTGTTTAACTACATTTGTTTGGAAGTCAGGAGTTGGAAACCCCCATCTAGTTACAATGCAATATACCATGTTCATTAAATATATATAAAAAAAAAACATGCATCCAAGCTATCATGGAAGCAAAATGTTGCTACCACTTTTTGTAACAGCAATTCAGTCTACAAATAGCTATAAATAAAAACAGAACTGCAATGCATATATGAATTACCACCTTTCCCTATTTTAGAACACAGACTGTGATGGTCAAATACAACCACTTCTCACTATTAACTTTAGCCTTGTTCTCTGATTTATCTTGCAATAAGTCTCTACTAGTGTCCTTCTGAGCAGCCTATACCACCATTAAACAAGGCCAAAAATAAAAAGCTACTTGAAGGTTTTTATTCTTCATTTACAATATATATATTATTTGGTTTTATTACCTGTCCTCACAAGAGAAATCAGATCGGGTCACAAGTTTACATACATAACAAATCATAGTTAAAAAACAAAACATAACATGATAAACACGGTATGAAACATAGAAACATAGAAACACATGGTGTGACATTGCATGACAAGCACTGCATGACAAAACATAGGATGGCAGCTTAGCACGGTAAACAGTCTTATATATGCAAACATATATAAAAAGTATTAATTTCAAGGTGTTTAAAATTAGAATATCTATTTTCAGAAATGGTGGCTTTTAGAATGTTCATCTACTACAGTTTGATAAGGAAAAGCAGAGTTTAGTTAAAAATTGAAGAACTGGATTTCAGAAGCTATCCTTCAATTGCTGATCAGAGCTGAACACAGATCCCTTTTTCTCTCTCTCTCTCTCAGCGGCATTATACTCATTTTGTTGAACCTTTTGAAATGCACTTTTGAGTTGCATCTTTGCCTTTGCTAAACGGGGTTCTTCAATTTGGGTCATTTTCAGTTTCTTCCTGTAGTGACGGGTGCTTAGCAACGCTTTTGTCATGGACTTTTCACAATGATGAATATCCGAGATGCAGCATTTTAATCCATCTCACAGCATTAATTATCATGATCATTGTATTTAGACAGCTACCATTTCCCGCTCGGCATCATTCTGAAAGAAATGCATTTTGTGCTAGTGGAAAGTATTGTTTAAGGATGCAGTGGATCACATGTCTTTACAGTATAGAAACAACGAGGAAACAAAAGCAGACAGTAAATCAAGAGCACGCTAAAAAGCAGGTTTCAATGTTTAGACAAGCCTCATGCTTTAAAAAAATGCCATGTAGAAATAGCTGAACAGTGTCTCTCTTACAGTAAAGGGAAGAGTAATATGTTGCAGGCTAGAAGCTTTCAACAGCTGCTCTACAACCTCATCACATATGTAGTGATTTCAAGCAGTGGCTAAAGAATCTATGCTCTTGAACTTTAATTTCACAGCTGTGGAGGCTGGGCTAAGATCTGTGTCGCAGGGGTTAATTTTAATCTGCCTATCACAAAACCCGCCTCGTTTAGTTTACTACTGAAGAACAGCTCTTTTGAAAGCGCAATCGATGATAAAAACGTTGAAAGGACAGCAGGAAACCCACGTCTGAGAATGCAACAGTTCAAAATGAAGTCTGGTCCTTAACTGAAAGCTGTTTTCATGCAAGCTAAACTGATATTTCCTAACAAATCTATAACTTTCCAGTGGAGATGTTCTCCCTCCTTTTCCCCACAAAGCATAAGACACGGCCATACATTGCAATGAAACCTAGGGCTCCTTTTACGAAGCCGTGTTAGCAGCTTTATCGCACGCACCTTTTTAGTGCGCGCTAACCCCCCGCTCTAGCCGAAAAACTACCGCCTGCTCAAGAGGAGGCGGTAGCGGCTTGCTCGGCAGGCAAATTAACGTGCACTATTACACGCGTTAAACCGCTGACACGGTCAAGTTATTAAGAAGAACATTTTATTTGGATAGTGCTTCTTAAAAATGCAGTGCATCCACACTTATTTGTGTTAAGGCACTTACTGTGCCTTAGAAAGTTCTAGTATGTATTAAAATTTTCATTACCATCACGGTGTGGACTAATTTAAGAAAACGGGAAAACAGCTCCACGGCAAAAACTTTGGAAGTACAACATACGCTCAGGGAAATACTTTTCATTCTTACTCGCACACCCTTCAGCAAGAATAAATAAACTCTTCTTGTTGGTAATATAGCACATGACATTACTTGCAACTGCTGAGACATCTTTTCCATCCAACCTTTCAACAGACTAGGTGCCCTTCAGTTTCGCCCCCATTGTTCTCTATCTTCAAAGCTGCACATCAAGGAGTTTCAGCTCTTTGTTTGAACGACTAGATACTAGCACAAACCCTCATCTCCCAGGTCAAAATGTCCCTATGAGTTCTTAAAGCTGTTTCATTCTCGACCAAAAAGTTGGGGGGGGGGGAGGGGAGCTACAAAATCCACAGATTAACGTGTATTGGCCCGCGTGAATCCCGCATTCCATAAAAGCCGTGTCCTAATAAAGCTGCCTCAACAACTGTGCCATGCAGAACCCATAATTCATAATAAACCTCTGTGAGCGTACGGTAGAAAACAAATCACGTCCACTCCCCCCCCCCCCCTCAGAGTTGGGTGCTTTAAATACCTAATCATAACTGTTAAAATATGCCCTCTTCTAACTAACCTTTAAACCTGCTAGTATGAAGTATTGCTAATATAGCTCTATCAGCTCCCTCTTTGAAAAAAAATTAATTAATTAATTTGATCATCGTTAAACAGGGGTCTCATGGAAATCACTCAAAACATTTTTTTTTTTTTTTAAATCGGTGAACAAAAGGTTTATAGAAAGAAAGAAAGAAAAAAAAAAACAAACCCTTGGCTCATATAACTGCAGACATGAATCTGCTTTCAATTACTGAAAGTATTTCCACTTCAGTGCAAGGGGATCCGATCTTCAAATACTCCATCTTAAAGCAATACATTTGATTATATATATATATATATATTTTTTTAATACAGATTCACTTTGTGACAGATTCACGTGTTGTTAAAGATGGTTTACTGGGAATCTCCAATAATTCAAGAGGGAGAAAAAAAGCACCTTATGCATCTGAAAAGCAGGGGAAAAAAAAAAAAAAAAAGCTACATCATTCTATACAGGGCCCCTCGAGGCTATCATAAAAAAAAAAAAAAAAGCAGCTGATGTCTTTCTTTCTGGTACCTTAAAGCAAAGGTACTGTCCACTCCTAAGTAAAGCTTCCTACATTAGTCGGAAATCCTACCTCTAATCTATCACGCCATTTGCCTTCCACGGAGTGGTTTCTTTACAGATTGAGATCTTAAAGCCAACTGGTGATATCGATCCTCTCCAGGGAATGTCTCTCATTCACACTTGCAGTCCTACTGTTCACTTGCACAAAAGCGTAAAAGAGAAGCCACCTAGTTTCAAACAGAGGAAAACCACAAAGGTCCCCTGCTAAAAGGAGAAATCCCAGTCTCAGTTAAGTTACAGAAAAAGTGGAGCTACATTTAAAAAAAAAAATAAAAATAAAAATTCAGAAACAACCATCACCGCGTTTTTGTTTTTTTTTTAAATGCACAGATTAAACTTTGAAATTATTTCCTCTCCGTTGGAAAACGCTACCAGAAACAGCGCGGCTGCATTTTCTATTACATGCAATCTACTCGCCCCGAGGTCTCGTGGTTCAGTAATCAGAAAAGTTAAAGGCTTTTTTTTACCTCGTCTCAGTCCTTAATTGGGTGCCGCACGGGTTAAAAACCACCTCATTTCAGATGCTAACGTCGCTCCTGCACGGCTTCTCGGAGCCTCCTCCCATTCCAGCACCAGCGAGGCACCGACTGGACGCCAGATCTGCCGGCGTAAATGGCCCGAGCGGACTGCGAGGAATTCCGCACCTTTCTCCTGGACGAGCAAACGGAGCGAAAAGGGCCGTCGCTTCTTTTTTTTTTTTGCTTGGGGGGATTCTTCCGTCTGGATGCAAAAGAGCAGACCGCCAGCCAGGCTGTGCAAGTTGGAGCCGGCTGTAATGTATCAGGTTACAGAGCCTGGGCTTTCTCCGGGAGCCCAGAACGGCGCTCAGACATGATAGGCTGAAGCGCTTCTGTTTACACCCAGGCACGGGAGAGGGCTGGACTTGGCCCTCCTTAACCCTTTCCGGCGCGCCATTATGTTCTCTTTTACGGCTTGTGTGAAAAGCCAAAAAAAAAAACAACAACAACACCCACTCATCTGAATACTCCTGTGTTGAGACTTTTACTCCAGTGGAAGAAAGGAATCGACCCTATTTTTATGATGACGGTGATGATTATTTTTTAAGTTCCAGGACTAAAAAAAAAAAATCGAAAAATTATGTTTTCTGTCTCATAACTTGATAAATATGATCATTAATTGCATCAAGGGATGTCGCTGTTCTGTCTGAACACATTTTCCTACCAAGCCAATTAGTTTTACATTGACTTCCTACCAGTGACATGCAAGCCGAAACCACTGTCCGAGGTAACAAACCCAAAGGCCTCAGTAATTTTACAAAAATATTAATTCATAAGGCAAGCAGCCACTCACAGCAATTACCATAGACATTTCATGGGTAACACTATCGTATTAACTCTATTACCTTGAATAGCATTGGGTGCACTAATACACCCCTTAGCTTTCCACAAAGATAAAACGAAATCACACATTAATTTGTAAAAAAAAAAAAAAAAAGACTAAGCAGCAAAAGATACAGATTCAAACCTTTTGGATATAAATGGTAAGCATCCTGACAGACTCTATACTTTGCAAAACAAATGTATACAGACTGTACATAAATCTCTCGGGTGCCAGACTCTAGGTACAGCACAGTTGGAGAGAGTGTGGTGCAGTGGTTGACCTTTTTGTCTAACCCTCGCCTAGGGGGGTCTTTGGGGCATTCCCTCGCCTCAGCTTGCTGGGAGGGGCTGGTTTCCCTCTGTTGTACCTGTACCATTTCTGTAGATTTCCGTGGAGGGTGATTTGTATTTGAGTTTTTGGTATCTGCGTTGTTCCTGTTACCCTATTGAATCCTTTCTAATAAAAATGATTAAAAAAAAAAGCTACAGCCTCAGCACCCTGAAGTTCTGGGTTCAAATACTGCTCCCTTTATTTGCCCCAGGTGCATTAGATAGATTGTGAGCTCACTGGGACAGGCAGGGAAAATGCTGGAGTATCTGAATAATTTCATGTAAACTGTTCTGAGCTTTCTTGGGCGAGCAATATGGAAAATTTAATAAAGCTACTAGCATGCACATAAACATTTCAAAGATACAGCAATGTGTGATAAAGTCAAAAGGAATTAGGCAGCAAAGACATGCCCATTTCCAGGCAGGCACCTCCAGTATAATATGCTGCTCCACCTTTTTCTTGAGGCTATGATAACCTAGCGATCTCTATTTATTAATTATTTTTATGAAAAGATTCACTCTAGGCAATTTACAAAGGTACATTGTAGCAACAGGATAACTATGGTAACATGACCAAGGGTCAGTGTAATGCGTAACTAGAATAGCACATAAACCTGGGAAATTAAATCACATTCACCATTTGGATTATGTGCAATGCCAACATGCCTCGATGATGCTGGATTTGTACGTACAACTTGTTCGTACATGATACACCAAGGTATGGTAGCACTTGATGTCTAGTTTTTTTTTTTTTGGGGGGGGTTGTTTTGTTTTGTAATCAGTGGCCTCCCACCTGCCTCTGGAGTTGTCACAAAAAAAATAAAAAACCCATACAGTAAAACATTGGATTGCGAGTAACTTGGTGTGCAAGTGTTTTGCAAGACGAGCAAAATGTTTTATTACATTTTAACTGGATACGTGATCAAGGTCTTGCAATACGAGTACATACGGTATACGCGCGTGATAACTGAGCCAATAGTTCTCTCTCTGACGCTGCGGAAGTGTAGTGACATTTCTAAACGAGCGAGGCCTAGCAATATAAGTATGTACAGTATACGCGCGTCACATCGTCACAACTGAGCCGATGATTCTTCTTTCTCCGACGCTGCAGGAGTGTAGTGACTGTTCTCTAAAGCAGTGTTCTTCAACCACCGGTCCATGGACCAGTGCCGGTCCACAGAAATTTCCTGCCAGTCCACAGGGCCAGCACGTGCATTAGGCCCAAAACAGTGTTCTTCAACCGCCAGTCCACGGTGCGATCGATGCGGCATTATCTTCGAGCCAGCTCCCTCTTCCTCACTGATTCAGTGCACAAAGCCACGGGCAGTGGCTCCTACGGGCATCGTCCGCCTGAACCAGAAGCCTTCTCTCTGACGTTGCAACGTTGGAGGGAAGGCTTCCAGATGAGGCACGGGACGTGCAAGGTGCAATTAGTACTATTATGGGGGCGGGGTCTGGGGTGGAGATTGGGTAGAGATGGGCAGGGTCTGGCCCATGACTTAGCCCCCGTGTTCTTCAACCGCCGGTCCACGGACCGATGCCGGTCCACAGAATAATTATTTTATTTCTGCCAGTCCATAGGTGTAAAAAGGTTGAAAAACACTGCTCTACAGTACAGTATTTTGTATTAACGTTTTCGGATTGTGGAGCAAATCGTCTGAGTTTCCATTATTTCTTATGGGGAAATTTGTTTTGCTACGCAAGTGTTTTGGATTCCAAGCATGCTTCCAAAATGAATTTATGCTCGCAAACCAAGGTTTTACTGTACCCAACTCCAGAGGCAGATTTGATTATATGAGTACTGATAGTATGCCATTCCTTCTACCATATACTATTGGTGCTCTACTGTGGCAATGATACAGTGCCAGAATTGAAACACATTAAAACAACAACATTCACATTTAAAAAAAAAAGATACGTTACCATAATAAAAAGGGGACTTCTTAACACATAGTAGAAGAAACAATAAGTGGCTTTGAGACAGAAGTGTTAAGAAACAAGTGAAAGATAGGGGCAGAAAGGCAAAATGATTTTTCTGCACATCCAGAATCTAACCATGAAAGACCAGGTGGACTCCTTGGTTAGAAAGGGTTTTCTCACTTTCTGGAAGCTTCAATCCATTAAAGCATATTTTGATGTTTCATCATTTAGAATTCTGGTACAGTCCCTTATACTGAGTCAACTTGATTACTGTAGTATCGCCTATTTGGCAATTTCCCAGGAGAATATGCACCGATTACAACTGGTACAAAATGCGGCAGTCAGGCTAATTTTCGGGGATGAAGAAGTTTGATCTTGTAACGCCTGCCTACCGACTTCTGCATTGGCTGCCGATGGAGGCACGTGTGAGGTTCAAGTTGGGATGTTTTTGCTTTAAGGTACTCTTCGGATTAGCCCCTAAATATATAATTGACCTTTTCTCTTTCACAACCAACAGACATAAGAGAAGCTCACACTTGAATTTTGTTTCCCCACCGGTTAGAGGCTGTAAATTTTTTTTTTAAAACATCATCAACATCTTGCACATCAGGCAGCATTATGGGGTAAAGACCTGGAACAACTGCTTATGCCTACTACTTATGGGGAATTTAGAAAAAACCTAAAAACATATCTGTTCCTGAAGTATTTAGATCAGTGGTTCCCAACCCTGTCCTGGAGGACCACCAGACCAATCGGGTTTTCAGGATAGCCCTAATGAATATGCATGAAGCAGATTTGCATGCCTGGCACCTCCATTATATGCAGATCTTTCTCATGCACATTCATTAGGGCTATCCTGAAAATCCGACTGGATTGCGGCCCTCAAGGAGGGACTTGGAGATCCCTGAGCTTGAGCCACTTCTTACCTCTTTGGAACTCCCCCACAGGTATTGCTCCCTCCAGGTGATCTCTGTTTTTAGGGTCTCTCCTCTGGATAATTCTTCCCTCAGGGCCTCCTCGATCTTTTCTACCCTAAGGTATTTAACTGCCTTCCGGCCTGAGCCCCACCCTTCTGACTCAGCAAGTTTAGCATCACCCCACCCTTCTGACTCAGCAAGTTTAGCATCACCTGCTGTAAAAGTGGTTTAACTTCAACACCAGCGAGAAAGCGTTCTTCAGGAAACCTGCCACTATACTGCCTCACAGTGGTAAAAGCCCCTTTACAGTCCACAGCATGAAGGGCTTTGTAACTTGAATACTATTGATGCTTTTAGACAGAAAAAAAATAGGAAACATTACTTTCATAATGTGGAAAAAAGTTGCCACAGAGTAAAAATGCTGAATGAGTTCAAAGCACTACCTTGTTAGGATGAAACTGAGCATACGGTTCATAGCTAACTGAGGCCAGAATTTCAGTTAACCTTCTCAATGAGGTCACCACCGACAGAAAAAAGTGCTTTCCAAGTGACATGCTTGATTGAAGCAAACTCCCTTGCTTCACATGGCAGCTCCAAGAGGCATTAATTTTAATTTAATAGTTAATATTAATCCTTATATTCCACTCTTTCAGTCACAGAATGTACAGAACAGAATACAATAAAGCAAGTCATTTCAAATACAGAAGATATTTCCCTGATCCCAGAGACTTACTAAGTTTTTATCTGAGGGTAAGGAGGACTAAGGCTCCCTTTTATCAAGCCGTGCTAGGAATTCTATGAGCATCGGATATTTTACCGAAGCAGCTGGAGATAAAAAAAAAAAAACCCTAATGTGGTTGATAAAAGGGGCCCAAGTGATTTGTCTAAAATCACAAACAGCATCAGTGTGATGAGCTATGTAAGGAAGACATTGAGTTCTCAGAGTATACGAGGATTCTATAATAATTGATTGACAAGAAAAGGCCCCTTAATACATCAAGAAACGATGTGATATTAAGAAGCTGTGAGTTTATCAAACAGAGCATGATTGGATGAGAGAGAACTAAGATGTGTTCTGATGGAAGAACTTTGCAGTTTTAAATGACAAAGGTGGTAGGATTTTATGCTTTCTCATCATCGCAGGGTTATTCTCAGATATGTAGATCTATGGGATCTGCAGCACTTATTTCAATGAGTAGAATGGGGAGGCTTTAAATTTCCCTGTCCCGGCCCATTCTTGTAAGCTCTGCCTTAACCACACAAACCTTAAACACTTAGGATTTTAAAGTGTTTGAGGCTTGTGCAGATGAGGATGGAGTTTGCAGGAATGGGACAGGAAAAGAACTCACGGGGACAGGATGGAAAAATGAGTTCCTGCGGGGATGGGGAAAAATCCCTTTGATGCAGGAAGTTTTTCACCCCTGACGCAGCAAGAGCGAAACGGAGATTTTCCCGTCGGGTGGGCTGCTTATCCACGAGGCCCGGGTAGTGGGGCTTGCGAGTAAGCCTGATTGGAGACAGCTGGGACTTCATGGACGGCTAAATTTTTCTTCTTTCCTTGCTCAAGTTGAAATATTTCTGACTGTGCCTCTGGACTGCAATCTTTTTTCACACAATGTTTGTATGTGAGATTTTGGCGTGCTGGATGTGAGGTGTTTTTTTTTGGGGGGGCTGCTACTGTGCCTCATTTTTTCACCACTGTTTTTGATATAGTGAAGTCACATAAATGGAGTTTTTTTTAGCCATATGAAACTTAACTGAGGCTTTTTCTCCACTTTTTTCTGTGTCTTCTTTTTTTCAGACGGTGGGTATATGTGTGATGTGTGGGTGGCCTTGCAGTGTCCCAGAAGACCCTTGAATGTTCTATTAGGGCACATTTTGAGGTAAATGGTGAAAAATGTGTCCCACTAATACATATACTCTCAGGAAAAGGGTCAGTTAAACTCCAATAATATTACCTCTAAAACAGAACCCCATATGGACAACAAACCTCCCCTCTGCAACACTAACAGGCTTTAATTTCACACACACACAAGCCAATCACACAACAGGTAGTAACAGGGAAAAAGAAAGGAAAGAAAGGTGGAGAAAAAGCCTCAGTTCAGCTTCATCTGGCAAAAAACTCCACCTTTCAAGGCTAACCTTGTACTCCAAAATATAAAACCAATAGAAAAAGCTCTATGGTAGCCTGCAGGGAGATGTACAAAACACACCGGGACACACAGCCCTCAGTTGTGAAAAAATGGGTAAATCAGCACTGTAGCAAAGTAGTCCAGGATTCAGCGTGGAACACAGCAAAAAAAAGAGAACAACTTAGCTGCTTCGGCATCCAGGATCTCTCAGTCCTTCACCTCCTGGGCCCTGCAGCCACTGAACCCGACGGGGAACCCTCCGTTTCGCTCTGGTTGCTGCGTCAGGGGTTTCAACTTCACTGTTTCTCATACGCTCTATCCAGACCCATCAAGCTCTTCAGGCTCTCACACCACATCACAGAACAATACCGGTGCTCTACTTTAAATAACACTATGCACTGTGATGTTAGTTCTGTCTCCTCCATGGTGCTGGTTAACGTAGCAACACTGCATCTCTATATCTCATAACTTCTGCAGGTTCGAGATGGGCAAATTGTTCTGTAAATATTTCAGGTTGATGTATGCTTATTGCTCACATTTTTTTTAGTACTATTGTGATGAATGATGTGATGAGAGATAACACTTCCATCAGGTCAGGAAACAAAGAAGGCTAACTTCCCTTACTTCCTCTGTTTAGCTACAAAATTATTTCTGTAAAACATTAGATAGTGAAGTTCAGATGGATTAGGATTCATGAACACCAAACAAGACAGGGAGTTTGAGTGACTTCAGAGTTTTCTGTGAAGATCAATCTTCAAAATGGATGCTAAAGGATGCATATGAGGGGTTTGGAAGAGCACTGGAATCAAAGTATTAATTATAGAACGCTAGTGACCACACTTTTTAGAGTTTTCAACCAAGCACCCACCATAACAACAGGCCTGATTAACATCTAAGGATCATGGGAGAAGAAGCAAACCTAAAATGTTGGGAGGAGAGACTCATAAAAGTGAACCATCAAACTGGAAAACTGGATACTGAGGAAAAAATATATAGAGGGAAATTCTCTGCACTCTAGAATTAAGTTTTTCCCATGCTGCAGTCAAAGTAAGATGTAGATATGGTCTTATACAGCAGTAGTGAATGGGGAATTTTGTCAATGAATTGTCTGGATGGGAATGTCTGGAAGAAGTAGAAATGCAGTAAGCAAAGCTGAAAGGAGTTATTGTAAGGGCAACAAATCTTTTTGTGAGGCAAATAGGTAAAAATAAGAGGAAAAGAAGTCCACTTTGGTTCTCAAAAGTAGTAGCTGAGAAGCTGCTTCCCTTCCATCATCCTAGTTTTGCAGGCATATAATTTGAATGCATTTAGCTTGAATACATGATGAACTGTCACATGATGCAGTGTCAGACTAAGGAAATGAAAATACTGTTTTTCCGTGCCTAAATATCAGCCTTGCAAAAATTGTATATGTAAGATGTTTTAGCAAAGTTAAAGAAGAGGTGCAGATGTGGCATGACACACTCCCATCTGCCACAAGTTTGCCATGCGTATAATTTGAATACATTTAGCTTGAATGTGAGATGAAGTGTTGTGTGATGAAATGTCCACAGTGATAAAGAGACACAGTGATGAACTGTCAGGTGATGAAATGTCTTACACCATAGATAGATAGAAAGATAGATATAACCTGCAACTTATTTGTTGACACGTTTCTAGAAAGTGGGAAGGGAATGCCATATGTTGTTCTCAAGTTGGATTTCCACACGCCCGAAATAAATAAAAATTATCCTATTGCAACAGTAAGACAACCAGCAGTGAAGGCCCTGTAATTTATTTCAAATTTTATCTGCAACAGCACCTGATTTTAAGAGGATGTAAAAGTGGCATCAGGCACAGCAAAGAAAAGTATTTATTGACTGATTGATTTCAATAATGCTTTTAACCAAAGTACTTTAATATCCACGAGGGAGAAGGTAGAACAGATGCAATGATTATTAGAGAACATCAAGTGCCATCAAAATATTTTTAGAAAACAGGTTTTATAATGCAAACAGTTTTAAGTTTTTTTATGTGGATTATCTTGTATAAGTTCTAAGAGCAGCAGCAGCAACTAGACAACCCAACTTTTGCCTATTAGAAGTAATTCATTATAGGCAGTCATGTTGTATTTTACTTTTCAGAAGTCTTTTCATTCCTGGAGAGTATATGTTGTGACAGGGACCTGGGCGAGTATAGTGCCCCATCAGAATCAGGCATTTATCAGTTTCCCAGTACTACCCCTAAGCATAGAATAAAAGCTAGAACCCTCCAGGAAGGAAAAGGAAAACAGCTTAGAACTAGGTTTAGCACTGCCCCTTTAAGAGGAACCAGACCAGCGCCATAGTATCTTTTGTGCACAGGTCACAGCCATCCTTTTTTCTTGTGGCAGGTTACCCTGGGTGGGGCTCCCAAGTGGCCGCTAGGTATCCCTGTCACAATGTCCAACAAGAAAGATTTGTATTCCTTCTAGAGCCAATAGCCCAAATCATATCAAAGGCAGACTTGAAGCTAAGAGACTTCACTTAATACCAGGATGAAGCATTAGTCAAAGCCACACCCCTGAAGAACAGTCTTTATTATAGAATTGTGAAGCAAACACTGTATGATCAGTTGCATGGAGAAAATATTAGCATAAGACACATCAAAACCTTTGACTGTAAAGCATATGTTTACGTTCCAGAAGATAAATTTATCCAGCAATACTAAAGGATACAAGTGCTGAACCCATACACAGACAATTTAACCCATGAATACTAAGATGACCTTTGTGTAAAACCCAAGTACCAGCACTATAACTACAAGAACTGAATGACAAAAAAAACCAACTGCTTTGTAAGACAGTTCAGATTAAAGAAAACCACAAACACATATTTGCTGAAAAACAAGGACAAGCCGGATAAACTACAGCTTTTGACATCAGTTCAACTAAGAAGATCAGTTGACATCAGTTCAACTAGGAAGATCTAATCTTTGATTAGAAAACTGCAAGTTACTCAGAACATCACAGCCAAACTTATTTTCTCTGCTGGAAAATATGGCCATGTGACACAATTGTTGATCGCTTTACACTGGCTGCCTGTGGAGGCCTGAATTAGGTTTAAATTGTGTATCTTGATGTTTAAGATCTACCGTGATTGGGCCTCACAATACTTGATTCATCTGGTCCATCTTCCTTTAAAGTATTAGGGTATAATGACAGGAATTACATGAAGTTAAATTATCCATCACCTGTGGAATTCTCTCCCAGTTATGATTTGTTCTGAGTTATCTTATGTAAAATTCAGATCAATGGTTAAGACACATCTTTTTGGTTTAACATTTTGGTCAGAAGTTTGGTAAATTGGGATCCTGTTTTTTGGCAACTATTTAAACAAGATTGAAACAAAATTATTTTCTTTTTAGATTTAATTGATTTTTAAATTTTATTTCATTTCTGTTCTTTCTCTATTGTTTTTTCTTTGCTTTCCTATTTTTTATAGCGTTCTTTTAATTTATTTTTATATATTTTTTTACACCGCACTATTGACAAAGTGAAGTGCAGTTAAAAATTTAACCAACATAAGCAAATATTAAATAAAATACTGTTTGCTTCTTCTTTCTCATATCAAGTTGTAGGATAGCATAACTTTCCTTTAGAGGTGAGGCAGATCTCTAATTGCCTTATTTTTAGAAAGATGGTTAAATCAGTTCTATTTGAGGAATATTTATGCTGACTATTCTGTTTAGTAGGACATGACTAGCTCTGAATTATGCCATAAGAACATAAGAATTGCCGCTGCTGGGTCAGACCAGTGGTCCATCATGCCCAGCAGTCCGCTCACGTGGCGGCCCTCTGGTCTAAGACCAGTGCCCTAACTGAGACTAGCCCTATCACTGTACGTCCTTGTTCAGCAGGAACTTGTCTAACTTTGTCTTGAATCCCTGGAGGGTGTTTTCCCCTATGACAGACTCCGGAAGAGCATTCCAGTTTTCTACCACTCTCTGGGTGAAGAAGAACTTCCTTAGGTTTGTACGGAATCTATCCCCTTTCAACTGTCCAGTCTCTTAGAATCTGTTATCCACATAAAAATGTACAGGTTTAGCAAGGAATACAAGAACTGAATTGTACTGTAAAGGTAAACCAACTTTTCACTTGCTCTACAGTCAGCACCAGTTAGATATATGAGCCAGTATCTTGGAAAGACCTCATCTTATATATCTGAAGAGAAGCAAGCAGAAAAAAGAAATACAAAAATCAAACTGTGACGTACATCATTTCATAACAAGATCATAGGATGCAAATGTACATTTAAACCAGGGGTCTCAAAGTCCCTCATTGAGGGCTGCAATCCAGTCGGGTTTTCAGGATTTCCCCAATGACTATGCATGAGATCTATGTGCATGCACTGCTTTCAATGCATATTCACTGGGGAAATCCTGAAAACCCAACTGGATTGTGGCCCTCAACGAGGGACTTTGAGACCCCTGATTTAAACATATGTATAGAAGACAATTTTGAGCAGTACAAAGCCCCCCACTTCATTGTGAAAGATCCATACACCACATAGAGAGAACTAAGACAAAAAAAGACATTTGTTCCAGTCGTTAAGCACGCAAATGAGACTCAAAACATTAGTTAGGGAGTCATTTACTATCAACATGTGCACTAATACCGATAATGAATGTTATTTGCCACAAGACCCATCTTATTGTCTCTTAGTATACTACATTTCAGCGGGTGCAAGCAAAGCGGTTCACAAAACTAAAATCAAGTTGGAAATGAACTACAAAAAAGGCATAAATTGACAGTACACATTGTGAGCTAGAAAGGGTGACCTGCCATGCCATAATTCAATACCAGTTTTGTCATCATCCTTTGCAATGCTAGTAAATTGAATTCTGTCTCTGTAAATGTAGGAACTCGTCAAGGACAACAACACCATCGGTCTGAAAAATTCACTGGAGAACTAGAGGAGTGCAAGGAGACAGTGATAGGGAAAGAGGAAGAGATGCAGAGGCCAATGTCTTTGTTCAGACTACTACCAACTGCACACACTCTACTTTTACTATAAGGTGGGTGCTTATGTTTATTATGATAGGTGTTATATGAGCAAACGTATCAAGCATAACAGTTTACAATTAGAATTTAAGAATTAGGAAGTAATGCCATAATGTGACAGGAAAGAGGAATAAAAAGAAGGAAATTAAGGGCTCCTTTTACTAAGCTACGATAGTGGTTTTAGCACGCGCTTAGCATGCGCTGAATTACCCCGCACGCTAGACCTTAACGCCAGCATTGAGCTGGCATTAGTTCTAGCCACGTAGCATGGGTTTAGCGTGCGCTAAAATCCTGCATGCGCTAAAAACGCTATTGCAGCTTAGTAAAAGGAGCCCTAACAGCAGTAAAAAATACAATAAAAAAGAGAAATACAGTGGTACCTTGGTTTACGAGCATAATTCGTTCCAGAAGCATGCTCGTAAACCAAAATACTCGTATATCAAAGTGAGTTTCCCTATAGGAACTAAGAGAAACTCGCTTGATTCGTTCCCACCCACCCCATCCCTCGTGGCCAGCGGCGTTGCTCCATCCCCCCAAGAACCGGCATTGCTCCCCCCGCATGATCCTCCATCCCCCCTGCTCATTTCACCCCCCCCCATTCATAGCGCCCCCCCCGATCCGGCACCCTCCGCTCACGTCACACCCCCTCCCCACCACGATCCGGCATCAAAAAGGCACCCACCCACCCAATCACATTTCTTACCCCCAATTTGGCACCGGCACCAATGCACAGGACATGCCGGTGCCCGAAGATCTGTCTCCTTCTGCGCTAGGCCTTGAGCATCTGTGCATGCTCAAGGCCTTTGTGTTCCCATTCTCTCCAAGATTCTTGGATCTCGGGAACACGAAGGCCTTGAGCATGCGCAGATGCTTAAGGCCCAGTGCAGAAGGAGGCAGATCTTCGGGCACCGGCACTGGCATGTCCTGTGTGTTGGTGCCGGTGCCAAATGGGGAGTAAGAAATGTGATCGGATGGGTGGGTGCCTTTTTGATGCCGGATCGTGGTGGGGAGGGGGTGCGACGTGAGCGGAAGGTGCTGGATCGCGGGAGGAGGGTGCCAGATCGTGGGAGGGGGCGCTCGTAAATCGAGGCGAGCTCGGTTTCCGAGGCGCCAGTTTTGCAAATGTTTTGCTTGTTTTGCAAAACACTCGCAAACCGGTGCACTCGCAAACCGAGGTACCACTGTATAAGATGTTGGGCAGGCAATGTGACCCCATTCTTGAACGCCTAGTAAACAAAGACTTGCCCGAAGAGGTAAGTTGTGAGAGCAAACTTAAATTTCATAAAGGAAGGTTCTACTTGCAGAGATAAAGAGAGAATATTCCAAAGCTGAGGATAAATGCAATATAGTAGCCCATGTTAAGGAGTGATCGAGAGATAGAAGAAACAAGAAAATAATCCTGCACCATCACAACCCATAAGGCTTCTTTTATTAAGCCGCGCTAGCAGGGTTAACGCGCGTGACTTTTCATCATATGCTAACCCCTGCACTGGCCTAAAAACTACCGCCTGCTCAAGAGGAGGCGGTAGCGGCTAGTGCAGCTGGTGGTTTAGCGCACGGTATTACACGCATTAAACCGCTAGCGTGCTTTTGTAAAAGGAGCCCAAAGTTTCCTACAAGGATAGATTTTGTATCAATTATGTGACATGTTTGCATAATAAATCTTTTTTAAATTTAATTTACAGTATAACATATTTATATTTTGACATTTCTTGCATAGCCACTTAATTTATGAGGTACTTGAAGCTTCTTTTCTTTCTGTTTAGAAGACAACTCAAAACATTTTTGAAAAATACTTATAGCAACTTTGAAATTTTTGTTATCATTGTATCATCTTTTTTATGTAAGCCACTCTGACCCTTTTTAGGGAACTAGTGGAATAGAAAGGCTTGACAACATTCTCATCTTTGTTTTCCATTCCTTTCTTGATAATTCCTAACTTTCTATTTGCTTCCTTAGCTGCCGCTGCACACTGAGCAGATGGTTTCATCATATCCTGAATGATGACACCTAGATCCTTTTCCTGGGCTGTGACTTCTAGCATGGAACCCTGTATCAGGTAGCTACAGTTTGGGTTCATCTTTCCCAAATGAATCACTTTGCACTTGTTAACACTAATCATCATCTGCCATTTTGATGCCCAGTCTCCCAGTCATGCAAGGTCCTCTTACAATTTTTCACAATCCTCTTGTGATCTAATAACTTTGAACAACTTTGTGTCATCATCAAATTTAACTATCTCAATAGTTGTTTCCATCTCTAGATTATTGATAAATATGTTAAAAAACAACAGTCCCAGCATAGGTTCCCCTGGGAAACACCACTACTTACTCTTCTCCATTGAGAATATTGGTCATTTAACCCTACTCTCTGTTTTCTATCTTTTAACCACTTCTTAATCCATAATAAAACATTACCTCCTCTAACATGACTTTCTAACTTCCTCAAGAGTCTCACGAGGCCCTTTGTCAAACGCCTTTTGAAAATCCAAATATACAATATTGACTAGCTCACCTTTATCCACATGTTTATTCACCCCTTTGAAGAAATATAGTAGATTGGTGAGGCAAGATTTTTCTTGACTAAATCCATGTTAGCTTTGTCTCATTCATCCATGCTTATGTATATGCTCCTGTCATTTTGTTCTTTATAATAGTCTCTACCATTTTGGCCGGCACTGACATCAGACTCACTGTTCTATAATTTCCTGGATCATCTCTAGAATCTTTTGTAAAAATTGGCATTACATTGGCCACCGTCTAGTCATTGGGTACCATGTTGGATTTTAAAGATAACAAATTACTAACAAGAGCTCTACAAGTTCATTTTTTCAGTTCTCAGTACTCTGGGATGTATACCATCAGGTCCACACAATTTTCAACTCTTCAATTTTTCAAATTGTCTTCTTACTGTTGGCTTTCTCCTGGTTTTTAACTTGTTTTTCATTTGTTTAATACTTACATTCATTTTAATAAATATTTAATTCATGTTAGAGCTTTTAATGCATACAAATTATTTATAAAAATTGTATATTTTGTGAAAAATTAAAATGGTTTACAACCTAGGGTTTAAAAAAAAAAAATAAAAATCACAGGCCATGGCAGTAAAAGCTCCGATGCACATAGGAATTCTATGAGCAACAAAACTTTTACCGCTGTGACCTGCGATAAAAAACCCTAACACGGCTTCATAAAAGGGGGTTAAATAAAGAATAAGACAAAAAAAAAACCCAAAACAACCCAATCCAAAATACATCAAATACAATGATAAGCCTGAGAAAACAAAACGGTCTTCAGTCCCTTTCTAAAAGAAAGCAAGGACTGATGTTCCCTCGGCTCTGGAGGCATATGGTTCCAATATTCAGGACCCACAATTCTAAACATCTGCTTTCTCCATTTCACATATTTAACTGCATCTGTAACTGGTATCAGCAATAAATTTTGTGTTCCGGAATGCAGAGTTCTGCATTGTCGTCTGGACTCCTCACAAGTTTCCAATTGTTGGATTGACTCAAACTGAGTGTTGGAACTGTAATGAGAAAGTTGGCACTCAATTTCATATGATATATTAATGTAATCATATAATGTCTTATTGGAAAGATTTTTGGACTATAGTTGAGAAAATATTCCATATACATTCTAAAATAAATTTTAGAATATTCAATAGCAATTTTCAAGTCCTGTTCTCCCAAAAGTCTCTATCAAAGACTCTCGGGTAAACTTATTCAACATTTTATTAACCATAGCTCAGAAACTTATATTATCTAATTAGAAACCCTTTAATATGCTTAATGTTCACTTCTGGTGGCAGTCTTTCCATCATCAAAAATGAAGTTACAGGGAAATACTTTTAAAACCCATTGGAGGAAATTTTTTTCATTCAGAGAATAGTTAAGTTCTAGAACGTGTTTGCCAGAGGATGTGGTAAGAGTGGATAGCGTAGCTGGTTTTAAGAAAGGTTTGGACAAGTTCCTGGAGGAAAAGATCATAGTCTGTTATTGAGAAAAACACCGGGGAAGCCACTGCTTGCCCTGTATCAGTAGCATGGAATATTGCTACATCTTGGGTTTTAGCCAGGTACTAGTGATCTGGATTGGCCACCATGAAAACGGGCTACTGGGCTTGATGGACCATAGGTCTGACCCAATAAGGCTATTCCTATGTTCTAAACATTGTCTACTTAGCCAAAGAAATATTAGTTTAGATCCTATGTAATTAAAATAAAAAACTTATGCAATGTATTTCTCTTTGAAAGTTTCAAAGGTTTTCTGTATATTATACTTCCATTTTGCTTTGTATAAGTTTAGTTTTTTTGAATAAAATATCTGGAAAAAATTTCTTTCAGATACAGTGGTCTGCTTGAATGATACAGAACTTTGAAAAGTACAGGCAGAAATTTAAACTAATAACATTTTTAATGGGCAACTAACTTAACTTGGTTAGAAAAGGTTCAGCATTCACCCCATTTTTGCTTTTACCAGATATAATTTTAGCTTCAATATTCTGAGGGCCCTGGTGGGCAGGCCACAAATAGTCTGCTGCTTTAGAAGGTTTGTCAGATCTTACAGTGGGGGGATGGGGGTAGTCAGCTGGGAAGTGCCGCATAGGGGATTGGTAGGCATGGAAAGCTGCTGCACAGGGGGCTAGGAAGGAGGGATGGAAAGTTGCTGCATATGGGGGAGAAAGAAAGAATAGTTGGGCATGGGGTGGGGGAGAGGAAGGGAGAGACATCCTGCATATGGTGGAGGGGAAGGAGACATGCATGGAAAAGAGAGAGAGAAATGTTGGACATAGGGTAGAGGGCAGGGAAAGATGGTGCATGGGGAGAAATAAATATTTTACATTATACTGGAGGAGAAGAAGGGAAAAATGGAGGGGAATAGAAAGGTTTGATCCAGGGCACAAGGCAGGGAAAGAGAGAGAGAGAGATGGTAGACAGTGGGAAAGAAATGTTGGATATGGAAAGGAAGGGAAGGTACAAAGAAGGAAGATGGATGGTGAGCACGGAGAAAGAAGAAAACGTCAAATGGGCAGGAGACCCTGGTGAACAAATTAATAGAAGACAAACAAAAAAAACAGAGCCTGGGACCAACATGATTTGAATAATAAAAAATCATCAGACAATAAAAGGTAGAAAAATTAATTTATTTTCTATTTTGTGATTACAATATGTCAGATTTGAAATGTGTATCCTGCCAGAGCTGATGTTAGTGAGCGTGAGCTAGGACCTAATAGAGAGGAAAAGTCTTTTTTTTTTTTTGTTTATTTTGTTTACACCACAGCACAAGTGTGGGGTTGGAGAGGGCAAAGGGGGTTAGGGTAGGAGAAGAGGCTACAAAATAAACCTGCCAGGACATTTTGGAAAAAAAAAAAAACAACAACCCTAAAACACCTGATTAGTCAGGAAAAGCTAATCTAATTGAAAAGAAATGCATGCATTTGGGGGTGAAGAACTTTCGAGCATGAAATAGGAGTGGGTATTGGGTGTGATGGTATGTAATGATCTTAAGGTGGCTGAAAAGGTTGAATAAGTGGCTGCAAAAACTAGAAGGAGGCTAGGGTGCATAGGGAGAAGTATGGACAATAGGAAAAAGGAGGTATTGATGCCACTGCATAAGACTCTGGTGCGACCTCATTTATAATATAATTCTGGAAATCACACTTTCAAAAAGATAAACAGGATGGAGTCAGTCCTGAAGAAGGGAATTAAAATGGTTGATGGTCTACATCATAAGGCGTATGTGGGCAGACTTAAAGATTTTAATATGCACACTTTGGAGGAAAGGCGGGAGAGGGGAGACTTACAAGATCATGAAGGGCATAGAGAGAGTAGAGAGGGACAGATTCTTCAAACTTTCAAAAAATGAACGAACAAGAGGGCATTCAGAAAAGTTGAAAGGGGACAGATTCAAAACAAATGCTAGGAAGTTCTTCTTTACCCAACGTGTGGTGGACACCTGGAATGCGCTTCCAGAGGACGTAATAGGGCAGAGTACGGTACTGGGGTTTAAGAAAGGATTGGACAAATTCTTGCTGGAAAAGGGGATAGAAGGGTATAAACAGAGGATTACTGCACAGGTCCTGGACCTGTTGGGCCGCCGCATGAGCAGACTGCTGGGCACGATGGACCTCAGGTCTGACCCAGCGGAGGCATTGCTTATGTTCTTATGAGACATTTAAATAATTACATGGTATAAATGTGCATGAGGTGAGTCTCATTCATTTGAAAGGAAGGCTGGAATGATAAGGCATAAGAAAATAAGAACATAAGAAGTTGCCTCCGCTGAGGCAGACCAGAGGTCCATCCCACCCAGCGGTCCGCTCCCGCGGCGGCCCATCAGGCCTCATTGCCTGAACAGTGTCCCTGACGAAGCTAAGAGGTGATATGCTCAGGAGTAATCTAAGGAAATACTTTTGTACAGAAATGATGGTAGATATGTAGTCTTCAGGTAGAGGCGGTGGAGACAAAAACCGTCTGAATTCAAGAAAGTGTTGAACATGCACGTGGGATCTGTTAGGGAGGGGAGAAGATAGTGGATGCTGTGGATGGGCAGACTGGATGGGCCATTTGGCCTTTATCATGTTTTTATGTTTCATTTCTATTGAATGTTTTTGATCTTTCCAGTCTGTAAATCCACTGTATGAAGGGAATCCACATAAAGCTAAATGATTTGTCAAGTCCCACAGTGCCCTAAGTAAGTCTTGATAGATATACGTGCACTAATTCACAGCATATATTACTAATGAATACTTTTTTTTTTTTCCTAGAAAGGATAATGAGCACCAGCATGTCTCTCACTTTACAAATATGCTGAGGTTTCCTGAAATTACAAGCAGTAATTCTGTTTTGCTGTTTTTCTGTTAATTCATCACTTACCCTAAAAAGCCTTACTGTTGTTACAGACTCTTCAGTATCCTGCTGTACTGAAACTACATTAAAAATTAGTTTTCTAAGACCCTGCTGCAATAAAAAAGACTAATCACTACTAGCAATGAAACAGAAATAAAAACCTAAGAACACTGCCTGGCAATATGTTATCCCCATGGGAGGTTTCCAAGGGCATTTACAATTCTGCCAAAAATAAATAAAATGAAACCCTTAAGATATTGTTTTTTTTAACTTATAGGAAGGTGAAAAGATCCAGTACATATACAGTTGTGTTATGCTACAGATATCTGATTTGACCTAAATCAGTTTTGTTCACAGGACAACTAAGGTCATTGTGAAGCACTGCATCTCACTCACCTTTCAAGGAGAGTTTAAATGAAATCAATAGCAACCTCCTTCCCTCCCCCCCTCCCCCCAAGGAAGCTTTCCAATAAAATATGATAAAGACTAAATACACAGGCAGGGCCTACAAAATTTCCATTTGCTTAAAATTTACCTTCCTACACTGATTAAACATAGTTTGTCTCCCCTCTGGTTTAGAATGATAAAATAGGTCCAAATTAGTTGAAAATTACACTGGACAGTACTTGCTAATATTCAAGTCTACTCTTTGCAAACAGAGAGTCTCTTTTACTAAGCTGCACTAAGAAACGGGCCTTTCCTGCATGCTAGGCCCATTTCTAACATGGCCATCAAAAAAGGGTTTCCTCTATTTTTTTATTTCTAGCTTTGCAGTTAGCATTAGTGTGAGACCATTAAAAAAAAAAATACCATGGGGGCACTTAGAGGCAATTTCTATAAACAGCGTCCTACCACTGTCTAACCAGCCAATCGGGACACACTTAAAAAAAATAAATAAATAAAAACACCCCAAGGCAGGCTGCTTACATTGTAAGCATCTTCATGAATCTAGGGAAGAGCGTAGGGCTGCCTAAGCATGCCCAAGGCTAAGCATGGATGTGGTTTCACCCAAAAGTGGCCTTAGGCAAGCTTAGGTGGCCCTAGGCATCTCCCTAGGGCCATGATAGGCACCCGAAATGTAGGCCAGCAAAATGCTGGCCTACATTTCAAATATACCCAGCTGATGAACTGATTGCGGCAAGTGAATCTCCCTGCCGTGATTGGTTTAGTGGCTGCAGCAGAGAAGCTGTCCCACCGCAAAGTTAGATGGCAAGAGGGATGCCCAGTCTCTCCTTCCACAAGCCCCAAAACAATCCCTGGCAGTAGGATTGCCCAATTCTTCCTACCACCACCCCAAAGACATTCCCTGGCAGAAGGGATGCCCAGTCCCTCCTGCCAGAAAACCCCCTACCCACCCCCTGAAACATACCCCGGCACCCCAGCCCCCCATTTCCACCTGGACCCACCAGTACCTTTTTTAGTTGGCCGGCCGGAGGGATGCTTACTCCCTCCGGTTGGCAGGCCCACCTCTACTGAATGGCAGGCCTTCACCTTCTTGGTGAATTCTGGGATGCATTGGGAGTGGCCTAAGATTCTGACTGGTCAGATCCCTTAGGCCTAAGATTCCGGTTGGCCCAGGTGCCTAAGGCCCCTCCTATGGTGCCAATCAAGGCCTTAGGCACCTCCCAGGTGCATTCCACAATGCACCAGGAAGGTGAAGGCCCACCATTCAGTGGAGATGAGCCTGTTAGCCGGCCAACTAAAAAGGTACTTGTGAGATCTGGGTGGGCTTTGAGGTGGGGGTGGGGGGTTAGGGTGCTGGGGATGTCTTGGGGGGGGTTACAAAAGGAGGGACTGGGCATCCTGCCTGCCAGGGGATGTCTTGGAGGAGGGGGGGTGTCAAGCAGGAGGGACTGGTCATGTCTCCGGGGTGGTGGCAGGAAGAACTGGGCACTTCTCCTGCTGAAGATTTTCAAGGGTTGGGGGCAGCTTCGGGGGTTCTAGCAGGAGGGAGTGGATATCCCTCCTACCACTGATTATTTGGGGGTTTTCAACAGGAGGGACGGGTGGGATGGGTTTCCTGCTGCGGTTCCTGCTGCGGCCGCTAAACCTATCCCGGCAGGGAGATTCCCTTGCCACAACAGTTCATCAGCCGGGGTGGGGGGTTCAAGCAGGAGGGACTGGGCATCCCTCCTGCTGGGGAATGTTTTGGGGGTGGCGGCAGGAAGAACTGGGCACTCCTCCTGCTGCAGATTTTTTAGGGTGGTGAGGTTGCTTCATGAGTTCCGGCAGGAGGGACTGGACATCCTTCCTGCTGTTAGTCTTCGCGCGGGGGGGGTGGAGACAGGTTCTCTGCCATGACAGAGATTTCCTTGCCGGGATCAGCTCAGCAGCAACTCGATTCTCTAACTGCTGCCTGCGACATGGACACCGGTTAGAAAATTTGTGGTGTTAGCTGGGCTTAGGCATCTGTCCGTGAAGACAGACATGATTCTATATAGGACGCCTGTGTGTAATTCTCAAAAGCCGCTAAGGCAGCTTCTGAGACCGGGCGTCCTATACAGAATCCAGCCCATACTGCAGGGGTGTCCAATGTCGGTCCTCGAGGGCCGCAGTCCAGTCGGATTTTCAGGATTTCCCCAATGAATATACATGAGGTCTATTTGCATGCACTGCTTTCATTGTATGCTAATAGATCTCATGCATATTCATTGGGGAAATCCTGAAAACCCGACTGGATTGCGGCCCTCGAGGACCGACATTGGACACCCCTGCCATACTGCCTCCAGTTAGAAAGGTAGTGATGTCAGTGTGCTAGTGCAGCAGATTAGTGCATCCACTCCCATTCCTCTTCAAAAAATCTGATGCAAAATGCTTTAGAATAGGGTTACCATATGGCTCCAGAAAAGGAGGGCGGATTGAGACATCCTGGTTTTACTTGTATCGCTTTCAATTGAAGTAAAAAAACTCAGATTCTGAATCTGTCCTGCTTCCTTCCATTGCTTTCAGTGGAAGTAAAACTCGTATGTCTCAATCCGACCTCCTTTTTCTGGAGCCATGTAATAATAATAATTTATTTTCTTGTATACCACCCAACCAGTAGTTCTGGGCAGTGGCGTACCTAGGGTATGTGGCACCCGGGGCCCATCATTTTTTGACACCCCCCCCATGTAAAAAAAATATTTTTTGTAATGACCATGAAACGGAATAAATGGTCAGAGTAGAAACAGGCAGTGAAAATTTTCTTATATTCCAAACATAACATAACATAAATTATGTCTGAATTGTCATGACATCAGAAGTACATATGGAGTAGTTGCAGGTGATGCTTGGGACAGTTCTGATTGTGTTAGTTCGGTTTTATGTGTTTTTTGAATAGAAGGGTTTTTATTTCTTTTTGAAGGTTTTGCAGTCTGTGGTCGATGTCAATTGGTTGTAGAGTTGGGGGTCGAGTGTTGCTCGAATGGCTAGGAGGTTGTCGAACAGTTTTTTTCTTTTGACGTTTTTGGTTGGAGGGTGTGTGAATGGTGCGTGAGTTCTCCTATGTCTGTTTGAAGTGGATTGAATTATTTAGCTGAAGAAATTAGTTACCCCCTCATCTCACACACATTAATTCTCTTCCATTTTTGTTCCCATTATAAAAAATACTGATAAGTTCCCAGAAAAAAAATACATTAAAATAAGAAGTTAAAACAAAGGCCCCTACAGATGAGAACATAACATAAGAATAGCCTAACTGGGTCAGACCAATGGTCCATCATGCCCAGTAGCCCATTCTCATGGTAGCCAATCCAGGACATTAATACCTGGTCAAAACCCAAAGAGTAGCAACATTCCATGCTACCGATCCAGGGCAAGCAGACGCTTCCCCCATGTCTTAATAACAGATTATGGACTTTTCCTCCAGGAATTTGTCCAAATCTTTCTTAAAACCAGCTACACTATCTGCTTTTACCATAACTTCTGGCCACTTCATTTTTAAGTTTAGATCTTTCCTTTCAAACAGAGACCTTGCTAGATGTCAAATACAGCACAAGGTAACTTCACATGGACTTAGCTGTGCAGGAAATGTGAATCTCCTCATACATCCACCATATAGTGCAAAAATGTGCAAAGGTCTGTTTTTTTTTCTTTCGATCACTACATAGCCTAATGCCACACAAGCAGCGCTGTTACAAACATATTCTGTAGGTCAATGCTAAGGATAACAAAGTTTCCTTCCTTGGACCAGAAGGAGATACTGATAAACCACTGGAAGAGATCCCAAAACAACACCCAAAGACCCACTCAGTGTGTGAACCAGTTGAGTGGAGTGGACTAACTGGGGGGTGGAAATGGGCCCGGAGTTTGCTCAGCAGAATTTCCCAGACCACCTCTTCCTCTCAACACATTGACACGCTGCCACCATCACCACTAGGAACACCTCATTGGGTAGGCCAGCTATGCTATAAACTTTATAAAACACATTATTATATTTTCTTATAAAGCATATATTTTAACTGAACTCTCTGACATCCTCAGCCTTTCCATTCACAAAAATAGAAGGAAGAAAAGTTCCCATTTCCTGCTGTCTCATGTCCCCGGCCTATACAATATTTTTTTTCTGCAGACCCTTCAAAAGTCTGACCAAATCCTCGTTTCACTTGCATTATAAAGTACTGAGGATGCCATCTCTCCCCAATCCCAAGACCTAAAGTCTAAGACAGTAGCGCAAACTAATGCTGCCAGATTCAGGAAAAAAAATTTCGATTCGATTCAGCCTATTGAATTGGTTTTTCAATACGATTTTCCTGCCCAGTTGGGTGATTTTTTTCAAAATTCCTGGTGGGTTTTATAGCTTTTTCACCCCCTTTGGCTTCTCCTAACCACACTGGCGCTGTGGTGTAAATAAAATAAAGAAACAAAAAGGACTTTTCCTCTCTCTGTTAAATCCTAGCTCACGTTTGCAGTCCAACATCAGCTCTGGCAGGATACACATTTCAAATCTGACATATTATAATCACAAAACAGAAAATAAAATTAATTTTTCTACCTTTTGTTGTCTGGTTATATTTCAAATCTTATTGGTCCAAGGCTCTGGTTTTCTTCTGATAACTTGTTTGCCAGGGTCTCCTTCTTTCTGCATGCTAACCATCCATCTGCCAACTCTGTCCTCCCTTTCCATTTCCCTTCCCTTCCCAGGAAGTCTGGTATCTTTCCTTTTTTCATCTCCCTCCACAGATCCACCTTTTCTTAACTACCCTTTCATCCGGCATCTCTCCCTCCTTCCCCACCACCCCAGAGTCCACCATCTCTCCCTTTCTTTTCCCAATTACCCTCCTATCCAGTATCTCTATCCCTCCTCCACACCATTCCTTGTGTCCAATTTCTCTCCCTTTCTGCTCCTTCCCTCCCTAAATCCCATGGTCCATCATCTCTCTCCCTCTCCTCTATTTTCAGACCCATTATTTCTCCCCCCTCCCCCAAAGTTTAGCTAATGCACGTCTCTTTGAACACCCCAAAGGCCTGTCCCCCCTTAAAGGTCTGCCTGTCCTCCCTTGAAGGCCTGCACCCCCCTTGAAGGCCTGTCCCACCCCCTTGTAGGCCTGCCCCCCCTTGAAGGCCTGCACCCCCTGAAGGTCTGCACCCCCCCTGAAGGCCTGTCCCCCCCTTGAAGGCCTGTCCCACCCCCTTGTAGCTTGTCCCCCCACTTGTAGGCCTGTCCCCCCCTTGAAGGCCTGCCTGCCTGTCCCCCCCCTTGAAGGCCTATCCCCCCCTTGAATGCCTGCACCCCCTTGAAGGTCTGCACCCCCCCTGAAGGCCTGTCCCCCCCTTGAAGGCCTGTCCCACCCCCTTGTAGCTTGTCCCCCCACTTGTAGGCCTGTCCCCCCTTGAAGGCCTGCCTGCCTGTCCCCCCCTTGAATGCCTGCACCCCCTTGAAAGTCTGCACCCCCCCTGAAGGCCTGCACCCCCCCGAAGGCCTGTCCCCTCTTGAAGGCCTGCACCCCCTTGAAGGTCTGCACCCCCCCGAAGGTCTGCCCCCCCCGAATGCCTGTCCCACACCCTTGTAGGCCTGTCCCCCCTTGTAGGCCTGTCCCCCCCTTGAAGGCCTGCATGCCTTCCCCCCCTTGAAGGCCTGTCCCCCCCCTTGAAGGCCTGCACCCCCTTGAAGGTCTGCACCCCCCCGAAGGCCTACACCCCCCCCAAAGGCCTGCAACCCCCCCAAAGGCCTGTCCCCCCCTTGAAGGCCTGTCCCACCCCCTTGTAGGCCTGTCCCATCCCCTTGTATACCTGTCCCCCCCCTTGAAGGCCTGCACCCCCTTGAAGGTCTGCACCCCCCCGAAGGCCTACACCCCCCCAAAGGCCTGCAACCCCCCCCGAAGGCCTGCCCCCCTTGAAGGCCTGTCCCACCCCCTTGTAGGCCTATCCCACCCCCTTGTAGACCTTTCCCCCCCCTTGAAGGCCTGCTTCCCCCCCCTTGAAGGCCTGCACCCCTTGAAGGTCTGCACATCCCCCCGAAGGCCTGTCCCCCCCCTTGAAGGCCTGTCCCCCCCTTGAAGGCCTGCCTGCCTGCCTGTCACCCCCCTCCCCCTTGAAAGCCTGTCTGCCTGAGGTCAGAGGAGGGGCGGGACCGCGGCGCAGGAAGCAGCGCCCAAGCAGTTCAGGGATCGCTGACGTCGCGATCCTGCTGCGGTTGCTTCATAGGTGTTGCAGGAAGATCAGTGGGGCGAGCGGTCCTTCGGGGGTGGGGGGGGACTGAACGGCAAGGCCTGGAGCAACTCCTCAGGGCTGGCACCCGGGGCGCACCGCCCCCCCGCCCCCCCCTTGGTACGCCACTGGTTCTGGGTGGTTCACAATAGGAGAATACTGGGACATATGGTAACCCAACTTTAGCATTACCTGCATTAGGCCATTTTTGCTGTGTTAGGCATACATTAGCACTCAATGCAGCTTATTAAAAGGGCCCCAGAATTCTCTATCACTGCTAGTTGATTAAGCAGCTATCTATACATAAGTATGGCATTGCCTACCATTTAATGACTAGTGCTGTAACTGCTTTGTTGCCTGCCCTTTCCCGCTCCCTGCTGTTGCAAAGGTAGGCAAAAGACAAAACTGCTGGCTCTTATAGTCCCCCTGCATGCATGTGCATGCTGATATAGGAGGGACATACCAAAGCATAAAGGCAGTAAGGGAGACAATTGGACCACTGGACAACAAGGGAAGATAACGTAATAGCAACCCTCCCCCCTCCAAACTTGTATTTTTTGCCTTAGTCTAGAAAATGTTAATAGATCAAACTGAAAAACTACAAATCACCAGAACCAGATGGTATTCATCCCAAACTATTGAAAGAGCTCAAACATGAAATTGCTAACTTAGTAACCTTAGTATCATTCTAAACAGTCACAATACCTAAGGGCAGTTCCCACTGGAGCACCAATTGTTAAAGAGGGCTCCTCAAATGATTCAGGAAAAGTATGGTGAACTTTGATGTGAGTGCTAGACAAAATAGGTGAAGATATACTAAAAACAAAAACACTAACCATATTGACACATAGCTTAATGAGAATGATTCAGCATTGGTTTAGCAAACGTAAGCTTTGCCTTACCAGTTTACTATAGTTTTTTGAAGGCATAAACAAGTGGATAATGGTGAGCTGTTTTATATAGTACAGATCCAGTAGAGAAAACAACCATTTTCAAACAAGAAAAAAGTATTATTTTTTTTTCAAAAAATGGTCATTTCCTAGATGTGCACAGATTTATCCTGAGTACACCTATCTTTTTCAACTATTTTTGAAAAAAAAATTCAAATGAAAAACACATACAAAAAAACAGCCATTAGGAGGTACCCTCATAGGAGAGGCCAGAATTCTTAGCACACTGGTCACAAAGACATCCCAGCATCAGCCCTGTCCATAGTCGACACTGTTTAGCTGGGGAATTACTTTTGCAACTGGAGGTGGAGGGTGCAGTTCTTCACTCAGAAGAGGGCTTAACGGGTTACAAACACCATCAAAAACTCCTTTATACTATCTTTGTACATTCTGGATTAGCTTCTTAGTATCTAAAAAGGCTCTAAGCTGGTCAGGAGTAAAGAAAACATGTTGTGTCCCAGCATACTTGATCAGACATTTACAAGGGTAACTTAAGAAAAAAGATCTCCTTATCTTTCTTTGCTTCCTCCAGGTACACATTTGTGGTCTGAGGAAGAGATAATGGTTTTCTTCTTTAAGTAAATTTCCTTTTTCTATTTTGAGTGTTAAATACCTTATTCTTTTTATTTCTTGAACAAGTGGAGGCTTGTACATTTATTGGAAAGCAATAAAGAAAGAAGAGGGCTGGGTGGCCTTCACAATGAGGTCTTGCACATCTGTGCAGAGTCACAGCAGCTGGCGCTAGATATGTTTAGCTGACTCAGGCAAAACCTCCCTCATCTTCTGCTCAGAGGCCTGGAGGAGGTGCTGATGCAACTCATTCTGCCGCCTCTAGATATCCAACCCCTGACACAGAAGCTGCAGCTTCTGTTTAGGGCTACCACATTTTTCCCCGGGAAACCCCAGACATATGACCCTACCCTGTTCTGCCTCCAACCCCACCCCGTCCAAACCCAGCCACGCCCAATTCTGCCCCTAAGCCCCGCCCCTAAAAGCCTCCTCTTTTCTTCCGGACGATCTCTAGCCACGTCTGGAGGGCCTGGAGCATGTGCTGATGGGTGTGACATCATCCGCTCGTGCTCAGAGGCCCTCCAGATATGGCTGGAGCTCATTGGGGGGCTTTCCAAAACCTGGACAAATGCCGGGTTTCGGAAAGTCCTTCCAGAAGCCCAGACAGTCCTCTAAAAAGAGAACATGTCCGGGTTTTCCCGGATGTCTGGTACCCTACTTCTGCTGCCTATATTCACCCAGGTTCAGGTTATGACCCAGACATTTCTGGGCCGGTGGATAAGCTGCTGCTTCTGTAACTGGAGTTGCCTGCAGCCAGGCTGACCGCTCTCACTTCCCTTATCCAGATACCTGCCTTGATCCATACACGGGGAATGGGGTAAGGAAGAAGGTGTTGCTGTTCTTGCTGCTGCTCTATCTGGTTGCCCTCTCCTATCCCACCTGCTGTTTTTTCCTCCTCTGCTGAGGCTCCCTAGAGCTCCTGACTGTCCTCTGTGCATGGCTTACCTCCAGCTGCTGGAACGGTTGTCAGTCGCCCCTCCCACCTGAAGGCCACTGTCTTCTGGTTCCAGTTCTAAGTTACAAAATAATCCCTGATTGTCAAACAATTCGGATCTTTTCCAGATAAGCCCCGCCAAAAAGTTAACCCCCGCCACCCAAAAAAAATTATAAAAAAGAGGCGCAATCTTTAGAAAGTAAAGTTTTTTTAAGGGGAAACCCTCCCCTACGCCCACCCGTCGGAGCCCTTAAAAAAATGGTCGACGGTTTATCCTATTTTTTTATAATGTTAAGTTTCATAGCCTCTTTTATATAATCTTTTTTGGGTGCTCCGACGGGGGGGGGGGGGGCTTGCCGCGTTGTGGGGCCGTTGTGCTGAGAACTTCACTGGTTAAGGTTGCGTGCGCTGGCAAAAGGTGGCGGGGCTTAACTTTCGGCGCGTCCACTTTTTCCTTTAGTGGCGGGGCTTATCTGGAAAAGATCCAACAATTCTATACATTGTGTCATCTTCTCAAGTGCTCAGAAAAAAAAAAGTTTTAAAGAGACCAGATTTTGGGCACCAGCCCCAGTTGTTAAGTTCTCTTCTTTTTTTCAATCACAACACTTTTCAAAACATTACTTTGAAGCCAAAACTTTAGCAGCTGAAACATATACCAAAATTTGAAATAACTTATCTGTGCTGGAGCCGAGCAGCCGTACGGGTTGGGGGGGCCGGTGCACAAAGTCTGGTCTCTTTAAAAACTTTTTTTTCAGAGCACTTGAGAAGTTGACACAATGTATATAATCGTTTGACAATCAGGGATTGTTTATTTTGTTACGCTGTATCACATTATCCCTGGTGATCACTTAGGGCTAGATTCACTAAGCCCACCGATCAATTTCCGACCACTTAGCGATTTCCCTCCGACCCGATTCACTAACCTCTGTCCCGATCATCCTTCAATCCACGCATGCAAATGAGTGGGAACGGCATTCAAATGCAGACAGGAAGCGATTCACTAATATAAAAAAAAAAAGCAACACCGACTGGGCTGGCCAATCCAAAAATAAGCGACTGCTGAGGACCAGTCGCTGAGGTCCTTTCCGACTGCCCTGCCTTCTTGCGCTCTGCTCTCTGTCCCGCTTCTCTGCTTTCATCTCCGATGTCCTGCTCTCCGCTGCCTGCCCCAAATCTCCTGCTCCCTCCTGCCTGCCCCAAATCTCTCCTGCTGCCCCTACTGGCCGCCCTGCTCTCGCCCCGATTCTCCTGCTCTTCCCGGTACTATGAGCCCGTGGTTTTAACCTGTGGGTTTAAAGCGGGTTAAAACCATGGGCTCGTGAAGAAAAATAGGGTGGAGAGGAGTAATGTGCTTATAACCACCCTGGCAGAACACAAGGCACACAGCAGCGTTTTGAACAGATCAAAGGGGAGTAATTTGAGAACCATTGATGACCATTTCCTCCTGCGTAAACAGGCACCTCCTTATTGAATAACTCCCCTAGCGTGTGATTTGCCCGAGTCGTTCTCTTTTCCTTTGCCTGTGATTTAAAAAAAGTTTTTTTAAAAAAAAGGTCGCTGCTCTTAAGCATGCGCAGACCATCTACAGATGGTCTGTGCATGCGTCTGGATCGCTAGAGAGCGATTCCCAACAGTCGGATGGGGGCGTGATTCGATCGCCCTCATTTGCTTGAGGACAATTTGTGAATCAGCCCCCCCCCCCTCGGATCAGATCCCTCACGGATTGGATCCGATCCGTGCCCTTTGTGAATCTAGCCCTCAGTAGCTAACCTCCTCACTGAGTATTGGATTTCCAGTTCTAGGTTGTCATCATCTGCATAGGGAAAGTTAAGGAGATGTTGTTGGCCATCTTTCCATCTCCCCTCCACTCACCAGCATTCCTGTCCTTGCCCCTCCAAGTGACCTTTCAATATTTGACTGACCAGCAGTGCCAGTGTCATGCAACCCACTACTACTACTATTTATTATTTCTATAGGGGAAGGGGTAAAACGCGGACCTGACGGACCTCGCGGATCTAAACCCGCACGTCCTTAAAAATCTGAGGTCCGTGCCACTTGTAGTTAGTTTCTCGCTCTGACAAACCTCGATGACAATTTAGCGCTGATGGATCCGTCTCAGCTTAGGGAGGGAAAAGTATTAGGATCCGTCAGCGCTAAAATGTCACCAAGGTCTGTCAGAGCCAGAGACTAAAAGTGACGCGGCTACTTTGCTGGCAATAATTGAATATTTATAGAGTCCGGACGGTTGGGCCGGGTCCCGCCACTGGTATCTTTTGCAGGAGAGATTTTCTGCAAAACTTCATTAAGGGGAATGGTTTTAGTCTCTGGCTCTGACAGACCTCGGTGTCATTTTAGCGCTGACGGATCCTAAGACTTTTCCCTCCCTATGCTGAGACAGATCCATCAGAGCTAAATTGTCATCAAGGTCTGTCAGAGCCAGAAACTAACTACAAATGGCACGGACCTCAGATTTTTAAGGACGTGTGGGTTTAAATCCGCGAGGACCATGAGGTCTGCGTTTTACCCCTCCCCTTTCTATAGTGCTGAAAGACATACACAGTGCTGTACATTTTAACATACAATAGACAGTCCCTGCTCAGAAGAGCTTACAATCTAATTTAGACTGGACATCTCAGGGTTGGGGATGTTATAGTGGGTATAGGTATCTGACAGCAGCAGGGTTGGGGAGATTAACGTGGGTGCAGGTATCTGCCCCTAAATGCATATTTGTTAGAGCCAAATGTGAAGGTGAACTAACTCCCTCAGATGCCAAAGTACCTGACAGCAACACAACAAGGTAAGGGCAGATGGAATGTGGTAGGGTTGCTGGGAACACAGAGGTGTGGAGAATACCATAAGGTGTGTACACTGTTTGGGGAGGAGGGGAAGCAGGTGCAGGCCACTGACCTGCCATATAATTCCATTCCCTGTTGCATCCATGAGCTATATGCCCTGCTACGCTGCCACTCAGAATGAACCATGACCCCCTCCCTTACCCATCTATGAACCCTGTCCCTTACATGGGTGCCCTGGAAGTAAGCCCCCCCCCCCTTTTCCCTTCCTGATTTTCTTTTCAATTTAGTGATTGAAATGTGTCAGTTCTGAGAATTTATATCTGCTGTCTATATTTTGCACTGTTCATGAAGAAATTAATTTCTTTCTATTTCATTGGTGCTGTACTGCATGTAAAGACTTGCATCTCAGGGTTTTGTTTGTGTACATTAGTACTTTTTGTTTGTGGTCCTGTATTTGCTTAAGGGTTATATATGCTCTGCATGTGTGACCAAGGCCAGGTGTTCTGATAAAAATGAATGTTGAGAAGCATACAGTGTGCGTTCTGCAGTTTATTTTTGTGGTTAACCATTATGTATTGTTAATAAGATTATATTGTATGTGTATATGAAAAATAAATGAAAAAAATGGCTTTATAATTAGTACTAGTATTAAGGGAGTGGGGTCAGGGGTGTAGCTTTTGCACACACACAACCCCCAAACAAAAAAGCGTTCTGCTGTTTATGCTCCACACGTAACAATCTAATGTTATTTTCCCAAATATAGAGGCACTAAATCTAAAAAAAAAAAAAAAAAATCTACTTCCTCTTTTGCTTATCAGACTGTGATGGCATGAAACATACTGTATTGCCAATTAAATCAAGACTTAACTAACTATTGGGTTTTAAAGAAATCTATAAAACGTCTTTGTTTCTTAGATGTGTTTTGTCTAAGTCATACTATTTTATTGACTTTAATTTCCTAGGTAATTGCCTAGTTTCTCTTTTTTTAAAAAAAAAATCCTCTTAGATCTAGACAAGTATTAGTATACTACAATATGCATAATGTGATACAATGTAAAGATGGAGTTCTGGCCCAGAAATACCAGGGGTAGGGAACTCCGGTCCTCGAGAGCCGTATTCCAGTCGGGTTTTGAGGATTTCCCCAATGAATGTGCATGAGATCTATTTGCATGCACTGCTTTCAATGCATATTTATTGGGGAAATCCTGAAAACCCGACTGGAATACGGTTCTCGAGGACCGGTGTTCCCTACCCCTGGTATATACGAGGGTTCATCAAAAAGTTTCCACACTTTCATATTTTTGCGGGAAATGGTTGGGGTGGGAGAACTGATAAGAGAGAATGTCACGTGACTAGTCAGTCAGGCAAGCCAGCTCACCTTGCAGATAAGGGATGTAATTTGCTTTTGAGATATTTAATAAAATAGTGTTAAAAAAATAAACAAAAGTGTGGAACCTTTTTGAAGATCCATCGTATATGTAGCACAGGATCACTCTGACATGCCCCCTCCCCACAAAAAATAATAATAATTTTCACTGTGTGGATTAGCACACGCTAAAATGGCACTTAACATAGAATGCCTGACCACATCACAAGGTACACCATTTTAAGCTGCATTAGTGCCTAACACAGCTTAGTAAAATAACCCCAAAATTTTTTATATACCATTGTGACCCTTTGCTCTCTAGATGGTTTCTAATCAAGTGGCCTACAATTTTTGACAGCCTAACACTCTTTAGTAAAAGGACCCCAAAGTTAGGAGCATAAATCCTGTTTGAGCAGACAGCACTAATAGCCCTCTTTTAATTACATTACTTATTCTTAAGCACTTGCCATCATACCTGCTACAGAGCATAAAAATTCTGCAGTTTTACCACCCTTTCAATTTTTTATTCTCTTCTAAGAGTTATATATACTTTAATCCCCCACAAGGGAACCCAAGTGGTTTGCATCGTATACAATAAAATACATCCATATAGTATAGTATTACACTAAAAAATAAATGAGTTGTAGATTGCTTTGTTGTAATCCACCTCAGACCCAATTGTCAGGCAGAAGTGGAATGCAAATGCCAAATTAAACTGAATTAAATCTTCCATATTAAAAAAGCTGCACCATCAGAATAACAAAATAGGCAGATGTTTTTAAAACAAGTGACACTTGCAATAACGCTTACATGATGAAAGTGGCACATGAAACAAAGTAAATTGTTACCAATATCCAATTTTGTTATTCATACTATAGTAACGTAGGGGTCCTTTCATTAAGATGCGCTAACCGATTTAGCGCACGCTAAAGATTAGCACATGCTAAATACTAAGGCGCCCATAGAATATAATGGATGCTTTAGCATTTAGTGCACACTAATAAAAGGACCCCATAGTAAATAACAGATAAAGAGCACAATGACCCATCTAGCATATCAATTTAAAATTCCACCACTGTACACAGATGTACCTACAGTATATAAAATCCCATATGTAACCCAATAGCAACTGTTCTCCCTCATGTCTGTGACCTGACCTCTCAGAACTTTGCTGATTACGGTCCATCAAATCTATTCCAATTATCGTTTGTATATGCCAGCATTTCCAGTTAAACAAATGAACACAAAAAACCCTCCTCCATATTAACTATTAATACTGTGCTGATCCTCACTGCAATTTAAGGTCCTGACACCCATAGGAAAGACCAGAAAAACATGAAGAGGGGATGGAGGAAAGGCTCGCAGAGAGAATTGGAAAGCCAAATAAAGGCAAAAGAAGCCTAATTGGTAGTATAATGGCTGAGAACCTGGGGAACTGGGTTTGAGTCTCATTGCAGCTCCTTGTTACTCTGGGCAAACCCTTTCACCCTCCTTTGCTCCAGGTACCAAAAAAAGCTTAGATTTTGCGCCCATTAGGGACAAAAAGTACTTGCCTATAATAAATGTAATCCACTTTGGTTGTACCACAGAAAGGTGGCATATCAAATATATGATCTTTTACCCTTTAAGGAAGTCTGTAGTGTCACCCCTTTGAAGCAGCTCATGTATCCGGCCCTAAAGGAAATGGGAGCATGAGCCTCCTTGGCCTACACCACACTCCTGTCCCCACCTATATTTCACCCCCATCCATATTTCACCCTTATCCAGCTTCATAGAAACATAGAAACATAGAAAGATGACGGCAGAAAAGGGCTATAGCCCATCAAGTCTGCCCACTCTACTGACCCACCCCATTAAGTCTGAGTACTAATGACCTAGTTCCTTAACTCGACCCTCGTAAGGATCCTACTAGGGCATCCCATTTATTCTTAAAGTCAATAACGCTGGTGGCCTTGATCACCTGCTCTGGAAGCTTGTTCCAGTGATCTACAACCCTTTCTGTGAAGAAATACTTCCTTATGTCACTATCGAATTTCCCTCCTCTGAGTTTGAATGGATGTCCCCTTGTGACCGAGGGTCCCCTGAGAAAGAAGATGTCTTCTTCCACCTCGACACGTCCCGTGATGTATTTAAATGTCTCAATCATGTCCCCCCTCTCCCTGCGCTCCTCTAGAGTGTAGAGCTGCAATTTGTTTAGTCTTTCTTCGTACGAGAGACCCTTGAGCCCCGAGATCATCCTAGTGGCCATCCGCTGAACCGACTCAACTCTAAGCACGTCTTTACGGTAATGTGGCCTCCAGAATTGCACACAGTATTCCAGATGAGGTCTCACCATGGTTCTGTACAGTGGCATTATGACTTCAGATTTGCGGCTAACGAAGCTTCTATTGATACATCCCATAAGTTGCCTTGCTTTGGATGAGGCCTTCTCTACTTGTTTGGCGGCCTTCATGTCTGCACTGATGATTATTCCCAAGTCTCTTTCTTCTGAAGTCCTAGCTAGTGTTTCTCCATTTAAGGTGTAAGGTTTGCATGGATTTCTGCTACCGAGATGCATAACCTTACATTTCTTAGCGTTGAAGCCCAGCTGCCATGTCGAGGACCAGTTTTCCAACGTAAGCAGATCCTGCGTCATACTATCCTGCAGATTGCTTTCACTTACTATATTACATAGTTTGGCGTCATCAGCGAATAGAGTTACTTTACCCTGAAGCCCTTGGGTCAAGTCTCTTATGAATATGTTAAAAAGGAGTGGACCCAGGACCGAGCCCTGTGGCACTCCGCTGGTCACCTCCGATGTCTCAGAGAGGGTGCCGTTGACCATCACCCTCTGACGTCTTCCACTCAGCCAATCTTTGACCCATGCAATTAGTGTCTCGCCTAACCCCATCGATTTCATCTTGTTTGTCTACGGTGTGGGACGCTGTCGAAAGCTTTACTGAAGTCTAAGTACACTATGTCCAGAGACTCTCCCGAGTCCAGCTTTCCTGTTACCCAATCAAAGAAGCTGATAAGATTGGATTGGCATGATCTACCCTTAGTGAATCCATGTTGACTAGGATCCCTTAGATTCCCCTCATCCAAAATCGTGTCTAATTTACATTTAAGTAGAGTTTCCATGAGTTTACACACTATTGATGTGAGACTCACTGGTTTGTAATTTGCAGCCTCCGCTCTGCAACCCTTTTTGTGCAGAGGAACGACGTTAGCTGTTTTCCAGTCCAGGGGGACTCTCCCTGTACTTAGGGAGAGATTGAAGAGCATGGTTAATGGTTCCGCCAGGACATCGCACAGCTCCCTGAGAACTCGTGGGTGCAATTTGTCTGGTCCCATGGCTTTGCTTACCTTGAGTCTTGACAGTTCGCTGTAAACATCAGCTGGTGAGAACCCAAGATTCTGAAATGGGTCTTCCTTGCTTGGCTTTGCTTCCAGCTGTGGCCCGTGTCCAGGTGCCTCGCAGGTAAAGACTGAGCAGAAGTAATCGTTCAGTAGTTTGGCTTTTTCGGAATCTGTTTCCACATAAATCCCATCTGCTGTTCTAAGACGTACTATCCCATTTGTGTTCTTCTGCCTGTCACTAATATACCTGAAGAAGGATTTGTCCCCTTTCTTAATGTTCTTTGCTAGAGTTTCTTCCACTCGAAGTTTGGCCTCCCTGACTGCTGTTTTGACCGCTGCAGACCTTGTCTTGTATTCAATTTTAGCTTCTTTCTCCCCGGTGCATTTGTATGAAAGAAATGCTCTTTTCTTGTCCTTGACTAGGTGTGAGATCTCATCAGTGAACCAACGGGGTTTCTTCTTTCTTTGTTGTTTATTTACCGATTTTATGTAGCGGATAGTTGCTTCGTGTAGTGTCCTTTTCAGTGTTGACCACATAGCTTCCACATCATCCGTTGTTTCCAGAGCCTGTAGCGTCTGATGGACGAAATCACCCATGCTTGCGAAGTCAGTGCCCCGGAAATTGAGTACCTTCGTTTTTGTTTGTGATCTAGGGAAGCCCTTTCTAAGGTTGAACCATACCATGTTATGGTCACTGGTTGCCAGCGTTTCTCCCACCAAGACTTCCGTGACGCTTTCCCCGTTCGTAAGTATCAGGTCCAGGATGGCCTGGGCCCTAGTGGGCTCTAGTACCATTTGTTTGAGCTGTACTCCCTTCATGGATGTTAATATCCTCTTGCTACTATAAGTTGTTGCTGAGAATGTGTTCCAGTCTACATCAGGCATGTTGAAGTCCCCTAACAGGACAACGTCCCCCCGTAAGGTGATATTCTCAATGTCTTCAATTAATTCATTGTCTTTGTCCTCCGATTGTCTTGGAGGTCTGTATACCACACCGAGGTATAGGCATTTCTCTCCGCCTCTGACCAGGTTTACCCAGATGGATTCCCCAGTGTACTTGACATCTGTGATCCTAGTTGTCTTGATGTTCTCTTTGATGTAAAGTGCTACCCCACCTCCCAACTTACCCTCTCTATCTTGGCGAAGCAGGTTATATCCTGGTATAGTTATATCCCACCCATGAGAGTTAGTGAACCATGTTTCGGATATTGCTACCAAGTCTAGGTCTGCATTTACTATTTCTGTTTCTAGTTCTAGAAATTTATTCCCTAGGCTGTGTGCATTTACATACATAGCTCTCCACTCTTTGTGTCTAAACCCCTTTAGAGAGTTACCCATCTGAATTAGAGTGTCTCCTAGCGAATCTTTTGCAGCAAGGGTACTTACCTCTGACTTAGAAGTGGAGTTTTGGTTCACCTTATTAGGATTGTTACTTACTGCTCCGGTATATAAATGGGTACCCTCCCCCAACTTACCTAGTTTAAAGCCCTTCGAAGCAGGCGGGCTACTCGGTGTCCGAAGACGTTCTTACCTCTGTTGGTCAGGTGGAGTCCATCTGATCCCTGGAGTCCCTGTAGTGCCTCCCCGTGATTCAGGAATCCGAAGTTCATTTCCCAGCACCATCGTTGTAGCCACTCATTTGTCTTCAGAATACGTTCGTCCCTGTCTCTTCCCTTGCCCCTAACAGGAAGAATTGAAGAGAATACTACCTGTGCTCCTGTCTGCTTCAGCCTCTCCCCCAGAGCTCTGAAGTCTCTAGCTATGCCCTCCAGAGTGTTCTTGGCAGTGTCATTCGTTCCGACGTGGATGAGCAGCATCGGGAAGTGGTCCTTGGGCCTGAGAAGCCTATCAAGACAGGCTGTCACATCTCGTATTCTGGCTCCAGGCAGACAGCAGACCTCCCTCGACTGCATATCTGGTCTGCATATTGGTCCCTCGGTGCCCCTCAACATGGAGTCCCCGATGACTATTACTCTGCGCTTCTCTTCCTTCTTTACCCTTTCTCCTGTACCCCATCCCAGGACCAATCTCTCTTTTTTCTCTCCCTTCATCCCTCCTCATGGTATTGCATCTCTCTCTCCCCCTCTCCAAATTCACCATCCCTTCCCAGCATCTGCATCTATTCCACAAAATCACCCCGTGGTAGCATCTCACCCTACTCCTTAGCCATGGGCGCTTCTCTTTCTGTCTGTCTCTCTCTTTCCAACCTCCCTAGCGGAATCCGCATGACCTCTTTCTCCACCTCTTGACTCCCCCACCTACCTCTGCCCTAGCCACTTTATTGAATCTTTGGGCAGCCTAGCAGCAACAATGAGGTGAGCCTTCTGTCGTTGGCATGCCCTGGAAGTCGCTTCTCTGCAGCAACTTTCTGTTCCTGTATAGGTGGGACCTGCAGATAAGTGACTTCCAGGGCATGCCAATGGCAGTAGGTTCACCTCGTTGCCGCTAATGAGCTGCCCAAAGATTCAATGCAACAGCCAAGGAAGAGGTAGGTGGGGGAGTTGGGAGAGCTGGCTAAACCAGGACAGACTCATCCAATCTAAACAATACTGTCCGGACAAACAGTTCTCTAAAAGAGGATATGTCTGGGTTTTCTCGGACATATGGTAACCCTAAGTGTATCCTTACACAGGACTTTCCTATGTTTTAAGCCATATCTAGTGCATTCCTAAATTTAGTCTTGTTCAATTATTATAATTAGTTTAGTCTTGTAATTAAAATTATTGTAATTAAAATTTACTATTGTAATTAAAATTTAGTCTTGTTCAATTATTGTGCACTAATATTAGAATTAGTGTGAGGCCACGGGGGGGTGGGGGGGACACAAGAGCCCTTATCACCTCATATGTAGTAGGTACTATGGGCTCGTGCACTAAGTCCTCCTTTTGGGGAACTATTGACCAATTTCAACACTCATATTTTTTGCCAGCGCTTTGGAAAAAATACCAATGAAGCAGTTACAAGATTTTATTGATATTAATATTCTTGATATTAGGCAATATGGTTTTGGGCCAAAACATTCTACTGAGACCTTGATTTCTGTGTGCGATTCAATTCAAGCAGACTTTGATGGTGGAAATCAATACTGTAGGGCTCATTTAAACAAAAAAATAGATGTCCAAAAGACAGCACTTGGACATGTTACTAGTCTAAACCTAATCTTTCACCTAGAGTGGCACAATTTAGGGATGGCAATGAAACAGAGGTCAGTATACTTATAGAAGGCATCATGGCCAGCACAGAGCCTTGAGCATCTGTGCATACTCAAGCTCTGCCGGGTTGCTCTCCCTCTGAACTTCCTGTTTTGGAAGAGACAGGCTATGGCAGGCCTTGGGTATTCAGCCACACACTCAAGGCCCCACTCGCTCCAGCAAGCAATATCTTCCATAGGTATGTTGACTGCCATGTTAATTATATACTTCGAGAAGTAAGAAAGGGAGGGAAAGCTGCTGAACACCTTGGGGTAGGGGAGGGGTAGAGTACAGAGCTATAGAATACCAGAAGGACAACAACAACAATGTATTATTTCTATACAGCTACCAGGCACACACAACTCTGTACATTGTACATGCCCAGAAGAGCTTACAATCTAATTACAGCGAAGTGAGATGCTCAATATGTGTGCGTGTGGGGCGGGGAGGTGAAGGGAAGGAGGGAAATGCTGAATACCTTGAAGTATGGAAGGAAAGATATGTTGGGCACCATGGGTGTGGAGGTGAGGGGGGAAATAGGAAAGGACAGTTATGCTGGATTACAGAGGTATAGAGAACAGAAGGAAAGATTCTGGATGTGTGGGATGGGGGGATGACTTGAGTCACGTTTGGGTGTGAGGAAGGGGTGAAGCACATGGCAGGAGGCTCACCTACTCTTGGACTGGCCCTGAGTGAGATAGTGTTGGTAATTGTACAAACCTTTAAGGAAAAGAATGTTCTGCACACCCTCTATCAAACCCCTGTGAGGTCAGCTTTTCTTTTTTTTTATTTACTGAGAAGACGAAAGACCCATTTCACTAAGCTTATTCCCAAAAGACAGAGAATGGAAAAACCACCACAGAAAACTAGGCTCCAAATCATTCATACTGAAACTTGCATACTTTAGTGTGATGATACATTAAATCCAAATGATGCTGTGTCAGGATGTTTTTGGTTTCACTGTCAATATGCCTTTGCAATATCAGACCATTGTGAAAGCTGCTGACTCTGTGGCATCAATCACATCGAACTGGCAGCAAGAAACGGTTGGCTGTGTCACTCCATTCCAATTAAACAGCGATGCTTAAACTTTTAAATACAAATAAGCACATCTGTAGTGTAAAGCTTTGTTGAAGTTTATTCAATGGCTAAAGATTTTTCAGTGCTGGTGACTGGTCCCACATATAAACTCTTCTTTCCTCTACTGGTAGTTTAGTGCTCTGAGGGTAACAGAAGAGCTCTTCCAGGGCATCTGAGAAACTGATGCAATCCTTTTTATTTTGCTGAATAGTATTAAATTATAAATCCACATTGGGATCTTGTTTGAATGAAAGGTGCCTTAGAAATCTATGTTTTTTTTTCTGGGCCACTTTTACTAAGCTTCATTAGGTGACAACCCATGTGCTAAGCCCATGGCCTAATGTAGGATGTGCTGAAGCATTCTGCATTAGTTTTGCCATCTGCATGTTTTGCATGGCTATTTAATTGTTTTGTAATTTTGGAGGGGGCATGTCAGGGGCGGAGGACGGACACGGATGTGCTACTCAGCAAGAATGCCGCCGACCTTACTGTCGGGCTAATGGTTAGCACATCCATAATGTTAGCAGGAGGTGGTAAATGCTGACAGTCTTTTTTTTTTTTTTTTTTAAATGGCCGCATGCTATCGGTAACATTAGCACACAGTCATAAAATATATAACATATATAATCGCTGTGCTCAGGGACAACGGGGCAGATGATCAATTCCTGTCCCTTCCTCCTTCCTTTCCCCGGGTCCCCTTCTCTTACCGCCCTGCCACTGCTGCTAAAGCCGACAGGAAGTCTTCTTTCTGACGTCAATTCTGACTGGCTGGCCCAGAACATCCTCTACGATGTCAGAATTGATTTCAGAAAGAAGACTTCCTGTCGGCTTTAGCAGCAGCGGCAGGGCGGTAAGAGCAGGGGAAAGGAAGGAGGGAGGCTTTTTTTTTTTTTTGCAGGGCAGAGAGGGAAGGTGGTAGGCAGGCAAGCAGGCTGGCTTTGGCCAGGGAGGGAGGGAGAGAGGTAGACAGGCAGGCAGGCTGGCTTCGGGGGTAGGGGTGGGACAAAGTGTGGAAGGCAGTGAGAGGGATATAGGAAGGAGGTACTGGGGGCACTAAGACAGGAAGGGGCATTAAGGACATGGGAAGGAGGCACTGGGGGCACTAAAGACAGGAAGGGGCACGAAGGACATGGGAAGGAGGCACTGGGGGCACTAAAGACATGGGAAGGAGGCACTGGGGGCACTAAAGACATGGGAAGGAGGCACCGGGGGCACTAAGGACATAGGAAGGAAAGAGGGAGGGAATAGAAAGGGACAATTCTTGGGCCTGAGTGTAGAAAGAAAGAAATGAAAGAAAGGATACATAGACAGAAGGAAATGCAACCAGAGACTCATGAAATCAATCACCAGACAGCAAAGGTAGGAAAAATGATTTTATTTTCAATTTAGTGATCAAAACGTGTCAGTTTTGAGAATTTATATCTGCTGTTTATATTTTGCACTATATTTGTCTATTTTTCTATAGTTACTGAGGTGACCGAGCTCGCAGAAACGGGGCAGAAACGGGTCTTTAAAATTTTAGTCCTAGTAGTTTGCTGGTCCACAAAATAATTATTTTATTTCTGTCGGTCCACGGGTGTAAAAAGGTTGAAAAACACTGCACTAACCGATTAGCATGCTCTAATTGATTTAGTGCACGCTAAACGCTAACATTTGCATGTTAGTCTATGGACTCGTTAGCGTTTAGTGTGCGCTAATTCGATTAGCGTGCACTAATCGGTTAGCGCACCTTAGTATAAGAGGGGGTAAATTTCATAAGAATCGGCTTGAGTTCTGTGGAAGATACGTAGTCTTCATTGTTTGGTCATAGCGAGAGGAAGAACGTCATACATTTCATCATGGTAGATGAGGAAGATGTGTCTGTGAGAGTACAAAGCACAGCTAATTGTTTCACCATTGTTTGCTTGCTGTAACATTTCAAGAGTTTCATTACCGCTTTTTTCAGGTTTAACACAAAATTCAATTACACACCTCTGGCGTACTCTCACAGACATATCTTTCTCATCTGCCATGACAAAACGTATGAAGTTCTTCCTCTCGCTGTGACCCAACAATGAAGACTACGGAAGCCCAACTACAGGTTCAGAAACACAAGAACCAGCACAGCTTTGCCATAGCTGCATGTTGGAAAGAAAAACAGAGGTAGTCTCATTACTTTTCAATCATCCCTTGCATATTTTTTAGTGTATGGGCAAACCGCACCGATCACAAAACTACCGCAGGACACCTGAGCACACCCTGCAGTAGTGGACTTTAACCTGCAGTTAACATGTATTAGTGCTTACTGTAGTTTAGTAAAAGGACCCCTAAATTTACAGGCTATGCCTAAAAATTGATATTTTTGCAGATGTTAGATATAATGTGTGGAAGATGTAAATCCGGGCAGCTTATAGTTTGATAGTGTGAAAATAATGAATTGCTTCTCCCACCTGAGGCAGTGACTGCACAGATGAAATTGGTCGGTAAAAGCAGAGACTGAAAGGGAGATAGATCAAATGTTTTATGCAGAAGGCAGTTCTTGGACTGTATGAAGCCTACATATTTCTGTTATCATACATGGAAATGAAATAACGCAGCTGGCTAAGGAGAAAACAACCAGATATTTCCACTAGAATTCTAGCCCATTAAACACATACATCAGCAAACACCACAAGGTCGACAGATTCAAGTTACATGTAGTTCACAGAAGCATTGCGGCTATAATTCAGATGTCGTACAGTGTCTCACAAAAGAACAGCTAATCCCAGTTCAATACGTTTACTTGAGAAGCACAACATATGTCCGCCCAAATTGATTTTAGTTATAATCAAGTACTAAACGTAAACTTCAAATCCAAAAGTTCTGACGTAGGAACAAGACTCTTACAATGAATCCATCAGAATATGTAAACATTAATATTCATTTCTATCTATTTCAAGTAATACAATTTCTGCCAAGATGTAAAATTAATCATAAGAGTGAACAACCATGAGTTGGCATAGCCTTAAGTGACATATCACTTTAAAATTAGTAAAATCTGATTGTCTTCTAATTAAAAATGCATTAAAAACATTACATAACTCACAACTGTATCATAATCAATAAGATAAAAATTATATTAATGCTGGTGAAAGTTCTTTTTTCATAACAGTGTACATCTGTTATTTCTCATGCTTCCTGCACAAATGAGGAAGAATATGTTTCTATGCTCGCCCTAGCCCTCAGACTCTATGATTTATGAACTCCTCTGGGTTAAGTAGGTTGCTCTGTGCTGTAGACAGTTCTTAATAATTAGAATTAATATTTAACATATGATTGTAAGAAGACAAGTATAAAGTAGCTGTTCATTTTAATGGCATTTATTTGCTTGTTATCAATAGATAAATATTCAAGGTGCTATTAAAAGTGCTGGGCTCATTTATTAATGTTTATCATTTATTACATTTGATAAGCCCACTTTTTCACAAAAGCAAATTAAAGCAGATAAAAATAAAATCACCAATTCAAGAAAGGAACACCATAAAAGTACAGGAGAGAAAAAGCACACAGAACAGAGGATCTAGAATCAGAAAATAATATTAAAAATTGAACTAAGGTCAGTACTGGGCAGACTTGCACGGTTTGTGTCTGTGCATGGCCATATGGTGGAGGATGGGCTGAGGAGGGCTTCAATGGCTGGGAGGGTGTAGATGGGCTGGAATAGTTTAGTTGCTCTTCTCTGTACTCCCTCACGAGGGAAGTCATCATGCCGCTGTATCGTGTAATGGTGCGGCCGCATCTGGAGTACTGTGTCCAATACTGGTCGCCGTACCTCAAGAAGGACATGGCGGTACTTGAGGGAGTACAGAGAAGAGCAACTAAACTGATAAAGGGAATGGAAAATCTCCCATATACCGACAGATTAAAGCAGCTAGGACTTTTCTCCCTGGAAAAGCGGAGACTTAGAGGAGACATGATAGAAACCTTCAAGATCCTGAAGGGCATAGAAAAAGTAGTCAGGGACAGATTTTTTAAATTATGGGGCAACACAAGTACAAGGGAGCACTCAGAGAAATTGAAAGGGGACAGGTTTAGAACAAACACTAGGAAGTTCTTTTTCACTCAGAGGGTGGTGGATACATGGAACGCGCTTCCAGAGGCTGTGGTAGACAGGAACACATTAAATGGTTTCAAAGAAGGTTTGGATAGATTCCTAGAAGAAAAAGGGATTGAGGGGTATAGATAGATATAGACCACTACTCAGGCAATGGGCTTGATGGGCCGCCGCGGGAGCGGACCGCTGAGCAGGATGGATCTATGGTCTGCCTCAGCGGAGGCAACTTCTTATGTTCTTATGTTCTTAATAGGTTTTAATGGAGATTTTGGCAGTTGGAACCCGAGCACAGTACCGGGTAGAGCTTTGGATTCTTGCCCAGAAATAGATAAGAAGAAAAAATTAAAAAAAATTTAATTTGAATCAGGTTGGGCAGACTGGATGGACCATTTGGGTCTTTATTTGCCGTCATCTACTATGTTACTATGTAACTAACACACCAAATAAACACTCAAATATTCCTAACAGCTTGACTGTACGTGCAGCCCAACTACAGAAAATCTTGAAGAGGTAGAGTCTGAGTCCCTTCTAAGAACTTGTATTTAATAGGCCTTCAAAAACCAGGCTAAAAAAAGGTGCAATTTTAGACCAGGTTTAGTTTCAAATTGGAGATGAATGGGTGGTTCATTCCAGAGAAATGGTGCAGAAAAAAAAAAAAAGCTCTTCTGCATATAGACTCCCAATATGTTTTAGATGGACTCAGAAAAACTAGCTGATGGTCGATGGTCACTAAGGGATCAAAGATGGCATCCTGGAACATATGGGATGGTTAAGGCAGCAAGATAATCAGGTGTACCAGTGTGGAGTCCTTTAAAGGTTAATGACAAAATCTTAAATTTCATGTGGTAGCTGATGGGCAGCAAATAAAGTTTAACAAGTAATGTGGAACTATGGTCTCGTCGATGAGTATGTCAAAGGATCCATGCTGCTGTATTATGCAATGTTTGTAGATGTTTTAACACGGATTTAATGCACCTGAATAAAAACATTGAAATATGATGGCAGATAAAGGCCAAATGGTCCATCCAGTCTACCCATCCATAGCATCAACTGTCTCCTCCTCTCCCTAGGAGATCCCACATGCCTGTCCCACTCTTTCTTGAATTCAGATACAGTCTTTGTCTCTACCACGTCTACCAGGAGCCTATTCCATACATCTATAGAAACACAGAAATTTGATGGCAGATAAATGATATTACAGCAATCTAAATGAGATCCAATGAAAGCATGAAACAGTGTATGAAGAACATCAAAGTTTAGGTAGCTACGAATGGATCTGAATTTGTGGAATTCAGAGAAACCTGCTTTGACCACCTTAGAAATCTGATGAGAGAAAGTTAGCTTTGAATCCAGACATACTCCAAGATATTTAATATGTCTACTGGACTAACTGATACATAAAAAGCTGGAGAGATCAATATTCAATGGGACTTTTTTCATTTGTGATGTATTAAACAACTAAGACCATTTTTGAATGAATCCAATTTGGTAAATATTGTGCATGCTTTAATAACTAGTCAATTAGATTATTGCAATTTCTTATACAATGGATTAAGAATTGTTTAGCAAGATTGCAACTGGTGCAAAATACTGCTTCTAAATTGATAACTGGAAAAAAGAAATCATATCATGTTACATCTATTTTACCCCCCTTTTTACTAAACCAGTGGTTCCCAACTCTCTCCTGGAGGACCACCAGGCTAGTTGGGTTTTCAGGATAGCCCTAATGAATATGCATGAGAGAGATCTGCATATAATGGAAGTGCCAGGCATGCAAATCTGCTCCATGTATATTCATTAGGGCTATTCTGAAAACCTGACTGGCCTGGTGGTCCTCCAGGACAGGGTTGGGAACCACTGTACTAAACCATGACAGTGGTTATTAGCGCAGGGAGCCATGCTGAATGCTCCGAGTGGCTCCCGATGATCATAAGAACTCTATGAGCATCGGGAGCAGCATGGAGCATTCAGCGCAGCTCTGCGCTAATAACCGCTTTCGCAGTTTAGTAAAAAAAAAAAGAGGGGTTAGTTAATTTGCATTGGTTGCCTATTACAGGATGAATTACTTTTAAAATTGTATGTTTGGTGTTTAAAGTTTTGAAGTGGAATGTCCCAGAGTATTTCTCAGATTAATTGAGCAAATATGCTCCAACATGTGTTCTGTGTTCATCTCAGAAGAACTTTTTTCATTTACCATCATTGAATAAAGTGAGATTGACAGGACCTAACTTGTGGAATAAGCTGCCAATTGAATTACAATTGATGGAAAGTTAAGTGGGTTTTTGTAAGCTATTGAAAATGGGGCTTTTTACTAAAAACTTTTATATAGTAGAATGAACATTATTACATGGATAGTAAGGAGAGTCAGAATGCTATGGGTAACAACTTTTTATTGAGGGTTTTTCTTTAGTTAATGAGTGGATTTGATAATGAGAGTAGCAGTTAGATGGTTATTATATTTGGGGTGTATCCTATGGATCTGATGGTATATTTAGTATAATAATTGTTGCACAGTGAGATGTTATTAAGGTTGCAACTTGTTATAATGAGCTGTTTTTAGAACTGTAAACCACAATAGCACTTAAGTTTTTAGTGGTATAGTATTAAAATCAAATCAACCGATGTTACAGTGGATGATCACTGCATGGTATAGTTTAATATTAAGATGAGTATAGAGCAGGGGTCTCAAAGTCCCTCCTTGAGGGCCGCAATCCAGTCAGGTTTTCAGGATTTCCCCAATGAATCTGCATGAGATCTATGTGCATGCACTGCTTTCAATGCATATTCATTGGGGAAATCCTAAAAAACCCGACTGGATTGCGGCCCTCAAGGAGGGACTTTGAGAACCCTGGTATAGAGAGAGCTCATTCAAAAGTAAAGGTTCTAGACTTAAACAAAAAATAACTAACTGTATGGATGGGGGATTATGTCAAAAAATTGTTGTCTGGAAAGAGTAGAAATGCAGTGGACAAAACTGAAAGGCGTTATTGTAAGGGTGATCAAAGCTGCTTTGGTTCTCAAAATTAGTAGCTGAGAAGATAAATAAGAGGTTAGTTTTCATAAACTACAAAAGATCACAGAAAAAGGAAGACAGGCAAAAATATCTGGAAAAGTTAAGAGAGGCTGATCGTGTAGTCAGGAAAGCAAACATACAAATGGAAGAAAAAATAGCTGACACGGTAACACAATCTACTGTACCCCCGACATCCTCCTGCTGATTTGTCATCTGAAGATACATGGGGGATGTGGAGAGATGTCAGAAGATGTCCTATTTGAGTGGTAGGAGGGGATCATGACCACTGGGGGAGTAAGGGAGGGTCATAAGTTAAACCAGTGGTGCCTAACTTCAGCCCCCGCCAGGCCAGGTTTTCAGGATTTCCCAATATGCATGAGATCAATATGCATACAATGGAAGCAGTGCAGGCAAATAGTTCTCATACAAATTCACTGGGGAAATCCTAAAACCCCGACTGGATTCGGCCCTCGAGGGTTGGAGTTGTGCAGGCCTGACTTAAACTTTCCAGTGGTCTTCTTGTCAGTTTGGACACATTTTGGGAACTTAGACCTGTTTTACATTAGTCTAAGTCCTGGTGTGTAAGTTCCACCTAGGTCATCCTGGGAAAGCTTCAATTATTGCTTCAAGATGCCCATAACATATCTCCTAACATACTCCTTTGAGCTCTGGCTGCACAGCAGCTTAGAAGTGCTGCTGAATATCCAGAAAATTGGTTTCGTCCCTTCCTTTTTATCACTTATGTCATCTTTCTCTGTACCTTTTCTAATTCTGCAATATCTTTTTTGAGATATGACGACCAGAACTGCACACAGTATTCAAGGTGTGGCCATACCATAGAGTGGTACAAAGGCATTATAACATGTTCATCTGTGTTTTCCATTCCTTTCCTGATAATTCCTAACATTCTATTTGCTTTCTTAGCAGTCGCCACACATTGAGCTGAGGGTTTCAACATATCCTCAACAATGACACATAGATCCTTTTCCTGGGCAGTGACTTCTAACACAGAACCCAGCATCACATAGCTATAGTTGGGTTCCTCTTTCCCACATGCATCATTTTGCACTTGCTCACATTAAACGTTATCTGCCATTTTGACACCCAGCCTTCCAGGTCTTTTTGCAATTTTTCACAATCCTCTTGTGATTTAACAACTTTTTATCATCAGTAAATTTAATTATCTCACTAGTTATTCCCATCTCTAAAGCAGCGGTCCCAGCACAGACACCTGGGAGTGTGTGGCGCAGTGGTTAGAGGTACAGCAGTAGCACCCTGAGGTTGTGAGTTCAAATCCATCGCTGCTCCTTGTGCCCCTGGGCAAGTCACTTAATCCCCTCATTGCCCCAGGTACACTAGATAGAGTTTGAGCCTGTTGGGACAGATAGGGCAATATGATAAAGTACCTGAATGTAAAAATCACTTAGGATATAAGTGGTATATAAATAAAACCCCACTATTTACCTTTCTCCATTGAGAATATTGACCATTTAAACTCACCCTGTTTTCTGTCTTTCAACCAGTTCTTAATCCATAAAAAGGACATTTAAAAAGGACATTACAGTGGTACCTCGGTTTACGAGTGCACCGGTTTGCGAGTGTTTTGCAAGACGAGCAAAACATTCGCAAAATCGGCGCCTCGGAAACCAAGCACGCTTTGATTTGCGAGCGCCCCCCCTGCGAAACGGCACCCTCCCCCCCCATCGGGCACCCCCCCTCGCCGCGACCTAAGGTCCCCCCCAACCCACCTGAACCCTCTTCTTACTTTTCTGTAGCCTTCGCAGCGGCACTGGCACCAGCATGTCCTGTGCATGCCGGTGCCTGAAGATCTGCTTCCTGTGCTGGGCCTGAGAGTTCACGTCGAACGTGAACTCTCACGTCGAACGTGAACTCTCAGGCCCAGCACAGGAAGCAGATCTTCAGGCACCGGCATGCACAGGACATGCTGGTGCCAGTGCCGCTGCGGAGGCTACAGAAAAGTAAGAAGAGGGTTGGGGTGGGTTGGGGGGACCTCAGGTCGCGGCGGGGGGAGGTGGCGGGGGGGCTCGATGGCGGAGGGGGGGTGCCAGATCGCGGGGGGGAGGGTGCCTGTTCGCGGGGGGGGCCTTCGGGGGGAGCAATGCCGGTTCTTATGGGGGGGGAGCAGCGCTGCTGGCCTCGGGGGGGGGGGGGTGGGAACATATCAAAGCAAGTTTCCCTTACTTCCTATGGGGAAACTTGCTTTGATATACGAGCATTTTGGATTACGAGCATGCTCCTGGAACGGATTATGCTCGTAATCCAAGGTACCACTGTACTTCCTATCCCATGAATTTCTAATTTCCTCAGAAATCTTTCATGCGGTACTTTATTATTATTCTGTCATAACTTTCTACAGATTGAGAAAACTGAAGCATGGCTACAGCTGCATCCTGGGTTTGTTTTTTTTTCTGTAAGCACATCATGCCTTGGTTCCATTCAAACCTCCAGAATGTTGCCCCCTGGATCTCCAGACTGGATGAGAAGCATCTCGCGATAGTGCAGCACTCAGAAACGCAGCCAATACATCACACTCCTGATAGGGTTGTAGTCTGGCAGCTGTTCAATGGGACCAACACCAACGACAGCTGGGCACCTGTCATAGAAGTACTTCGAGTAAACCTCCTGGACTCTTCTGGCATCCATAGCATCAATTTGGGATTCCAGTTCTTCCAAATAAATCCAGTGTCCATAGTTCAGGATGTGGCGACCAATATCCTCATATACTGGAGTTGTTCCATCCAGTTGAGCAGCCAGGGCAGTTTTCAAGCTGTTCTTGGCTCTGTTCACCTCACTCTCTGTGACACTGGTACACAAGCGCACCCATTCACCCTGGGACACATGAAGCACGGGTCACAAAATGGATTCCTAAGAGCCCTGTGTCCGAGTAGAAAATGCTGAAAATCTGGAAGCCTTCACACAATTTGTATTTTCTGAATTATTATCTTAATGTATTTTCTTTTTTTCCTTCAATAAAATGTTTAAACTATAATCCAGATAAAGAATATCAACCGGTTCACCTTTATCCACATCTTCATTCACCCCTTCAAAGAAATGCAGTAGATTGGTGAAGCAAGATTTCCTATGACTAAAACCATGTTGCCTTTCTCTCATTAATCCATGCTTACGTATATGTTCTAAGTACAACAAACAACCACCATATCAATGGTAATCTATTAACAAAATAGAGACCATTAGTAAAAACTCAAAAATGGGCACACAATTGTAAATTATTAATTTCCACTAATTTAAATTAAATCATTAAATTATCATTTTATTAAAAAAATACTGAATTTAAATAATTTTACATGACAGGAAACCAGGGACTCCTGCCTACCTACAGTAAATGATTTTACATTTATTTAACCATACACAAAATAGGCCATTTAGGAATTAATAGTGCCAGATACTTTGCACTGACAAGGTAAAGAAGCTCTCGTAGTCTTCTTGTTTAGCCTGGTCTGGCTAGCTTTTTTTTACGTTTTGTTATAAACTGTTTTGTTACCCTGTTGAGTCATATAGCACTTCAGTTGATCCAGCTGCTGTAATAGATCTGGAAATGACTGACCACCTGCTTCAGAGCTGTGCTCATGCTGCATAAATTATGTTGCTGTTACTGTACCGCTTTGATATGTACACTGCCACAGTCATCAATCTGCCAAGTATGATTTTTTTTAGCCTTCCAATAGCCACCTCTGATTTTAAACTTTTCATCTTTTAAAATGCTCTCCAGTGTCCTTTTAGAATATAATGTTGTTGGCTGACTTCTCCCAATTGTCATACGTATTGCACCGCTGTCATTTAGCAATTTCTTCTCAGAGGCTGTTGGATGTAGCTATTCCCGGTGTCTTATGACAAGGTTGTTTACTACTCGCTAGCCAGATTGTAGATAACTGTCCATTCAGTCTGCCCAGCAAGATAAAACTCATAGCATATGTATATTTGATCTTGATTTGTCCTTGTCATTTTCAGGGCACAGACCATAGAAATGTGCCTGGCTCTAGCCTTGTTTTCCAAATATTGAAGCTGCCATCGAAGTCCCGTTCCTGCCTTTCCAAATTTCTCTAGCCATGAATGAGGCACAGACCATGGAAGTCTGCCCGGTACTGGCCTTATAAACATTTTCTTCTGTAAATGGTGTAATATCCACTCCATTCCCAGATATATCCTCAGCAGCCGACCGTGCTCCTTCTCCAGAATTTTCTTCTGTGAACACTGAAGAGAAGTATTTGTTTAGCCCATTCTCTTTTTTTATCGTTCCCTTTTCATCCAGCATTTGCTCTCACACTGTTTCTCCTCCGCAACTAAAGTCTACAATCCTCTCTTCCCCCCTTTACCATCCAATGTCTTCTTTTATTATCTTTCTTCCATCCAGCACTGCTCTCCTTCCATCCAGTGCCTACCTCTTCCATCTATTATCTGCACTCTCTCCCTCCCTCTTCGATTCAGCACCTACCCTCCATCTCCATTGTCTTACTCCTACTCTTTCCTTCGAGTATACTCCTCCCACTTCCATTGTTATGTCTTTTCTTTCTCTGTTCCCCCCCCCCCCCAACTCCTGCCATTGCTGCTGGCGCTTCTGTAGACCGGCAGCAGTGACAGCAAAACAAACTAAACTGATCATGGCACAACACTCTGCATACCCATAGCTATTAGACTCACTCTCTCTGACATCATATTCGTGTTCCAGGGTAGAGCTAAGTTTGTTTTGCTGCTACTGTTACTGGTCTGAGTAAACAACAGAAACAGCAGCGGGGGTGGCAGTGGGAGGGAGGTGGTGAAGGTGTCCTAGTGACCCTACTGATAATTCAGAGGCAGAGGAAACATTGAGTCATCATTTTATTCCCTGTACTCAGGGCAAACCATCCCCACCACCCCATCCTTGGCACTGGACTGACCCCAAGCGGTGCATCCCTGGATGCACTATGCATGGGTCACTTTTTAATACCGGCTTATTTTGTCTAGTAAGTTTTCAAATGAAGTCTTAGGTTACATTTAGAATACAGTATGTTTTATGTTTAGAAAATTAACTATTTTGTTTGTTGATGTTTGTAGGGAATACTCCTTGAGACAGCTAATTTGTGAAACGTGAATTCATGTCGGAGTCCCAAACAGCTTGATGACTAAGATAAGTGATTTATATTAAAATCTAAATAAAGTATGATTAAGGCTTTAGGGCTGGCTGATGAGGCTTGCTATAATGAACTTGAACAATAAATGAAATAATGTGTTCGAGTGTAGCCACTGAAGTCTTGTTTTGAATAATATATGAATCACTGAAGTAAACATCTCTGGGTAAATTTTGAATATATTGAGAAGACTGCCAATCAAGTGGAGCAAGCTTCATCCAAGGCAAGGCAAATCATAGGTTGCATACGCAGGAGTTTCGTCAGCCGTAAGCCTGAAGTCATTATGCCATTGTATAGATCCATGGTGAGGCCCTACCTGGAATACTGTGTGCAATTCTGGAGGCCACATTACCGTAAGGATGTGCTGAGACTGGAGTCGGTCCAGAGAATGGCCACCCGGATGGTCTCGGGACTCAAGGATATCCCGTACGAGGAACGGCTGGATAAGTTGCAGCTGTACTCACTCTAGGAACGCAGAGAGAGGGGTGACATGATCGAGACATTCAAGTATCTCACGGGCCGCATCGAGGTGGAAGAAGATATCTTCTTTTTCAAGGGTCCCGAGGCAACAAGGGGGCATCCGTGGAAAATCAGGGGCGGGAAACTGCACAGGGACACCAGGAAATTCTTTTTCACTGAAAGGTTGGTTGATCGCTGGAATAGTCTTCCACTTCAGGTTATTGAGGCCAGCAGCATGCCTGATTTTAAGGCCAAATGGGATAGACATGTGGGATCTATTCCTAGAGAAAGGTAGGAGAGGGTCATTGGGGTGGGCAGACTAGATGGGCCATGCATCTATTTCTATGTTTCTATGTTTCTATGGGAAAGTGAAGTATTATTGAATTAGCTATGCATGGGTCAGACATTGCCATGTTGAAGAATTGCAGCACAGAGGCATGTCTGGCTTCTTGTTTAAGATACAGAGGGGAGGGGACTTGGGGGGCCCAAGGGTTAGTTAGGGAGAGATATGGTTCACCAGAATATCAAATATTTATTTTGGGGGGTGCAAAAAGTGATTGGTGAGGTTAGGTTAGGGTATAGAAAGTCCACTAGACTACCAGGGATTTTTTTTTGAGGAATTGTAGGTCAAGGAAAAGAAAGGCATCTCAGTGATGGGTCCATTTTGGTTTGAGAGACTAACATAGTAATATAGTAAATGATGGCAGATAAAGACCTGAGTGGTCCATCCAGTTTGCCCAACCATACATGCTCCATAAATTAATTATTTAGTTTAAATGGTCCTTTTTCTTAGATATTTCTTGGCTAGGAACCCAGAGCCCTGCCCAGTAGTATGCTTAGGTTCCATCTACTGGAGTCTCCATCAAAGCTCACTCCAGCCCATCTTAACCATCCCAGCCATCAAAACCCTCCCCAGCCCGTCCTCAACTGAATGTTCATATACGGGACATAGGCTGTGCAAGCCTGCCCAGTATTGGCCTTAGTTCCTTCAATGTACAGTATACCCATTATTTTCTGATTAGAGATCCTCTGTGTTCATCCCACACTTGTTTGAACTCTGTCACCATTTTCTTCTCTGGGGCACGAGGTATCCTTTCTGGAGCAGGGAAATGGGGATCCGCTAGATTAAGAGGGATTTTTATTTTGGGGAAATTTACCCAATGGAAAGTGGAGGAGTGGCCTAGTGATTAAAGCTGTTACCTCAGCACCCTAAGGTTGCAGGTTCTGTTCCTTGTGACCCTGGGCAAGTCACTTAACATGCCATTGCCCACCAGGACAGATAGAGATAAATACTTAAACATCTTAGGAGTCAGCACCCAAGAAAAAAGATCTAGATGTCATTGTAGACAATGCACTGAAATCTTCTGCCCAGTGTGCAGGAGAGGCCAAAATGCTTGCCCTGGGATTGGTAGCATGGAATGTTGCTATTATTTGGGTTTTTGCCAGGTATTTTGATTGGCCACTGTGGAAACACGATACTGGACTAGATGACCCAGTATGACTATTCTTACTGGTTGCTTGGAGCCAGTATGACTATTCTTACTGGTTGCTTGGAGCGCCACCACGGCCTGGTATACTCTTCTTAATTTTCCACACACTCTGGTCTTCCCTGTATTACTTGTGGTACTTGATAACACAGGTGTTTGCATGCTATCAAGGCCTGTATGAAATATGGTGCCTCCGAGGTAACCATCTGCTGTGTGATAAATGAAGGGTTATAGTGACTTCACCCCCTGCATTTACGCACAGCCTTTGCACTTACCATACAATAATTATTTGAATAACCATGTGTTTGTGTGGTGGGGGGAGGGGGAGCCAGAAAGCAACATGTGCCTGTAGGTATACAGTAGATACGGGACAGAAAGAAGTGGCAGTGTGCATTTGGATGGGATGCAAGCTGGTATTGAGGAAGAGCAGAGAGAGGGACGAGTTGGCTGTATGTGTGGGACAGAGAGGGACCTAGCTGTAAAAGTGTGATTGTGTGGGACAGAAAGAGGCGATGATGTACATGGGGGAGAAGTGAAGAACAGGCTGGCCATGTGAATTTGGGGCAGGGAGAGCCAAGAGAGAGGGATGGGATGGCTGTGTGTAGGATGGGGATAGAAAGTGGTGGCAGTACGCATTGGGTAAGAGGGGACAAGAGATGGCAAGACTGGCTGTGTACATTGGGGGCAACAGAGGGAGGGATGGGCTTGCTGTATGTGACAAGGGGACACGCTCACTTTAAGAGCATGAGTTTGTGAGGCAGAAAGAGGTGGCAGTGTGCCTGGGGGTAGAACGAATGAGAGAAAGATGAGTGGTGTTCATTGGGTTAGAGGAGGCAGATAGATGGACAGACTGGCTTTGTATATTTGAGGGGGACAAAGAAGCACTGGGGGGACAGAAAGTCAGATGGTTTTGTTTTACTGCTTTATATATTAAATCCTGCCATGGTCTGTATACTGTTCTCATAAATCTCTTTAATTATGTTTTAGTCTACTGTATATTTTAGTTTAAAGAATGTTTGCTGGCATTTCAGAATCATGCGGTCAGTGGCCAATGACGAGGGTCAGGCAAGCTTGAAAAGGTGCCCCAAAATAATAAAAGATTGAGAAATTTATATAGAACATGAAATCATTTTGTAGGCTGAAGAAATGCATTATGAATAAAATAACTTTTCATAGTGGAGTAGCAAGGAGAACTGGCTTCCCTTGAAGAAAAACGCAGTACTGAAAATGACAGGGAATGTCATCTAATCTGTTATTTGTGTATCGCGCCACACCTATAAAGGTTCAAGGCGACTTGCACCAAGATTTTGAAGAACACATATATCTACACAGAGACCAAAGAAGAGCGTGGGAAAGAACTATGTAGGGCATTGCATTTGGGAGACTACATTAGTTAACAATATGAGTTAAACATTTCTGAAATCTGAGGAAATAAAAACAAAGCAGGGAAGCGCAGCAGTCAATTAAGGCCTAAGGACTGCTTAAGTCTGAGATCGCTAGTCTGAGAGGAGAGGGAGGTATAGAACAGAGGGATTGAAGGAGGCACAACAGAACAAAAGGGAGAAGTAATGAGCTGCAAGAAGGCTTAAAGGAAAAACAACAACAAAAACAACAATGAGGTTATGAGAAGAGGGAAATTGTAAGGGTCATTAGCTGACGAGGAGCTGAAGGTGGTTTTGGCTGAAATCAAAATTATTGAGAAGATAAGAATTAAGTTACAGCTTAGTGACAGGAAGAGGGTTCGGTGGAGGTGGAGGTTGGACTTGGTTGTCGGTGGAGCATCGGGAGTTAAAAAGAAGAGCTGTACCATCGGCCCAGGAGTACAAGTTCCTGTCCTGCATTCTACTGTGCTCCAATTTTCAGCAAGGATGACATTACGTAGAAATACTTCACTTGACTTTTTAGCCAAAGCCCCCTTGCTCTATAACTTGGCAACTAAATCTAACCTCCATTTGTTTGTTTATGTTATAGAATACTAGTAATTATATGGGTAAGTGTACATTTGTACACCTAAGTGCTTAGATGTATGCTCAGAGCTGTATAATATAAATGATGCATGTGAATGTAAATAGAGAGGTGTTAGTCCTTGTGTATTTGTTTCTGGATGTGGAAAGTTGATAGATAAGGGATCTTTTTGACACGATGAGTGTTGGAGAAAACAAGTGCATGAAAAATACTTCTTCATTCAAGAAAATGCTTAGCGGGTAAATGCAAAGGGGCATTCACAGGGGCAGGGCATGGGTCGGTCTGATATTTACGAATGTGCTGCATTTAGGCACATGCATTTACACTTGCTATTGGGTGTTCCCAAATGTAGGCGCATACGGTAGATGCTGACTTACACTTGTACTGTATAATGAAATCTTAGCACCCAGATGCAACTATAGACATGGGGTGGGCAACCTTGGTCTTCGAGATCTACAACCCAGCCAGGTTCAGAATTTCCTGAATGAATGTGCAAATAGATCTCATCCATGCGTATTCATTGAGGAAAACCTGGACTGGATTGTGGCTTTTGAGGACTGAGATTGCCCACCCCTGCATTATAAATTAGGGCTCAAAGCACTGCATCTAGGCACCCAATTATAAAATTATTCCCAAGGTGTTTTCAAGGTACCACCTACACACAATTTCATTTCAAACACACAAAGTACATTCACAAACTGTGAACCCTCACAATTGCCATGGAAAATATTTTGCATATTTCCTGGGGCAGTGTTCTACAGATCATTTCAACCGCATGCTTGATCTGTAGCTTCAGCTGCTGCTGTCATTCACGGCTTTTTTTTTGTTTGTTTGTTTATAATAGTTTAGTACAGAAATGACAACTGACTTTTTTTTTTTCAGAACCATTTCAGCCATAAAACACTCACAATTGGAGGAATTGTTAAATGGCGTCTTTTAATTCAATAATTGAAAATTTAGTCGAATTGGTGAGGGTGAATTACACTGTACTTAGTAGCAGAATGCAGCTCCAATAATATTCTAACTGCTCAGTGGATGTAGCTCCAGCTGGGTCAGATTCTACAGCAGAAACAGCATGGCGGCAAGTAACATACGAGTAGGATTTCCAACACTCAAGTTCCCAAAAGAGCTTCACTTCATGCCAAAAAATATTCCTTAGCTATCAAATTCCCACATCCAGGAACAAATACACAGGTTAGATGTGCAGGTCTAACACCTCTCTATTTAAAAACACATCCTGAACAAATGTTGCCTATGCATACTAATGAGTGCTTCGATCTACTACTGAAAACTTGATACACCTAAAATTCAGTATATTACCAAGTAACCAATTAAGATATAAAAGGATGTTGTTGTCACAGCACTAACATTGGCTTTTTACCTAAAAAGTATTAAGCAATTAATGATGGGTTTACAGTGGAGTAGACAGTAGCACAGACCTGTTCTATCATCTTCTCCATTAAATAGGGTAGCCATTGTGATAAAAATCCACATTAGGTGCTTAATGTGGGAGTGGGCAAGATATGCATGTGGACATTAGTACTTCCCAATTCAGGGGGAAAAAAAAATTCAATTTGATTCAATTCAGTCTCTTGAATTGATTTTTTTTTTTAATTTGATTTTCCTGCTCAATTGGGTTTTTGGGTTTTTTTGTAGCCTCTTCACCTACCCTTTACCCTCTCCACCTCCATGCTGTAGTGTAAACAAAATAAATAAACAAAAAAAAATTTTTTCCTCTCTCTGTTAGATCCTAGTTCACGCTCGCTGTCTAACACCAGCTCTGGCAGGATACACATTTCAAATCTGATATATTGTAATCACAAAATATAATTTTTTTTTTCTACTTTTTATTGTCTAGTCATTTTATTATTCAAATTATGTTGGTCCCAGGTTCTGGTTTCTGTTTGTCTTCTGTTAGCTTGCTCACCAGGGTCTCCTGCCTATTTGATGTTTTCTTCTTTCTCTGTGCTCACCATCCATCTTCCATCATTGTACCTTTTCTTCCACTGCCATATCCAACATTTCTTTCCCACTGTCTTCCATCAATTTCTTTCTCCCTGCCTTGTGCCCTGGGTCATACTTCTCCATTCATCTCCATATAGCATCTCTCCCTTCCTTCCCTCCATTATCATGTAAAATATTTCTCTCTCTCTCCCTATACACCATATCTACCTGCCCTCTACCCTATGTCCAACATTTCTTCCTCTCTCTTGTCCATTCATGTCTCAGTCCCCTCCACCATATGCAGGATTTCTCCCTCTCACCCCTTTCTACCTCTTTGTTGCACTTCCTTCCTCTCCTACCCTATGTCCACCAATTTTTCCTCTCTCCCCCCCCAACATGTGTAGCAGCTTTCCATCCCTCCCATCCCCTTGCAGCACTTCCTGACCAACTTCCCCCTTGAGATCTGCCATACCGTTGGGTCTCCTAATGCAGCAGCAGCGGTGGACAGCTAGCAGACACAGTCTCTGAACAGGCTTGTTTACAGTCTGCTCTGCCAGAGTTTCCCTCTGTCACATCATCAGTAGGAACAGGGCTTTTACCCACTGAGCCACAGCAACTTCCACTAATATCTTTCTTCCTCACATCTGATATGATAGCTTAGGGATCTGCTAAGCTATGATCTTCTCAGGTATTTTCACCTTCCCATGGCTAGGATCACTAAACTCTCAAGGTAGGAACCCCCATGACTGAAAGGAAGTGGCTGTGGCTCAACGGGTAAAAGCCCTGTGCTCATCTTCCAGAGGTCACGGTTCAAATCCCAGCACATATTTTAATTATGGCATTCTACCTTGCAGGAGCACCTTGATGATCTCACAATGATGTTGCATTGTGCAGCTGCACACCTCCATTTGCAATGAAGTAGAAGCCATGCTAAGATCTGTATCTGGTTTTTTTTTCAGTTTTTAAGCTTTTGCAAATGAAGTAATGTATGCAATCTCTATATTTTTTTTCACGTCCTTTCCTTACTTTCACTAAAGAGCTGATCGGAGCACTGTTTTGTCAGAAAAAAAGGGCAGCTTTTTAGCAAGAAACTGAAGTGAAAGGCTGCTACTTTTCCTCACTGGGAGTGTCCGATGTGATGGAAAAAAAAACTCAAATAAAAATAAAAACCAACAAGATTACATTGTATATTCCAAAGCAAATAACTTTTTATTCTAGTAATTAGTATTATAGTAGCATTTGTCAAATCAGAAATAAATCAGTTTGGACATAAACAATGAAGAGAAAAACCTCATACGAACAGTGTCAGCATCTTTCTGTAATCATGGCGCAGTCTCTCTAAGGAATCTCTGCCACAGCATGGGGGTTTTATACAGAAATTATCTTTTTCTCAGATCCTTCCCATGGCTGGGAATATGTATCACCCTATTGGATAAACCAAATGCCTATCTAACCCTCTCCTAGTCCACACCTCCATTCTTCCCTGGGGGGCCCTGGACAGGCATAGCTTCTAAAACTTTCTTCTTCTTGAAGTTTCCATTCTTTACACGGGTACAACATCACTTTATCAGTTCTTAGGTTCCCGGATGATGGAATGTCTCGCTGACTTGCATTTTCCTTTCAGTAATATTCATTGTCTTTCCAGCACTGGTTGGTGTCCTTGAGAATACACACTCACATGCCACACATTAGCATCTCAGCATCTGAACTGAAACCAGTTTGCACAAGCCTGTGACTTCAGCAAAATGTAGGAATAGGTCTCACAACCTGAAAAAGTCTCCCATAGGCTCCTGCCATCTATCTCAAAACCTAAAGCTGTGTTTTTTTATCTGCTCTGCTTCAGTTAATGGATGTTTTCCTCTAATTAGCAAATAACATTGCTGTGTGTCCACAAAAATAGAAGGTTTTGCATGCAATATATCTGTTTTGATGAGCTTAATAAAGCAAAAATAAAACCCCAGAAAACCATTTAGCAGATAGCATTAAGGATGTTCAAACTGTGCCTAAGTTCCGTCCATAGAATTCATGTCTATCTGAAGCCCAAACTACGCTCAAAAGTAGACCGCCTTAACAATGCCTATATGACCTAGTTTTACAATTACTATGCAACTTGCTAGCTCATTGTGTAGCACAGTGGTTAAACCTACAGCCTTCTACCCTAATGTTGCTGGTTTGAATCTCAGTTACTCTCTCTGATGGAAGAAAAATAAATAAAAGCATTAAACAGATACAACTCCCAGTATCACAATTATAATGAAAAACACCATAAAAACGCCATTCTAATAACGTCATAATAATAAAATATTAAGGACATTGTTTGGACGTCTAACTCTCACCTAAAACCCGATTCTCTAAAGGACGTCTCAAAATTTGGACATCTATTGGACATCTAAACAGTGCTGAGCATCACTGAGCGCGATTCCACACAGGACGCCTGTCTTGAATGTCCAAACTGCACCTAACTTTAGATGCACTTTGCAGAATCAGGGCCTTACTACTACAACTATTTATTATTTCTATAGCACTGAAAGGTGTACGCAGCACTGTACATTTTAACATACAATAGACAGTCCCTGCTCAGAAGAGCTTACAATCTAATTTAGACAGGACATTTCAGGGTTGGGGAGATTATGGTAGAGGAAATGAAACAGTGGGTATAGGTCTCAGTGCCTCCTAAATAGGAAGAGTAATTTTTGTAAAATGGCTGCAGCATGCTGTTGCTAACTTTAGTGCATAGCCAGAAATAAAACAAATAAGAAAAAGGCCTTTTTGATGGCCATTCTAGAAATGGACTTAGTGTGTGGCCTATATAAATATAAGCTATGCCCATATCTTAGAACACCTCAGTCAGTAGCAATTTTTGTAATTGCTTGAAAATACATTGAGTATTCCTAGTCTGATTATTAGGGACTTAGGTTGAAATATGAAAAAAAGAAGATGCCTGAGCTATGGTCCTCCCAGTACAAATCAGCATTGTTATTCAAAGTACTAGATCAAAGTACTTAAATAAAAATAGATATGTATATTTTAATACTTAAGTAAAAGTAAAGTGAAAACCACATTTAAAAAATTTACTTAAGTAAAAAAGTTATCACCTCACATATTACTTTTTGAGTAAAAAGTAAAAGGACCACAACTACAATGAATGCAACTATTAATGTTTTTATCCCAAGTTTATTGTTCTGCAATTCAATCCACTTTGTTTTTAGTAAAACTACATTTTAAAAAATGACTCACTTACGTGAGCATGCTTATGACTCATTAATCCAGCATAGCTATAAAGGTGTTCAACAAATGAACTAGCACAAAGTGGATTGTTTGGTCTGATAAAATAAAAAGTTCCTTCAAATTAAGTGAGGCTGCAGAATTACTGATGTCTTCTGAACTGTCTGCAGGTATTGATCAAGGAAATCTCTGTCTGAAACACTTGACTTCCATATAGCACACAGTACTTTATCATCATTATTGTCATTATCATCTGTATTATAAGTAGCGCTGTCTAATTCATCACTTGCATCTTCATCTTTATCTTCATTATCATCATTATGTTGTCCAATTACAAAGAAAGCTTTCATAAAGTTGAAATTATTGTCTGATCTAACGATTTTTTTATCTGATGGCAAACTTGGAATTTATCTTCGAGAACTGGTGCCAGACTACAAATGTGTGGGAGCCCTTCAGTTTTAAGGACAGACAAGCAGACGTCTCTTCTAAAGACTATCAATATAGTGGACAGTCACCTCAATGTACAATTTTCCATAGGATAACTAGCAGTATCTTGTGATAGAGACTTTTTTTTTCAAGATGGCGCCAGGCTAGATCATGTGTTTTGGTATCTTCTGCCACCTTTTTTTGTTAATTTTTGTTCTCTCTACTTTTAATTAGTTTACTCTTATTTTATTATTTTGGTTGACTTGTCTGTTTTTGATCTAAACTGCATAGATGAAGGCTTTAAGCTTTATTGCTGGTCCTTCCTGTCTGACCGTTAACAGCAGAAAACCTCCAACTGCCTATCTGTTGTTGCTGGTGTTTGCCAGCTTTCCACCGATTCCCAGATTTTGTTTTCGGTGGTAACCCTTGTTGGGGGATCCGGTACCGCAGTGGAGGTCAACTGATGGTTGCAGTGGCAGAGAGAGGTTGAACTGGTGCATCGGCTTGAATGAGCTTTGGGGAGGCCACCTCAGTGTGCCGGTGCCTGATGGTGTGCTTCGGCCCAGTACAGTGAGAGAGCTGACGGCGACGGGAATTGCTGTTTCCATCTGGCAATTCGTTCAGGATGAAGGCGGCACATCGGGAAGAGTGTGGAAGCTGCATGGTAGATAAGGATGACCCATGGGGTCATCCAGAATGCACGTCCGAGGAAGGTGTTGTAGCTCGTTATCAGAGCCAGCCCGCCTGTGTGGAAGGCCCTGCCGTGATCGGAGGGTCTGTGTGGGGATGTTCCTGATCCATCATGCAGCTGCTGGTCGTCTACCTGCCATTTCAACCCTTGCATCAAGGTCAATGAGCCCTTAGGATGTTTACTGGACATCACATGAACTGTCTGAACTTTAGTTTATTTCATTGGTTCTTACTTTAGTATATTTTTATTTCTACTGGGTTCCATTTTCATTCTATTTTACCTATTTTTTGTTTTATTTTGGCTTTTCTTTTTTTTTTTTAATAGGGAAATTCTATGCGCATTAATGCTTTTCTTTCCATTCTATTTTTCTTTTCTTTCTTTTACTGTGCTTCTGATATTGTTTTAATTACATATATTGTATATAGTTTTTCACCATTTACTTCTTAGGCATCTTAGCTTAGACTTTGCTCCCAATCTGGGACAGATAGGTAAATTTTACGTGCCTAATATCATATGCACAAATAGTTCAATTAATTTTTAAATGTTACCATTTTTCTTCTTTGATGTATCCACCTAGAACCAAAAGGCACTTGCAATATATAAATAAAGACTTATGTTGTATTATACAAGGGAGTGCTGAAAGTTCTCAGCCCAACCAAGAAGTGAATGTCTTGGATATAGTCCAATTAATGATCTGAGACAACAAAGAAAGGCAAGGGGGGTGTCTTTACAACCAAAACAAGTCTTTATTAGAAAAAGTAGGTCCCAAACAATGATCTGAAACAATGTGAATAAACATAGAATTTCATTTCTGCAAATTGGCACTTAACAAAATAAGATAACACTCTTTTCAGCTACAGTGGCAAAATAACATTCAGAATATAGGAAGTTGGTTGGGCTGAGAACTTTTCAGCACCCCCTCATTCACCAAGAATTACTATGAGCTTCAACTTCATCTCTACTTCAGAGACTCGACTCATCACTGTTGTCTTTGGCTGGAGATCAAGAATCAGTTCAACAAATACAGACAGCTCTACAGGCTATATCCACTGAACAGAAAATTTAAGATGAGATGATCCACTGTTTTCACGACAAGGTCTGTAATAGCAAAATTCTGTTCCCAGTTTTGCTGTTTCATTTGGTTACTAATGACTCATTATTTACATCTTACTTCTGCTTTTACTTTTTACTGCAAGCATCAGATGTACCTACATAGAAGTAGTAAAAATTGCCAAAATTATTACTTCAGTAAAAGTAGCAAATGTTATTCTGTTCTTTACAAGTAAAAGTAACCAAACTTTACTTACAGTAATTAGTTGCATTTACTTAGAGCTCCTTTTACTAAGCTGCAAAAGCGTTTTTAGCGCACACAGGATTTTAGTGTGCGTTAAACCCGCGCTATGCAGCTAGAACTAACGCCAGCTCAATGCTGGCATTAAGGTCTAGCACGCGTGGCAATTCAGCGTGCGCTAAGCATGCGCTAAATCCGTTATCGCAGCTTAGTAAAAGGAGCCCTTAGTTACTATACTGTACAACAATCTAATTCAAAACTGACTATTCCCCAGAAAAAGTCAATTTTCTAGACACCACTGGCTATCAACAATGGTTACATACAAACATCTGTATACAAGAAACCTACAGATGAAAACAAAAACAAAAACTGTGGATACAGATGTTCTGGAGATAATTTATTAAACACTGACATATAAAATCAAGAAAATTCAATTAAAAAAGTACAATGGTAAAAAATATTGTGATAAAAATCCAACCAGACCCTACACGGTCCATGTTTCGGCGAACACGCCTTCCTCAGGGGTCCAATGGTTTGCAACCTCACATACAAAAGAATTGGCCTGAAAGCAGTCTATTGTCTTTAAACATGCTACTTCAGCTTGTCTGTGGTGTTCTTTGCTCACAGGTTTAAAGACAATAGACTGTTTTCAGGCCAATTCTTTATATGTGAGGTTGCAAACCATTGGACCCCTGAGGAAGGCGTGTTCGCTGAAACACGGACCGTGTAGGGTCTGGTTGGATTTTTATCACAGTATTTTTTATCATTGTACTTTTTTAATTGAATTTTCATTGTCTTATGTGTCAGTGTTTAATAAATTATCTCCAGAACATCTGTATCCACAGTTTTTGTTTTCATCGATGGATTGTTTTCACTGTGGATCATTGGGTCTCCCCATTTTTCTTTGTTGTGCTACAAGAAACCTACAGACAGATGTAGCTACCTCCACAATTCCAGCTTCCACCATTCACATATAAACCCCCTCCCCCCCATTATACACACCCAAGCCACATACCACTGTATCTGCTTTAACCCAAAAGACAAAGATAAACACCTAAATACTGATGGAATCCTTTAAACAAAAAGGATATAACCTTATAATAGTCTCCAAGAATATTGCCTCATCCCTTGAAACATCTAGAGAAAACCTATTGTACCATAAGGACAAGAAAACGACAGAAAGAACCCCCTTGTAAGTGACATACAATCCAGAGCTGGAAACTCTAAGAAAAATTATATAAGCTCTACAACCACTACTCCAGGAAGATGAATTAATAAAATAAATATCCTCAGCGCCACCTGTGTTAGCCTTCCATCAGCCACCTAATCTGAATTCTTGCCCAGAAATAGCTAAGGAGAAGAAAAAAACAAAACAACACACCAACAACTTTTTAGATTGAATCAGGTTGGGCAGACTAGATGGACCATTCGGGTTTTTATCTGCCATCATCTACTATGTTATGTTACTATGGTAAAATGCAAACTCCCTACACAAACCCACAAAGTAGAGAATGGCACACATCCTTGCGGTATGGCAAACTGTGAGAGCACATCTAAAAGGATTCCGTGGTCACTCCTATGGGAAAAACATTCAACATAAGGGGATCTTTCACATGTTCATCTTTTAATGTGGTGTATATCATTCAGTGCAAAGAAGGATGTTACATTGGTGAAACAGGCCAGATGCTAAAGAACACCAGATTCATCTGGTGTGATGTCACTTGCTGGTAATATTTATTGAATGGTGATGTGGGTGAAATGGAGCAGGGACTGAGGGGAATATATGAGGTGATGTCAAGGGTCTGTAGAATAAGGACTGACAAGTTTTTAAGAGAAGGTAAGAAATAGTTAATAGACAGAGCTTGTAAGAAAGAAAAAGGATTGGGGAGGCTTCTGAGGTGATGGCGGTAGAGTAGTCACAGGATTGGTTGGATGTTGTGGCAGGTTGGAGGGAATTCTGTGAGGAAAGGGGAAGAGTAGAGTAGTCTCTTCAGGCTAAAAAATTATCCCACCCTCCCATGTGTGCTGGTGGTATGTTTTGTGTCAGTGTTGGGGGGAGGGGGGTTTACAGGTTTTATATGGACTTGGTTGGGTTTGGTTGAGCTTTTGGGGTTAGGGGAGATAATCACAGCTTTGAATGTAGTAGAAAATGGGGGTTTGGCCCAGTTGGATCTGGGAGAAGAGCAGTTAATAAATAAAATAATGTAACACTTGTTTGTGACACCGCTGTGAGGGGAAGCATGGCCTGGCGTCACTCTGGGTCATGTTTGGGGGAGATAGTTTTGACACCGAATTGCTCCCCGGGGGTGTGTGAAATATGCACTGGGGGTTTGTTGGTTTTGGACATGGATTGCATTATAAGTGGATATAATATTATGACAGATAATAAAGCTGCAGCCAAATATTTATTCCAATAAAATTGAGTTGTGTGATTATTGATTGATGGTGTTTAGCTTTCAGTTGCAGATGATGTAGTGTGAATGCTAATGTTAAGACTAGGATCAGCTTACACAGATATCATCCAAAATTGCAATACCAAACAGTATTACATTACATTACATTAGTGACTTCTATTCCGCCAATACCTTGCAGTTCTGGGCAGATTACGAAAGATGATAACTGGACATTTCCAGGAAAATGACAAATTAGGGTGCTGTTTCCATGGTCAAGACTTTGCTGGGAGATTTACAAGAGTGGGGACAGCCATGGAGATGTGTTAGGATTTCTTGATGAATTTTTTGAATAACAGGGTTTTGATTTCTTTTTGAAATGATTTGTAGTCGGTCGTTGTTGTCAGCATTTTTAAGAGGTGGTGATCAGGTTTCGCTGCTTGCATTGCTAGTAGGTTGTCATACATCTTCTTGTGCTGTGTACCTTTGCTTGAGGGGTGGGCAAATGGGTTCTGAGATCTCCTTTGTCTGGTTGATTTGTTCCGGTTTAGGCGATTGATTAGGTAGGTGGGGGCAGTGCCGTTCATTACTTTGAATAATAGACAGTAGAATTTGAATAGTATTTGCGTTTGTGTAGGTAGCCAGTAAGAGGGGCATAATCAAAAAAAGTGTCTAAGCCCCTTTTGGCCTAAGGCCTTAAACGTTGAAAGCAGAAGCAGGGAAAACATCCATTATAAAAAAAAAAAACATCTAAAAGGAGGTGTTTGTTTTTTTTTGTAATGGCCTGCCTCTACGTTCAGCTGTTTAAACGCCCAGATCACCACTACGTCTACACTAACAACATATAATCAACCTAAAAAAAGCCTAACTTCCAAACGCCCAAAACAAGAGCTTTTAGGCGAAGGAGGAGCCAGTCCTTTGCCTAAAAGCTGAATAATGTAACCGGTGTCTGTCAAAAACAACACCGGTTGCAGAATCCACTACCCCCCCCCCCCCCCCCACATTGATCAGGCCAGGAGAGAGCCCAAGCCCTCTTGGCCCCACCGATTACGATCGGGGCAAGACGGAGCCCAAGCCCTCTTGCCCTGGCGGAAGTCCAACCTTCCCCGATTCAATCGGGGCAAGAGGGAGCCCAAGCCCTCTTGCCCTGCGGCAACCCCCCCCCCCCCACTTCGCCGATTACAATTGGGCAGGAGGGAGCCCAAGCCCACCTGCCTAGGCGAACCCCCTACTCCCCCACCCCCACTAAGATACAGGCAGGAGGAATTCCATGCCCTCCTGTCCTCGACGCACCCACCTCCAATGAACGCCCCCCCGAACCCCTGATTGTCCCCCCCCCCCCGCTGACCCCTCTACCCCCACCACCTCCAATCTACCTCCCCGTACCTTAAAATCGTTGGCCGGACGGACAGGTGCCAAGCTTGTCCATCCAGCAGGCCAGCCATCCCAGGAATGGCTGGTCTTAGGGCCGGATTGGCCCAGTCAGCTCAAACCCTGCCCTTAGGTGGGGCCTGAGGCACCTGGGCCAACTGGCCCAGGCCCCTCTTTTGAAATTAAAATGATGAAATACTTTGATACCTACCAGACAAGACTTAAGACCTCAGCTTCCTTTCATACTACAAATAAATTTAAACTGTTTAGTCATCTCTCTGTCTCCAACTTACCCACCCACCCCTCCCTCTTCCTGTGAAACTATCACTGAAATGCTTTCATGTTTCCCTTATACAGTACATACTGATATTTGTCAATATTTGCTTATTTCTGATCTGAAGAAAGGATTACGTTTGAAAGCTAATCATAAAGTGCATATAGTCCAATAAAAACAGTTTTACCTTATTTCTAAATATTACTTATACAACACTGCAAACCAGCTCACTAGGCAGTCCCATAAAAGGCAAACCAACATTCTTAAGTTATAGTAACATAGTAGATGACGGCAGATAAAGACCCGAATGGTCCATCCAGTCTGCCCAACTTGATTCAATTTAAATTTTTTTTTTTTTTCTTCTTAGCTATTTCTGGGCAAGAATCCAAAGCTTTACCCGGTACTATGCTTGGGTTCCAACTGCCGAAATCTCTGTTAAGACTTACTCCAGCCCATCTACACCCTCCCAGCCATTGAAGCCCTCCCCTGCCCATCCTCCACCAAACGGCCATACACAGACACAGACCGTGCAAGTCTGCCCAGTAACTGGCCTTAGTTCAATATTTAATATTATTTTCTGATTCTAAATCTTCTGTGTTCATCCCACGCTTCTTTGAACTCAGTCACAGTTTTACTCTCCACCACCTCTCTCGGGAGCACATTCCAGGCATCCACCACCCTCTCCGTAAAGTAGAATTTCCTAACATTGCCCCTGAATCTACCACCCCTCAACCTCAAATTATGTCCTCTGGTTTTACCATTTTCCTTTCTCAGGAAAAGATTTTGTTCTACGTTAATACCCTTTAAGTATTTGAACGTCTGAATCATATCTCCCCTGTCTCTCCTTTCCTCTAGGGTATACATATTCAGGGCTTCCAGTCTCTCCTCATACGTCTTCTGGCGCAAGCCTCCTATCATTTTCGTCGCCCTCCTCTGGACTGCCTCAAGTCTTCTTACGTCTTTCGCCAGATACGGTCTCCAAAACTGAACACAATACTCCAAGTGGGGCCTCACCAATGACCTGTACAGGGGCATCAACACCTTCTTCCTTCTACTGACTACGCCTCTCTTTATACAGCCCAGAATCCTTCTGGCAGCAGCCACTGCCTTGTCAGTCTATCTCTAAAAATTTCAGTCTAAAAGTTTCAGTCTATCTCTAAAAATTAATAATAATGCTTGGAAGGGCCAGTCCTAACAGTAGGCTAAAATCATTTCTATGCCCTGATGATTTCTGTGTGGGTATAAAAAGTGACAACTAGCGCTCTGGTCTACCTGTGCTTAGTTGTATAAACTAAGGACTTTCCCTCATTTCACTAATATGTTGGAGAAAATTAGCCATTTCTTATTGGCTTCTGCTATTTTCACTTTATCCAAGGATTTTTTGACCTTCAACATTGTGCCGTTCTTTTTGCCTTTATTCGTTTCTGATGATTTCTGGAGTATGTTGCAAGCTCTGCTCATCGATTCAATTACTATAAGGTGTTATATTCTGGTCTGCCCTCTTCTATGAGTTTTGCAGCTCATACAAAATCCTGCTCCCCACCTATGAGGGTTGCTCCATCCACAACAATATTACATGAAAGCTGCAAGCATTACATTGGCTGCCCAAACATAGGTGGATTTAGTTTAAAATTGCTACTCCAATTTACAATGTACCAATTTTTTTTAGATGTTCAATTATTTATTTCTAGCCCATCTACAATTAAATGAGTTATATACACAATAATAAAATCTCTAATAAAACAACACATATGAACTAAATCTACAGTATATATGGTTCTAAAAATTGTATGTGGATATTCCGGCATGCACCCAATTTCCACACACAATTTAATTGAATGATAAGCCAATTAGTGCCAATAATTGGGTGCTAATTATCAGAAGTCATTGGCAATAATGATAATTTATGCATGCATTTTTAGGCACCGGGATCTGCGGGTAAATTTTACATACAGATCCAAAAAGGGGGCAAGGCCATGGGAGGAATATGGGCAGAGCTGAGCGTTCCTGGAATTTATGCATGGCTTTGTAGAATAAGGGAGTTCTGTGCATAATTTAGGTGGGAGAATTTGCACCAGATTTTACTTGGGGCTCCTTTTATCAAGGTGCGCTACGGGGATTAGCGCGTTGGACATTTCATCACGCGCTAACCCCTGCGGCACGCCCAAAAACTAACGCCTCGTCAATGGAGGCGTTAGCGACTAGCGCGGCAGGAGGTTGAACGCACGGTATTCCGCGCGTTAACCGCCTACCGCAGCTTGATAAAAGGAGCCCTTGGTGTAAATCCTTGTGCCAAAAAGTTGGTGCAGATCCCGCGCACTAAACGCTATTCTGTAAACGGTGCCCGATTCTGAGTGCCGCTTACAGAATAGCGGTTAGTGCAAAATTGTATGGATGCTGATTTTCGGCACCATTTATAGAATTGAATCCATAATTCCTGAGCCAAACTCCACTATTAGCAACGAACACTCTCTGGATGCATTCAGGCTGGAAAAAAGGCCCACAAGAGATAATGTTCAAATCCACCCGAGCTCTTCCATTAAGAGTCCAATGCCTGCTCTCTGCAACCCCAGTGAAATTATTGCAACATGCTAATACCCAGGCAGCACTGGTATGGTGGAACCTCTAGTCTGCTAGAAGAGAGCTTATTGCAATTTAGGCAGGAGATAAAAGCTTTTTTTCTTTTTTTTTTCCAACAGGCCTTTGATTCCTTCCTGTAAGATGAGCTGACTTCAGATACACTATTAAATATATTGTCTTTTATTTAGATTTGTACATTGCTTTGGGTGGTTCTGTTTGGTTCCCAGGACTGTGGTTTATAAGCTATTAAAATGAAATGAAATATGAGCCTTCCAGTCTTCTGCTGTTTACCATAAATTCATGCTTTTTCTCTTTTCTGGATTTATGTGAATTGCACTTGTCATTTGTATTGCTGCGTGTGTTTTGAATTATGCCCTATGTAACTGTACTCTGTCCAGTGCTAGTTATTTTAAATAACTAAGGGGCCACTTTACTAAAGCTTTGTGCATGCTAAATGCCAAGACGCCTATTTTATATCTAAAGCTAAGCTTTAGTAAAAGGGCCCCCTAAATAAATAGATTGGGATTCTGTTAGGATAATACCGATAACTTTGGGATCAGGTTAAAAGAAGGAGGACTCCCCTTGCCAAACAGTTCTCCAACTTGAAGGGCCCTTTTTCTCATGTTAAGCATGAATTTATGGTAAACAGCAGAAGACTGGAAGGCTCATATTTCATTTCATTTTAATAGCTTATAAACCACAGACCTGGGAACCAAACAGAACCACGCTAAAAGCCCACTTTTTTGAATCTGTTTTCAAGTCCTAACTCCCACTCACTGCTGTCAGATACCTATACCCACTGTATCATTTTCTCTACCATAATCTCCCCAACCCCCAAATGTCTTGTCTAAATTAGATTGTAAGCTCTTCTGAGCAGGGACCGTCTATTGTATGTTAAAATGTACAGCGCTGTGTACGCCTTTCAGCGCTTTAGAAATAATACATAGTAGTAGTAGTAATACAAAGAATTATATCCACTACATTCACCTATCTTTAAGTTGTGGTCTGTTCTCTGTATTTTCCTCAAGCCAGGTACTCTCAATGATGGCCAGCAGTGGCTGAAAACTGCTTCCTCTGGGATTTAGACCGACATCCTTTGACATAGCTCTGCTTTGACAGAGCCATATACTGTACATGTAATGTAGATAGATAGAAGAGCAAGAGGTATACACTTAGATGATGGAATGACATGTATGTACTTGTTTTTGCTGATAGTGCCTATACTTTAGGATGCAACGTAAAAAAGGCCTTATGCCTAATTTGAGTGTCTCTTGCAAGAAAAAAAATCCTTATCTTTGATCCCAAAAGTTTGCTTCCAAATATCTGAAGGAAAGTTTTAAAACTGAATTTCGGTCCAACTCAAAGGCAAAATAAACCACTAACCTCTTTGCGTTGTCACTTCCAAAGCCAATTCTAAAAAAGTTGTCAGGACCATATTGCCCCCATTAACCTCAGGGCTCTCAGAAACTTTATGTGGACTTTTAAAACCTTGCAAATAAATAGCTTTGGTTATCGGGGGGTGGTGAATTGACGGGCATTTGTAAAGTTTCAGTGAGACATTTTTTGAACATATCCACAGCAGACACCAAAGGAGACCTTGGAAAATTATTTTCCATCTTTTAATTTGATTTTCAAGGTATTCCAGGCATCTAAATGTGAAGTTCCTATCCTTGATCGCAATCGCCTCAACCTATTCAAATGTCTGGACCTTTTCCTTTAGATTCGCCAAATCAGAAGAACATTGATCTGAAACTTTTGCCTGGAGCAGAACTGCTTCTGAGATAATTTTCAAATCTCCACTATTTTGTTTCAAATTGTTTAATAACGAGTGATGCATATCATTGATGGCCTCCCACAGTGTTTCCAATGTCACTACGGCTGGTTTCACCATTTCCCTCTGTTGGGAATCAAGAATCGGTCGGCCTTTAACTCTCAATAATTTACTCACAGTTCCTTGCCTCAAAACCTTTGAGGCAGCTTTTGTGGTAAGATCTTCCTCCGGAGTTACTGATTCCACCACCAGCCCCCCTTGTGCAACGGGACCTCTCTGTGGGCAAATCTTCTCTGGTCCACTCCAACTGGCGGACAAGGCAATTCCTGTGGTTGGGGGCAGTTGCACGCTAAATTGGGTTCAAAGACACCCTGCTTATACTGCCGCCCGAAACTTCCGTCATGGACCCATCCAAAGACAGAGAGGGATTCTGTCCTGCTGCAGTTCGAAAGCCATCAAGCGTTGCCTGTCTCACCACAGGAATAGAAGAAGAATGCAGGGGAGGCTCAAGCACCTTCGCCCTCCTTTTCCCATCTTTTACAGGGTAGGTTTCTGATTCCACAGGCTTTAAATCAGGACTCAGGAACTAGCAGCTTGTGCATCTGCTCACTACCATGCCATTTTGGATCTCATAAAAATGCTAATGTTAAGGAATGTTTGTACTGCTACTTCATGGGTCCTGTGAATAAACAGAGCACTACAATTTCCATGCACATTCAACAGCATTAAATTCAAAAGCGTAAAATCTTATCTTCTGTTTTGCTTTTCTAAATTTTTAAAATTATTGTCACATGATCCAGTTAAAAAAACAAACAAACCCACAGCAGGGCAACCATATCAGCTTTCAAGAGCTTTGAACTCTCAAGGAATATCTCATGTGCTGATATAATCTAGAAGATGGAGAGAGAGAGAGAGAGAACACTAGACACAAGATTTACAAACAGAATATAGCAAATGCTTAAATGATAGGCAATTCTGGATTTCGAGTGCCACTGGTATGTCAGGTTTTCAGGATATTCATAATGAATTTGCATGAGATTTGCCTGCCCCCCCCCCCTCCCCAGGATCCTGTGCTTGCTTAGTCAGTACCGCTGTAAACTCTTCATACCATTGGCAGTATGAGTGAACTAAACATGCTGCCTTCAGTGACCCGGAAGCTTTCCCTCTTAAGAGAAAAATACAGCATGTATAGTTCCCTCATGCTGTCGACGCCATGAAGAGTTACAGCAGCACTGGATGAGCAAGCACAGGATGCTGCCGGAGTGGGGGGAGGTAAGACTCTGGATAGGTGTGTGTGTAGAGGGGGGGGAGGGAGCGAGTCTTGGGTTACTAAGACTTCCCGGACAAAAGTTCTAAAATTTAAAAGCCGCCTGGACTCCTGACAGACTTCTAAAAAAAAGAGGACATGTCTGGAGAAATCCGGATATCTGGCAACCCTAGTCTTAGATCAACTGGCAGAATATTCCAGGCTTTTGCACCCTGATATGCAAAAGGTGAAAAGAAAAGCTTCCTGAAATAAAGGATTAGCCTAATGGGCTGAAAACTGGGAGAAACGGGTTCAGTTCCCACTGCAGTTTGTTGCGACTTAACTTTCCACAGCCCCAAGCACAAAAACTTAAGACTGTGAGATGCCATTGACAGAGAAAATACCTGCAAATAATTTTTTAAAAGTAAACAACTTTGACTGTATCACAGAAAGGCGGTATATCAAAGCCTTTACCCCCTTAGGATATGGGAAGTGTAATATTAGTTAACTATGTAATGAACATCTACTATTGGAAGATGGAAATTGAAATAAATTGCTTACATCAAAAGGTGTATTACCATGAATGATCTTAAATATGATACCTAACGTTACATAGGACCCTTGCCTCGATTGGTAACCAATGAAATTGACGATAAAGAGAAGGCACACTGTCATATTTGTTCACAGAAAATATTAAGGGCTCCTTTTACTAAGCCGCGTTAGCGTTTTTAGCGTATGCAGCATTTTAGCACGCGCTAAACCCGCGCTACGTGGCTAGAACTAACACCAGCTCAATGCTGGCGTTAAGGTCTGGCGCGGACGGCAATTTAGCGTGCACTATTCCGTGCGTTAAACCCCTAACACAGCTTAGTAAAAGGAGTCCTAAGAGAATAGAGGTGTTTTTATTGTCAGTAACTTCTTTTGCATATATATGGGACAAGCTGGATAGATTACTACTAATACTACTAATATTACTAATGCTTATTTCTATAGTGCACACAATTTAATTGCATTAACAAGCCAATGAGGCCCAGATTCTATAAATGGTGTCAGTATTGGCGGTGGCCTTTAAACGGCCACTTGTCAATCACGCATCTGCACTGTTTCTAGAATTGTGTGTGCCAGCATTTTATAGTCCTACATTTAAGGCGCCCTGTCTTGTGCCTACGGAAGTGCCTAGGATGGCTTAAGAACACCTAAGACCACTTCCAGCGTAAACTATGCCCATGAGAGCCTCGAGCATCCTTAGGTGTGCCTAGACACTTCCGTAGGCGTGCAAATAGTGCCTTCAGCGTAGGCACTGTTCACCGCATCATTAAAAAAAAACCAAGTGTCCCGATTGGTTAGTTACACAGTGGTAGGACACCTACCGATGCTTAACTTTGGGACACTGTTAATAGAATCCAGGCCTAACTGCCAATAATTTGAATTCATGCATGCATCTTTATATTCGCTATTCTATAAAAATGCATGCCTAAATTTTTACGTGCATATCTGAAAAAGGGACATGGCCATGGAAGTAGAATAGGCGAGTTGGGGGCATTCTTGGAATTTGTGCACAGTGTTACAGAATAAGGTAGATCTGTGTCTAATTTAGGTGTGTGGATTTACCTAAAGCAGAGCTATGTCAAAGGATGTCGGTCTAAATCCCCAGGCTTCAGTTGGCATAGATCCTTGTACCCAAAATTCAGTGCCTATCTTGATGCCAAACATTCTATAAATGGTGCTCAACTTGAAGTGCCATTTACAGAATAACACTTGGGGGCTCCTTTTACAAAAGCGCGCTAGGGCCTTAACGCACTGAATAGCGGGTGCTAAATTGCCGCGTGCGCTAGCCGCTACCGCCTCCTTTTGAGCAGGCGGTAGATTTTCAGCTAGCGTGCACTAATCCGGCACGCGCGTTAAAAACGCTAGCGCACCTTTGTGAACGGTGCCCTTAGTGCTCTCTTTTGGTGGCACCATAAAGAGAATCTAGCCATAATATGGGTCAGCCATGGCCACTGGCTGTAGTCTAACAGTTATATTCAGCATAGGTCTTTCTTTTTCCTGGACTTACATAGTCAGGCCAAAGTGTACCATTGTTACAGAAGTCTGCTATGGTTTCTGGGATCACCCATCTTCATGCTTACATATTGAAAGTCAAAAATGCTATTTTGAAACAGCAGCCCCCCCCAAAAAAAAAATAAATAAATAAATAAAAGGATATGCTGTATTGTCTTAACTATTGAGTGCTTGAATAAATTCATGTAAACCGTTCTGAGCTCCCCTGGAAAAACGGTTTAGAAAATTGAATGAATAAATAAATAAATTCAACAGCTTAGCTATGCAGATGGTGGAGGAATATCACCATTACCTGGACAGCTGGGCATTCTGTCCTCACTCCGCCTTTACTCTTTGCCAGCACTATCCACATAGGGGAAAATTCTAAAGAAGGGTACCTGGCAGGAGCCTGTTCTATAAAGGAACATAGGCACCAGCTTTCCTTTATAGGATCCTAGCTTAACAGCAAAAGTTAGTATTAACATAAGGTACACATATTAATTGTGCACTCCCACCATGCAAATACAAGCTATGCAAGATACAGTACATGCTTATTTACAGAAGAACACTCAGGTGCCCATTTGGCACATACATGCACATTTGCTACTATTCTAAACATTTATGTATGTAATATACATATAAATGTGAGTGCCTATATTATAGAGTTGTCCTGGCAATGTTGTGGCAGTTAGGGATTTCCAAAAGGCACTGTGCAGACACTGCCACTGAAAATTACAAAATTACAGCTTCCAAGCTTCTTAGTCCTTTTGAATACTGACCTTATTATTTCCAACTGGGGAAAAACACTAGTAGAAAACAAGTATATTCTTGGCACCAAAACAAAACTATTAATAAATCAGTCCTCAATTTTTTGGTACAATGAACAAAAATAAATGAATGCTAGATGTTTCTAATGAAAAAACGAATGTACAAAACAACAGTGTGATATAGTAAGAGACATCTCTGCATTTCTTGCAGGATTCTTTATATGCTGTGGTATTTTTATTTTGTACACAAAAAAGAAGTAATATTAAAGATAAGGCATATGATCTTTCGAGACCACAAAAACCCCTTCGGCCTTCGATAATGCATACTTCGGAGGTGGGTGTTCACATGGATGGAGTCTGAACAGAGCATAGGCCGGGGGCACACTGATGTGCATAACTTATACAATATTTTAAATTATGAGGCTGATATTCATCCAGCAGGGCTTAACATTTTGGTGACACCAGCCAGTGTTATTCACCAGCTTTGGCGCTGAATATCCGGTTTTGGGCCTCTTTAATCAGGCTGTGGTAGTGAGTGCCACGCAGCGTGTACATTGAAGCCAATTCCATCCATACGGGTTTCGGTGCATTTACTGCGCCAGCCCACCCTATTCGGCTTGATAAGAGAGTTCCTTTGTGGAGCCAATTAACACATAACCAAGTTAAGTCCAATATTCAGCACTTAATCTGCTAGGGCAGGGAACTCCGGTCCTTGAGAGCCGTATTCCAGTCGGGTTTTCAGGATTTCCCCAATGAATATGCATTGAAAGCAGTGCATGTAAATAGATCTCATGCAGATTCATTGGGGAAATCCTGAAAACCCGACTGGAATACGGCTCTCGAGGACCAGAGTTACATAAGAAACGCCTTCACCGGATCAGACCAAGGTCCATCTAGTCCGGCGATCCGCACACGCGGAGGCCCATTTAGGTGCTCCTTGTTGGAGACCCGGATTTCCCGTATCCCTCAATATGATTTGCAAGAAGGTGTGCATCCAACTTGCGTTTGAAACCCAGAACAGTATTCTCTGCCACCACCTCCTCCGGGAGAGCATTCCAAGTGCCCACCACTCTTTGTGTGAAACAGAACTTTCTGATATCTTGTATCTTGTAATCATGTTCTTTTTTTTCCTTCCCAGATGCATCACCTTGCATTTGTCTATGTTAAAATTCATCTGCCACTTTATCGCCCACATTTCCAACTGATTTAGATCCTTTTGAAGATCCTCACAGTCCCTTTGAGAGCCAACCGCCCAACATAGTTTTGTATCATCTGCAAATGCTAAGTGCCATGGGACCCATAGGTATAAAATAAGATGAACGTACAGTATTTATGTTATTCAGTGCAAGCTAAGCTTTTGTAAAAGGGCTCCCTAATTTGTGTGAAGATGATTTGGGGAAATGTACATGTATGCTTTTGAAAATGCAAAAGCACAAATGTAAGTGCAAATCCCTCCCCAATTCTGCCCCTAGGAATGTACCGTATTTTCGCGGATATAACGCGCGCGTTATACGCGTTTTTACGTACCGCGCATACCCCTCGCGCGTTATATGCGTGAGCGCGGTATATAACTTTTTTTTTTCAATCCGATCGGCATCCCTCCTACGAACCGGTATCCTCCCCCCCCCCGCTCACCCCTCCCCCGCGATCCTACATCCCCCCCAGCACCGCAAAACATGCCTTACCCGATTGGGCACCGGCACCAGCACCAATGCACAGGATGTGCCAGTGCCAGTGCCCGAAGATCCTCCCTCGTTGGTTTGGGTTGGTTTGGGCTGGGCTGAGCTGGGCGGTGCGGTGCAGGAGAGATCCTCCTTCTTCCTGCGCCGGGCTGGACTAGGCTTTGAGCATTTGCGCATGCTCAAAGCCTTCTGGTCTCGCTCTCTCCGAGATTTCGAGAGAGCGAGACCAGAAGGCTTTGAGCATGCGCAAATGCTCAAAGCCTAGTCCAGCCCGGCGCAGGAAGAAGGAGGATCTCTCCTGCACCGCACCGCCCAGCTCAGCCCAGCCCAAACCAACCCAAACCAACGAGGGAGGATCTTCGGGCACTGGCACTGGCACATCCTGTGCATTGGTGCTGGTGCCAGTGCCCAATCGGGTAAGGCATGTTTTGCGGTGCTGGGGGGGGATGTAGGATCGCGGGGGAGGGGTGAGCGGGGGGGGGGGGGGAGGATACCGGTTCGTAGGGGGATGCCGGATTGGATTGAAAAAAAAAAGTTGTAAAACGCGGGTAAGCTAGCGGGGGGGGGAGGATGTCGGTTCGGAGTAGGCGGGAGAGGTTTTAGCATGCGCGGTATACGCGTGTGCGCGCTATATTAAATTTTTTTTACATAGATTTGTGTTCCCCGCGCGCTATACCCGTGTGCGCGTTTTACACGGGTGCGCGTTATATCCGCGAAAATACGGTAAATAAAAGCACACACAAAATGTTTTTATCTGCATATTATTTTTTGAATATGTGATTTCAAAAGAAATACTAACAGAAATGAACATAGACCACATTATAGAGACTGGCTGAAAAAAACTCATCATGCATGTAGATATTTTATGGATCCATACTACTCTTATTTAGTTCCCCCACTACTCAGAAACTTCTTTGTCTGTAAGAAACCTTTCCAGTTGTGCAAGGTCAAAGAACACATACTTAACATTCTGGTAATTAATCAAGCACCAGCATGGGAATCTCCAGAAAAAAAGAGGCTTTCATAACCAGTACTCAATTTTTTTTTTATGTAAGAAATTCTTTTTCCTCTTAATTGTGTGGCTTGTACCACATCTGGAAACAGCTGGATGGATTTGTGAAAAAAATAAATTAATGTTTTTTCCAAAAATAAAATTTTAAAATCCTAATCTTTTCCTGCTCTGCAGAAAAAGTGATTTAAAAAAATAAGTTAAATCAGAGCATTCTTACAATATGAGCTTCTGGAACTTGTTCTGCAATTTGTTCAAAATCAACAAATAATAAAATTTCCTTAAGATATCCATGCAACAATATCTCAGGAATTAAGTGGAATATGTAAAGATTCAATAAATGTAATGTCTTAGTCCTCTACTTATTTTCAAAAGATTCTGTCTGTGAATCAACAAGCTATCCTTGATTGCTGTAACAGTAGCGGCTGTGATTTACGAGAAATTTGAGAATCCAATGAAGATAATCCTTTATCTAATTCCATATGCTTCTCAACTCTAAAGCACTGTTTTACACACAGAAGTGTTTTTGAAAACTATCTGCTTCATAGGGAATGAAAGGGCAGTCAAGGAGGATAAGGCCATAGGAGAAAAACTGAATGAATTATTTGCATTGGTCTTCTCTGTAGAGCGGTGATTATCTGCGGAGTCCTCGGGGAAACACCCAGCCAGTCAGGTTTTCAGGATACTGTGATGTGCCATGTCTGGTCCTGCCTGTCATTCCATTTTTTCCAGTCTACTATGGTTAGGCTTACCAGTGATTAGGCTGAAGTCAGCATTCTTCCCCCAAGGGTCATCCGCAGGAGAGCAGAGTCTCTAAAAAAACTCAGAGACCAGTCTCAAAAAAATATGCCAAAGCCAGCCAAAAGTCCTCTTCCTTGCCCCTCTCTGCAGTCAGGGTGAGAAAAATCTCACAAAAATAAGGAACGTCCTCTGGGCCTCCTTTCTATATCCAGAAGGTCCATCTTTCCATCTAATAGTCCCAAACCCCAAAATGACAAAAGACTGCAAACCCCAAAATGACTTTCAAACTGCAGTCTTCTTATTGTTCACCTCGCATACTAATCAACATGTAGATTAGCTCCTTCAGTGCAATTACTAGATCATTTATGCACCCTTTCCCTAGTCCAAGAGGAAGAGTTTATCATACCCAAATACAGGATCCTCTCCCCAACCATCACATTAGACTAACTTCCTGGTGCATCCTGGTGCAATAGGCCCTTCTCAGTGTATCCCAGGATGCACCGGAAAAGGAATCTAATGGACTCCAATGATCTAATTATTGGAGTTAACAAGTCCTTTATGGGCACTAGTTATGATTTGGGCACTGATCTGGCTGCGTACTATTCTGCAACAATAAACTGCTTGCAACTCAAATTGGACTAAATGCAATTCAAAAGGGGGTGTGGCCATGGGAGGGGCATTCACAAAAGACATGTACAGCGTTACAGAATAGCGGGGATCTACACAGGACTTGCACAGCAGGATTTACACCAGGTTTTTGGCTAATGTGCCCAAAGTTGAGCGTGGAATTCAGTATGCGACTGCTACTACAACTGCTATTAATTATTTCTAGAGTGCCACCAGATGTATGCTGCGCTGTAGAGAGTCACGAAGGAGACAGTCCCTGCTTAAATGAGCTCACAATCTAATCAATCAAGACAGACAAACAGGACACCACATTTTCTACTCAATATGCAGCAGTTGTCAAAATAAAAAGGCAAGCAGAATATTAGGAATTTTTTAAATACCATCTTTGTATCAGTGTATGACCATACTTCCAATATTGTGTACAGTTTTGGTCACCCTATCTCAATAAACAGAAGGAACAAAGAAGGGCATCGTAAATGATACAGAAAATAGCTTCATAAAGAAGAAAGGCTTACAAATTGGCGAAAGTGATTTTTAGCGTCGGCTGGCGCACTGAATGCTCTGCACTGCTCACGACATTCATAGAGTTCCTATGAGCGTCAGGAGCAGTGCAGAGCATTCAGCATGCCGGCCTGTGTTAAAAACTGTTTTCGCGGGTTTGTAAAACGGGGTGAGGTATATTAGGATTCTTCAGCTTGAAGAAGAGAACTCAAAAGAGATTTGATAGAAGTTTATACAGTCAAATTATAAGTGGTGTGGAACAATTTAATAAGAAGAGGTTATTTGCCCTTCAAATAGTACAAGGTCTAAGGCAAACTCAGTGAAGCTAACAAGAAGCAAAAATAAAAAGAAATTTAAATAACTACTCCTTCAGTCAATGTATAATTAAGCTGTGGAAAAATATATAGGGGTCCTTTTATCAAGCTGTGGTAGGGGTTTAACGCGCATAATAAGTTCACATAGAATTTTTCTTTTTTCAACCATCTTTATTTTCTCTTCTTTATTAATTTCCAGGTACTTTAGTTAGATTGTGAGCCTTTGGGACAGTAAGGGAATTTTTTAAGTACCTTCTTGCTTCTCATTTATAATCTTAATGTATATTTTCTTCAAACCGCTTAGAACCTAACGGATGTAGCGGTATATAAGAAATAAATTACATTACATTACATAATACCGCATGTTAAACCACCTGCCACGCTAGCCAATAACGCCTGCATTGAGCAGGTGTTAGTTATTTAGCCGGCTGCAGGGGTTAGTGCGTGATAAAATGTCCGACGCGCTAACCCCGCTAGTGCGGCTTGATAAAAGGACCCCATAGTTGAATTTAAAAAAAGTTTTCACAAGTTTCATGAGTACAGATCCATTAGCAATTAATATTCTGATAGGTTAATCCTGGAAGTAAACAATAAGGAATGAATCACCACATTTTTATCTGCTAGGTATTTTCAAATGACCCAGATTTTTTAAAAGTCGGGATGCTGGATCTTTTGAATCATTTGTCTAGCCCATTATAGCACATTTTGGCCTAGATTCTGTATAGGATGCATGGACTCAGAAGCTGATGGGCGTCCTATATAGAATCGGGCCTAAGGCCGCCTAAAGTAAACCCAATTCTCTAACTGATGTCCATGTTACAGATGCCAGTTAGAGAATTGGGTTGTTGTAGACGTTTGCACAAAGCTTATAGCGGCAAGAGATCTCCCTGCCATGATAAGTTTAGCTGCCATGGTTGCGGCCACCAGTCTCATCCCCCAATCCCTCCTGCCCGGAACACCCCCACCTCCCCTGTAGATCTCCGGCAGTAGGGTGCCCAATCCCTCCTGCCGGGGACCTCCCCCAAATGAAACTGGCAGGAGGATGCCCAATCCCTCCTGCCAGAAAAACCCTAACCCACCCCATATATAGCATGACCCCCCCCCCCACCCTCCCCGGACCCCTCTCTAACCTTTAAAGAGGGCCAGCTGGGTCTTTCCTCCGTCCGTCTGACAGGCCCGCCCTTTCATGGTGCATTGTGGGATGCACCGGGGAAGGGCCTAAGGCCAGATTGACCCAGGCCCTTGGCCCCACCCATAGGTATTTAAACATCTCTATCATATCTCCCTTCTCCTGCCTTTCCTCCAAAGTATATATTTTGAGTTCTTTAAGTCTGCCCCCATATGCCTTATGAGGAAGACTACTGACCATTTTAGTAGCCTTCCTCTGGACCAACTCCATCCTGTTTACTGTATACCTTTATGAAGATGCAATCCCTAGAATTGTACACTAGAGCCTTAAACAGGGGCATCAATACCTCTTTTTCTACTGGCTATACCTCTTCCTATGCACCCTAGCATCCTTATAGCTTTAAATACCTAAAAAATGAGAGGACATAGGATAAAGCTACGAGGTGATAGGCTCAGATGTAATCTAAGGAAATACTTTTATTTTTACAAAGAGGGTGGTAGATGAGTGGAATAGTCTTCTGGTAGAGGTGGCGGAGCCAAAGTCTGTGTCTGAGTTCAAGAAAGCATGGGACAGCCATGTAGAATCTCTTAGGAAGAGGAGGAAATAGTAGATACCGTGAATGGGCAAATGGGATATTTGGGCTTTATCTGCCATTATGTTTCTATCTCCTGTTGTTGTGGGAGCAGCGGCAGCAAGAAATTAAGTTTTAGGAAGGCCTCTCCTGCTGCCGCTGGAAGGAGTTTGAGTGAAATTATGGGCAGGACTGGGCAAGATGGGGGAAGCTCTAAAACTCTCACTTAGGAGATTGGCCCCCTTGTCAGCTCTGCTCCCTCACAATAGCACTGTTAAATGGCCACTTTCTAACAGTGCATGGTAATGCTGTTATCATAGCAAGGCCCACAGCCATAAAATGATCCCTGTAGTAGATAATAGAATGTAGCTACATTAGTGAGCATTGCTACTTAATGATCATTTTGTGCAATATTTTTTAACTTTTTTTCTTTTGCAAATTGACTTTAGATTATTTTGTAATATATGCAATAGAAAATAAGTTAACTTATTTATTTATGTATAAATACTCTAATTTCCATAATTGTTAATCCTTCAACGTATCCCATATATTTGAAATAAATTATACATTGCAAATCAAACATTTTCTTTTGTACCTTTGGATAACATTGACCAGTTTTCTTTATTTCTATCTCTGACACCCAATACAGAATATAGGAACAGGCTCTATTAATGCAGAACATGTCATATGTTGTATGGCAAGGCTATCAATCAGGATCTCGGCTATGATTTATCATGAGTAATCCAAGGGGCTGGGCTTATAGTGACAAGATGTCAGCAAGGAACTGAATGGACAGAGATTGATCTTCACATTTATTCACAAAAGAAAGAAAATGTATTTTTAGGAAAAACTACACTACAAGTGCAGCACTGGGAGAATGGCCATGGCATCTAGAGATAAGACCCATGTAAAACTCAAGCGCCACACATTCCAATTCAGTGTGCCTCTGACTCGCTCCCTTTCTGACCTTCAGCGCACAATTGTATCTCCTTGTCTCAGTAGGTCAACAAGCATACAATAACAAAACAACCTGAGAGATTTGGGGAAAAGGGGTATGACATACCCAATATTCCTGAATGTAACGCACCTTTAGATGCCACTAAAAATGTGTGATGTTTTCTGCTAAGAAACAGATACAAGGTTAAATAATGCTATGAAAGATATTCAAATTTGATTCAAGACTCAGGTTCACACTCTATAAAGGAGGGAGGAAGGGCAGCTTTCATGGCATTTAAAGGCTGCTCTTTAAGCTGGCACTTAGAGAGTAATTTTATAACAGGCTACTTAAGTGTGAAGAGGGGCCTATTTTAAGCCTATTTTTAGAGCGATATCTAGTCACTTACCTGTCTTTACAAAATACTAGGGCAAAAGTAGCAGAAATTGTGCCTAAATTGAAACCCTGGTCATTTATACCTGCTCAGAAGTCATATATGAAGTGAAAATTTGCTCAGGCTCTACCCAAATTCCACTTCTGAACATTCCTACACACAAGTTTCATACAAGTGTGTGACTTCTTAGCACTGAATGTAGAATTACATGCATAACCCCTGAGTAATTTTAGAAAAATCCTTTTACTTGCATAGAAAGGTCTTTATGGGCAGATAGTCCTATTTAGGCATTGTGTTGCCCAGGGCAGAAATTAAGAAGGGGGCACCCCAGTTCCCTCTCCTCCTTGACACTCCGCTTGACATGTCACTATTCCTCTTTCTGAGGTGTTGCATTGTGTACAGTGTCTGGCTTCTTAAGGGTTCCATTTAAGTTTGTCTACATATGTTGTATTTTTATCTATTATCCTTTAGAGTGAAATAACACTACTTTTCCTAAATTAAAATTATTTTTTCTACCTATGTGGTCTGGTCATTTAATTATTCTAATTGTTTTGATTCTATTCTCTGGTTTATGCCTTTCTCTGTCTTCTCTTGCCAGGGTTTCCCATCCATTTGCCATTTTTCTCTCTTCTCCTGTCTTCTTTACTTCCTCCATTATATCCATATCCATCATTAATCTTTTCCTTTCAATTTCTTCCCTTTATTTTTCAGCCTTTCTACACAGTCTTCAATTTCCTTCTTTACTACACAGTCTTCAATTTCCTTCTTTTTACTACATCTGCCTAAAGGTCTCCATCTCTTTCCCGCACCCTGGTTCTCCCATTTCTCTTCCCCTTCTTCATATTTCTCAGATTTTCATTAACTCTGTCCACCCTTCTTTCCATAATCTCTCTCGCTCCTTTTATTCCATCCAATCTCCTCCCTCTCTCTCTCCCTTCCAACCAGTGTATCCTCTTCTTTCCACTGTTTCCCCTGTCTTTTCACTTTTATTCAGTATTGCCTCTTTCCCCTCCTTCCATCTAGAATCACTTCTCTCCATCCCCTTCTCCATTACAGCCCTCCAGGATCTCCTCTGTCTCTCTGTCTTACATCCCCAAAATTTTCACTATTTCTTTCCCATCTAACATGTCCTTTTATCTCCCCACCCCCTTCAGCATTATCTGTCTCTCCTCCAATACTCCTGTCCACTCTTTTTTCTTTCCCCCCATTATGTTGCATGGCCCTATCTCACTTCTCTTCACTCTACTATTGTCCCATTCTTTCCGCCTCTTCCTCCTGGTTACTCATGAAAGCCTCTTCCTGGTCCTTTCCTTCTAGAGTGCCTGTAGGAATCAGGAGCTCACTTCCTTGCCTCTCACCCTTGTTGCAGGGCCCTAACCCTATGAATGCTGCAGCCAGCTTCCTACCCTTCGCTGCCTATCACTCACTTGCTCTCCCTACCACTGCTGCCACATGCAAACAAAACAAATTCATGCAGCAAGGCCCTAACACTGTGTGTGCCACTGATGGCTTCCTTCCTCCTTCCTCCCCCTCATGATGTAACTTGCTATTTCATGGAGAGAAAAAGAGGGAAGCCAGCAGCAGCACACACAGTGTTAGGGCCTCGTGGCATGGGTTAGATTTGTTTATACACTGCCGCAGTGGCAGTGGGAGAGGGCAGCAAGTGAGTGAAAAGCATGGAAGGGAGGAAAGCTCACCTCATAAGGCAGTCAGGGCCCCTTGCATCTCTGGGGCCCAGGGAAACTGCCCTGTTTGCCCCCTTCCCCCCAACGCCAGCCATGATAAAAGTATGTGATGATCTTAAGGTGGCCAACAAGGTTGAAAAGGTGATGGCAAAAGCTAGGATGCTAGGATGCATAGGGATAGGTATGGCCAGTATGAAAAAGAAGGTATTGATGCCCCTGAATAAGACTCTGGTGAGACCTCATTTAGAATATTGTGTACAATTCTGGAGCCACACCTTCAAAAAGATATTAAAAAGGATGGAGTCGGTACAGAGGAAGGCCACTAAAATAGTGTGTGGTCTTCATCATAAGGTGTATGGGGACAGATTTAAAGATCTCAATCTGTATACTTTGGAGAAAAGATGGGAGAGGGAAGATATGACCGAGATATTTAAATCTCAAAATGATGTCATGTGCTGGAAGAATTCTGGTGTTTTGTGTTGGATTACACACCCATGACACAACGGAGGGGTGATGTGAAAACTAATCTCTACCAGAGTGAGCAACGGTTCATTTTCTTTCTGGACACTATTTGGCCTAAAGGACTGAATCAAAGGATTGAATGGTGTGCGTTTTATTAGAATTTTTTTTTCCTGTTTAGGGTTTTTTTTTTTTCTTTGAGTGGAAATTGATCTAACCGGAAATGGCATGAGGAGGACCATGGCTGTAAATCTCGGTGTCAGTGTGGAGCCTTCAGTGCAAGGAGCTAGAGGGAGTGAGAACACTGGAAATTCCCCTGATGCAGCCACTAGGTGGTGAAACAAAAGCCTTGTTGGAATAACTGCTTTTCTTCACTACAGCGTTGTGGATTAGCTGAGACGCGATTTCAACTTGAACAGCTGTGGGCCCGATTGCAACGGTCTGTGAGCAAGGATACCAGCTAGTGAAGATAAGTGAAGCATTTTTTCCTTCTTCTGTTTTTCTGTGCACAATGGTGTTGGGTAAACTATTTTGAAAGTAGTATTTTGCACTTTGTGGAGTTTGCCTATGAGACAGAAGTTGACTGGCTTATAACCCATTGGGTTGCCATCTGATATTGAAAGCATGTTTAAATGCAGTTGAGGGTTTTTCTGCACTATTAGTAAATGCGCTTCAGTGGGTAGCTTCACCACTAGGCTAATAACATTGAGTATATTTTTGAGACTGAATTCTTGTTATAACATTATTTTTCTTAAGAGACATACCTACTTGGCATAATTTTTTTTTTTAAAATTCTTTATTGATTTATAAATAATAACAGTGCACTACAATGAATTATCAAGAGCAAATCAGAAAAAGCACTTTACACATACAAACATTTTAAAACAAATCATTTTCTCCCCCCTTCCCTTAACTAGCAATAATTAGAAATATATACTTATAACTATAGTTTCCATAAACTATATACCATACATAATATTACAATCCTCCCTCCCTCCCTCCCACCCTGGATGTGCAAGGAAGTAATCTAATAAGAAAAAGTACATGTCAGCTAATGTGACCCTATATATGTAGTCAATGAACTCTACACCTTATTGAATGCATTACTATGTCCTAAACATTCAGCGTTCATTCTCTCATACTTATAAGTTGAACATAAGTTTGCCCACCAAAATGTATAATTAAGTCTATCGCAATTCATCCAGTTACATGTAACCATCTGTCATTATTAAGAAAAGCTGGCTTAAATTTGGCATAAATTTGAATTAGGCGAGTCTCTTTCATTTGAAAGGAAACTCTGGCACGAGAGGGTATGGGATGAAGTTAAGAGGTGATAGGCTTAGGAGTAATCTAAGGAAGTGCTTTTTTACAGAAAGGGTGGTAGATGAGTGGAATAGTCTCCTGGTAGAGGTGGTAGAGACAAAATCTGTGTCTGATTTCAAGAAAGCATGAGACAGACACATGGGATCTCATAAGGAGACAAAGAGTTAGTGGATGTTGCAGATGGACAGACTAGATGGGCCATTTGATCTTTATTCACCATCATATTTCTATGTTAAAATTACCCTCTTAACATCTGGCTAACTGTAGCATTAGCCACAGCCTCAAATATATCTATATCATGCCATTTATGTCCTAAGATATCACAGGTCTGCCTGGTTAAAATCAGAGCCTGGGATGAGAAACAACAGGAAGAGACAGAATCCATATATGGCACCAAAGGATAAATATTCTGTGCTCATGTCTGACAAATATAATCAAAATGTATGTCAAACGAATTGAATATAAGTTTCAGTAGCTGGACCTTGTTCACACCACTTTTAACTGAGGACCTTCAAGCTACACACTCTCAATAACATCACACATGAAAAATAATATAGACATAAAACAACGGAGAAAAATGAACCTCAATTGTGAGAGGCCAGGACTACACAAGTGCCTGAACCAACTCACATCATCACGGGTTCATAAAAAAACTCCGTGTACATTTAGATAATTTTCATTCATACGTTTTATCAAAAACTCTTTTTTCTTTTTCAAACTTTTTCGTGTGAGCTTAGTCAGTAATATTACTAATCTATCTTTAAGTGTGAACCGGAACCAAGCTAACCAAAAATTCTTTCTTATGAGGGCAACAGCTCAACTTCACAGGTGTAAGCAATTGTAGAAGCCTGAAAATACTGCCAATAATAAGAGCAAAAAACATTCACTCATCTGAAAAAAAGATGGTTCTGACGATTCTTCAGATGAGTGAATGTTTTTTGCTCTTATTATTGGCAGTATTTTCAGGCTTCTACAATTGCTTACACCTGTGAAGTTGAGCTGTTGCCCTCATAAGAAAGAATTTTTGGTTAGCTTGGTTCCGGTTCACACTTAAAGATAGATTAGTAATATTACTGACTAAGCTCACACGAAAAAGTTTGAAAAAGAAAAAAGAGTTTTTGATAAAACGTATGAATGAAAATTATCTAAATGTACACGGAGTTTTTTTATGAACCCGTGATGATGTGAGTTGGTTCAGGCACTTGTGTAGTCCTGGCCTCTCACAATTGAGGTTCATTTTTCTCCGTTGTTTTATGTCTATATTATTTTTCATGTGTGATGTTATTGAGAGTGTGTAGCTTGAAGGTCCTCAGTTAAAAGTGGTGTGAACAAGGTCCAGCTACTGAAACTTATATTCAATTCGTTTGACATACATTTTGATTTATTTAATTGAATCCCCTGTTACATTTAGTTGACAAATATAATCACCATTTAGAAGCTGTTTCACAAGATCATGAGAGGAGGATGCAGAGAGCAGATGTGGAAGGAGATCCAAGGGAAAACTACCGGTAAATGCTGCAAGTGTGATCCAGGATAAACTCTCATGGGAGCCTCAATAATTGCAGGATTTTGTAAGGATTTTCTAGTGAAGTAAAGCAGCTAATTGGGAGGTTTCTCCTCCCATCTTGCTTGAAATGATCAATAATTAAGTGCTTGAAAGAGGTGAGAACTAATTTAAATGGAAGCTCTGTATTTCAGTGATTAATCAGGAATCAATAATTTGATCATGGCTAATCATCCTCACGATGCTTATGACAATGGATTTTTACATCTGTTTCAACAAGACGTGCAGAAAACTGCAGGGCACGACACAATGGGAAAAAAAAACTCACTCTGATTCCCATTCCCCTTAATGGAATGCTTTACCAAGATTTATGGTTTCATATGTTTGACAGAAAGTAAATTACTAAGATAGGGGAGATCCTCTACAGATTTGTGATCCTTGCAGAAGAGGTTAATATGAGTCAGACAAGATCAGAGTTTAGGATATATGAGTAATACAAATGCTGTCAGTCATTGTCTTAGAATGAGAGAACAATTTTGTTTGGTACTTCGTTGTTGGAAAAATAAAAATACTTCTTTTATTACATCTGGGACTGTAGTTCAGGTCCAGTGTGCAGTCTGAAGTGACTTTGGTGCTTCATCAGTCTATAACATAATCAGTTTTCATAAAATCACCATTCACAGTTCTGTCCGAGTTGGCACAGCACTAATCTCAACCTGAAGTGGAGCATTCCCAGGATCTTTTTCTGTTCCTTTTCTCCTTTTAAAAGCTCATTCCATGAGACAGAGACAGATGCGTGCAAACCCTTCCCGGAGCTGCACTATCCAAATCACTTTTTTGCTACCAGAGCAATAATCCTTACTGGCATCATCAGTGCTTTCCAAAAGAGGGAACAACTGAATTTATCTCAGAGTTATTATTATTTTTATTTTTTTTTATTTTAGAACCTTGCCATTTCTCATTCTCGAATACAACTCAGACCAGCGTTTGATTTTCAACAAGAGCAAATGCTGGCATGCAAAACTGGTTGCCTGGAGATCACAATAGAGTTAGTGACAGAAGCACAGAAGGTGATCGCTTCCCAAAGGGAATATCACGTAAACGAGGGAAGAAGAAATTGCATGCTTGAATATGTTGTTTTGAATGTCAACTGACCCATAAAGCAGCAGTGATGTGTAAGGGTAGCAGTTACTCTCATCTTCCCCTTTAGCTGACAAAGCAACAGAAGAATAAAAATCCAAGCTTAAATCAAAATATTTTGTCTGGCTGTTATGATAATTTAAAGAAAAAGGTTATTTTTATGCTTTTTTTTTCCCCTTCAGTCTCAATTATGACTCATAGCTGAGTCACTATCATAAGCCTCAATTTCTTGTATTCATAGATTTTATTTTAAATAGCCTTTCACCAAAATACATTTTAGAATCCAGTTCTACAGGAAACATCAATGCAGGAGCAGTGGCCAAACAAGAAACATAAATCATTCTTATTAATGTAAAAAGATTTTATTCCCTTTCCGTGTGTTTTCCTTTGGTATCTGAATGCTTAAGGGAGAGAAATGTGCATAATTGTGGTCGTTGATAATCTTGCTGTACTATTTCTCTGAATAACAGAATTTAGTAACATCAGTGACTGACAGATGTGTAGGTTACTTCTTTAATGTATTCGAAAATGATTTCAATTCTGAGTAGCAATCGTGCAATGTCAGCACTATTCTTACCAAGTGAACTTTAGGAACATTTCAAATGCACCCATATTTTGTTACTCAGGGACAACACAGTGAGAGAAAACATGTATGTTCTAAAAGTCACTCGACTCACCACATACTCCTGGATTCCATATACTGTATAGTGTCCAAAATTGTGCCCAAGTTGAACAGACAATTTAACTGAGTAACAAACCGATAACTAGCAATAATTGGGCACTGAGAAGCAATTATTACAATACAATAAACCTTTTTCTAGACCGCATAACCAAATAGTTCAATGCGGTTCACAAAAGATTAATATGAATTACATGGAGATGAACAAATGTGACAGAACTGGTTACCTATGAACTTTTTTTGTTGTTGTTTAAATTTTTTATTGATTTTATAAAAACATCTTACAAAAGTGTAGCAGGTTATTAATCAATAACATTCTTGAAAAAGCACTTATGTACTATACATGAATACCAAATAAAACAATCCACTCCCCTCCCCCTTTCTGGATTTGTATGTAGAATATGAAATTTTTAATGGTAGTATACTGTACATTACTATTAAAGTTGTTTAACATAAGAATCTAATGGACCCCAGATTCTTATAAATCTTTGTGATTCATTTATTTGTTCTGCAAGCATTTTCTCATATCTGTAATACAGACACAGGGTCTCCCACCATAACAACATATTCAGCCTATCCCATTGTTTCCAGTTCCTAGTAATCATTTGCAAAGCCACATCTGTCATGATGAGACAAAGTTTATCTTTGGAACTATTTAGCGGGCTATTTTTCATAACTGAGGTACCAAACATTATAATTCCATACAATAATGGAATTGGGACTTCAAGAATCAAAATTATTTTATACCATATGGACTTCCAGAATCTGAATATTAAAGGACAAGATGATCTAACGTTCCAGTTCCTAACTGGCAATGCCAGCACCTATTAGAACATGTAGAGTCTGTTTTTCGTAATCTCATGTGGGATATGGGAGAGTGTGGTGTAGTGGTTTTCAATTGCCTTCTAAAATGAAGATAAGAGTAAGACGTAGAGAACAGGTACCTGAAATCCTTATCATGTATAGCAGCTTGAAAAGAGAGCAAACGCTCATATTTTTTAATTTTGAAGCCATTAGCTGGTGGGAAGGCAAAAAAAAAGCATGAGTTTTCCTGGGGTTTCTCCGAGATGGAAAGACAAATACATCTGTCAAATACTGTGGTGCAGTTAACTGGCTCCAATTAGGATTTGCATGTGCATTTAGCTAAGCACTGTTCTATAAAGACACGCATGCAAATTTTTTAGCATGCAAAGTAAAAGTGGACATGGGCAGGTCAGGGACATTCACTATAGGTGCACTTAGTATTATAGAATTTGAGTGATCTGCGCTTAACTTATACGCAAGGATTTACATCAGGTTTCAGTTGGTGCACAAGACGCAGATCCCAGCACTAAGTGCTATTTCTATAAATGATGCCCAACTCAGAGTACCTTTATTTTGGCACCCAAATATGGGTGCCTTTTACTAAAGCTATTCCATAGTGCAGTTGAAAATCTGGGGAGACATGGCACTATCCACTTAGTATTGTGGTGGGGCTAGAATTTATCCACTACATGAGAAGATATAAACAAGGTTACTGTTAAGTCAGGTTATTTTACTGTTAACCTGGGTTATTATAACTAGGTCTCACTGCATAAAATGGGACCTATCACTTTAAATACTTTTGGACAATATGATTGGCCAAGTTGATCTTTTTAGTATCCTATTTAGCTTCCAATGCCATTTTGATTCACTGTAGCAGATTTGTATAAGCAGTGGGAACACTACCAGAAAGTATGACAGGCACTGTGATTACTGACTTTGTTGCTGAAAGGAAGAATTCCTGGTATTGATTATATCTTTTCTTTTTTTTTAAATTAATTTATTTTACAGTGGAGCTACTCCTGAAGAAACTGACATGAAACGGACAGTTCTGTAGAGTCAGCTTCACTAAAGTGCAAATGAATTTAAAGAATGTGGAAATGAATTTTGAGGATTATAAAAAAAAAGAAAAAAAGGAGGAGTTAAAAGACTTATGATCTGGAATGTGGTGGTACGGTGACTCAGCACAAATCACAGAAGTCTTTTTTTTTTACCCTATAAAAAACCAATGAAAAGATTACATAAACTATTTTATGAAAGGTCATTGATTTGGGAATCTTATTCTGACTCATTCTATATTAGTGGTATCACAAACTTTATAAAATTACTCCCAAATGCACAGACACAGACAATAAAAATATTAGACAGATATTTGCTTATTTATATCTTACAGTGTGTGCAAATTTTGCCACTCTCAATCAAAAAGATATTGTACTGCCTCTAAAAGCACTGTCATTGATCTATTATTATCCATCTCATTGATCAACATTTTTTTATTCTGCAATTGATAAATGTAAGAAAGAAAAATAATAAAACCCACCCTCTTGTGACCTGAAGTAGGTTGGCTAATTGGAACATGTCAAATAACTGTCCATCCAATTGATGCAGGCTGACCTGTTGCATTGCATTTTATTACAGCTTGGGAAGGAAGGAAGCTGAAGATGAGGGCCCAGAAGATAGTGTTCTCAGAGATCCTACCAGTACCGAGGGCAGATGTGAAAAGGCAGGAGGAACTACAATCAATAAATACGTGGATGAGGAGATGGTGTGAGGAAGAAGGATTCCACTTCGTGAGGAACTGGACGGCGTTCTGGGGCAAGAGCAAGCTATACAGGAAAGATGGACTGCACCTGAGCGCAGCAGGAACTAGACTCCTAGCAAACAACGTCAAGAGAGGAATAGAACAGGCTTTAAACTAAGAAGAAGGGGAAAGCCGACAGTTGACAAAGGGTCGACGATTCGGAAGACGGTATCCTGTGAAGATACCGAGGGGAAAAATGGCTGGGAAGGAACAAGGGACAAACTGCAGGAGTCGACTAACCCAGAAGAAGTGGTTACAATGTCTGCAGCAAAAGAGAAGAAAATATGGACCGAAGCACAGGGAAAAGAAAGGAGGACAGCAAAATACCAGGATCTAAAGTGCATATATGCTAATGCAAGGAGCCTAAGAAACAAAATGGGGGAACTAGAAGCCTTGGTCAACGCAGAAGACATCGACATCATTGGAATCTCTGAAACATGGTGGAATGAGGAAAGCAAATGGGATACAGCACTACCGGGATACAAGCTCTATCGCCAGGACAGAACAGAACAAAAAGGAGGTGGAATAGCCCTATACATAAAAGAATGCATACAATCCACACAAAAGGACACAGCAGAGACGGCCAGCAAGCCGGAATCTCTATGGGTTAAAATACCGGGAAGGAAAGGGCCTGAAATAAAGATGGGCCTATTTTATCGCCCACCGGGGCAAACCAGAGATATCGATGAGGAAATGGAAGCCGAGATGAAGCGTGAATGCAAAAGTGGCAACACGGTTATTATGGGAGACTTCAACTACCCTGGGATAGACTGGAGGCTTGGAAGCTCGAAATGCACTAGGGAGACAAAATTCCTGGAAGCTACACAGGATTGTTTCATGGAACAGCTTGTTAGAGAACTGACGAGAGGAAATGCCACTCTGGATCTAATCCTAAATGGGTTAAGGGGACCTGCAAAGGAAGTAGAAGTAGTGGGACCGTTGGGAAACAGCGATCATAATATGATCAAGTTCAAGGTTGAGGTAGGAGTGTCAAAAGGCAAGAGATCCATTGCGACAACTTTTAACTTCAGGAAAGGAAACTACGAAGCAATGAGGGAATTGGTAAGGAAGAAACTTAGGAACACTTCCAAAACATGGCTAACGGTAAATCATGCCTGGTCCTTCTTCAGGGACATGGTGAGTGAGGCGCAAAATCTGTATATCCCCAGATTCAGGAAGGGGTGTAAAAAGAATAGAACAAAAGCCCCGGCGTGGATAACCAAAACAGTGAAGGAAGCGATAGGCAATAAGAAAAAATCATTCAAGAAATGGAAAAAGGACAAAACTGAGGGGAACTGGAAAGAGCACAAGAAGCATCAAAAAGAATGTCACCGTGAGGTTCGGAAAGCCAAAAGAGAGTATGAAGAGAGGCTAGCCAGGGAAGCAAGAAATTTCAAACCATTCTTCAGATATGTTAAAGGGAAGCAGCCGGCTAGAGAGGAAGTGGGACCGCTGGACGACGGAGACAGGAAGGGAGTGGTGAAGGAGGAGAAGGTAGTGGCAGAAAAGCTTAACATGTTCTTCTCATCTGTATTTACAAACGAAAACACATCCAACATACCGGAACCTGAGCAATTCTTCAACGGAAGTCAGGCAGAAAAATTAACATCCATAGAAGTGAGCCTTGAGGACGTTCGTAGGCAGATAGAAAAACTAAAAACAGACAAATCCCCGGGTCCGGATGGCATACATCCAAGGGTTCTGAAGGAATTAAAGGAGGAGATAACGGAACTACTGCAGCAAATTTGCAACTTATCCCTGAAAACAGGCGAGATCCCGGAAGATTGGAAGATAGCCAACGTTACGCCCATCTTTAAAAAGGGATCAAGAGGTGACCCGGGAAACTACAGGCCGGTGAGCCTGACTTCGGTTCCGGGGAAAATGGCAGAAGCACTGATAAAAGAAAACATCGATCAACATTTTGAAAAAAATGAACTTCTGATAACCAGCCAGCATGGTTTCTGCAAGGGAAGATCGTGCCTAACGAACTTATTGCACTTCTTCGAAGGGATCAACAAACGGATGGACAAAGGAGACCCCATAGACATCATATATCTAGATTTCCAAAAAGCCTTTGACAAGGTGCCCCATGAACGTCTACTCCGGAAACTGAAGAACCATGGGGTGGAAGGAGACATACATAGATGGATCAGAAACTGGTTGGAGGGTAGAAAACAAAGGGTAGGAGTGAAGGGTCACTACTCCGACTGGAGGAGGGTCACGAGTGGTGTCCCACAGGGCTCGGTGCTCGGGCCGCTGCTATTTAATATCTTCATAAATGATCTAGAAACAGGAACGAAGTGCGAGATAATAAAATTTGCGGACGACACCAAACTATTTAATGGAGCTCGGACTACAGAGGACTGCGAAAAGTTGCAAAGGGACTTGAACAAATTAGAAGAATGGGCGGCAAAATGGCAGATGAAGTTCAACATTGAAAAATGTAAAGTATTACATGTGGGGAGCAGAAACTCGAGGTACAACTATACAATGGGAGGGATGTTATTGAATAAGAGTACCCAGGAAAGGGACTTGGGGGTAATGGTGGATATGACAATGAAGCCGTCGGCACAGTGTGCAGCGGCCGCTAAGAGAGCGAATAGAATGCTTGGTATAATCAAAAAGGGTATTACAGCCAGAACGAAAGAAGTTATCCTGCCGTTGTATCGGGCGATGGTGCGCCCGCATTTGGAGTACTGCGTCCAATATTGGTCGCCGTATCTTAAGAAGGATATGGCGTTAGTCGAGAGGGTTCAAAGGAGAGCAACACGTCTGATAATAGGTATGGAAAACCTGTCATATTCTGAGAGATTGGAGAAGCTGGGTCTCTTTTCCCTGGAGAAGAGGAGACTTAGAGGGGATATGATAGAGACTTACAAGATCATGAAGGGCATAGAGAGAGTAGAGAGGGACAGATTCTTCGAACTTTCGAAAAATAAGAGAACAAGAGGGCATTCGGAAAAGTTGAAAGGGGACAGATTCAAAACAAATGCTAGGAAGTTCTTCTTTACCCAACGTGTGGTGGACACCTGGAATGCGCTTCCAGAGGACGTTATAAGGCAGAGTACGGTACTGGGGTTCAAGAAAGGATTGGACAAATTCCTACTGGAAATGGGGATAGAGGGGTATAGATAGAAGATTACTGCACAGGTCCTGGACCTGTTGGGCCGCCGCGTGAGCGGACTGCTGGGCACGATGGACCTCGGGTCTGACCCAGCAGAGGCATTTCTTATGTTCTTATGTTCTTATGAAAGGATCACATACAGGGAAAAAATCACGAGAGCAGAAAAGTGGCAGAAGTGGCAGCCTCTGAAGTCAAAACTGTTGGGTGAGAAGAGGGCAGTCAAGCTGCTCAGAAGACAGAAAAAAAAGACAGGAAAGGCCATCAGCAAGAGAGGCTGAGGTGAGGTGCAGGATAGAGGCTGTTTGTAACTGTAACAGGTTTCAACTCAATTTCTTATGGGTTTCTCCTAGCATTTGTCCCATCCAATATCCATTCCTTCTTCCTTTCTTTTAAATGTAAAATATAACTGTCTGACAAGACTAATTTCTTCCACTGCTTTAATATGGAACTATTCTGAGGTCCCACCAGATCCTAAGGGGCTTCTTAAATTGGTTTCCGGGGATTTTTTTTTCCATGTACATTACGATGCCCTAATTTACACTTCATAATTTACAGCTCTGCATGGGAGGCATCCTGATCAGCCCAAACAAGAAAAATCCTTACTGTAATTAATTTTTTAAGGCAGCAGGGATGTAGTCATGAAGTTAGTGGAAAACAATAGATGCATTAGTGTGAATAACACAGTAGGTCTCATAATACAGCTGTACATTTCATGTTACAAGCATATTAACTTAGACTACAGCAATAAAAATAATCATGCTTTTTTTTATTGTGTGCCATCCTATAAAGTTAATGTAAAGACAACACAAATACATATTTTTAGAAATTGATTCTCTTTGTCACAGAAAATAAAGGAAATCATGCATTAAAAGGAGTTCGTAATGTTTCATATCAAGCTAAAAACGTTTCATGAAGGTAAAGCTTATTCTAAGAACAAACAAATTAGATTCAAGCCTTCAGAGCCATTTTGCATTTCCCATCTAAGGGAGATTTACACACCGCTAAAAGCTTGATTGAATAAACAGGTCCAGTTCAGTCTTGCTTAGCATGCAAATATATTCCACACAAGTGGTGGACACCAACTCAAAAAATGAATATATTAACTACTACTGTGAAATTTGAAAATCCACAGAACCATAAAAAGTTTAAAAAAAAAAAAAACCCTTTTATATAGTAGAACCAATAAGAAATATATTTGCAAATACCTGATTAGAAATCTTTTACCCAGCTAAATATGCTCTACAATAAGAAGCCATGCTTGAAAAAGCCAAATCTAGGACTGGCCAAGTTATTCTTTCTGGCACATAATTCCTTTCAGGGAAGGGGTGAAGCACGGACCTCACAGGCCTCACGGACCTCGCGGATCTAAACCCACACGTCCTTAAAAATCTGAGGTCCATGCCACTTGTAGTTAGTTTCTGGCTCTGATAGACCTCGGTAACAATTTAGCGCTGACGGATCCGTCTCAGCATAGGGAGGGAAAAGTATTAGGATCCGTCAGCACTAAAATGTCATCGAAGTTTGTCACTGAGGTCTGTCAGAGCCAGAAACTAACTACAAGTGGCACGGACCTCAGATTTTTAAGGACGTGCAGGTTTAGGTCCTCGAGATCCGTCAGGTCCATGAGGTCCGCATTTTACCCCTTCCTTCCATGCAAAGTGATATATAGTTGACTAAAAGGTTCTATCAAGCTCAGTTTTTTTTGTTTTTTTTTTTGGGGGGAGGAGGGAACTTTCATAATATAAAATAAATAAATAAAACATTCAGCAGAAATGAAATTTATTTTTCCATTTTATCATTAACATACAATCCACCAATACATAATTGCCAGATATTTTTAACACTCATATTTTAAGATATGTCCAGAAATTGATATAGAATGGAACAAACCTTGACATAAGTGACAAAACTGAGATCTGGAACTTGTATGCCGGAATTGTTAAAATAGTGGACATGGTACAATTTAAAGACCTATATCTAAAGACACATTCATTTGTCCTTTGGAGATGATACCACCCTTAAAGAGTTTTTTGGTTTGGCCTAATAAAAATTCCAACTTGAAATTTAAAAGAATTATGGTGATGAGAATATTTCACACATATGCACTAAATATGACAGTTCTATACTACAACAATAACATATAAGCCTACAGATTGCAATATACTTTGTTTCATCAATCATCACATTATGACCTCTTAAGGAAAACCTTCCTATAAATCAATTTCTGCAGGGAACACAATACAGTTTAGATCAGTGGTCTCAAACTCAAACCCTTTGCAGAGCCATATTTGGATTTCTGGGTACCTGGAGGGCCTCAGAAAAAAAATAGTTAATGTCTTATTAAAGAAATGACAATTTTGCATGAAGTAAAACTCTTTATAGTTTATAAATCTTTCCTTTTAGCTAAGTCTTAATAATAATATTGTCATTTATATCTAAAGAGACATATGATCAAGAAACTGATTTATTTTACTTTTGTGATTATGATAAACGTACTCAGGGCCTCAAAATAGTACCTGGTGGGATGCATGTGGCCCTCTGGCCATGAGTTTGAGACCACTGGTTTAGGGGGTGATAAACATTTGTGTATGAAAGAGGAGCAGGACTTGGATGTAATAGTATATAATGATATTAAGATGACCAAACAGGATGAAAAGACACCAGCGAAAGCTAAAAGGGTGCTTGGGTGCATAAGGAGAGGAATGGCCAGTAGGTAAAAGGAGGTATTGATGCCCTCTGTATAAAACTTTGGTGAGACTTCATTTAGAATATTGTGTACAATTCTGGAAATCACACCTTCAAAAAGATATAAACAGGATGGAGTCAGTCCAGAGGAAAGCTACTAAAATGGTCTGTCATAAGGCATATGAGGGCAGACTTAAGATCTCAATATGTATAAATTGGAGGAAAGGCAGGAGAAAGGAGATATGCTAGAGATGTTTAAATACCTACGTGGCATACATATGCATGAGATGAGTCTCTTTCGATTGAAACTCCAGAGTGAGAGGACATGGGATGAAGTTAAGAGGTGATAGGCTCAGGAATAATTTAAGGAAATATTTTTTTTACAGAAAGGGTGGCAGTTATGTGTAATAGTCTCCTGGTAGAGATAGTAGAGACAAAAACTGTGTCTGAATTCAACAAAGCTTGGGAAAGGCATGTGGGATCTCTTAGGCAGAGGAAGAGATTGTAGATGCTGCAGATGGGCAGACTTGAATGGGTCATTTGGCCTTTATCTGTCATCATGTCTCTATTTTTCTAGATATTTTGATATCATCTGCACTGCAAATGGTCCAGAGGGATGATAGGTTTCATGGACAGTACAAGTGTGAGAGATGTAATGTACATACGGCCTCTTTTATAAAGCTGCGCTAGTGGCTGCCATGCGGCAACAGCCCTGAAGCCCTTTAAATCTCTATGGGCTTCGGGGCCGTTAGCACAGCGCAGCCGCTAGCGTAGCTTTGTAAAAGAGGCCGACAGTATTATGATACAAAGCTATTTACCGTTCCACATAGTGGAAGAAAACATATTTTGAAAGCCATTTAAAATTGTGACGCAGAAGGGGTAGTCTGTTTCAAGTTTTATTAAGATTTGTTATCTACGCAATATCATATTTCAATGCGTATAACATTTTTTTTAAAAGGGGAGGACAAAACAAAACATTGAATATAAATTAAATACATTCTAATACATATTATATACGTTCTAATACATAACTGATACAGAAGGCAAGGGGGATGAACTACAATCTTTAGAGAAAGAAAAGAAGCATTTAGGGAAGAACACATTTGGTGGGGACACATAAGAAAAAAAGAAAAGAAAACAAATAAAAAGGATAATTTTGTGACCTACTCGTAGGATTGATTAAGGTCTTAAAGATTCAGTGATTGGTAAATTATGCTGTCTATGCTTCGAATGCGTCCTTATAAAGAAAACTTTTTAATGAACGCTTGAATTTTTCTAAGGAAGGTTTATTACGTAAGTATAATGGTAAATTATTCCAAAGCTGGGGTGATATAACTGAGAAAATGGTAGATCTCCTGGTCCCTATTATTTTTAAAGAAGGAATAGTTAATAAATGTTGTTGTGTTGATCTAAGTGCCCTAAATGGAGAATACAGTATCAAGAGGTGATCCAGAAATGTCGGAGCATGTGATTGTTGAATTTTAAAAGTTAACAGTATAATTTTAAAAGTTATTCTATGTGTGATTGGCAACCAATGTGCAGCCTGCAGAAGTCGTGTAACGTGTAATTTTTTGAATTAATAATAATTTTGATTGCTGTATTTTGCATTATTTGTAGCCTTCTTATTTCTTTTTGGATTATGCCATGGTATAAAGTGTTGCATTATTTGATCAAGCAAAGAGCTCTATATTGGAAAATCTGAGGATTAGGTGGATGGAACATAAAAGCTGGAATAGTAGAGGAATGAAACAGAAATCTATGGTAGTACATTGCATGCAGAAGAGACACATTTGAAAAACTCAAATGTGTCATGATTACAGTAATCAGAACACTGGGACAGATGGAAATTTGGTTACTTAGGAGTGAATGGCAATTTATTTCTTAATTCGACACGATGAACCATTCAATTTGAATCAACAGCTGAATCAGAATGTGTTTTCTCAGAGCTGAGAATCACTTTGTGGAATCCTTCAGGGATCGCCAGTGTCTCTTATGTTCAATTATTTTTATGAGTTCTTTGAAATTCTTAAGATTAATTGAAGGACAACACCTACTTTCTTATGCCAATGACGTCTTTATTTTGGTTTCTGCATGCTCCAATTTGACAGATACCTATGCTAGAATTTCAGTGTGTATGAGTAAAATAGCAAAAGGGCCTCTTCCCCAAAACTTAGGGGTCCTTTTACTAAGGCGCACTAACCGATTTAGCACACGCTAAATCGGTTAGCGCACGCTAAATTGGTTAGTGCACATTAGTAAAAGGACCCCTTAAATTGGCAACACCATAACAGCGGAAGCTGGAGCGGCCCGCTTCCCCCATGCATACCATTTCAACATTAATTACCAATCCCACCCGCACACCAATGAGACACATAGACCTGAGTGGAAAAAACCTGGCCGCAGCCCTGTTTATTGAAAACATATTTAAATACAATTTACATATATTAAACCACATATATTAAACATCCTTAACTAACATTTTTCCTGATTAAACCGCCACAATGGAACCCACCATTGTGACCCCTGATCCCGAGCTACCGACATAGATGAAAATGGCCCCCGACCCTGCCGTCTAAGCAAGAGTCCGAGGGGTGGCATGTCCCCACATGCCCCATTGTCCAGGGTCATCCGACCCACCGGCACGGCTCCCAGCCGGCCTACCACTCATCCCATGATGAGACCAGCCGCCAGTAGCTCGGGATACCGCCAAATAAAAAACCCCCACTACCTCACACGGAACTAACGGGTGGGAGGGCGGGAAAGCTGCCTCGGAGGACCGGAAACCGTTACGGTCCTCCGAGCGCTCAGCTTATATACCCCCCCACCCACGCAACCCTGCGGCCCCAATTTAACCTATAGGAGGTCCCTCCCACGGTGGGAAAGACCTCCTCCTTTCTTAAAATATTTTCCTGCCTACCTGCCCCCTCCTATCTATCATCCCGACGGACGGCAACGCGGGCCCCCAGCTCCGCGTTAGAGCCGCCCGTCGAGACAGGCTCTCGGGCTTTTTAATAAAATCAAGAATCTTTGGTTTCCTAATCTGATATCCTCTGTTCCTCCTCCTATACACTGCACTCGGGTATCTCTTTAAATATGTAAAAGACATCAAAGGTTTTAGGAATTAGACTTGATTTCTCACTCACATATGAATGGCAGGTTGGCAGTCTTTGGAGGAAAACTTTGTATACTTTGCAGCAGCTTAGGTTAATTACCGTATTTTCACGCATATAACGCGCGCGTTATACACGATTTTTACAAACCGTGCATAACCTTGCGCGTTTTACAATGTTTTTTTTACATAGTTCCCCCCCCCCCGACGTCCGATTCACCCCGCAGGACCGCTCGCACCCCCCCCGACGTCCGATTCATCCCCCCCCGCAGGACCGCTTGCACCCCCACCCCGAAGGACCGCTCGCACCCTCCCCCCCCCCATCATGGAGAAGCTCCTACCATTCTCCTGCTGCTTCCTCTGCCGGCGGTCCCAGGCTTTCTGTGAGCCCTGCTCTGAAATGCTTCCTCTTCCGGCGGTCCCGGCCCTTCTGTGAGCCCTGCATCTGCGCTGCTTCCTCTTCCGGCGGTCCCGCCCTTTCTCTGACATCAGTGTGGACAGATTCTGGTGATTCCTGAGCGATTCCACAAAATGATTGCTTACCCTCTCCTTTCCAAAGCCGCGCTAGCGTTTTTAGCATTGGCCGACGCGGTAACATCTCCAATGCTCATAGAATTCCTATGAGCACCCAAGCTATTATCGCCGTAGCTAGTGTTAAAAATACTAGTGCGGCTTTGTAAAAGAGGGAGTTAATTCAGACTTTTTCTTATCTCCTATTTTCTTCTTCACGGTTAAATGGTACGTCTCTACTACATTACTCTCCATTGAAGGGAATGTAATATAAGCAATAGATTAGCTGCCTGTTTATTTTTACTGTCAGATAGTTTGAAAAAGAAAAGAAAACATTTTTATATGGAAACATGTAGATTATGATAATTGTGTAATTCTACACTGACGGTTTTTGGGACTTTTCATTATAATTCCCATCTTTTTTGCATGGCCTTTTTTATTATAAATATCTTGAATTATTTGGGTATGTGTGATTAATAAATTATGTATTAGATTATATTAATTTTTCTGTCTTCTTCGCTTTCTTCTTTCTTTCATTCTAACACTTTTCATCTCTTCCTCTACCCTCCTCGCTTCCTTTTTCCTGCCTTCGTCCCATTACTACATTAAGTTAGCATCACAGATGCTATGCTAATATGCACGGACGGGGAGAGGGACCTTGGGGGTGATAGTGTCCAAAGATCTTAAGGCGAAAAAACAGTGTGATAAGGCAATGGCTGCTGCCAGAAGGATGCTGGGCTGTATAAAGAGAGGCGTAGCCAGTAGAAGGAAGAAGGTGTTGATGCCCCTGTACAGGTCATTGGTGAGGCCCCACTTGGAGTATTGTGTTCAGTTCTGGAGACCATATCTGGTGAAGGACTTAAGAAAACTTGAAGCGGTCCAGAGGAGGGCGACAAAAATGATATGAGGAGAGACTGGAAGCCCTGAATATGTATACCCTAGAGGAAAGGAGGGACAGGGGAGATATGATTCAGATGTTCAAATACTTGAAGTGTATTAACGTAGAACAAAATCTTTTCCAGAGAAAGGAAAATGGTAAAAGCAGAGGACATAATTTGAGGTTGTGGGGTGGTAGATTCAAGAGCAATGTTAGGAAATTCTACTTTACGGAGAGGGTGGTGGATGCCTGGAATGCGCTCCTGAGAGAGGTGGTGGAGATGAAAATGGTGACTGAGTTCAAAGAAGTGTGGGATGAACACAGCGGATCTAGAATCAGAAAATAATATTAAATATTGACCTAAGGCCAGTACTGGGCAGACTTGCACGGTCTGTGTCTGTATATGGCCATTGGGGGGAGGATGGGCTGGGAAGGGCTTCAGTGGCTGGGATGGTGTAGATGGGCTGGAGTAGATGGATGGAGATTTCGGCAGTTGGAACCCAAGCACAGTACTGAGTAGAGCTTTGGATTCTTGCCCAGAAATAGCTAAGAAAAAAAAATTAAAAAAATTTTAATTGAATCAGGTTGGGCAGACTGGATGGACCATTCGGGTCTTTATCTGCCGTCATCTATTATGTTACTATGAGATATTACAGAAAGATGTGTCACAAAGGCATGCTTTGAGTTTCTGAGCTATAAGTTCCTAGTCTATATTTATGAAATGAAGAATTGTTCATAAAGTATGTTTTGCTGTTTGCTTGTAATTACTTTGAGTTTTATAATAGATACAAATGGCACTGTGAGCCTGTGAAACAGTTTCTGTTGAGTATATAGTTGAAAAGCAGTCACATATTTCGGAAACACTGTGTGCATGTCAGTAAGTTATTATAGCAATTTAAAATAGTTTGGGGAAATGCGTCAAATAACTATTTATTATGGTGTCAAATGATAGAGTTTGAAAGCACTACTTAGGTTTGTTGAGTGACCTTTCTTGAATACATCAAGTATTTTTTTTATGGCTCTAACACTGATAGTCTCCAAGGACTGCTAAAAACCTTTTTTTTTTTCCTGTAGTATCCTGCTCTACTACAAGAATATATATTACCACATATTCCAATATTGGATGGCTTTTAAACATGTGGGATGTGGGAGTGTGTGGTGCAGTGGTTAGAGCTACAGCCTTGGCATCCTGAGGTTATGAATTCAAATCCTGCACTGCTCCTTGTGACCTCGGGCAAGTCAAGCTCAAATTCTATAATCAGCGCCTATCTAAATTGATTAACTAGCTCAATTAAGCTTTTAAATCAGCACTAATTAAAACATAGGCGCCTATCAAGAAAGAACGATTCTATAATAAGGCACCTCTAAAAATTTAGTCAGCCTTCAAAAAAATAGGCACTATGCATGTTAGGCATGGTGGTGGCTACGTCTTAGGCGCCTTGTTGCAGAATTGCCGCTCTTAAGCATGCTTAAGCGATCACATAGGCGCCTAACTTTTAGTTGTACCTAGAGCTTGCCTATTTATTGGGCACCTCCAAAATAGGTGCCTCTCGGCGTGATTCATTAAACATCTGCCAATTTTTACTTGAATCGCGCTGAACAGTGCCTACTTCAGCGCCTAACCTTTGGGTGCTTCTTATAGAATTTTCTCTTTAATCCCCATTGCCCCAGGTACATTAGTTAGAGTGGGAGCCTGCTGGGACAGTTAGGGAAAAATGCTTCAGTACCTGAATAATTTGTAGTCCACATAGAATTGTGGAATATAAATTATATTCCACATAGAAATGTGGAATATAAATTATTTTTTAAATAAATCATATTCATTCTCTTTGCCCCCCCCCCAATTCTCTCTTCACTCCCTCCCCTCCCCTTTTTCCTTTATTTTTTCTTTTTCATTCTCTGTTATGAATCTTCTCTCTTTTTTTGGAGTAGCAACATGTGCTTAAAGACATACCACGAGCATTTTGTGCTATTTCAGACTCTGATGGCACCACTAGACACCATCATTATCAATTTTTAAGACATGATCACTGAAGAATTCTTTCCACCATACTTTCATTTGGAATCACATTCCTTTATCATTTAAGAAGGCAAGCTTAATGCATGAATCATTTAGCACCTGTTCAATAGTTTCATTGAGATTTTGCTGAGAAGAAGCCACATATAGTAGAAGTATTGTATGTATGGCTGTAGGATATGGTATTGCAATTTTAAATATATTGGAATATCTGATGGATTACCCTTTGAGCAATTGCGATTTATGGTTATAGACAGAGTCACTGAGTCAATAAGAAGGGGAGATAGGGGAAAAAGATTACTACAATTGGAACAAAGGTGGATTGATCGTTTACAAAGTCTGCAACCCAAAGGATTAAACACGGCTGTCAATTGGCAAGTCTTTTTCTGATATCATACTTTTTAAAAATAATCTGAATACTTTGGCGGTTGTGTTTTGATCGGTTTAGCGCCTATAATTGAGCAAGATCTATAGATCAAGATTAGAACCTCGCTTATGGGCGGTTACTTAATAGTATATTAAGAGTGTGTTTAACTGTACCTTGAGTAGTTATAGCTATGTTAAACATAGTTAATTATTAACAGAGGACAATTCAGAGTGTCAGTTCCAGTTTCTGTATTACTGAATATTTAAATCTGGACCCCATGAAAGCCTCTGTAATCACTTCCGGTAAAACATTGCCGGAAATGACGTAAGACGCTTTGAGATCTTCCGAGGTATGCAACTTCGGTTGTTCCTTCTTGGGGCCATTATTTCGGTATGCAGTATTGGATTCTTAAATAGGTAGGTTTAGTAAATTATTGTTATAGTTTATAGGGAATTTTAAGGCTAAGGTACATTTTGGGGAATTTTTTCGGCAAAAGTAACCTATAAATTTAAGTATATTAGTGTTAATTAATTTTTACTTGGTAGTAATAGTGGGAGGTTTATATATAAGCATTAAATTAATTAAAAACTGTATAGCAATGGAGTGTGAATAAAAAGTTTTTTTAAAAGTTAATAAACAAAGATAAAAGATAAAAGGCTTTGAAAATGTCAAAAAATAGTAGTGGTTAAATAATAATAGTGGTTTTAAATAATATAGTATTGGCAATTAAAATAGTAATTATGTAGACTATAATAAGGTTATATAGTCGTAGACTGTTCCCCAGGCCTTTATTAATTGTATGAGTCAGTAAAATTGCTATCTTCTTTAAATAATAGATAGATATATAAAGGATTTTTATGTTTTATTGTCTAGTGCTAATAAACCATACTATGCCTGAAGAAGCTTTACCACCTTGAAAGTGAGCGAAATGGAGATCTTCCGTCGTGTCATTGTTTCCAACTGGCCGGGCTAAACATCTGTACCTGAGCTAAGTATTATAATATTAACAAAATAATGTTATCACTGAAGCACTAGTATAGTATGACATATTGCAAAGAAAAAAAAAAAGTAAAATTAGGAGATTAAAGGACCAGTTATATGCCGTGACTTGTTCAAGTGGTAAGATAACAGTGAACACTTGAGATCCTTATAATAATCTCTTTATTGAATTTCCTTGTATTTATATGGTCTTCTGGCTCAAACGTCAGCCTTTTTCTGAATGATTTTGGTGTGTTCCACAAGTATTTATTAAGGATTATCAGTGTTTTACTTTTTATTATGACATCAATATGGTTATAGCTTTTAAGCAGTAGTAGGATTTTGTTGTTGAAAGCATCTTGAATATAGCGAGCACATTGAAAATGGTAAGTTAGGTTAAGGTGTCTCTGTACTCCCATTACAAGACAAATTACCATAACATTATGGTTCTTATTTTAGAAACTCTATTTGTGTTTTGGATATATGAAAAACAGCATTTAAATATCCATATTGCATGGATGTCCAAATACTGATTTTATAAAGCCAGAATGGGGATATCTAAACTGCTACCGTGTTTCCCCAAAAATAAGACCTAGTTAAGATGGACCCCACAGCCCCCCTCCCCTGAATGTCCCTGACACTCCCCGACTCCATCCCTAGTTAAAAAAAAAAAGATTAAAAAAATCCAGGCTTCCACAATTTCTGGGCTTCCATCCCCCTATGCAGGGGTGCTGGAGGTGTCAGCATATAGGTGAACAGGGCTTTATTTTATGGGGTATAGAGGACTCCAATTTGATATTAAGGTCAAAAGATGTTTAATAATGTATTACTTAAAACTTCTATTTTTTGGGGGGGGAATTAAAGAACACTCCTCTTTGTTAATAAAAAAAGAGGTTTAATAGTGCATTACTCAAGCAAAGCACATGAAAAATATATAGCATAGTATACCTCTTTCCCAAAAGGTTATGAAAGTAAGAAGATAATCCCTACTCACAATGGCTGTGGTTCAGAGCAAGTGGATGTGTCTGATGCACAATCTTGACATCATTGTGACATTATCAATATGTACCTAGATAGCAGAATGTTATAAAAAAAATAATAGGAACCCCTACCTAAACAAAAGCTCTTATAGATCAGTGGTTAAAGGCATTTCTTCCATCTTCCATAGGTCATGGGTTCAAATCCACACAACCCACCCCCCCAATGCTAGAATGAAGAGACAGATACTAGATTTGAGGGGAGGAAAGGAAGAGAGAGATGCTAAAAACCAACTGGGGGAGGGAAGAAAAGATGGAAAGTAAGACAGAGATACCAGACTATGGGGGGAGCGGAGGGAAGAAGATGGGTGACAGACCAATGGGGCGGGTTGAGGGAGAGATGGAAGGGAGAGACACAGTAACAGAGCAGATGCCATGGAAGAGGCAGAGAGAAGACAGACAGTGGATAGAAGGAATAGAATGATGAGAAGATGAGGAAAGCAGAAACCAGGTAACAAAGGTTGAAAAAAAATTCTATTTATTTTCCTTTTTTTGCTTTAGGATAAAGTACATTAGTTGTGTTGATAAACATTTATAAACAAAGCCCTGTCAGCTGAAGATCTATTCCTCTAGTTCAGCAGCCAGAACTTTGATTTATATAATGACAATTGAACAGAATATTGTTTCTTTTTATACTTTAATAAAATAAGTTCAGTATAAAACTATTCAAGGCTTGTGCTTATGAGATCAGATGGTTTGTGGGGATGGGGTGGAGATGGGGACTGAGCTCATGGGGACAGGGCGGGAAAGGGGACTGAGCTTGCAGGGATAGGGGGAGACAGGGACAACATTTTCCCCCATGTCATTCTCTATATGGCATCACCTGGAGGGGTACTGGTTTCAATCAATGCTGAAAGAGAACTAGCAAGAGGCAACAAAAAGGTAGTGTAGTCAATAGGTTCTAAGAGTGGTATTAAGGCTGTGCTGAGTGAACTGGGTGAAACCACCCTCTAAGTAAGCACTAGATGTGAATAAATAGTCCGAGAGCTAGTCTCGACGGACGGCTCTAACGCGGAGCTGGGAGGCCCGCGGGGCCGTCCGTCGGGTAGGCTTTTGGAAAAGGGAAGGGTTAGGTAAGGAAAGATTAAATCGGGTGGGTAGAGGCCTTCCCGCCGAGGGATTGGCCTCTGATAGGTCGGTGTCGCGGCCGAGGGGGGGTGGGGGGGGGAGGTGTATTTAAAGGAGGGTCTCGGAGAACCTTAACGGTTTCCGGTCCTCCGAGACAACTTTGGTCGTGCGGCGGGGTTCGGCGTGTTGGCGGCTTGCCACGTGGCCTGTTCGGGTAGCCTTGTCCTGCTTACCGGAGCGTAGGGTCGGAGATGGCTCGTGTCCCGTCCGATGTCCCTGCTGTGGAGGTCGAGTTGTCCCTACTTGCCGGCGATTCTTTCGACGAAGCTTAGTCGGAGCCGGTGAGTGCGGCTGCGAGGGGGGGTAGAATTTGCCTCCTAGGTAATCGCGTTCGGCTGCACGAACTGCGATCACGCGGGAGGTAGGAGGGGAAGTGCTGGCTGCGGGTGTCTGCACGGGGTCGACCCGCAGGGGCAGACTCAGGTTGCAGGGAGGCCGGGGGAGGAGTTGTAGCTCGTCTCAGTCTGGCGGTGCAGGGCCTTCGGAAACTGCTCCGGGTAGGGCTGTGGGGTCATCTACTGCGGGGGAGGTGCCGGCTGCTGGGTTGCTTGCAGTTGACTCTCCTGGTGTCAGAGGGGTCTGTGCAGGGCGGGTATTTGAACAGCAAGTTGGGACGCTGTCTTCTCCTCTAGCGAGCGCGGGGGTTGGGGGAGGGATCCCAGTGCACCCCTCCACGTCCGGGTCGGGTCCCGGGTTGCCGGGAAGCGCGGCCAGCTGGTGGGCGCCGTGGGCGGCGGGTCTCTGAGGGACTCCTTGGGGTACTAATCAATGGTCTAGGGTTCCGCCTTCATTCCCTGGTGCTGTCCTGCCGCAGCCGTGGGGGTTGGGCGTTTCCGTTGGTGGTGACTCTTGGGGGTTTGCGGGGGTAGGTGACCAGAGGGTGGGGGCTTGGCCCTCAGGGTTGACTTATCCTTCTCCTGTGCAGGTTGCTGGCCCCTGTCTTGATTTTTCCCCCCAGGTTCCTGCTGCTGGACGAGAGTATGTCGCTGGGACTTCTGCGTCTGGCGTGTGTGTCGAAGGACAAGATGCTGCCCTGCAGACGGGAGTCGAGGAGCACGCTCGGGCGGCTCGTCGGAGTCCTGCTACGGTGGTAGCTGCGGAGGGCGCCACTCCTGGAGCGGCAGGTGGAGGAGACAGACCGGCAGGAGTATCGACAATGGGTAACATGGCCTTAGCGGCTGGGGTTATTGGTAAGGGTAGGCGGAAGAAGGGTAAGGGAAAAGGTAGGAACGGTCGACGGGGTAGGGATTCTACTTCTTCCTCTTCGTCTTCTTTAACCTCTTCTTCCTCTTCGTCGTCGTCTTCCTCGGGGTCACCTCGGCGGGGGACGGGTGAGAGATCAGTGCAGGAAGGGGCTGATCGTAGAGCCCCGGCTCTCGTGGCGCTGTCGGAGTTGTGGGAGAAGGTTCCGCGGTCTCTTCGCCGCAAGATTAGGAAATGTTCGTGTGTAGATGTCTTTCGGCTTTTGGAGGGCCGGGTGCGTGGTCGAAAGAAGAAGAGTAAGAAGGAGGGGGGGAAGCCTAAAGTGGGTATGGTGTCCCGCAATATAGTGAATTGGTCACGAGCGTTTTTACGTTTAGCCAGTGTTTGGGGACGGGAGCGTCCCCAGGACTATGGCCTGCTGTTGGCATGCGCGGATTCCATTCTCGATGGTTATCAGCGGTTCGGGGGTTGGGCCTGGCTCATCTCCGATGTAGCGTTCCGTGACAAGATGGAGGAGAACGGGCACATGTCTTGGGGTACTCAGGACATTAATCTATGGCTCACCCATATGGCTAAACCTGGGGGTCTGTCCTGAGTGTTGCGGGTAAGTCGGGGTTTCCGGTTGCTGGGGGGGGTCGTTCCTTTCGTCCCACCGGGGGCCCGGGGGCCGGGAGGGGGGTCCTGGTCTCTGCTGGTAGTTCAACAAATCCTCCTGTTCCTTTATGGACTGTAGCTTCCGTCATGCCTGCTCCTTGTGTGGCCAGGGACGCTCGGCTCTCAAGTGCCCCAAAAATGGAGCTGGGGCCCCCCTTGCTCCAGCCAAGTGAGGTCGGGGTGCGGGGGTTGCCCACTCCGGTCCGGGTGGGTGCCATGAGACTTTGGTTGGACCTTTACGGGGATCGGCAGTCGGCTGCAATGTTGGCGAGGGGATTTAGCATTGGTTTTGTTATTCCCTGTTCTCTTCCCTTGTCTACCGTGCAGGCTTCCAATGCTTCTTCGGTTTCTATATTGCGGGGGGAGGTGCGGCGTTAGTTGCGTGCTCTTGCGCGGGTTTCGGGCCCCTTTCTGGATCGTCCGTTCCCGGTGATGGTGTTGTCCCCTCTGGCAATTATTCCTAAGAAGGAACCTGGGAACTTCCGCCTGATTCATAACTTGTCCAGGCCCGTAGGTCGTTCGGTGAATGACGGTATTCCTCGTGATCTCTGTTCGGTTCGCTACGCATCCTCCGATAGTGCTTTGCGTCTGGTGAGAATCGCGGGCTGCGGTGCCTTGCTGGCGAAGGTGGACATTGAGCCGGCCTTTCGGTTGTTGCCGGTGCATCCGTCCTCCTATCCGTTGCTGGGCTTTCGGTTTGAGGTTACCTTTTATTTTGACTGCTGTTTGTCGATGGGTTGTTCCAACTCCTGCGTGTTTTGAGTTGTTCAGCTCTTTTCTACACTGGGTTACTGTTCGCTGAGCGGGGAGAGACTCGGTTGATGATTTTCTGTTCGTAGGGGGGGCGAGATCGGGTGATTGCGGTCTCCTGAAATCTACCTTCGTGGCGATGGCTGCCGAATTCGGCGTGCCATTGTCTGCCGATAAATCGGATGGGCCCACTTCTTGCCTCACCTTCTTGGGGATCGAGATTGATACGGTTGCAATGGTGACGCGGCTGCCTCTCGGTAAGGTGCGACAGCTGTTAACCTTGATTTCTATGGTGCGGGGTACCCATAAATCTACTCTGCGAGTTGTGTAGTCTTTGTTGGGGTCCCTTAACTTTGCCTGTCGGGTTCTGCCTATGGGACGGGCTTTTTCCCATCGTTTAGCGGCGGCGACGTCTGGCGTTCGGGATCGCAGACACTTTGTACGGATTTCAGCTGGGATTCGGGCGGATCTGCATATGTGGTCTCGCTTCTTAGCTCATTTCAATGGATCGCTTCCCATTCAGTTCCTGGATACCTCCAGCGTGGATCTGGAGCTGCAAGCGGACGCGGCGGGGGGTGTAGGCTTCGGACTCTATTGTCAAGGGGAATGGTACGCGGCTGCGTGGCCTGAGAGTTGGCGGAAGGCAGGTTTTACTCGTAATGTGACCCTGCTGGAGCTTTTCCCCTTGTTAGTCGCCTGTGAGTGGTGGCCAGAAAAGTTGCGGAACCGGCGTGTGGTTTTCTGGTATGACGACATGGGGGTGGTCGAGGTAGTGAATATAAATGTTTACAGGTGAATAGGGTAATGCGGGAGCTGGTATTGCGCTGTTTGCGCCTTAATTTGTATATCCGGGCTCGTCATGTACCTGAGGTCCAGAACAGGCTTGCTGGTACACTTTCTCGCTTTCAATTTTGCAGTTTCGCCAGTTGGCGCCTTCAGCGAACGAGGAGGGGTCGCCGATGCCGGAACATTTATGGGGCTTGTTGGTGAACAGATCTGGAGCTTGTTGCAGCGATCGGTAGCGCCAGCCACGTGGATTCGATACAATCGAGGTTTCGTGACTGTCGATTTCTGCATACGCGGGGTTGGGTCCCCGATCCGGTCTCGGAGGTCTTGTTAGCGGAATTCTTAGCGGGATCTCAACAGGAGGGTTATTCCCGGAGTGCGGCAGCGGGTCTCCTCGCAGGCTTTGCTTACTTTTGTAGGGCCTTCGGGTGGTCCTGCCCAACGTCCGGGTTTTTGCCTCACAGGATGTTGGTGGACTGGGATCGGGTGGCTCCGCGGCTGCTGGATGCCCGGCTGCCCATCACACATGCCTTATTGTCTCCTCTCATAGCAGTATAGCCTGTGGTAGCAAGTTCTAGTTTTGAGGCTTGTTCGTTTAGGGTGGCCTTTTCCTTGGCTTTCTTTGGGGCGCTGCGGGTGGGTGAGTTGCTTGTCCACCCGGCGGACACCCTGGGTTTGCGAGGTCTCTTGTTTAGTCAGGTACGCGTGTCTGGGGATGCGGTGCGTTTGTTCATTGCCCGGTCTAAGTCGGATTAGCTGGGCAGGGGGCGCACTTTGGTCCTGTGCCGAGTGGTGGGCTGTGCTTCATGCCCGGTCCAGTCGCTGGAAGCCTATATGGCGATTTGACCTAGCTCCGTCTTGGCCTTGTCACTGCATGCGGATGGTCGGGCTCGGGGACGGTGTGGTGCAGAGCCGGCGCGCTTCGGCACACACTCTTTTTGCATAGGAGCTTCCACTAGTGCTTTTGAGGCGGGTGTTCCCGATGGGGCCATTCAAAGCTTGGGCAGATGGTCTTCAGGTGCTTATCGTGGCTACGTCCGCCCGATTACTGCCCCGCAAGTGAATGCTCAGCCTGGTGGATTGGGTTAATGGGTGCTCCTGCGATAGGGCGGTTTGGCGGGCGGTTGAGTTCTGGGTATAGGTGTTTGCTTTTCGGGGATGTGTGGGCGGGTGCACTGCATGGCTTCTTGTTACTAACCTTTTGAGTTCTGAGGACGTTGGCTTGACTGCTGAGTTTTGCTTTTCGGGTGCTGTGCGACGTGTCCTGTCCGTTTGGATCGTTGGGCACTCCTTTGTCCATTGGGCCGGGGAGCGCGCCGTGATTCGACCGGGTGGTCAGCACTTGGGTCTCCATCATCGCGGAGTCTATGTCTCCTGGTGAGGCCAGCGGGGATGCGTTGGCACCAGCTGCTCCCCCTACTGGAGGATCTGCGGCATCGAGCTCGGTGTCCCGATCTCTTGCTTTTCCTCCTTGGAGGCAACGATGTGGATGCGCTTAGTGGGAAACATTTGATTGTTATGGTGATCGGTGATCTGGGGGTGATCCAGGGTTGATTTCCGGGTGCACAGCTCGTCTGGTCGGACATTATTCCGCGGCCGAAGCGGTTGGTGTCTCGACGATGGACTCGGGGACTCATTAAAGTGAATAGGCAGATTGGTTGGTGGGTGGAAGCTCGGGGCGGGGTTCAGATTAGACATTCCTGGGTGGATGTTTGTTGTTCGGGTTTGTTTTTCCAGGATCAGGTGCATCTTTCGGATATTGGGTGGGACCTCTTACTTGATGTCTTTGCTACCTGCTGCGAGCGTGCGTTGGACTCTTGGTCGCAGCTCTGTTTATTGGGGGGGAGCCTGTAACGGGTCACAGGCTTGTGGCGGTATCCCGAGCTACTGGCGGCTGGTCTCATCATGGGGATGAGCGGTGGGCCGGTTGGGAGCCGTGCCTGGTTGGTCGGATGACCTTGGACAATGGGGCATGTGGGGACATGCCACCCCTCGGACCCTTGCTTAGATGGCAGGGTCGGGGGCCATTTACATCTGTGTCAGTAGCTCGGGATCTGGGTCACAATGGTGATACCATTGTGAAGGTTTTTCTAGATAAACTGTTATTTAAGGTTGTTTGTAATGTTATTTATAATATTTAAATGTTATTTAAATATGTTAATTTGCAATAAACAGGGCTGCGGCCAGGTTTCACCACGCAAGTTTACGTGTCTTCTTGGGGATTTGTTTAAGGGTTTGTCGGGCAGGATGATTAAGAAAGCGGGCCATTCCAGCTTCCGCTGTTATAAATAGTCCGAGAGCTAGTCTCGACGGACGGCTCTAACGCGGAGCTGGGAGGCCCACGGGGCCGTCCGTCGGGTAGGCTTTTGGAAAAGGGAAGGGTTAGGTAAGGAAAGATTAAATCGGGTGGGTAGAGGCCTTCCCGCCGAGGGATTGGCCTCTGATAGGTCGGTGTCGCGGCCGAGGGGGGGGGGTGGGGGGGGGAGGTGTATTTAAAGGAGGGTCTCGGAGAACCTTAACGGTTTCCGGTCCTCCGAGACAACTTTCCCGCCCTCCCGCCCGTTAGTATCTGGGGTGAGAGTTTCCTTTGGTCGGCGGTATCCCGAGCTACTGGCGGCTGGTCTCATCATGGGGATGAGCGGTGGGCCGGTTGGGAGCCGTGCCTGGTTGGTCGGATGACCTTGGACAATGGGGCATGTGGGGACATGCCACCCCTCGGACCCTTGCTTAGATGGCAGGGTCGGGGGCCATTTACATCTGTGTCAGTAGCTCGGGATCTGGGTCACAATGGTGATACCATTGTGAAGGTTTTTCTAGATAAACTGTTATTTAAGGTTGTTTGTAATGTTATTTATAATATTTAAATGTTATTTAAATATGTTAATTTGCAATAAACAGGGCTGCGGCCAGGTTTCACCACGCAAGTTTACGTGTCTTCTTGGGGATTTGTTTAAGGGTTTGTCGGGCAGGATGATTAAGAAAGCGGGCCATTCCAGCTTCCGCTGTTATAAATAGTCCGAGAGCTAGTCTCGACGGACGGCTCTAACGCGGAGCTGGGAGGCCCACGGGGCCGTCCGTCGGGTAGGCTTTTGGAAAAGGGAAGGGTTAGGTAAGGAAAGATTAAATCGGGTGGGTAGAGGCCTTCCCGCCGAGGGATTGGCCTCTGATAGGTCGGTGTCGCGGCCGAGGGGGGGGGGTGGGGGGGGGGAGGTGTATTTAAAGGAGGGTCTCGGAGAACCTTAACGGTTTCCGGTCCTCCGAGACAACTTTCCCGCCCTCCCGCCCGTTAGTATCTGGGGTGAGAGTTTCCTTTGGTCGGCGGTATCCCGAGCTACTGGCGGCTGGTCTCATCATGGGGATGAGCGGTGGGCCGGTTGGGAGCCGTGCCTGGTTGGTCGGATGACCTTGGACAATGGGGCATGTGGGGACATGCCACCCCTCGGACCCTTGCTTAGATGGCAGGGTCGGGGGCCATTTACATCTGTGTCAGTAGCTCGGGATCTGGGTCACAATGGTGATACCATTGTGAAGGTTTTTCTAGATAAACTGTTATTTAAGGTTGTTTGTAATGTTATTTATAATATTTAAATGTTATTTAAATATGTTAATTTGCAATAAACAGGGCTGCGGCCAGGTTTCACCACGCAAGTTTACGTGTCTTCTTGGGGATTTGTTTAAGGGTTTGTCGGGCAGGATGATTAAGAAAGCGGGCCATTCCAGCTTCCGCTGTTATAGAACAAAATCAAAATAATAATAATAATAATAAAGTGTACGGTATATCCTCAGTGTGAGGGATCAGCGAGGGGAGGAGAACCTCCAGCGCTTAGCACTCTAAGGTAGAGGCACAAAGCCACCACCTGCACACCATCACTGGATATCACCCGTGTGCTTAACTAAAGTAAATAACCAAAATTTAGTGAATAATTAGTGAAACACACAGCAACATAAGGCCAAAATACCACTCTGAGAACCCCCCCCAGCCAACTCCACGAAAAAAGTAAAAATAACTTAGCTTGAATAGAAGAATCCACAATATCCTTCCGATGTCGGAAAGTCTGAAAAAATTGGGCAGATTCAAAGCCTTGTTCTTCAGGCTGAATTCAACCAAGCCTGGTTTTGGTGACGAAGTGTCCCCTTCATCAGGAACCCATTGAAATTAAAGAACTGAAGATGAGAACGTGGAGGATGAAAATACAAACTGGCTGAAAGGAGATCTAGCAGCTTCAGAAAATTTGTTAGCACTGAGTTTCCTTGATTTCAAGCTCCAGAATGGAGGGTATAGAAGTAGGATTCCGAAGGCTGACTAACAGAAAGCTAACAGATTGTCCCATGTGTCTGAGGCAAACTTCAGGGCATGCTTGCTTTGGCTACCTATGGCATTGGCCCTTGAGAATCTTTAGTGAAGGCCAGCATGTCAGGTTTTCACGATATCCAGCAAAAAAACAAAAGAAATACTGCAGACTAATATGTACAAGATGCAGGCTATATTTATTGTACCAATATTAATGCAGTTGCAGATATAATCTTATTACAAACCAAGGGATCCACGAATGAATATGCATTAGAAAGTTTTGTATGCCTACTACCTCCACTGTATGCAAATCTCTTTCATGTATTTTCAATAGGGATATCCTGAAAACCTGTTTAGTTGTAAAGGGCAATCACATGGAAAATGGGGATGACTTGTGAGTCCTTAATAAATCTTTTCCTAATATCAGAACTAACTTTGTGGTGATGGTTAGAAAATAATGCTAACAGCTACCTTTGATAAATTAGATTCTTTTCTGTGCCTGCAGACTCCAAATGAATAAAAAGGTGTTTGTTTTAAACATAATTCCCTGATCAACAAATTTTTAAAAAATGGATAAAGCTAAAGATTACTTTAGAAATATTCAAATGATACCACTTAAGTACAGTGGTGTACCTAGCATATGTGATACCCGGGGCCCATCATTTTTTGACACACACACACCCCATCTGTACAGAAAACATGATTTTTAGTAACAAGCCACACGTCACACATAAGGCAGCATCTTTCATATGCAGTGAGCAGTACAACATCAATACACCCATTGTAAAACTAAACAAGCCAGACTAGTACAGATCAATCCTGCAGTCAAGCCTAACAAAAAACCATGTCTTTTGAACACACAGAACACAGAAAACACATTTGCCTAGTATGGAATATGTAATCACAAACTAACCCCTCCCTCTTTTACAAAACTGTAGTGTGGATTTTAGCCACAGTGGTAACAGCTCTGACGCTCATAGAATTCTGAGCATCAGAGCTGCTACCACCATGGCTGGCGCTAAAAAACGCTCCACAGTTTTGTAAAAGGGGGGATAAAATAGAAATACATAAACAAAGGTTAAATTGAACCAGTAAGAAGCTGGACTCTGCATACAACGCAACACCACAGAAACAGTGACACATGTCTCCTAAAGCAATAAATAAATAGAAATTTTTTTTCTACCTTTGTCTTCTGTGGTTTCTGCTTTCTTCATCTTCTTGTAACTCTCTTCCTTCCATCCACTGTCTGCCGTCTCTCTTCCCCTATATGGCATCTTCTCTCCTTCCAGAAACTGTATGCCTCCCCCTTCCATCTCTCCTTTCACCATTGGTCTGGCATCTTTCTCCTCTCCTTCCCTCTCCCACACCTCTCCTCTGCAATCCCTTTCCCTTTTTTCCCTCATTTTCCTTTTCAATTTATTTTCTGCATCTGTCTAGATTACATTCTTACTACCCTCTCATCAATGTCCTTTTTTTACTACCTAAAGCTTGCTACCTCTTTCCCTCGCCCCTTCCAGTATCTACTCTATCCTTGTCCCTCAATCCAGCATGTGCCCTTTTTTCTTTCTCATCCCCACTTCCTTCCAGCGTCAGCTCCCCCTCTCCCTCACACTTCCATTCAGTGTCTGTCCCTCTCTCTACCCCTTCCATCTATTGTTCACCTTCTGTCTCGCCCCTTCCAGTCACTGCCCTCTCTACCTTTTCCATCCAATGTCTGTCTTCTCTCTCTTCCATACAACATCTTCCTTCTTTCTATGCTCCTTTCATAACTATCTATCCTGTGTCCCTTCTCTCCTTTGTACATGATTGATTTCAGCTCTGCCACCTCTCCATTTTTTTCTCTCTGTCACCAACCCATTCCCTATGCTCTGGCATCTCTCTCTTATCCTTTCTTTCCTTCGCACCCCACAGTCTGGTATCTGCCCTTCCCTGATTCTCTGGCATTTTTCTCCTTTCCTTCCATCTTTCCCTCCCCCTCCATGCTCTGAGATCTCTCCCTTCCTTTTCCCTTAGTCTGGCATACCTTCCTCCTTCCCTCCAAGCCCTGGCATCTCCTTTCATTCCCTCCCTCATCTTCCTTCTCCCTCCATCTGGGTACAGCAACACTCTCCCCTGTAGCTCTGAACTTCCTCACACCTGCTCCCCCCAAATTGACAATGCTTCGGTTACTCTTCTTTCTTCCTCCCTCTCCCCAATGCGGGACCCTGCAGCACCATCATCTCTTAGTAGGGAAAAAAATCGGGGAAGTGGAGAAATTAGCACGATGGCTTAGGGGGGGGGCAGGAGGAGAGAGAAAGAAAAGCAGAAAGAAAGAGGAGGGCCAGGGGGAGAGAGAAAGAAAGGCAGAAAGAAAGAGGAGGGCCAGGGGGAGAGAGAAAGAAAGGCAGAAAGAAAGAAATATTGTCTTTACAGAAGAAGGAAGTGGAACCAGAAACTCATGAAATCACCAGACAAAAAGGTAGGAAAATTGATTTTTTCAATTTAGTGATCAAAATATGTCCATTTTGAGAATTTATATCTGCTGTCTATATTTTGCACTATGGCCCCCTTTTACTAAACCACAATAGCGTTTTTTAGCGCAGGGAGCCTATGAGCATCGAGAGCAGTGCAGGGCATTCAGCGCAGCTTCCTGCGCTAAAAAACGCTATCGCGGTTTAGTAAAAGTGGAGGGGGTATATTTGTCTATTTTTGTATAGTTGTTACTGAGGTGACATTGCATATTTTAAAGTCATCTGCCTTGACCTCTGATAAAATCCCTGAATACAAATGATAATTAACATTTTCTCTGTGTACAGTGTGCTTTGTGTTTTTTAAAAATTTTATTGTCGGTAGATCATTTTGACTTGGTCATTTAAAAAATAGCTCGCAAGCCAAAAAAGTGTGGGCACCCCTGCCTTAGACAGTACACTTCCTCACCTTGAGCCTTCTACTTTTGGCATATTCTGCCTTTTCTTCTCACCCACTGATGAAGGCTGATACCATATACTCCACCGAGAGCCTAGGAAGAAAAGTCTCAGCAGGAAACAATTCAGTGCCAATGAAGAGAGGATGAACTCTCAGCAAAAACCTCAATCTAAGCTGCTTTCCTCCTTCTCACGCAGCTCCATGGGTCTCAGCAGTTAGGTTTAGTAGTAACCCTTTACAAACATTTCTAGATCCATCTTCCTGCTGACCTTAACACAGGCAGAAGTTGAAACAGGCTGATTTGCTCTATCTGACAGCCAATCACATCTGCCAGCTCCTACTGGGCCTAGCTGTACAGTCTAGTTCCTCTTCATCATCCACCCTTCTTGTCCACTTGCTCTTTATACTCTATCATGGAATACCCCTGCAGTGTGATTATGTGATGTTACACAATTATTAAATTCCATGAATATTTATGAATCACTAATATACCCCAGGAGGAGTTCAATGTGATTTACAAGTTTGGAAGAAAGTGGTCACATTCAGGATTTACAGTTGTATATTAGGGGTCAATACATAACAATACAGGAAGAGATTGGCTATAACCTGGATCTACAGTTTTGCATTAGGGATCAATTATGCACAAAATTATGCTTACAAATAATTTATAACGAAAGGAAAAAGCCAGTGCAAATAAGACAGAGCCTTGTAGAACTCCCCATAATAAATGTTGCCAAGAAGATTTATTACCTTGAAAATATAAAAATAAAACTGGAACCAGGACAGCACTGGATCACTCAGCCCCAACACAGTTGAGATGGGAGAATCCTGAGAAATCCAGTGTCAATGGCTGCAAAGATATCCCAAATAATCAAAAGAGCAATTTTCTTTAGATCCATCCATAGATCAATGAAAACAATCAAAGTCAAGTTTTCAACGCCATGACCAGAACAAAAGCCACTCTGTCAAGTAAATTAAATGAAGTGAAAAGGCAGCTTTGAGGGAAATGCTGTTACATTTCACAATGCTGTAATAGAGACTGCAGGGCCAACAGGCCTCTGCAGCAAAAGAGGCAGTGTAAATCCTAAATGGGTCCAGCAGAACTGAACTAGCAGAGAGGACATATTTGGAATGTGAATTCAAACACAGAAAAGCTCAACCTGGGAGCAACCTGGCAAACAAGAGAGGCAAAAGAGAAGCTCATACAGTGCATGTACAGAGAAGCCATGGAAATTTGTGACATCTTGTCCTCAATAAAAAGCAACCAGTGACACTGGTCCTCAGTCCATCTCTTACCTGAAATTAAAGTCTACAGCATTACAACACTGAAGCTATAATCTTTCCACATATACTTTGCTTTGTTAGACATTACATTACATTAGAGATTTCTATTCCGCCATTGCCTTGTGGTTCAAGGCGGATTACAAAAGAATTAAAAAAAACGTATTACATGAATAAGATATCTGGTAATTTCTAGGGGAGATACGTCTGATGCCATACTCTCAAAGTGAGATTTGCATTATTTCAGCTCATTGACAACAAATACTCAAGGAAGAGGCTGAGAAAACACTTTAAAAGCCATTATGAATTCCAACTTGAAGAAATTCAATATCAAATCTAGCTCATATGAGATTTTTTCACTGAAATGCTACAAAATGAAGCAGCTCACAGAAACTAAACTGAACTGAACTATAGTTAAGTACCTGAACTATATGTGAACCTCACTCTTACCAAGATATAGGGAAAGGGATTGGGACTTGTATACCACCTTTTTGTAGTTTTTACAACCACACTCAAAGTGGTTTACATACAGGTACTTCAAGCATTTTCCTTATCTGTCTCAGTGGGCTCAGAATCTATCTAATGTACCTGGGGCAGTGGAGGATTAAGTGACTTGTCCAGGGTCACATGGAGTCGTACAGAGTTTGAACCCACATACGCAAGGTGCTGAGGCTGTAGCTCTAATCACTATACCACACTCTTCTCTACAGTACATATTAACCCATTTTGAGAACCTAGCACTAATCTGCTAATACCTATGAAACTTCCACACAGAGGAAGGGTCTACAACAAGCATTCTAATACTTCAAAGCCCTATAAGGGTAACAGAAGATACAAAGTGAGACCAATAAGAAAATGGCACACCCAAGCCTAAAATATGCCCAGGCTGTGACAGTGCGTCAGTCATGGATAAACATCTGCCTAGGGAAGCAAAATTTGGGGAGCAGCAATGTGGCACTGGTACAACTGACAAGTCAAGCAGTAGCATATGCATACTCAAGACCAGACATATCCTATTCCCTCTAACAGGACACTGCAGGATTAGAGTATGCACAGATACTCAAAAAGCCCCATGCTTGGGCAAAGGTAGGGTGAAATGGCAGCAGCAGTAGAAGGGGTTGGAAAGGTGGGAGATGCTGGATATGGTATGGGAAAGGATAGAGAGATGTTGGACTATGGGGAAGGGGGCACATGGCTGAAGGTTCACCTAGGATGTTAGATACCCTTGGGCTGGCCCTAATCACAGATATGTTTAAATTTTCATGCCTCTGTTTTAAGTCAGTTTGGGGGTTGGCACCTACCTACCTGCTATCTCACTTCGTGCTATATAACCCCGTGTGGATAACCAGGAATTGTAACCTATTTGCATACCCGAAGATTTTAGGCTGCAAACTTAGGTCTTATTTAGAGAGGATGCTTGCATTTGAAGCAAGAAACAACAGTCCTGGTTGAATAACTATATCGGCGAAGCCATGCTGTCCTACGGCGCTTTCAGAAAAGAAATTAAGACAGTATTATTTGATAAATTTATCTCTTAATTTGTGCTTTTATTCTTAACACAATAATTTTACTGTATTAATTTAAATTTTTAATGTCTTTTTAAATAATAGGCTGTATTCTTGCCATTACTATTTTGTACTTCACTGAATGTCCAGTTTTTGTCTTCTGTGGAAATAATAATAATAATAATAATAATAATAACAGCTTATATACCGCAATACCGTAACTGCCTAGAATTCTTTTGATTAAAGCGGTATAGAAAAATAAAGTTATGTTATGTTATAGCTTTGATAGTTTTGTAGGGTATTATCAATTGTATATAAAAGATCAAAAAGCACAGTTACTTACCGTAACAGGTGTTATCCAGGGACAGCAGGCAGATATTCTTTACGCATGGGTGACGTCACCGACGGAGCCCACGGTACGGACCTTTTTACTAGAAAGTTCTAGTTGGCCGCACCGCGCGTGCGCGAGTGCCTTCCCGCCCGACGGAGGAGTGCGTGGTCCCCAGTTAGTATAAGCCAGCTAAGAAGCCAACCCGGGGAGGAGGGTGGGACGTAAGAATATCTGCCTGCTGTCCCTGGATAACACCTGTTACGGTAAGTAACTGTGCTTTATCCCAGGACAAGCAGGCAGCATATTCTTTACGCATGGGTGACCTCCAAGCTAACAAAGAGGGAGGGGGGATGGTTGGCCATTAGGAAAATAAATTCTGAAGTACAGATTGGCCGAAGTGCCCATCCCGTCTGGAGAAAGCATCCAGACAGTAGTGAGTAGTGAATGTGTGAACTGAGGACCAGGTGGCCGCCTTGCAGATTTCCTCAATGGGTGTGGAACGGAGGAAAGCAACAGAAGCGGCCATAGCTCTTACCCTGTGGGCCGTGACAGCACCGTCTAGTGACAGACCGGCCCGAGCGTAACAGAACGCGATGCAAGCTGCAAGCCAGTTGGATAGCGTCCGTTTAGAGACCGGTCGACCCAAACGATTCGGGTCGAAGGTCAGGAAGAGCTGAGGGGACAAGCGGTGAGCCCTTGTACGATCGAGATAGTAAGCCAGGGCACGCTTGCAGTCAAGACTGTGCAATGCCTGTTCTCCGGGATGTGAATGAGGCTTCGGGAAGAACACAGGCAAAACAATGGACTGGTTGAGGTGAAAGGCTGAGACCACCTTTGGAAGGAACTTTGGATGGGTGCGCAGAACCACCTTGTCATGGTGAAAGATAGTGAACGGTGGATCGGCAACCAGTGCATGAAGCTCACTAACCCTCCTGGCAGAGGTGATGGCAATGAGGAAAAGAACCTTCCATGTCAGAAATTTGAGCGAAGTTGTGGCAAGTGGCTCAAAGGGAGGTTTCATGAGGGCAGACAAAACCACATTCAGGTCCCAGACGACCGGAGGAGGTTTCAGAGGTGGTTTGATGTTGAAGAGGCCCCTCATGAATCGGGAAACCAGAGGGTGAGCCGTGAGAGGTTTTCCTAGGACAGGCTCATGGAATGCCGTGATGGCACTGAGATGGACCTCTGATTGAGGTAGACTTGAGGCCTGCGTTGGACAGGGAGAGTAAGTAGTCTAGAACAGTTTCCACCGCTAAGGAGGTGGGGTTGTGATGATGACGGAGGCACCAAGAGGAGAACCTGGTCCACTTCTGATGGTAACATTGGAGGGTGGCCGGCTTCCTGGAGGCGTCCAAAATGAGACGGACCGGCTGAGACAGATTTCCTGAAGAGGTTAGCCCGAGAGAAACCAAGCTGTCAGGTGGAGGGAAGACAGATTGGGATGTAGTAGAGACTGATGTTGCTGTGTAAGTAGAGTAGGAAACACAGGTAGAGGAATGGGCTCCCTGGAGCTGAGTTGAAGTAGAAGGGAGAACCAGTGTTGACGAGGCCACCGGGGAGCTATGAGGATCATGGTGGCTCCGTCCCTGCGGAGTTTGGATAAAGTCCGCAACATCAGAGGTAGAGGAGGAAAGGCATAGAGGAACCGATCCGTCCAATCGAGCAGGAATGCATCCGGGGCCAGACGGTGAGGAGAGAAGAGTCTGGAGCAGAACTGGGGCAGCTGATGGTTGTGAGGAGCTGCGAATAGGTCCACCTGCGGAGTGCCCCAGCGAGTAAAGATGGAGTGGAGCGTGGGAGGATCCAAAGTCCACTCGTGAGGTTGAAGGATGCGGCTGAGATTGTCGGCCAGGGAGTTCTGTTCGCCCTGGATGTAGACAGCCTTGAGGAAGAGACTGTGGGCCGTGGCCCAGGTCCAAATGCGAAGAGCCTCCTGACAAAGGAGGCGAGATCCGGTGCCGCCCTGTTTGTTGATGTAGTACATGGCAACTTGGTTGTCCGTGCACAGAAGCAGAACCTGAGGGCAAAGAAGGTGCTGGAAGGCCTTGAGAGCATAGAACATGGCTCGTAGTTCCAGGAAGTTGATGTGATGGAGACGCTCCTGCGGGGTCCAAAGACCTTGGGTGCGTAGGTCTCCCAGGTGAGCTCCCCATGCATAAGGGGAGGCATCCGTGGTGATGATCATGGAATGCGGGGGCAGATGAAAAAGAAGGCCCCTGGAAAGATTTGAGGAGTCCAACCACCATTGTAGAGATCGCTGAAGAGACGATGTCACAGAGATGGGATGAGAAAGAAGATTCGAGGTCTGTGACCATTGGTTGGCCAGAGTCCATTGAGGTGTTCTGAGGTGGAGTCGTGCCAGGGGAAGCACATGAACCGTCGAGGCCATGTGGCCCAGGAGGACCATCATTTGTCTGGCAGAAATGGAGTGATGAAGGAGCACCTGACGACACAGGCGTAGCAGAGTTCGCTGACGATCGGAGGGGAGAAACGCCCTCATTAGTGTGGTGTCGAGAACCGCTCCGATGAACTGAAGTCGCTGTGTGGGAAGCAGATGCGACTTGGGGTAGTTGATCTCGAACCCCAGAAGATGGAGGAGAGAGATGGTATGATGAGTGGCTTGTAGCACAAGTGGAGACGTAGGTGCTTTCACTAACCAATCGTCCAAGTAGGGAAACACCTGAAGGTTGTGGGACCTGAGGAAGGCCGCCGCCACAATGAGGCATTTGGTGAACACTCTGGGAGATGATGCCAGGCCAAAAGGTAGCACCTTGTACTGATAATGGCGATGGTGCACCTGGAATCGTAGGTAGCGACGTGAGGATGGATTGATTGGGATGTGAGTGTAGGCCTCCTTGAGGTCCAGGGAACATAGCCAGTCGTTCTGAGAGAGATGAGGGTACAGCGTGGCAAGGGAGAGCATTCTGAACTTCTCCTTGACGAGACACTTGTTGAGGTCCCGGAGGTCGAGAATGGGACGTAGGTCTCCTGTCTTTTTTGGAACCAGAAAGTAACGGGAGTAGAATCCCCGGCCCCTTTGTTCCAGAGGTACTTCTTCGATGGCATTGAGTAGAAGGAGGGATTGGACCTCCCTCAGGAGGAGGGGGGTTTGAGTTGAAAGAGAAGCAGACTCTACGGGAGGATTGTCTGGTGGAAGAGTCTGGAAGTTTAGAGAGTAGCCGTGGCGGATGATGTTTAGGACCCACTGGTCCGATGTGATGACCTCCCAACGGCTGATGAAGATGTGAAGCCTGCCTCCGATCGGCTGAGGAAGAGGCAATGAGGGTGGAAGACTGGCTAAGCCCTGGAGAGAGGAGTCAAAAGGGCTGAGATGGTTTGGCAGGAGGAAGAGCCTTGGCCGGTTGATTAGACTGGGCACGAGGCTGGGTGTGCTGGTGTTGGCGGGCCCGCCTAGGTTGCTGTGGAGGTGGATTGAGCGGCCTAGCGGAGAACCTGCGCTGATATGAGGTCTGTGGTCTGTAAGGACGAGCAGGAGGAGCCTTTTTCTTTGGTTTAATGAGAGTATCCCATCTGGTCTCATGGGCGGAGAGTTTCTGTGTGGTGGTATCCAGGGACTCTCCGAATAATTCGTCTCCCAGACATGGGGCGTTGGCTAGTCGGTCCTGATGGTTGACATCCAGATCAGAGACCCTGAGCCAGGCCAGACGGCGCATAGCCACAGCGATGGCAGATGCACGGGAGGTGAGCTCAAAAGAGTCATAGATAGAGCGCACCATGAATTTTCTCAGTTGAAGCAGGCTGGAGATGTGCTGCTGGAAAAGTGGAACCTTATGCTCTGGCATGTACTTTTGCATGGCGGAGAGTTGCATTACCAGATGTTTGAGGTAGAATGAAAAATGGAACGAGTAGTTGTTTGCCCTGTTGGCAAGCATGGCATTCTGATAGAGCCGCTTGCCAAACTTGTCCATAGTTTTGCCCTCTCTGCCAGGAGGGGTGGAGGCATAGACACTGGAGCCCTGAGTCTTTTTTAAAGTGGACTCCACTAGGAGAGACTCATGAGGGAGTTGGGGTTTATCAAATCCTGGGATTGGTATAACCCTATAGAGGCTGTCCAATTTACGGGGGGCCCCAGGAACAGTCAGCGGGTTCTCCCAATTTTTATAAAAAGTTTCCCGTAAGATATCATGCACGGGCAACTTTAGGAACTCTTTGGGAGGTTGATCGAAATCTAATGCCTCCAGGAAAGCTTGTGACTTCTTAGAGTCAGATTCCAGAGGCAAAGACAAAGCACCCGACAACTCCCTGAGGAATTTAGAGAAGGAAGATTGTTCAGGTTTAGATGCGGTATCGGGTGCCGAAGGCTCTTCATCCGACGACGATGCATCCTCCTCGGTACCGGTAGGGGATTGTTCCCATAGGTCCGGGTCTCTGACATCGGTATGTGCGTGTCGAGAGACTGGAGTGGAAGGCTCGGCATGGTGAGTTTTAGACAAAGATTTGCCTGAGCGTACCGAGACGTTACCAGGTGATGTAGACCTATGTCTGTCTCGGTCCCGAGAAGTACGGTGCCGGTCAGAGTCGTGGGAAGACCGGTGCCCTGCCCGGTCCCGAGGAGGATCGGTCGTCGTCAATGCCATAGCCTCGGCATGGGAATGGAGATGCGGTGCCGAGAGAATGGGCATGGAGGAGTCCATAGGTACCGAGGGAGTGGATACCGGTTGGACGGTATGGGTCTCGGGCCGGTCTGGTACCGAGAGCAGCGGTGCCAAGATAGAGGGTAAGAGCTGCTTAAGTTGCTTGTGGAGTTGTTCCTGCAACTTGTCCTGGAGGATGGCCGCAATGCGGTCATCCAGGGGAGGCACCGGAACCACTTTTTTCTTCTTTGGTTCCATGGGTGCCGCTCTACACTCCGGCGATGAGGGGGCCGATGACGAGGCACTCACCGAAATCGGAGTGGAGCGTTTTTTGGCTCGGCGTGGAGCCGAAAGGACTGGTGTCGTCCCCGAAGTGGGAGGGCGCTCAAGGGTGGAAGGCTTCTTAGCCGGCTTACCTGGCGCCGGGGGCGCCGATGTCGACTCAGGCGGTGTCGAAGTGGTCGGTGTCGATTCGACGGTGCCGCAGATGAAGAGGTCGAATCCATAGTCGGGCCGGTGCCGAAAAGTAGATTTTGTTGGATTTGACGATTCTTCAAAGTGCGTTTTTTAAGAGTGGCACAGCGGGTGCAGGAATCCGCCCGATGATCCGGTCCCAAGCACTGTAAGCACCAATTGTGTGGGTCAGTGAGGGAGATCGGGCGTGCACACCGCTGGCACTTCTTAAAACCGGGTTGCGGGGGCATGAATGGAAACACGGCCTCCGCAAAATCAAACCCCGAGGCCTGGATCGTGCTAACAGGCCCCGCCGGGGCAGGAACGAAAAAATAAAGCAAAAGAAAGGAATTTTTTTTTTTTTTTTTTTGTAATAGAAAGAAAAAAGCACCCGAAGGTGAAAAAAATCGAAAAAAGAACGCGAGCGGGAAGGCAAAAGGAGTATTTCAACGACGTTGAAAAACACACGTCTTCTTCGCTCCGCGGAAACGAAGAAACTGGGGACCACGCACTCCTCCGTCGGGCGGGAAGGCACTCGCGCACGCGCGGTGCGGCCAACTAGAACTTTCTAGTAAAAAGGTCCGTACCGTGGGCTCCGTCGGTGACGTCACCCATGCGTAAAGAATATGCTGCCTGCTTGTCCTGGGATAAGAGCATATACGGTAAAAGAGAAATATAGAATAAGGCAAGAAAATTCCATCTCTTCACTTTGGTTATCTTCATGCGGAGTACCACAAGACTCACTGCTTTCACCATGCTAACATTTATCTCAGTTCTTTGGGTAATACCTTACATAAATTGAGATTTCATCTTATGCAGATGATATATTCATTTTATGCCCAATGTTAAAAAGTTTTGATGAAAATTTGAATATTAATAAATACAATTTTATTGGTAGACAGCTAGACCTGTGATAAATTTCTAAAGCTGAACAAACAGAAAAGAAGGATACTATGATTTGGAAAATATGACTCCTTTAACCCCCCTCCCAAAAAAAAAAAAAATAAATAAATATATATATATATATATATATATATATTTGCCTACGAAGACAATTTACAAATAGAGAATACATCAAAGGTATTAGGAATGCATATTATTAGATTCTAAACTAACTTTTGAAGCCCAGATAAATGAACTGACAAAGAAATTCTTTCGATTATGTCAGCTTCAAGCCATTCGCTAATTATAAGTCATAGCAGCTTTAGGATTATTGCATCAGTTAGATTACTGTAATTCTCTATATAATGGAATTTCAGTTAAACTACAGAAAACCTCAATTGCTTCAAAATACAGCAGAAAGACTAATTTACAGCCTAGTTAAGTCTGAGAGAGCATCTTCTTTCTTGAAAAAGCTGCATTGGCTGTCCATTAAATCTCTGATAGAATTTAAATATCTTGCGTAAACTTTAAGGGCTCCTTTTACGAAGGTGCGTTAGGGTTTTTAGCGCACGCACAAAATTACTGCATGCTATAGCGTGTAGTAGCCGAAAATCTACCGCCTCCTAAAAAGGAGGTGGTAGTGGCTAGCGCGTTTGGGAATTTAACACGCGCTATTGCACGTGTTAAAGCCCTAGCGCACCTTTGTAAAAGGAGTCCTAAATCTTTATAGTCAGAATCCTGAGAAACTTATACAACTGCTCAATTTTTCCAAAAACTGTTCCAAATCTCAAGATATTATGATGCTATAATTAGGGTTTACCTCTTAAAAAATATTCATTTGAAATTTCAAACTGAGTGCAAAAGTATGAAACAATCTTCCAAAGGAGTTTAGGCACATTATTTCATATACTAATTTTCAGAATATTCTGAAATTATATTTGTTTCCAAATTAGAAGTATTCTGGAGAAGAGCTGCTAAGGGGAAGAAAAACTTCACTGGCACTGGCATTCAAACTTGGGAAAAGGTAAATTTGGGCTTCAGTAGGTTATTTCATTGAACTTCTCTTTTACGTTGTTAGTTCAATGCCAGGATGAAGGAACAATTCACAACAATCTGGAAAAGTAATAAGTTTAGGGCCTTTTATTAAAGCGTAGTAGGCGGTAATGAATTTAGAGCAAACTAATAGAGTTAGTGCACCGCCTATGATTTAGTTAAAGGACCTCTTAGGCCTAGATTCACTAACCTGGCCAAGTCAGTCCACTCCGTGTCCAATCCGACGCAGGCCGACTGATTCCCAATGGGCCTATATTCAAATCAGATACATGCGCAGACCATCTACTTTGTCTGTACATGGTCTGTGCATGTGTTTGATGTCCGTATTTTTTTCTTTTTTTTTTACTTTTTATTCGGGAGCCCATGGTTTTAACCTGTGGGTTTAGAGCAGGTTAAAACCATGGGCTCGAGTTGGGGCAGAGATCGGGGCAGGAGATTCACGGAGAGTTGGGGCAGAGATCGGGGCAGGAGTTTCGGAGCAGAGATCTTCGCCGACACAAGTTCACTGCCCCGGCGAGTCCCTGCCGTGAAGAGCCACAGCTAACATAGCTGGGGACTTTTTAAAGCAGGCAATTATTCTCTCCTGTTCTCTGCCACCCTTCCCCGCAGTGCAGCCCCGCTTTAAAACCACAGGCTCGGACTACAGGGAAGGGAAGCAGAGAGCAGGAGAGTCGGGGCGGCAAAAGCAGGGCTCAGCTGGAAGGGGCAAAGAGCAGAGTGGCGGAGATGGGCTGCAGGGCTGGGATTTCAGGCTGAGGACAGTCGGAAAGGATGTTTGCAACTGGTTCCTAGCAGTTGCTTCTTGTGTTGATCAGCCAGCCCAGTCGGTTATCACGATTTCTTTAGTAAATCGTGTCCCTGCTTACTTTGCATTCCATTCCCCTCATTTGCATGCACGGATCGGAATCAGATCGGCACAGAGGAAAGCGAATCGGGCTGGAGTAAAATCGGGTCGTAAAGGGGTCGCAAACCGATCGGTACACGGTCGGTTTGCTTAGTGAAGCTAGCCTTTAGTTAGGACCTGCTGAATAGATTTTAATTAGACTTGTCTGTGACCTCACTGTTTGAGCTAAGTGTAGCACTAAATTTTCTCATATTTGTAGCTGACTAATCTTTTACTGCTGTTTTTGCATTTTTGATTATCTATTCTGCTGCTGTGAATTTCTGTGCTTTCTCATAAAAAAAACAAAACCATTTTGATCTTTGTCTTAATCTTAACCTGTGCACACAGCTTAGACTAACTTTTCAAAACTGTTAAATTTCTGTTTCTGCCAGCCTTGGTAGAGACTAGGGGCTTCTTTTATCAAGCCGCGCTAGCGGATTAACGCGCATAATAGTGCACGTTAAACCACCGGCCGCGCTAGCCGCTAACGCCTGCCTTGAGCAGGCGGTAGTTTTTTGGCCAGAGCGGGGATTAAAAGTCACGCACGCTAACCCCGCTAGGGCGGCTTGATAAAAGGAGCCCTAGATATTTATCTAATAACTTTATTTCTTTAAAGTACTGGTGCTAGCCTCCTCCTCCCCCACCTTTTCTCTGGAGGCAGGCTCTATTGCAAGCATAGTTATAGTATGGTGTTTCAATATAAAATAACATTAGAGATAGGTTTTATGGCTAACACTGCTCACAGATCTCTGCTTGCCATGCCCTCCCTTTAGGCAGATGATACTAAGATTTGTAACAGAGTAGACACCAAGGAGGGAATGGAAAACATGAAAAAGGATCTGCCAAAGTTAGAGGAACAGTCTAATCTAATTCTTAGTCTTATATACCGAACCATCTCCTAGAAATAGGAGCTCGATTCAGTTTACATAATTAGATCACAAAGAAAGATCCATTAACATTCATTGCCTAAAATGTGCTGAAATATAGGGCTCCTTTTACTAAGGTGCGCTAGCGTTTTTAGTGCACGCAGGAAATTACAGCGCGCTATGCTTCTAGAACTAACGCTAGCTCAATGATGGCGTTAAGGTCTAGCGCGCGCGGCAATGCAGTGCACGCTATTCTGCGCGTTAAAGCCCTAGCGCACCTTAGTAAAAGGAGCCCATAGTGGTTTTGTTAAGTTTTGCGAAAGATCTGAAGAGATAAACGCAATCTAATTTGAGGAGGGCATCCATTCCATATCGAAGTTAGTAAGTATGGAAAGGGGTGTGAAATTTTACTAATGGACTTGATTCCTCTCAATGATAGCAACTAAAATTCAATGCAAAGAAATCCAGAGTAATGCATTTGGGGATTAGAAATCAGAAGGAGCCATATGTGCTAGGTGGTGAGAGGCTGATATGCACGGATGGGGAGAGGGACCATAGGGTGATAGTGTCCGAAGATCTAAAGGCACAGCAATAGTGTGACAAGGCGGTGGCTGTTGCCAGAAGGATGCTAGGCTGCATTGAGAGAGGCAAAACTAGTAGAAGAAAGAAGGTGTTGATGCCCCTGTACAAGTTGTTGGTGAGGCCCCTCTTTGAGTACTATGTTCAATTTTGGAGACCAAATCTGGCAAAGGACATGAAAAGACTTGAAGTGGTCCAGAGAAAGGTGATGAAAATGGCAGAAGGTTTGCACCAAAAGACATATGAGGAAAGACTGGAAGCCCAGAATATGTATAACTTAGAGCAGGGGTAGGTAATTCCGGTCCTCGAGAGCCGGAGCCACATCAGGTTTTCAGAATATCCACAATGAATTTGTATGATATGGATTTGCATGCACTGCCTCCTTGAGATGCAAATTAGAGAATGAGACGGTGGCTGTTACCTGCGGCTAGCCGAAACGGGGGAGAGAAAAGAGGTGGTCGCCGCGGGTACGGGTTGGCGGATAGGAAACAGAGAGTGGGGGGTAAATGGACAATACTCGGACTTGGAAAGCGTCACGAGTGGAGTGCAGCAGGGTTCGGTGTTTGGGCCCGTGCTCTTCAACATATTTATAAACAACCTAGAAATTGGTACGATGAACGAGATGATTAAATTTGCAGACAATACAAAGTTATTCATAGTAGTGAAGACACAGAAGGATTGTGAAGACCTGCAACGTGACATAAACACGCACGAGAAATGGGCCGCAACATGGCAAATAAGGTTTAATGTGGATAAGTGTAAGGTGATGCATGTTGGTAACAAAAATCTTATACACGAATACAGGATGTCTGGTGCAGTACTCGGAGAGACCCCCCCCCCCCAGGAAAGAGACTTGGGAGCACTTGTAGACAAGTCAATGAAGCCTTCCGCGCAATGCGTGGTGGCGGCAAAAAGGGCAAACAGAATGCTAGGAATGATTAAGAAGGGGATCACAAACAGATCGGAGAAGGTTGTCATGCCGCTGTACTGGGCCATGGTACGCCTCCACCTGGAATACTGCATGCAGCACTGGTCGCCGTTCATGAAGAAGGACATAGTACTACTCAAAAGGGACCAGAGAACAGCAACTAAAATGGTTATGGTGCTGGAGGAGTTGCTGTACAGTGAGAGATTAGGGAAACTGGGCATCTTCTCCCTTGAAAAGAGGAAATTAAGAGGGGACATGATCGAAACATTCAAGATAATGAAGGGAATAGACTTAGTAGATAAAGACAGGTTGTTTACCCTCTCCAAGGTAGAGAGAACGAGAGGGCACTCTAAAGTTAAAAGGGGATTGATTCCGTACAAACGTACGGAAGTTCTTCTTCATCCAGAGAATAGTAGAAACCTGGAATGCTCTTCCGGAGGCTGTTATAAGGGAAAACACCCTCCAGGGATTCAAGACAAAGTTAGATAAGTTCCTGCTGAACCAGAACGTATGCAGGTAAGGCAGTGCTCAATTAGGGCACTGGTCTTTGACCTAAGGGCCACCGTGGGAGCAGACTGCTGGGCATGATTGGCCACTGGTCTGACTCAGCAGTGTCAATTCTTATGTTCTTATGTTAGAAAAAGGACAATTTAAATTAAATAATTAATTTACAGAGAGTATACGGTTGAGCAGACTGGATGGACCATTCAGGTCTTTATTTGCTGTCATTTACTATGTTACTATGTAGAATCTTGAATTATGCTCATTTCTAGACAGTATTGGAATTTATGAAACATATGGAATCTGATGGGGTGTTGTATAACATTCTTTATCATGATACTCTTTCATTTGATCAGTGGTCACCACATCATACAACTGGATCTCTTTGTGCTGTAACTGAAATAAATACTTACTTTTTTTCTGGAAAAGACAGGAAAAGGCAATAAGTTTGTACATCACAGGGTGGACTGACAGGGATCTGGGCTCCTGGGCAATAAAGGTCATGGGTTCCACACCTCTCCCTCTCTCCCCAGTTTCACCTTGCTCTCCCTCAAAAATTCCTTTCTCCATACAGGGCATCAGCAAAGGCTGTCTGATGCTGACCGAAACCTTCTGTCTGCTTTGGCCTGCCCTTGCAGAAGCATGAAGTTACACTAGAAAGGGGTGGGCCACGGCAGATGGAAGGTTACGGTCAGCAGCATTCAACCTATGTCTGTATGGAGAATGAAACTTTAAAGATAAACATGGTAGTGGTGGTGGTGTGTGTGTTTGGGGGGGGGGGGGTATCAGAGACATGGGAGATGCTGACACAGGGGAAGGGGTGAGAGGGGAGTGCCAGCCCCAGAAACAGAGAGAAGAGAGATGTTGGTCATCTGAGGAAGTGGTACTGGACTCTTGCCACTGTCCGATTGCCCAAATGGTCAGTCCACCCTGGTACATTGGAATATATGAACTAGTCCCACTAAGTCTACTGCATGACCTATTTTGCAGTCTTAATGATCAAGATTTTCTCATGACAAATCTCTTCCTCTGTTCTATGTAAAGATGTAACAACCCTCATCAAGACTCTCTTGCTTTATTCTTCAGATCTTGTAATCCATTCTCCTGAGGAACTGAATGATAAATGAAATTCTCTTTCTCAGATCTGTAGTCTTCTGGGCTTTTCTGCTCACTATGAATCATTTGAGATGTTAATATTTTACAACTTCACCACCATATAGTTAAAGCTGTTCATTACAATGAGGGATTTGTGGCACCCAGGTCCCTGATTGTCCCCCAACACAGTGCTTCCTCTATTCTGCAGAATTCCAGAGATATGCAAAATACAAAATACACAGATATTTGACGAGTTCTCAGGAAAATGGGAGGCACACACGATGGCAGACTATTGTTGGAATCTTATGCGGGATTGTCCTGGTAGATCGCACTCTCGGAAGTCTTACAAAAGGAGCTTCTTGTGTGTCGAATGACTGGAACGTTTGTATCATACACTTGTGCTTTTGGTATGGAATAAGTAGATTTTCATGTTATGCACTTTTCTTTTAATTTTTAATATGTTTCCTTCATGATAAAAATATATTAATTTAAACACTACATTAAAATTTTTTTAATGGGCAAGCAGAGTGAAGAGTGATATATGGCACATGTTCTGTATCTCAAAAACTAGAGCCTATAGGAGAAAACGGATGCCATTATTGGAATTAGCAGGTCAAATATACTCAGAAAGAGGTCTAACATTTGAGACACCAAAATGAGTGCTGGCCAGTGTTATTGTTTTCAAGAATTGTCCTATTCCATTTTTCTCTAGTTCAGTTATTTGATGCTTTTAGCTTCTTCCCTAATTTGCATTACACGTATTAGATCATTTCCTACAGCATAATACGTGGAATTTGTTCAGAAATTTGCTAAAGATGCAGATTATACAATGACACCTAGAGATCCGGGAAAGAGATAAAAAGAGAGAGAGAGTTTAAAAGTAAATCTCTTGGGAAATAATTGCTGCCTAGTTTCTTGAAGAACTTAACCTATGCACAGGAAAAGCAGGAATGAAAACAGATGTTTCCAGATGTTTCAAGAGTTGCATTATTACTGTTATTCATGTTTCTTGAAAGGTACTATTTTAGACCAACTATTCTTTTTAACCAATTGTGTTTACTGGAATCAATCCTGTACAGCAGGAGTTATATATAAGTAACAGCTGCAGGGAGAAACTGCATAAGTGAAGATGTAAAAAGGACCCTTAACATAGCATCCAAGAATATAAACAGCCTGACCGACCCTGTAAATGCCAAGAAATGGCTTGCAGATTAATCTGTGGGCTTATAACGCTGGATGAGCCAGCGAAGATTGTTTTTTGGGGGAAGGGGTTAATTAAATAGTAGTAGGTAGGTAAGAGGATGAGTAGTGGGCGCCAGAAACGTAGGCCACGTAGGTAAGGGAGGAGTGGAAGTAAGAAGGTAGAGATAGGTGTAGGTGAAAGCGAGCAAGGATTGGCTAGAAAAAGGGGCTTAAGGATTGGTGGAGTTTTCTGAGGAGATTTGACGGGCAGTGGAGAATTAGGGGTTTGGAGGGAGTGGAGAAGGTTAGGGTTGGAGGAGTAAATTGTCCCACCCTCTCCTTTCCTATTTTGAGGGCTCTGTCTTTGGTGGGTTTTTGTTTTGGGGGTGGGGTGGGTGGGTAGGGTTGGTCGCAGTTTGGTTGCGGAGAAAATTATATGTTGGGGAAACAATTATGGATCAGTGTGGCAATGCAACAGATTTGGTGACTAAATTTTGTAACTGCTCATGTGCGATACCGCCATGGGTGGCGGCTGGACTCTGTGGCACCGCAAGTCTTGCTGTAAGGGAATTGGGGAATGGGGGAGAATTTTGGAAGAGGAGCTAGTTCGACACTGAGTAGCTCCAGAATTTTGAGTATAAGCTACACTGTTTTTGAAAATGTTGATAAGTTGATTTGATTAAGGTTTGTTCTTAATGAAAATAAAGCTGCGGCCCATTTTTTGCCACTATATCTGAGTTGGTGTATTTTATTGTGAACAATCTGAGTGTGGTGCGAATTCCAGTGTTATGAGTTGCTAATTTTCATGCACTTATCTGTAATTCTGGCTCCGCCATTATAGGATGCCTTAGGAACTTAGGCTTGGATTCTCTATACAGTGCTGTTTTTCAGCAGTTGCCTTAAAAACGGCCACTGATTGCGTGTCCATCACGTGATGGCGCTGTTTGGAGAATCTTGCCTTCGGGAAAAGTAGGTGCTGGAAATGGAGGCCAGGGTTTTCAAGGCCTACGTTTCTGGCGCCCACCTTTGATGTAAATTGCGCCTACATAGGCAGTTTACAGTCCTTAATGCCACTTCCGGTGTTAGCCATACCTATAGTAGCATTAAGTGCCGTAGAGCAGCTATGTAGGCAGGATTCTGGTGCTTTGGAACAATTTATCAATCTTTTTTTTTTTTTTTGTAATATCATATTTATTAGGCAATCAAAACCATGTACAGGTTGCAGAACAGCGGAAAACCAGCTCATTGAAATGAACAAATAGAATTCGCAGAACAATAGCAATAATGATGGTACAAAAAAGAACATGGTTCACACTTGCCCAGTTTTTACTTAACAAAGAAATAGAGAGAAACCTGTGAATCCCCAAACGATTCACCAATGCAATCTCACAGATCAACATACAAACTCACAGACATTCCTCTACTCACACACATACTCCCATTCAAACCCAAAGCAGGCATTGCACGCATTAACCGAGGCTCAATAGAGCTGCCAAAAAATAAACATAACTCAAAAGAGGAAAGCAAATTACAGTAGGTCAAATGTGAAATGTGAAAACGAGAACCCAAGCCTTCCATTTCAAAGTCTGCCTCAGGAAAACACAAAAGTCAGGAAGGTGTAGTTGCAGGTGGGTGCAAAGCCAAAAAACGGTCCCATAGTGCACAATAAGTAATCCACACAGCTTGAGTTCTGGAGGAATAAGTATCGAGTTCAAATCTGGCCTGCATCCTCATTCTGGCAAGCCATAGACTGAAGGCAGGGGCCTCTGCAGTAGACCATTGTTGCAAAACAAGTTTTTTGCCCAGAGAACAGCATGCAAGAACGAATTTCTGGCTGGAAGGTCTACACCTTGTTGTATCAAATCTTGGACATCCCCTAGCAGAAGCGCCACACAGTTCCATTCAAAAGTATATTGAAGGACCGATTCAAGGCAGTGATGAACCCGGCCCCACATCGTGAGAGTTGGACAGTCAAAAAAGGTATGGAGAAAGGTACCAGGGCTTTGTGAACAGCGAGTGCAGAGAGCATCGGTCCATAAGTGCATGAGCACCCCACGAGTTCTTGTTATATATGTTCTATGGAGGATTTTAAACTGTGTCTCCTGAAGAGAGACTGCGTTAACCAAGGTATAAATGTTCTGAAAGAACATATGCAAATCCTGAACAGTGACAGTCCTTCCCAGCTCGGAGGACCAGTCCCTAGCTAGTGTCACCAAACCCAACTCAGGTTGGTGGTCTCTACACGCAGAATACCAGCGGGAAATAGTATTCCTGGATGACGGGGTTTCCAGAAAAATATTATCAAGGGACCCACTCTCCATCGGCCCACATGGCGAGCTAGTTGAGGAGTAATATAGTGCTGTATCTGTAAATATGTATGAATGAGTTGGGAGGGGAGACCCCAATGCGCCCGCACCTGAGAGAAAGAGGGAAAGAGCCCCCCTCCCATGTCCAGAACCGCCCCCACAGTGGTATCCCGCTCTCCTCGATCTAACAGACCCCATAAACGTTTCATGCCAGGGGGGAAATCAGGATTGCGAAGGAGAGAAAGAAAAGGGGAAAAACCGGGTAGCATATTCTGCTACTTGCGCCACCATGCCCAAGCCTTCCGAAAAGAGAAAAGAAAAGGAAGGAAGGAAGAGGAAGAGAAAGTAGAAGAAGAAGAGGGAAGGCTGAAACTCCCCCCAGAACAGCCATGGAGAAAAGAGGAAAAGGAGATAGGGGCACAGCAGGATTCCAAAAGGGTCGAGGGAGAAGAACAGGAATCAGGTGCCAAATGTGGGTGTATCCAGCGAAACAAAGCTGCCACATTGTACATGCGTAAGTCAGGGATGTTCAGGCCACCGTGCTGTTTAGCCCGAGAGAGTTTAGAAAAACTGATTCTAGGTGCCCCAGCTCGCCAAATAAAAGATCTGATAGTGGCAAGATAAGAACGCTCATCAGAAGAAGACACCCAAACGGGGATAGTCTGAATAGCGTACAGTAATTTGGGAAAAAGTACCATCTTGACTAATGCAACCCTTCCCATAAGGGACAGTGGTAAGGTTCGCCACCGATGGCACAAGGTTTTGATCTTACCAAGCGCGGCGGAAATATTGGCTGTGTATAAACGCTTAGGGTCGCAATACAACATTATTTCCAAGTATTTAAGCTTCCCAGGGGCCACTCCCACGCCCAGGGTCTCAGTCCATCAAGGCACACCCAATGTCCCAAGTAAAAGAGCCTCCGTCTTTTCAAAATTGATCTTAAGGCCTGAAAAACGCCCGTAAATTTGTATCAGTGTCATAAGACGGGCATAATGGTGTCAGCATGATTTACGTAAAGAAGCATGTCATCCGCAAATAGACTAATGCGGAATTCATGGGTCCCTACACGGAGACCTTCAAGACACGAGTCTTGTCGGATACGTTGTGCCAAAGGCTCCAAGGAGAGCAGAAAGAGGAGAGGGGATAGCGGACATCCTTGACGGGTGCCACGTCCTAAAGGAAAAGAATCAGACAATGCCCCATTCACCAAAAGCTGCGAAGATGGTCGGGTATAGAGAGCCGTCACCCACTGAACAAAATCACCAGTGATGCCAAAACACCCCAGGACCCAAAAAAGATGTTCCCAGGAGACCATATCGAACGCCTTCTCAACGTCAAGACTGGCGATAAGGGCCCTGTCCCCCGGCGCATGGGATGACTGCAAAACCGACAAAACCTTTAAAAGATTCAGAGATGCATGTCGGCCGGGAACAAAGCCAACCTGATCCTCGTGGATCAGCTCCGGCAGAAAGGTATTAAGACGGGCCGCCAGTATACTACCTAAAATCTTGACGTCTTGGTTGAGAAGGGAAATTGGTCGATATGAGCCCAATTGGTCCTGGGTCGGCCTGGTTTGGGGAGAAGGATAACGTGTGCTCGATCATGAGTGTCCCCAGGTGGAAGGTCGGTCAATAGTCCGGTATAGTAGGATTGCAATGTCAGCAAAACAGCAGGGGGCAACAATTTGTAAAATTCCGGCCCCATACCGTCCGGGCCCGGTGTTTTTGCGAGTGTAAGTTTACCAATAGCTATTTGTAGTTCCTGCCCCGTGATGGGGGAGTTCAATATCCGCCCCTGTTCCTCCGAAAGAGATGGCAGAGGGAGGTCCCTGAAAAAATCATCTCGGGTCTGGGAGTCAACCGGGGAGGCCGTGTAAAGGTCTCGATAGAAACTGACAAAATGAGCCGCGATATCCGTAGGGTTAGTGTGTAGGTGGCCCGTCCTGTCCTTAATACCGGTGATGACGTGCTTGGCCTTGGGTGGTCTGACCAAATTTGCTAACATACGTCCTGTTTTGTTACCCCAGGCATATCAGTCTATATTTGTAAAAATATATGCTACGTTGGGCTCGCGCGTCAAGGAGATGATTGATCTTATCTTTCAATAGTTTCAGTGAGGCCCTGATCGATGGGGTAAGTTGGGAGATGTGTACCCGTCGAAGCTCTTGCAGTTCCCGAGTGAGGGCGAGGAGTTCACCTTCCCGTCACCTCTTCAGAGCAGAAGAATATGCCAAAATGTGACCACGCATGACAGATTTTGCAGCCTCCCAGAAGACAACAGGCCCCACATCCAAGACAGAATTAGTGTGAAGAAATTCCTCCCATTTTTTGAAAAATATTCATGAAATACCTTATTGGTATAAAGCTGTGGTGACATACGCCATGTGCGTTCACCGGAGGACTGCAAAAACTGAAGAGAGATAGAGAGCAAAGAGTGGTCAGATAGAGTCGGAGCGAGCATGGAGGCCGAGGCAAATTTAGGGAACCAGAGTTCAGAAACAAGGAAATAATCAAGACGAGAATAAGACAGGTGGGGGTGGGAGTAAAAGGAAAAATCCAAGTCCCCGGCATATGAGGTCAGGTAGGTAACGATTCAGGATGCACAGGAGCTGGCAGTTGAAGAACGAATTGCTCCAGCTCTCTTGGTGTCTCCAGATAATGAACTTTATTGTTATAGAAAACCCGAGCCCGGGCTGGATAAAGGAGGGATACTCAGATGTTACGGCGATACAAGGTGTTGCAGTGTGATGCCATCGCTTTGCGCCGGGAGGAAACTTGGGGGGAAAAATCTTGGAAAATTAAGATTTTGCGTTCATCATAGATAAAATCCGCCCCCTTGCGATAGTGAGCCAGGATCCTTTCCTTAACCGCAAAGTTAAGGAACCGGGCGAGCACAGGGCGCGGCCGCATCTCATCATCCTGCCTTTGGCCCACGCGGTGCGCCCGCTCGATTTGAATAGACATGCCCGGATCCGTAGGGTCCAAAATCTTTAGCAGCCAGCTCTCTCGGATAGAAGCGGGAAAACCGATGAAACGCAAATTCTTTCTCCTCCCTCGGTTTTCGTGGTCATCTACGCGGTCCATCAGGGTTTTGTTAGTGGACTCCAGGGCGCGCAGCCGTTCTTCAAAGTTAGCAGCCTGATCCTCCTGGCGTGCCACGCAATCTTCTGCATGCTGCAAACGACCCACATGAGAATCAAGGCTTTCTTTGATATCCTCCATAAATGTATGTATTTTGGCAAGCTTGTCCTCCATCACCAAGGTTAGAGATCGGGTGAGTTCCGGCACTGCGGCCTCTTGTAGTGTAAACATTGGAACCTCGTGGTCTTCCGCCATCTTCGGCTCCTGCTGTTTCACTTTGTCCCGTACACCCCGCTGTGTTTTTGCGGTCATCGCACGTACAAGCGCTCCAAAGAATCGTGCCACCAAGTCAGTCAAGCAAAGGGCACAAAGATATAGCGTAAAAAGCAGAAAAAATCTGAATTTTGTGCAGGTTTATATCGGCATGGCCCGGAGCTGTAGAGAGACACATCCGTTCAAGCGCCCGGCATCACGTGACCCCCCAATTTATCAATCTATTTGCATGGAGAAACCGCATTAGAAAAATTTAAAAGCACATTAAAATGCTACCTGTACAAAGACACATTTGAGTCATAGAAAGGATAATTCTTCTATCATCAATCCTAGGCTCAAATACCTAAATTTAACCAGACCTTATGTATAGGTCACAACCTTCTCCATTCTCTTTTTAGGCTTAGCCATATTTTTAAAACATTTTTTTTTCATTACTCTCCTGATGTTGATTTTTTTCTTAAATGTATCTTTACTTTCCTTAAAAATTGTAGTTCATCCCCTTCCCTTATGTATCGCTAATACATTATATGTTTACTTGTACAAATTGTTTTATTTTGTCTCCCCAAAATTTTTATTGTCATACGCATTGAAATTATTTGATATTGTGTGCATAACAAACTTTTAATAAACTTGAAACTTTGAAATTTGTTTTAAAGGGTGTTTTAAACGGCATTTTGCTCTTAACTTAGGTGCTGTTTATAGAATATGGGCCTTACTGCCTTCATAGGAAGTTTACACAGTAAAGATAGTTCCATTGGTACAAAATGAGGATAAGCCTTTTTTCAATAAGATCCATAGCCTTTATTTTGTTTCACTTGACAGATATGCAGTGAGTATTCAGAAGCAAGAACAAGGGGAGTTATTGTGGTCTATTAGCGCATAGCTGTGGTAACAGTTACCACATTGGTATAATAGTAATCATGTGCTACTTTATGCTTTAACTGCTTACTATGAAATGGGAAAGAGAATGGACATGGATTGAATCTAGCTATTACTGCACTATAATTGAATTCTATATATTCCACTTAAGGTTAGGATCTGATATTGGCACTTACTTTGATTGAGCAACATGCTTAATCAGTGTCGATATTGCCACTCAACACCTGCCAATTGGCCTTAATTAAAAGTTAGGCCAACACGAAAAACATGATTCTATAAAAAGTAGGTGCCTAGCCTAAAGAGCCTACACTAAAAATAGGCATGGTTAGGGAGCAGATCATGGGCGTGTTTTTCAGTTAGGCGACTCTAGTGAATCAGGTGCCATTCGGCTCTGATATCTGTGCCTAAATTTAGGCATAGAAAACCCTGGCATAAATTGGGAACATCTTGTTAGGATGTTGAGCACCGTCTAAACACACTTAGGCAACGCTGAGTGTGATTCTATAATGGGCATCTATGTTTTATGGAATTGGTGCTGATATCGGTGCCTAACTTTAGGTGGACTTCACAGAATCAGGGTCTAAATGTATACATACTGTTACCGCATGTACTGTGTAATAAATGTGTTTTCTGTGCAATAACTGTATAGGCTTTGCATTTATTGTATAGGTTAGTGCAAAACTTTACTACACTTTAATAAAAGGAACTTGTCGACAGAAGCTTCAATTCCATTCTTTGTTTCTCAATCTGGTTTTTGCCCTCTGCATAGTACCGTGACAGTTTTTTTTCATTTATATTAAACTATTTACTCTTTGTTTGTAAAAGGCTCTAGTGCTCTTGCAATAGGGTTTGATCTAAGTAGCTCTTTTGATTTGTTTGATCATTTTATATATTGTTGGATTGTCTTGACTGCTTGGATATTTCTGTCAAGGTAATGAAATGGTTTCAAGACTTCTTAAAATCCCAAACCTACCTAGTTTATTTTGAAAACACTCATTCAGGTACATTGGGACAACTCCTGAGGTGTATCCCTCCCTTGCTAGCGGCACCCAGGTCAGGAGCGCGGATGTCAGGAGCAAGGTTTCTGCGTGAGAACTGACCCCAGCCATCCAGAAAGTGGCAGGGGCCCAAGCGGGAGCGCGGAAAGTTTGCTCCTGACATCCGCGTCTCTGACCTGTGCGCCGCTAGCAAGGGAGGGAAACACACTGGATCACCAGTTATAGGGAGGATGATCTAAAAGTCCTGGGGGGATGATCTAAAAGTACTGGGGGGATGATTTAAAAGGTATGGAGGAGGCTGGGGGGCTGGCTGGCTTGGGGCTGGCAGCCACTACACATGCCTACCATTAGGCGTGCCCACCTCTAGACGTGCCCTGTACCCTGTCCTGGCCTACAACTAGACCATCAGACTATGCCCAAGGTGATCCACCCCATACCCCTTCCCTTACTATGCCACTGATCAGAAGAGACTATAAAATAAAGTGCTATGAGCTGACAGTTAAACATGAGAGCTCTGAAAGGGACAAAATAAATAAACAGTAGACGGGCCAAATATCTGAATATACTGGAACCTATAGAGAATACGTGAGAAATCAATTAGTCACTGTATGCATTTTAATATAGTAACTATCTTCAAAAATTAATGAACTGGGAACAAATGATCTGAATCTTTGTATTGCAGCTTGAAAACAGGAAGAATATTGATTTTAAGGGGATACTGCCAACCTCCATGCTGTAAGAAGTATTTTGCTATAAATCGATTTTTAGTTTTAACAGTTTTACTTGTAGCCTTTCCCCAAGAAAACTATAAAAAGAGGATTTCACTATTGCTTTACTGCTGCCATAATAGCCTTGCTCATATTTTATTGTCAGACTTGAAACTTCCTATTGACACAAGCCAGACAGGCTAGCTCCCAAGACTCATCTTGGCTAACCCATAAGCATTGCTTCTGCACAACTATGAAAAACATCCAGACACCCTGTAATTGTTCCAAAATGTCCCCAGCAACAGTAAACTTTTACATAAATAAGATCACCACTACAGTATCCTGAACTGCAATAGCTGGGAGATTTTTTTCCCTTTTGAATTCTGCTTGAGAAACAATGCAGCATTTGTTTTTGGTTTTATTTATTTTATTAATTTAACTATATGGAGTCACTTTGAATTCAAAGTGAATAATTTAGAACAGTTCAACTTGGTAACGTTCACCTACCCTTGGGATAGTGCCAACATCCCAGACATCTACAAATATACCCCTCCCCCCTTTTACAAAACAACACAAGAGGTTTTTAGCACTGGCCGACACTGAATGCTCTGCGCTCCTCCGATGGTCATAAAGTTCCTATGAGGATCGGAGCAACACAGTGCATTCAACCAGCCTGCGGGTTTTGTAAAAAAAAAGGGGGGGGGGATAATTCTGCTTTCAACCCTCCAAAATCTAATTACAGGAATATTTGTGAATTCCTCAACCATATTTCTGATGCTTTTAAACAAATTCTAGGGTGTGACTATACGTTAAACAAAGACTTTAATTCTATGCTTTAAAATTCTGATCTGTGGAATTAATAGATACCACAAGGAATAACCTCTCTACAGGAGGGAGCAGAATACTTTCTGAAAGGGTTCACATTGCTTTTCTGCAGCTAAGGAAACAAGTCTGGATCTGCACAGCAACTTAATGGAGCACATTCTGAAAGTATTTCTATAACTGCTCACTTATAATTATGCACCCCGAAGATGCTTATTACAGAATCACCGGACCACTGGACCCTTCACCTCCCCATCCCTGCTGTCCCCTTCACTGCCCCATTCCCGAACCTGTCGTCCCCTTCACCGTCCCATCCCCATCCCCACCATCCCCTTCACCGTCCCATCCCTGCAGCATCCACCCTTCCCTCTCGCCACCTCACCGACCTTCAGCGGCCCGAGAATCTCCCTCCCTCTCCCCGGCATAAAGAAACTTAAGGGAGGGAAGGTGCGCGGTCACCGATTGCGCATGCGGCCCCTTCCCTCCCTACCTCCAGCCAAATCTATCTCCCTCCCTCCCTTACCTTCGCAGCACTTTAGAAAAGAAACTGATGCCGGCGAAGCCTGCCTGTGCTGTCCTGCAGTCGCGTGTGTATGGGCGGAAGCTTCCCCTCCCTTTCACAAATATCCCCTTTACTATTGTGAAAACTGAACAAACCAAATTACTACAGAATGCTACATAGAAAAATCAAGCTAACAGAATACTTTAGTCACACATGGCAAGAATAATGTTAAGGAAGTGCAACTAGGGCAACTGTCCCCTGGTCAGAGAGAGAGCCCTAAGCCAGCTGGAAGCTAAAGAAGCACATCCTGGACTTTGCGGTCCCCAGTTATGTCTAATACCAGCTCTAGCAGGATACATATTTCAAATCTGAAATATTCTAATCACAAAATATAAAATAATTTTTTTTTTTTTCTTTTTGTTGTCTGGTAATTTTATTTTTCAAATCACATTGGTCTCAGGCTTTCGTTTTAGGTACCTTCTGTCTTCATCATGGCATGGCTGGCTTCTGAAGGTAAAATAGGCGCAAGAGGAGCTGGGGAGAAGATGCCGAGTCTGACAAGGGCACAATTTTTTTTACCACAGGAGTAAGATTTTTCACGGCTCCCATGGGGCGGTGAAAGGTCTTGTCCCCATTCCTGCAGATTTACTGCGGTGACCTGTGGTTTACCGCGGTAAACGGTCCCCGTGTCATTCTCTAATGCCTATTCTATAAGTTAACACAGGTGCCTACTTTCATTTATAGAATACTAGAGAAACAGCAAAAATGTATGAGTATACGGTAATTTAGGTATGTGCATTAAGGCCAGCCATAGACCTGGCATGTTTTCAAGCCTCAAAGACAGAGAGAGGCATGTAACTTACAGTATTTTATAACTTAAATCCATATGTATGGTTCCCACTCATACTCTACCCAGACTGCCTATGTTTATGTCTTCCTGCAAAATACACACTATGTAAGATATGCACATAAGAACAGAATAGCACTTAGGCAGAATTTTGGCATGTGTGCATTTTCCCTCAGATTGTATGCAAGGCATCAAGATTTAGAAACCCAAATTTGGGTGTGCTCCTGAGAAGAGCACCTAACTTAATTGTCTAACAAGCTCTTAACCATTAATGACTGGAAGCTATCAAACCATTATTGATGCTAAAAGGCACCAATTAGGATTTGTGCACACATATTGGCTGTGGGCTATTCTGTGACACGGGGTTCCTACATCCCATAGCACGTATCTGAAAGCGAGCATGGCTATGGCAGGGGAGTTCCAAAAAGTTACATGCATTGTTACTGAATGGGTCTGCTCGCCTAAGTTGGATGCCAGCATGTATACCAGGTTTCAGCAGGTGTAAGCCTGATGTCCAGGCTTACACCTGCTGGACGAGGGAATCGGTATTAAGCTTAATTCTACAAAAGGAATGTGGTTTTTTTTTTTAATAGAATTGTGCATAGAGCTGATCTTTCCCAGCATCCATTTTTGAATGCCATTGATAAAATCCCTTTATTTGCTCACATATGCGTGCATATACCTCTGTTCTAATGTGTACAATTGTGTAACTTTAAACACATACCGCCAAATTCTATATATAGTGCCTTATGTTGCACATTCAAATCAGTGTGCAAAGCGGATTTGCACAGCTTGTTTAAGAAGACCAACTTGTGCTAATAATCAGCATTTAATATGTCATAACTGATGCTAATTGTCACTAACAGAAGTTACATGTATAACTACGTAGGTGTGGTTCTAGTGCACAAATCTCAAAAGGGACGTGGCCAGGGAAGGAGGATGGGCAGATCGTGAGCATTCCTAAACGTTACACTGATGGAATACCTATTTAAAATGATACTTTCCTTTATCCTTATATTTTGTCCATCCCTCTTTTACCCTCAAAGTTATGTAATTTGCCCATTTTTTTTTCCAAATTCTTTATTCATTTTTTAACAATACAAAGCGCGACCAATTATAAATAAGTGATACAATAGACAACACTAATAGCAATCAAATAATAATAAGATAAAATACATTTCCCCCCTGCCTCCCACCCATCCTGGATGTGTATGTCACTCATTCAGAAATCAAAGGGTGATACTAATGATCAATTCTTGCAATACTTTGCCAATGGACCCCAGATCTCATTGAACTTATTATAGTGTCCCAATTGTATTGGTTTATTCTTAATTTGTCTATATTACTTTTTCCTGAGTGTTTCTGTTAGTCTTGTATTGTTTTTGTCTTTTGTCATTTTTGTTTGTTCGTCCAATCCCCCTTCTATCCTTTTATTGTAAACCAAATAGATATAAAATTTTGTGCTTATATTTGCGGTATATCAAATAAACAGAACTGAACTGCTATAGAATATGCCCAATCCATACACAACTTTGGCACAGGTATTTAGGTCTGGTTTTCCTTGTCCAAAATGGGTGGCTACGAAAGCAAAAATGTTTTCAGTTGCCGGTGTGAATCTGTGGAATGCCCTTTCTGGGCATTTAAGGTTATGTACTGACTACTATTTTCAAGAAACTATTAAAAAGCACAGCTATTTGTGGATGCCTATATGTAATATGTGACAGGTAAAATTTTATGCTGTAAATTATTTTCCAATTATTGCTTACAGTAGAGGACAAAATTTGGGAGAAAAATTATTGAAGAATCGATATGAGGAATATCCAAGATTAGACACAAACAAACATCATACCAGATGCGGATGCTGCCAGTGGTGCGATAAGACCATTGAGGGAGATAGATGGACTCCTATCAATAGCAATATCATGATCAAATCTCATACTCATACCACATGTAAATCACAAAATGTAGTGTATTCAATCATATGCCCTTGTGGCATGATTTGTAGTCATCCCATTCAGGTACGCTTGACAGAACATAAATCTAGAATCACTACAGGAAACATTCAAGTTCCGTTAGTCCAACATTGGTTGGACAAAGCTCAGAAAGTGGACGATATCCAATGGCGAATCATTGATCATATAAAAGAAGGGTGGGAGGGAGGAAATTACGAAAGGAGATAAAACAACACTGAGCAAAGTTGGATTTTTCTTTTAAATAGAGTGTCTCCTTATGGTCTTAATCAGGAGATAGAATGGATGACACTGGTATAAAAGTTTTTGAGTTTCCCGGGCTCAGCTGACATCATCATTGACGTAGATCATCTCACGAGATTTAAAAATCAAAGAAAAAACACCGCAGCCATCTTAGCACTTTAGAGGCTTGGTCGGGATGAAGCGGATCAATACTGAAGGCGTAACTTTAGCAATATTGTTACAACTGTTAAATAAAACATAGAATTATAAGATTAGTTAAAATATCTTAGTAAGGAAGCGATTTAGCAAGCCACAATCTTTATCTACTTGTTTTATTCCATAGGGGACGTCTTCTTGATAAAGCCTTTGGTGAAACATGTCGGAGATTATAGGTCCTTACCCGACATTAAAGGCCTGTTTTACGAAGCCATGCTAGTGGCTGCGCTGTGGTAATGGCCCAGAAGCCCATAGAGATTTAAAGGGCTTCGGCGACATTGCCGCACGGCAGCCAATAGCGTGGCTTTGTAAAACAGGGGGTAAATTTCTGAACAATAGTGACTCATGCGATCAGCAAGCATGAAAAGCTAAGTAAAAGAAAAGTCGCTTAAGTATTTGAACTTTTAGAACGTTATAGCACTAAGATAAGCACTTTAGAAGCACTTTGGAAGCACTCAAAAATATTGAAGTTTTAAGAATAGAAATAATAAATAAAAAAAAGTCTGATGAGGATCAATTTGCCTTGGAACACCTCAACCAGGAATTGATTGGTTGGTGGTAGGCACATTCTGAAGAGTTAAAAATAAACCGAAAAATTTTTCAGTTATTTAATGAATACCTAAGATCATGTTATAAACTGATGTATTTTAGCAGTAATAGATACTCAGACAGTATATCCTGAATGCATAGATCAGGGGTATCAAAGTCCCTCCTCGTGGGCCGCAATCCAGTCAGGTTTTCAGGATTTCCCCAATGAATATGCATGAGATCTATTTGCATGCACTGCTTTCACTGTATGCTAATAGATCTCATGCATATTCATTGGGGAAATCCTGAAAACCTGACTGGATTGTGGCCCTAGAAGAAGGACTTTGACACCCCTGGCATAGATGGAGAATGATTAGATAATGTCTAGGGGCTCCTTTTACTAAGGTGCGCTAGCGTTTTTAGCGCATGCAGGAAATTACTGCGTGCTACGTGGCTAGAACTAACGCCAGCTCAATGCAGGCATTAAGGTCTAGCATGCACGGCAATGTAGCGCGCGCTATTCCACGCGTTAAAGCCCTAACGCAGCTTAGTAAAAGGAGCCCTAGGTGTTGTTATGATTTTATTTTATGAATGGTTGTTATTGGAAACCGCTTACATCTTAGGTGGTATATACATTTTTTAAATACATAAATATGGCCGCTAAGCATGAACATGCTAAGTTTCGTTACGATTGGTGCTGATTTATTAGGCACTATATATATATATATATATATAGAATCAGGCCCATACTTTATATAAATTATCTTCTTTATGATTTCAGGTGCTGAATTGTATAATATATTGTTTCAGGTATGTGCATATTAGTGTGCAATGTTTTACAAAAAGAGGAAATTGTGATTAAAAGAACAAAAAATTAGTAGGAAACAGTAATGTCAAACCTTAGTGATAGAAATTCCATATGTGGAAGAAAAAAGAATGCTTGTAGAGCTATACTATCATTTCCCAGGCCAGAATGAAGAAACAGAAAATGTAATAATGGGTGATTTCAATTACACCGAAAATCAAGAAAATTTGTTCTAAATATAATATTGAAATAAAAACATAGACACCACAAACTAAACATAGTAACATAGTCAATGACAGCAGATAAAGACCTGAACGGTCCATCCAGTCTGCTCATAAACTAAAATAAAAGTAGTTGACATCTGTTGTACAGATAAGTGATTTCTAAGTTATTTTCAAGTTTTGGGGCATTAAAGATTATTGCAATAACTGAATTATGTCTACATAGCTTGGATACTCCAAAATATTTAAGAACTCATTAGTCGTTTTCTTTGATGCTTTGGGTGTTTTGGTAAGTGACTTATTGGTTTGTATTACTAGTGGTACTGTGTTATGGATCAACTGTCTTTTCTTCAATGAAGTTTTTCTCCACTATTTTTTGCACTTTTTGTTTTGTTTTAAGTCTCCTTTTACAAAGCCACGGTAGCAGATGCTGTTGTGGTAATCGCTTTCACGCTAATATGGATTTAATGGGGCTGGAGCATTTGCCACAAGGCAGCCACTACCAGAGCTTTGTAAGAGAGAGAGGGATAGTTTGTAATGTTACATCATTACATTTAGAGCAATTTTTTTTTTCCTCCAGTGATTTTTTTTTGGGCTTATTCTATTTTCTGGCTATTGGACAGAAACAGACGGTAGGGTTAAATGGGGTTCTTAAGGGCTCTATACTGGGACTGGTGCTAGTTAACATATTTATAAATGATCTGGAAATTGGAACTACAAGTGAGGTAATTCAATTTACAGATGACACAAAACTATTCAAAGCTGTCAAAACACATGAGAACTGTGAAAAATTGCACTTGGGGAAAAACAACCAAATCAACTTATGATAGGGTACACCTTAGGAATCAGCACCCAAGAAAAAGATCTGGGTGTCGTAGATACTATACTGAAATCTTCTGCCCAGTGTATGGTTGACGCAAAAAAAAACAACAAACAAACAAATAAGATGCTAGGAATTATTAGTAAAGGGATAGTAAATAAGACCGATAATATTATAATGCCTCTGTATTGCTCCATGGGGCATCCTCACCTTGAGTCTTTCTCTCATTCTCTCCCTTGCTGCAAAGGAACTGGGGAAAGAGAGAGAGAGATCCAGGGTGCATCTCTTCCACCTCCTCTACTGACACATCCTACATTTCTCCCTTTCTCATTCCTCGGATCATGTGCAGCATTTTTCACCACTGCTCATCAGCTCTATGCCTATTTCTCCTTCTATCAACCCTCTCCAGCACCATGCCACATCTCTCCCTCCTTCACTATTAGGTCCAACATACCCTTCAATCGGTCCCAACATACCCTTCAATCTCCACCACCATATCCAACATTTCTCCATCTCATCTTTCTCTTCCCCATGTATCTCTACCTCAATTCTCTCTCTCTCTCTACTCAACAATTTTCCTCTTTCTTCCTTTCCCTATGTGCACCATCACTTTCCCTTTCACTCTCACACTCATGCACAATTCTCCCAAGTTAGTGCTTCCTTCCTCCCTCCCATCTGTGTCCCATGTTCATGCTCCCTCCCTTCCTTCTGTGTCCCGAGTTCGTACCCCCTCCCTGCCTTCCAGCCTTTGTCCCAAATTTTCCCCCACCCTCTTTTCTCCCTTTTTCCACAATCATGTCCCCTCTCTCCCTTACTTGCTACAACGTGCTCACTCCCTTCAGGGCCATCCAGCTTGGCTGCTCCTTCCTTCCTTCAGCTGCACAGGGACACAGGGATAGGTTAGAGCAGCAGCTCTTCCATGCTGCACGTGGCTGACATACGTCAGATCAGACATCGGAGAGAAGGCTTCTGGATCAGCCACGTGCAGCATGAAAAGCTGCTGCCCTGAAAACATCACTGTGTGGCTGAAGGAACAGCCCTGTAAGAGGTAACTGGGATCTCCCACTAACCTAGAAGGCTTCCCTCTGATGTTAGCTCTGACATCGGAGGGAAGCCTTGTCAGGTTGGCTTCAGCAGAGGGGGGAATGCAGGAAGGAGGGCATGGGATTGGCGGTGGCACTCTGGCATACGGGGGCGGGCAGGAAGGAGGGCATGGAATCCCTGGTGGTGGTGATTAAGGAGGAAGAGGGTGGGAGACCCAAACAGTGCTGCATACCCCCAACAAGTGGCTTGTATACTTCTAAGAGTACGCATACAGCATGTTGAGAAACACTGCCTTAAATACATCCCAGGTAGCAAAGTCTCATAAGGTAGAAAATCCCAAATATTTAAAAAATGCTAGCAAGAAATCCACACTAAATGCATTAGAATCTTTTCTTTAACAGTTATGTGGACACATGGGAAAAACCCTTTCCATCTCACTTTTTCACCTTTTTCAATCTCTCAAGAATCACTCCTGTCATTATCTCCAAAATCTCTCGTTTTCCTACCACTTTCTTTCTCTCCCTTCTCTTCATTTTGTCTCTCTCCCTCCCCCTCCCCTCACAGTCTCCAACCTTGCCATCAGTTCAGTCTTATTTTCTGTGAGCAAGTCTGAGAATCCCTTTCAACTTTGCTACTCTGACAACTGACAGCTTCTCTTCTGCCTGCACTGACAGGGCAGTGAAACTCTGCCAGTTCTACTACCCTGGTCTTTGATTGCTCCATTAAATCTTTGGTTGGTGGTGCCTGGGAACTTCAGCCCACCCTACTACTCTGTTCTTATAGCAGCTTTGCTATTAGAACTGGCTCCTTCACCTGCCCACCATTACATTCAGTCCTTAATGTCAGTGGATAGAGGGACAAGCCCCCCTCCCCCCCACACATACCGGTACACACAAACAAAAAAAACCCCTTCATAAAATATGCCAAAAAATGATATGGGCTGAATATCTTTGTATATTCTGCCATTAATACAGTAGCCAATACTGCAGAATTGAATTAGATTGAGTGGTGATACAAACACCAGCAATGAAGCAATATGTGAAACATGAAATTTAATAAAGTGATTCAAAAATACATTTTGATAGTGAACAGTAGTAATAGTATAGCCCTAAGAATTGAGTCAAAACATACATACAGATATTTATAATAATATTTCTCATCAGTTTTATAGCACTGCTAACAGTGTTGATAAACAATATACCGAGTTTGAGATACCCTTTTCCCCCCAAAAATGTGGGAAAACAGTTGACTCGAATATAAAGGGGGGGGGGGGTAATAATCATGTGCCCTGCCAGAATCTGTACCCTGCCCCACTTTCCTCCCTCCCTGCCAAGCTTTGCACCCTGTCCCTCCTCCCTCCTTCCTTGCCAGGCTTTCCACCCTGTCCCCCCTACCTCCCTGCTGGGCTCTGCACCCTGTCCCACCTCCCTGCCCTGTACCCTGTCCACCATCTCTCCCAATGTCCTGCAGGCCTCCACCAATCCTTCCGTATAACCTGGTGGTCTAGAACCGGCAGCAGCTATTCAGGGAGCAGCTCAGGGCCGGGACGGAATGCAAAAAGCATGTTCCTGCTCAGTACACCGCTGCACCGTGAGAACTCGAGGCAGCCATTCAGGGAGGGGCTCAGTGCAGGGCAGGAGCGTGGAAAGCTCACTCCTGCCCTGATACACCGCTGAACCACCAGAGATTCAAACAGGTAGACCGGGGGGGGGGGGGGGGGGAAGCAGGAGGGAGGTAAAAAAATTTTAAAAGTCCACTGGGACAGGAGACAGGAGGGATCCCTCCTGTCCCGGCCCACCAGGTCATATGGCAGGCCGGCAGAGGCCTGCAACAAGTCCGGAAGGGAGGCGGGTAGGCACTGACCCTAATATAAGATGAGAACCCCATTTTGGGGCCAGTTTTTTGGCCCCAAAATCTCATCTTATATTTGAGTCTATACGGTAATGTGTCACTGTCTCAAAGCGTGTCACTGTCTTAAAGCAGTGGTTCCTAAACGCAGTTTTGGAGGCACCCCAGGCTGTCAGATTTTCAGGATATTCAAAATGAATATTCATGAGAGATATCTGCATACAATTAGTTTTCAATGAGAGTCATAAATATTTAGATGCAAGAAATCATATCTTGCGGTAGGTAGTTTTATCACACGACACCTAGGTGCAAGTCACAAAAGTCATCAATGTTTATAACTCATCTAATCCTATTTCATCCCCACTTTATAAAACTAATGTAGGCAGCTCCAACACTGCACAGATTCAAAAATACAAATCTATATCTGCTCCAAACATGGTGTAAATATGTGTGTGTGTACCCTACAGATATAATTTAATAAAGGCATTCCCACATGGCATAGTGGTGTGTACTTTGCAAGTGGGTGTGCACAGGATAGAGGTTGGATGGAGCATGGAATGACTTTAGCAGCTACATGTGTAGGTTATGAAAACACCCTGACGGGGAGATCTCCTGCATCGGAGTGTTTCATCGGAGGGGATTGTGCCTCTCTCCCTGGCTTCCTGCAGCAGCGGTTCTGCTTCTAACTACTTGTTCCTGGCAGGCATCTTCAGAGACGGACCCCTGACGTCACCGGGTCCGTCTCCAACAATTTAAAACCAGAACGCCGCCGCGGGAGACTCGGGAGATCTCCTGCATCGGAGTGTTTCATCGGAGGGGATTGTGCCTCTCTCCCTGGCTTCCTGCAGCAGCGGTTCTGCTTCTAACTACTTGTTCCTGGCAGGCATCTTCAGAGACGTACCCCTGACGTCACCGGGTCCGTCTCCAACAATTTAAAACCAGAACGCCGCCGCGGGAGACTCGGGAGATCTCCTGCATCGGAGTGTTTCATCGGAGGGGATTGTGCCTCTCTCCCTGGCTTCCTGCAGCAGCGGTTCTGCTCTAACTACTTGTTCCTGGCAGGCATCTTCAGAGACGGACCCCTGACGTCACCGGGTCCGTCTCCAACAATTTAAAACCAGAACGCCGCCGCGGGAGACTCGGGAGATCTCCTGCATCGGAGTGTTTCATCGGAGGGGATTGTGCCTCTCTCCCTGGCTTCCTGCAGCAGCGGTTCTGCTTCTAACTACTTGTTCCTGGCAGGCATCTTCAGAGACGGACCCCTGACGTCACCGGGTCCGTCTCCAACAATTTAAAACCAGAACGCCGCCGCGGGAGACTCGGGAGATCTCCTGCATCGGAGTGTTTCATCGGAGGGGATTGTGCCTCTCTCCCTGGCTTCCTGCAGCAGCGGTTCTGCTTCTAACTACTTGTTCCTGGCAGGCATCTTCAGAGACGGACCCCTGACGTCACCGGGTCCGTCTCCAACAATTTAAAACCAGAACGCCGCCGCGGTTGCGGCCGCAGCCGCGCGGCCGCAGGGCGTGGCCGAAGGGGCGTGCCCTAAGGGGCTCGCCAGGCCCCTTGGGAGCCCCTTGGAGCCACGAGGAGCCAGGGAGTTGGAGATTATTTATTTGCCTATTGGAATATAGGTACGAATACAGGAGATCTCCAGATCCAGGATATATGATTTGACTTGTATCAGTGCCTGGTGAGACGCTGAGGGTACGATTGGTTATATTTCAACAGCGATTAGACTATTTGTTAGTCGCGATGCCGAAGAGACGGGGTAAAAGCGCCGCTGCAGCCTCGCAACGTCTTGAACACCCCCCTCTCGCCTCAATTGAACATTTTCTTCAGCGACTTCAGAGGGAGTCAGTAGGTTCGGGGAATCGCCCGCTGGACTCTGCGACGTGGAGTGACGCCGGATCGGAAGTCCTTGGGCTGGATACCACGCTGAGCCCCGACCAGAGGAGTCCACCTCCCCCACCGCTGAGTGCGAGCTCCCCATGTGAAAGGAGTGGGCCAGGAGTAGCAGCACTCTCTGATCATGAGGCTGTAACATCAGGGAGCCAGCAAGGTGAAGTCTCTATGGCTTTGTTAAGTCCAGAGACGGTTCCAGCGGATAGAGAGGAAGGAGGAAAAAATCCAGACCAACAGACAGAAGGCAGCCAAGGTGAGTCTTCCCCAACTTTACATGAGACTTTCTTTAAATATCAGAAACCAGCTGAAGTGACTCTTGATTCAATTTGGGACCTAGTTTCCAAACTGGGAGACTCACTAACTAAACAAATTAAAGAAGGTGAAAAGAATATAAAAATTCAAAAACAGACAATAGAGGAAAATAAACAGGAAATTTCCAATGTCAAAGAAAAATTGGGAGGTATCGAAAATGAAGTGAAAATGATTAAACAAGTTCAATCTACAATAATAAATGATAATCAAAGTATTAGAAAAAAATTGGAAATTATGGAAAACAACTATCGGACTAATAATCTACGACTGTTGAATTTTCCCAAAATCTTATCAGTAAACCCGAGAGAGATGATAAAAAGGTACTTCATGGAGATATTTAATATTCCTGAGGAATCATTGCCTCCTCTCACTCGAGTATATTATTTGCCTATGAACGCAAGGGGTCAACATTCGGAGGATAAGAGACAGGAAATACAAGACCTTCAACAAAATTTGACAGCAATTTTGGAAACATCAGATAAAGATTTGGTTAAACCAGCAACTCTTATACTATCTGTGGCATTGCTGCCGGATAAAGATTGGATTTTGAAAATGTTCTTTAGGAACAAGAGTAAGGAGTTTCTGGGTTTGAAAATTCAAATGTTTCCAGACGTTAGTAGAGAAACTCAGAATCGTAGACGTCAGTTTCTTTTGTTGAAAGCAGGAGTTACACAGCTGGGTGGCATTTTCTTTTTACGTTTCCCATGTAAATGTATAGTAAGATATCGAGATAATAAGTATGTGTTTTTTGAGCCATCTCAACTTACAGCTTTTCTGACACTGAAACGTCTGGAAAAAGAGGGTATAACAACAACTACCACAATAACAACTAAGTAATTGTTGGACTTGGTATAGAATAATTCCTCAAGTCAGACACATGATACTGTTCTTTATTATATAGAATTTACAATTGATTTCCTTAAAAGTTCACTCTTTTATATATATCTTGGATCACATAATTATTGAGGACTTGAGATTGTCCGATTTGAATTTTGTTCTTATTATGTTAATGATTTACTTATTATTTGTGTTCGATCTGACAATCTTTCAGTACAAAATGTTTTGATTTTGTAAAAATTTTTAAAATGATAAATAAAGGAAGAAAACACCCTGACCTACATACATAAAGTATGCTTCTTCATTTACACCTGCTAAGTGATCATAGCTACAGTACATGCCAGGGGTGTTCCTAGTCACATATGCTAGTATTTGAAAAAAGACAAATAGGCATCTACTTGTTCTCATAAAATAACTAGGCAGACTCCTCTATAGGCATCTACCCATGGCTCTCTGATCCTCTATAATAAAACCCTAAGCACGCATGCAAACTTAGGAGGCCGTGATCTCTGCCGTCATGATATGTGCCTCCGTACCGAATTTGATTTGAGGTGCGTGGGGCAGCTTGCAGCACGTGGGGCAGAAGGAGGCAGAAGAAGGAGAGTGCAACTGTTTTGTTCAGCATTTTCTGCATGCGCAGTAGAGCGTGCGGCAGTTTCCCCATCAGTAGGAGCCTGTGGCGGTTTAAACACTGCCTTTCTTCCACGACGCTGCGACCCCGAAACCACTGCAGACCACCACGAAAACCGGGTAAAAGGTAAAATGAAGGGAGAAGGGCTACTGCTGGACAGAGGGAGCAGGGAAGAGGGACAGGGGGAGCAGGTAAGGAGTGCTGCTGGATAGGGGGAGCAGGGAAGAGGTGCTGCTGGACAGGGGAAGCAATGAAGTGGTGCTGCTGGACAGGGGAGACATAAAACGAAGGGAGAAGGGCTGCTGCTGGACAGGGGGGAGGTAAAAGGAAGGGGAAGGGCTACTGCTGGACAGGGGGAGCAGGGAAGAGGGACAGGGGGAGCAGATAAGGAGTGCTGCTGGACAGGGGGAGCAGGGAAGAGGTGCTGCTGGACAGGGGGAGCAGTGAAGTGATGCTGCTGGACAGGGGAGACGTAAAACGAAGGGAGAAGGGCTGCTGCTGGACAGGGGGGGAACAGGGAAGGGGTGGTGGTGGATAGCCGAGGAAAGAGAGAGACAGAAAGAAAGAAAGACAGACACACACATATATTCTAGCACCCGTTAATGTAACGGGCTTAAAGACTAGTACAAAATAACTCTCTACATGTGTACCAGTACATTTTATAAATAGGTGCACACATCTCAACTCCACTCCACTCTGCCCAAACTATGCCTTGGGAATGCCTATCCATAGTCTCATGCAAAAGTCTCAGTCAGGATACTTGTTGCATGCATATATGTCTGTGCAATTTTATAAAAAGCCACTCCATACTTATAATTGGCCTTAAATTTGGAAAACATTAAATTACCTTCTTATTGTTTATATCTATCATAATGCGCCAGATGGACTAAGAACAGCTTATGGTTCCCAACTTCAGAGAGCAAGATTGGGCATATATAATCTATCCACAGCTTCTGCAGCATTCCATATGTAGGAAGAATTACATGACAAACATCTTCAAGTATTTTTGGCAAGCTACTTTGATTGCTTTGATGTACAAATTTAATATTTGTTCTATAAATGGGCTCAAAGTCTGCTGTGATAATTTATTTTGCTTTGCAGTCTTTGTGGAACTACATTTTGTTTGCATGCTAATCTTTAAAACATGCACTTTTTTTTTTTCCAAGGAGAGCGTAGCAAAAACCAGTGCCAGCATTTAAAATGTTTAGAGACAACATTAATCCACTTCATGCAACAAAACTTCAAGAAACAAAAATAAATGTGATACTAAATATATATTATACATTTATCATTGCATTAGAGAAAGTACAAAGACATTTGCTACACGGCATGATGCCTGAAGCAAGCTGGAAATCATACTAGTTGGAAAAGTAGCAAAACAGATGAATAGCATAATCTTTCAATTATTGTACAGCTTTTCATGGTTACACCTGCACTGTCATTTTTAAAATCATTTCTTTAGTTCCTTTTCTTTTAACTATTGTGCACAAATTGATCATATATATACATATTTATAAAACATATCCCCCCTCCAAAAAAATTGAATTTAGAAAAGAGAAGGCAATCAAAGAGTACATCATGGGCATCAGGCTTATTGACTTGCCTGTACATCGGTCAAATGGCTACTGCAAAAGAGGTCAGTGAGAATAAAGAATAGCAGAAAAAAACTGCAATATGTAACATTTCTTTTTTTTTATATTCTAAATGGTTTTCCAGAGTACCATATTTTTCGCTTCTTAAGACACACTTTTTTCCACCCAAAAGTGGGTGGAAATCTCGTTGCGTCTTATGAAGCGAAGGTACAAATTTGTTATCCCTCTGTACCACCGTTTTAAACCTGCCCGCCCGTCCGTTGTCGTTGTCCCCCTCTTCGTTGTCCCCCATTTTAACCTGGTGGTCCAGCGTGTATCCTTAGCTTATTTCCCGGCCTGCGGTGCACAGATCAGCAGCGCGAACATCAGAAGCAAGCTTTATGCTCTCCTGCTCGGCTCCGTGCTGCTTTCCGAATGGCTGCCATATGTTCTTGCAGGACTCGCCAGCCATTAATAAACCAGCACGGGGCCGAGCAGGAGAGTGTAAACCTTGCTCCTGACATCCGCGCTGCTGCTCTCTGCACTGCTGGCCGGGAAATAAGGAGGAGCCCAGCAGAGCGAAGGCTGTGAACACCGTCTGCAAGGTAGGTGCTGAGACAGGAAGGGAGGGAAGCCGGCTGAAGCTGCTGGGCCCATGAGCAAGGGAGGTGGGCTGGAGCCGACAGACCCATGAGCAGGGGATGGGTGGACAGGATTTAAAAAGTTATGGGGGGGGGGCCTGGCTGGCTGGCCTGGGGTTGGCTGGCTGGCTTGGGGTAGGCTGGCAGGCTGGCTGGGGGTAGGCTGGCTTGGGTTGCCTACCATTAGACGTGTCCACCACTAGATGTGCCCTGTACCCTGTCCCGGCCTACCACCAGAGGTGGGACAGGGTACAGGGCACACCATTTGGTTCAGAATTTTTTTTTCTTAGTTTTTCCTCCTCTATAGGTGGGTCCATCTTATGGTCAGGTATGTCTTATGCAGCAAAAAATACGGTAGTTCATTTCAGAAAATCTTTCCTCTACATTTCATTTTGAACTATCCAAAATGTAGGCAGATTCCTATCCTTTCAGATTAGTATGCTTAGAAGTCTTGACAGAAATCTCCATGCTGGTGTTCAAATCCAGACACCATAAAAAGTTTATTTCTGGTGGGTATGGTGAAACTGAAACCAAAACCAAAACCTCCTCTCTGAAGCTGGTAAATCCTTGTATATGACTCTCTCTAAATGACCAAAGCTGAAACACTGCTTACCAAGCACACAAAAATGCCTAGTTAGGGTTCTGGGAAGGGGGATGGAGAACCGAAATAAAAAAAAGTTATCTGAGGAATGGGGAGGAGATTCCAGGGAAGTACAGAAGTCATCTCAGAGGTAGGGGCAAGGAGACTAGGAATTTAGGAGGGAAGAATCAGGACCAAAGGAAAGGGAAGGCAGAGATGGGAGAAAAAAGAGGGATATACTTAGATCAGGAGAAGTAGGAAAGTGGATCATATCATCTTCCCAATGATCCCTTTTCTCATAAATTAGATGCAGATTGATTTGATGAGCAGGCAGCCTGCTCAACCAGTCAAACTGCATCAAGCAAAAAATAAATAAACAACAACAAAGTGTTCTAGGGCTAGGGATTCACCTAACCCCCTGAAGGCCCTGACAGTACTGATCTGAATTTGATTGGTTGAGCAGCTTCAACCAATCAGATTCAGAGCAGTGCCCTCATGGCCTTCAAGGGGTTGAGTGAATCCCCTGAAGGCCCTGACCACACACCATTCAGGCTTGCTGTTGACATAAGCGTGTGCATCTAAATGTCAACATACGCTAGTATTCTATAACAGAATCTTGGTATCCAGATGCTGCTGTAGAATTAGCACTCAGTGCACAATACCGAGGTGCCTAAATGGTGGTGCCTAGTTATAAAATTGCCTCTAGAGAGCTCTAATAGCAGAGGCAGATTTACGGAGTAGCTCTCCTCTGGAGATGAAACAGAGAGAGTAAACTTTTAAAGGATTTGTATCGAGAACCTGTAACAAGGCAGTGTTCATATGGAAACCTGCTAAACATTTACCCCCCAATTCTCTATATAGCACCTAAAAAAAGGTACGGTAAATGCCGATCAGAACAACACTTTGCATGCTTCTACACAAGACACTCACCATACAGAATCACATTTAGCGGCCGTACATACCTCTAACATTTAGGTGCACCTATTTAGGCTAATGAGAACCAGAACTAAATACCTGTAGCTAAGCTGTGCTTGGATCGAGCATATTCTAACATAGTATGCCTAACTTTTAGGAATGCCCATGATCCGTTCATGCTACTCTCCTGGTCACGCCCCCTTTTGAGATTCGCGCACTAGAAGTGACGCCCACCACATGATAAAATGCGCTCAGAAAGTATTTCATATAACTTCTAACTAGTGCAAATTACTGGTGATTATTATGTATTAATTTGACAATTATCAGCACTGATAGGCTTGTTAAATAACTAAGGTGTATGAACAAGTTGTCTATGTGTACCACTTTGTGCGTGTAACTTCAGACGTCATATACAGAATTTGGGCTTAAGTGTTTGAAACTACGAGTACTTTATTCTACTGCTGACTGTTTATAGTTAATGCTGTTTATTTCTTCCATGCTTTCCAAATCAACCACATTTAAGTGAACTGTACCTTCTGGCCTGGACTGATTTACCGGATGAAAGAAGAATGATGAGTGAATGGATTACTGTGCCAACCAACCTCCCAGCTCTTGCTGGTCTCAGCCCTGACCGTCCTATAAAATCTTAAATTTATTATAAGTATACTGCCCTGATGCTCACTAAGCAAATGTGGGTTACATCAGTCTACATATTGTAAAACTGAGCCACATATCAAGACTGGAAAAAAAGAAAAAAAAAACAAAAAAATCAAGGCACATTTAGAAGTTACCTTGGGAGATTTAGGGGAAAATTTTTTTGATTTAATTCATGCCTTTCCAGCAGCAGCAGCACAAAGCAAGTTCCTATCAATAGTACAAAGCAAGTTCTCTATCTCTGAAAGGCTTAGATTCAAATTTTGTACTTGAGGCAATGGAGCATTGTGATTTGCCCAAGATTACAAAATATATCAGTGGGATTCAAACCCTGGATTCCTTGGCTCTTATTCTGCTGTTCGAAACATTAGGCTTTTTCTCCTTTCAATTTCAGAAGACAGAGATGTTTATTTTGGATTTAGCTTACACCTTTTGATCTAGCTCTGTTAGAGAAAGGGGTAAAAGCACAAATAATAGATTCTTCTAGGTTCAAATTCTACTTCTTCATCAGAATCTCACTGTATTCTTAAGGTAGGTCCATTTATTTTTCATTATCTTTAGTACCAATTCAAATTGTAAACTCTCAGGGGCAGGGAACTCATTATACTTGTATCAATTTTGCAATGGTGCATAGTGTGGCATAGTGGTTATAGCTAAAGTCTCAGCAACCCGAGGTTGAGGGTTCAAACCCTGTGCTGCTCATTGTGATCCTGGGCAAGTCACTTACCTACTCCTCTACTGCCTCAGGTACATTACATAGACTGTGAGCCCAAGAGGACAGATAGGGAATATGATTGAGTATCTGAATGTAAACCGTTTAATACACCTTGTTCCAGTGGTATATCAAATTCCTATCCCTAATGTCTCTAGTTAAGAATGCTTTACAAATAGTGCAATGTTAATAATTATGGTGTGATAATGATTGCATTGGAACCTGAGGAACAGAGGACATTCTAGACCAAAATCTGGATACCAAGCAAAACACTTACGCTTGTGAAAAGTTTGTGGCAGTGGTCTTTTTGGCTCCATATCATTTAAGAACCTCACCAAGGGCTTCTCCAAGCAAGCACCTTAAAAAGGGAAAAGAGATAAATAGAGACTAAAAGAGAGCCAGAGAACCACAGTAAAAATCTTCATTAAGAATTCAGCTTCAAGAAATCAAGAGCAAATCAATTTCAGGCTGCATTTCAAACAAGCCAACGCAGAAATTAATTTGTTGGAAATGCTTGTGCATGGTACACACAGCCAAAATATAGCAATATACAGCCCTATCCAATCTTTTGAAGTTCCTTGAAGGTGGCAATCCATGATTGTAGTTTAACATCCCCTGCTCTACCGTCCCCATTAAGCAGGAATATACTGTTTTGACAGGTTCAGACACTATCATAGAAGAAAATAAATATTGCTTTATGACACTAGGAATGCATATTAAACAATGAAATACAAAAATCTTTCTTCACTGTATACCTAGACAAAACTACATTTTATAGTCAAATATCTCAGTAAATTTTTCAAACAAACTAATATTTTAGCTGGCCAGAATTAACATTGTGAAGCTGATAGATTAAACATCTGCTGCTTTAAGATTCCACTTTCTGTGGTCTCTCAGCAAGAGTTGGATTAAGGCATAGACAAACTCAGGCCCAAGGGTTTAGAGGGGCCTTGTCAGATGTGCTCAGGATTCAGAGGCTAGAATTGCCAACTGTCTAGATTTTTCCAGGATTCTAAAAAGTTGTAAGTTACATGTCTCAAAGTCAGAAGGATGGCTGAGTGTATGGTTATTTTTTTTCAGTTTAGCCCTCTATGACTTTCCAATCTCCTCCTTCCATTGCAGAGGCTATGGTAAGTTCTGGCCAATGGGAAAACTGCTCTAGTCACAGGAAGGAGTGGTTAAACTGCAAGGACTGTGGGGGAAATCACTGCACAGGACCTTTGAAAAGAATCAGTGTTCTGGGATGGGGGTTATTGAAAAAGATTTAAAAATTGAGGGAGGGGGGAATGTGAAGGGTTTGCTGTAAGCTGAGGAAAAGAGCTGTCAGCCAATTCCAGAATTTATATGATGTTATGTTGTTATGTCATGTTATGTTAATAAGGTTTTCTATTCCACCTTTACCTATTCAGTTCAAGGCCGGAAGAGGATGGGTCAGTTATTCAGGAAGTTACAATGGACAGATTGACATGGGCATTCAATAGGGTTGCTCGCAGTACAGGTGGATCATTATAACTATTAATATAATTAGGTCATAGTTACAAATTCATAGTTGGCTCTTTGTTTTTTGCCAGGAGATGCATAAGGCAATTTAGAGATGTGCTTTTTACAATTACTAATTCATTTATTTTAGGGTTGGCTCCCTGTCTTGTTAGAGAAATGCTTTTAGAAGTTTTATGAACCTGAGGAAGTGGTCACAAGACCGTAGTATAAATGGTGGTGATGGTGATTGATGGTGGACAGACCTGGTGGAGGGGTACTGCCTGAAGGAGCTTATGAGCAACAGAGCAGCACTAGAAAAGAGAGTGTATGCACTTGTCTCTGCTTCTATGTCTCTGGAGAGGGCAGTCTCATATAGAAAAAGCTCACATTTGAAATTCTGGGCTGGAATGAAGAGGTTCACTGGTACCTGTGCATATAGCAGGTTCACTGGTACCTGTGCTATGCAGAGGGCAGTTTTCAGTCCAAGGAATTTAAGCTGTTAACTGTTAAATTACTTGGACAAACTCCTTGAACAATGTCCTAATGTTTCCACTCTGCCTATATCATTTCAGAAGCACCCACCATTTGAAATCATCACTTCAGAAATCCAGGACCGAGTTTCCCTTTTGTAGTGTGTAAATTGACTGCACTCCAGCTCTATCCATTAAGTTTCTCCATTCAAAGCACGTGATTGCATTGTCCACATGCTCGCTCACAAACTATTACTGCTATCTTACTCACAGCTAGGCTCTGCACTTTTCCCTGCTACTTCTGGAGAGGTGAAATAATGGTGGAGGAGGGGATCCCTGGTAGGCGGCCCAATATAGTGTTAATCCAGCCCTGCAAAGACTACACAGTATGCAAGTGTATGCATATATATACAATTATGCTCATTAAAATTCTCAAAGGAAATCAATAATATATCCCAAGACTACAGCTTCAAACTTTATAGCAAAATCAATCTCAGCATTTCATTCACTAGGACTTCAGCAGTATCATTCAGAATTCAAAAACTAGCATAGCTCCTAAGTTTTATGCACTAAGGTAGTGTCTTGCAAACTTTCCGGCCGGTGCGACACTAAATCAGGAAGGCACCTGGAAGTGTACGGACGTTGACGTGATGATGTCACGGGCATGCACGGAGGCCCATCTGGCTGCGACCCGCCGGTGGAAGGATCTGGGAGGTGCAGGGAGAGGAGGAGAGACGCCGGCCAGGAGGAGAGTCATCTGTGCTGGCTGACTGCCTACAGGACAAGCCTCTCGCCGCGAGAGGCATGTCCTGTAGGCAGGCAACCATCATGGATGCTTTTCCTCCTCACCAGTGTGTTGCGGCACACCAGAAATCTCAGGAGGCACACTGGTGTGCCGTGGCACACAGTTTGCGAAACACTGTACTAAGGGCTTGATTCTGTAAATGATGCCTAAATCAGAAGGCATCTAGGATCAAGACACCTGCTGCATGTCATTCAAAGTTAGGCCCTGTTTAAAGAATCACACAGCAGTGCCTCAAGCGAGTTAAGCATTTGCAGTTTAGGTGCTAATATATTAGGCCAGGGTTTTCTTGGTCTAAAGTACAGGTGCCTAACTTATCCCATACACAATTTCTGCCCCTTAACCACACCTACTTTTGGGTAGGCACTTACCTGAAAAGTAATTTTTCAATTGTTTTTAATCATTTTTAATAGCACTTTAAATTATCAGTGTCAAGTAACCAATTTTAAAAAAATAAGTTAAGCACTTGCCAGTAGGCACCATTTATAAAACCAGGCCCCGACTTCATCATTAGTCCTTTTATTATTAACCTCTACTGTTATCTTCACTTATAACCATTAATAAGTTACCTCTTCTTCCTATATTCAACAATACATTTACACTCATCTTAATATCAGTTCACTCAGTCTGGGCAATATGTATCCAATGTGCCACATATTTCTCCAAAATGGCTTTATCAACAATAGTCCCCTGCAAAAATGCACACATTAAAGCTAGATTTATTATAACCAGTAAACTACTAACTTATCTCCATATAGCATTATGGGAAGGAGAGAGTGCTGAAGAAAAGATCATGGAATAGGGTAGTGCTGGATGGGAGAAGAGAGACCGAAATAGCAGGAGAGGAGGTTGAAAGGAGAGAGAAACATCCATGGAGTGGGGGATGGAAGGAGAGAAAGAGAGAAATAAAGAAAAAAAGAGAGAAAGAAAAAAAGAAATCACTAACTTATCTCCACATTACCTTTCCCCACCAAACTCGTCATTAACCCCAGCTCTTTACTGGATCAAAATGGTGATAGTGTCTCCCCAACTAACTTTAATCCCTCTTACAAATCAGCTGACTCTAACATCTAGTCACAAACCTCTGGAATTAGAACAGTGATGCCCACTCAATCTCCACATTCAGACGATCACTAGATCAACTTGTATATCTAGTGTGTTTTTGCAGGGGGACTATCCTTGATAAAGCCATTTTGGCAAAATATGTTGGATACATATTTCCCAGGCTGCGTGAACTGATATTAAATGTGTAAATTTATTGTTGAACATGAGAAGAAGAGAACTTATTTTTGGTTAAAAGTGAAGATAACAGTAGAAGTTAATAATGAAAGGACTAATGATGAAGTTGGTGCGTAATGCTTATAAATGATGAAAGGTTTTGAGCTCTAAGTAGCAGCACTAAAGTCCTAGTGAGATGAAAACATTAAAATAATGCAGGTATTCCTAAAGTGACTATACATCCCGTTTTGAACGGGACAGTCCCATTTTTGGATCCCCTGTCCCGTTGTCCCCACACACAGCTTCGGGACGCCAAAATGTCCCGTTTTCAGGGACAGCGTCCCAAAGCTATGCGCAGGGACAAAGGGACAGGCGATCGCTTCCTGTCTCTCCCCTGCCGCACCAAAAAAAAAAAAAAAAGCCTCCCTCCAGGCCTGATTTAAACTTCTCCCCTGGTCCACTGCCGCTGCTCCTCTGCTGCCACTACTCGCACCCGGAAGCCTTCTTCCCGACGTCAATTCTGTCGTTGGAGAGGACGTTCCGGGACAGCCAATCGCTGCCTGGCTGGCCCAGAATGTCCTCTTCAACGTCAGAATTAATGTCGGGAAGAAGGCTTCCGGGTGCAAGTAGTGGCAGCAGATGAGCAGCGGCGGTAGACTGGGGAGGAAGTTAAAATCGGGCCTTGAGGGAGGCTTTTGTTTTCCGGGGGGGGAGGGGGGAGGGAAAGGAGGTAGGCAGGTAGGCAGGCTGGCTGGCTGGCTGGCTGGCTCTGGGGGAGGGAGGGAGGTAAGCAGGCTTTTAGGGGAGGTAGGCAGGCAGGCTTTGGGGGAAGCAGGTAGGCAGGCTCTGGTTGAGGTAGGCAGGCAGACTGGCTGACTTTGGGGGAGACAGGCAGGCTGGCTTTTGGAGAGGCAGGCAGGCAGACTGGCTGACTTTGGGGGAGACAGGCAGACTGGCTTTGGGGGAGGTAGGCTGGCAGGCTTTTTGGGAGGGAGTGGGACAAAGGCTAGAAGGCAGTGAGGGGACATAGAAGGAGGGATGAAGGAAGGAGAGAAAACGGCAGAGAAAGGGGGGTTGTAAGTAGAAGAAAGACTAGAGAGATAAAGGCCTGGACCAAAAGGGAAAGACAGGAGGCAGAAGCAGGACTTTGGGAGGTGCAGACAGAGGGGGAGAGCCCCTGAGGAAGAGCAGAGAGAGGCTAGATCATAACAGAGGAGGGAGAGAAGGAGACCTGGAACAAAGGTACAAAGGAGAACTGACACTGGATCTGGGGGCACTAAGGACATAGGAAGGAGGCACTGGGGGCACTAAGGACATAGGAAGGCAGGAGGGAGGGAATAGAAAGGAACAATTGTTGGGCCTGAGTGCAGAAAGAAATGAAAGATAGGATGCACAGTCAGAAGGAAACACAACCAGAGACTCATGAAATCACCAGACAGCAAAGGTAGGAAAAATGATTTTATTTTCAATTTAGTGATAAAAATGTGTCAGTTTTGAGAATTTATATCTGCTGTCTATATTTTGCACTATATTTTGTCTATTTTTCTATAGTTACTGAGGTGACATCATTAAAAACCCCCAAATATAAATGATAATTAACATTTTTTCTGCGTATAGAGTGCTTTGTGTTTTTTTTTTAATTTTATGGTTACCATTATGAAATAATAAGATATTGTGTGTACATGAAAAATAAATGGAAGAAATTGGGGGCGGGGTTAGGGTGGGATTGGGGGCAGGGCTAGGGCGGGATTGGGGTGGGGTTAGGGCGGGATTGGGGTGGGACTGAATATTAATAGATGTCCCGTTTTGATGAAAAAAATAAATGGTCACGTTAGGTATTCCATATGCATATTCCAGTAATATGCACTGTAATGCCCCCTCCAAATTAAAACTTTGTAGGGAAGCATTTCAGAATTCAACAGGGCCAGTTCTGGTAAACAAATCAAATGGCCTCCTATTCTAAACAGCACAAACATAAATTTTTAAAAAGTAGATTATTTTCCAACTACCAGTGTGGGATTTACTTCCTGGGCCTTACCATATATACTCATGTATTAAGTCAAGGACTCATAAAATTAATTGTTCCCTACTCCTATCAGTGACATAATCTGGCATCTCTCCCTCTACTTCCCTCCGTCACTCAGTCTACAGTTTAGAATCTGAATATAACATACACACCCACACACCAGTATATCTTAAAACTTATCTTCTATAGATCAGCAGCAGCACAGCGATATACCTAGACCACCTGCGGCCTCTTCTGAAGTGCTCTCTCTCTGACCTGTCCTGTCCATGTTGAAGCAAGGGTGGCAGAACAGGTCAGTCAGAGTGTTCCTGAGCAGGCAACAAGTTAACCTGTGTGTACTGCCTATGCGGGAACAGGAAGTCACTGCAGAGAGGCAGTGTTCTGTGCAGGCCGATAACAGCAGGTTCACCTTGTTATTGCTGCTGGCTGCCCGAAGATTAAATTACAGTGTCCGGGCCAAGGGAGGAGGTAGGTGTGGGAGCAAGAGAGGTTGGGAGGGGAAGCACCATCAGAGGAGGGAGGGAAGGAGGCTGGAGAAATAGTATGGATAGAGGGAGGAAGGGAGCAAGAAGCAGAATGGAGGGAAATAAAAATAGCATGGAGTGAGGCAGGAAGGCTGGAGAAACAGCATGGAAGGACTGGAGAAGCATTATGAAAAGGAGAGAGTGCTGAAGAAAAGTTCATGAAGTAGGGTAGTGCTGGATGGGAGGAGAGAGACATCCAAGGAGTGGGGGATGGAAGGAGAGAGAGAGAAAGAAAGAAAGAGACCCACAGGAGAGGGGAATTGGAGAGAGAGCGAGAGAGAGAGAAGCACTCATGGAGGGGGAAGGGAAAAAGAGAGAAGCAGTACTAAAATGGTAGAGGATGGGAAGGTGAACCAAGCAAATGGGTCAAGTATGGGTGGAGCTGTGGGTAGAGTATGGGTGGTGTCACGCATCCTCTTGTCTTCACAAATATGGTAACCCTATGGAGAGGCAGCAATGTTAGAACTGGAGGTAGAAAGAAGGGAGGGGGGGCAATGTTAGACAGAGGCAGACGGGAAGGAGAAAGTGTTAATTGGCTAAAACCATTGAAAGTAATAGATTAGGTATTGCCAGTGAGATAGTCAATGACAGTCCTGGGGGTAAAACTGGACCTAGGACTTACAATGGGTTGTCAAGTGGTAAAGACAGTGCAAGTATGTTTTGTACAGATACATTTACATTTAGGCTCTGATTCTGAAAAGTGCTGTCCTGATTTTAGGCAGCTGTAGGCGTCCTACATCTGCCTAATCAACCAATTGGGATGCACGCTTTTGAAAAAAATGCTCCCCAGGCAGGCCGCCTATATTGAAGGCGCCTCCGGGAGGCTAGGGAGGCCCGCAAGACGCCTAAGCTCGACTAAGGGCCTTAGGTGAACCTAGGCGGCCCTATGCGTCTCCCTAGTAGAGGAAGAGACGCTTAAAAAGTAGGCCAGCAAAATGCTGGTCTACATTGTAAGTAGACGCGGCCACTATACTTATCGCGGCAAGAGATCTCCCTGCCGCAATAAGTATAGCGGCCGCCTGTCCGATCACCGGCAGGAGGGTGCCGAACCGTTCCTGCCGGAACATACCCCCCAAACTCATAATCGCCGGCAGGAGGGTGCCCAACTCCTCCTGACGGAACCCCGGAACCCTCCCCAAACTCATAATCGCCAGCAGGAGGGTGCCCAACTCCTCCTGCCAGAAAGCCGGACACCCTCCGGACCCCCCATGCTAACGACCTCCCCCCCCAACTAACCTCCCTCCCCCAACTAACCTTTAAATGTTGGTCGGCTGGACGGGTCTTGCTGCCGTCCAGCCGACAGGCCCGCCTCGTCGAAATGAGACAGGCCTGCCCCTTCCCGGCCCATCCCCGCTAAGTCTAAGGCCTGATTGGTGGCGATTACGAGTTTGAGGGGGGGTTCCGGGTTTCCGGCAGGAGGAGTTGGGCACCCTCCTGCTGGCGATTACGAGTTTTTTGGGGGGGGTTCCGGCAGGAGCGGTTCGGCACCCTCCTGCCGGCGATCGGACAGGCAGCCGCTATACTTATCCCTTGCCCTGATAAGTGTAGCGGCCGCGTCTACTCATTAACCTGATTCTCTAACAGGCGTCTGTAAATCGGGGTTAGTGTAGGCCAGATTCTGTATAGGACACCTCTCCAGGGCGTCCTATACAGAATCAGGGCCTTACTGTTTAAAATCAATGCTATCACCACCTGACTTTCATGCCGTTGTACAAGTAATGATTTTGTCTCGGCTGGACTACTGCAATGTCCTGTACCTGGAAATATCAAAGACCAGGTGCAGGGCATTGCAGGTGGTTCAGAATGCTGCAGTTAGATTGATAACTGAACTCCAAGATCTGAGCATATTACTCAATATCTCTGTGAATTGCATTGACTGCCAGTGATATTTAGAATTCAATACAAAGCAATTATATTATGTCACCAATTTCTGTATGGCACAAGAGTTTGATGTCTGGATATCAACCATCAAGATCATTGTGCTCCAAAAATTCAGCATTGCTGAAAACAAAGTCTAATCTTAAATACGTGGAAACGAATGCCATGACTTTTTTATGTTCTTGGTCAAATTTGAAAATGTAGAGACAGGAACTCATTCAGGAACTCATTCAGGAAAATACACAACTATATGTAGATACATTTCTATGAATAATTGATCTTATATAAGGATTGAATCTGTCTGCTCTTGTTCCTACTTTGTTCTGATTTGTTTTAATATTTTATGTTTGTAACTTTTTGTAAACTGTCTTGGGAAAAAATGGTATAGAAATTTTTTAAATAAATAAAAATAAAATAAAAAGGGAGCAATGTTGGACATTTACAGCCTTGACTTATACATGTGTAACACTGGGAGAAATTCAGCATAATAAATGCATGAATGTTCCTCATAAATCCCTGCTGTTCCTAATTTTTTTTTCCTCTGTGCCTTGTGCCTATCTAAACTAAACTAAACAAAACTAAAGCTTAACTTTGTATACCGAGTCATCATTCTGAGAAGGCTCGACTTGGTTTACAGCAATTAAACAGAAAATGATTTACAGATGATAAAGAGAAGATAATAGCAAAATTTCAAAAGAATTAATGTTCAAAATGTTTGGCAAATAGAGTAGTTTTTAAAGATTTATGGAAAAAATGAAATGAACTGGAACTCCTTAAAAAAAGGGGAGATCATTCCAAAGTTGAGAGAATTTAAAGACCAAAGACTGACTGAAGATCTTCACTCCTTTAATCTCTTTTTTAGAAAGAAGGGAGTTTAAATTGTTGGATACCTCTTGCAAAGGAGAATCGGTAAACATTCCAAAATAAAGGAATAAGAGGATCTCCTATGCAGTTCTGTCTGTCATAAATGCTCAGCTAATGAGAGTGGGTTGTTGCCTGGGGTTGGTGCTTGCATTTTGTTCCCATTTTTTTAAAGCAACCCTAGAGCTACTAGGTTGCCCTTTCGGGAACTTTTAACCTGTTTTTTTTTCCTATGCTTTTTGAAATTGTTTGGATGCTCAGACATGGCAATAGAATCTTCTGGAGGTTTGGGGAAATCTACAGAGGCTTATGGAAGTGAAAGAGGGGTTTTGTGCTTGAGTGATGTTCCTGGTAGCAGAAGGAACTCCCCAAAGTAATTTAAGCTCCTGCTTTGCCCACCAAAACTGTACTCTCCCACTTCTGACCTTGCATCTCACAGGGAGAGCCCCCTATTTTAATTTTTTCTGCTAAACCTGCCACTGTTTTGCAGTTTTAAAAAATCAGAATGCCCATACCACCACGGGAGGGCAAAGAAAGGCACTTGTTTTTGGAATAAAGATTTAGAGTTCCACGGAACAGAGCCAGAACTAATCAAGTTGCCCTTGATTTTGTGGTTTATTCTGGGTGGGGGATCTTAGGCATTATCTTCTTCTTTTTATCTTTCTTTATTACATATGGTTGTTATGTTGTTCATATCTCCTATGCTGATGGTGCTTGTTTTGCATTGCTCACAGCCGCTTCTGTTATGCATCTGCTTATCCTGTATCCTGTTTGTTCCTCTGGTTGACTTTAATAAAAATGATTTGCAAAAAAATAAAATAAAATCAAGTTGCTGCCTAGTATTCTGTGGTGGTATGGGGAAACCAAAGAGGAAGAGATAGCGTTTTATGTAAGCAGTGCAATTGCATCCAGGCTTCAGCCCTTTTCCATCTAAAGGACTGGTTTCATCTAAGGCACAGGAGGAATTTCATTTAAGTTAAATGCAGGTAGCAGACCCTTTACATCCGACTAGTGGGAGTTAACATCATTGACATGTTCGCCGGTGTAAGCAGAATCTTCTAGTTCCTTTTCACGCTGGCCACGGCTCCCTTCTGACATCACTTCCTGGTTGCGGGACCAGAACATGACATCAGAAGGGAGCTGAGGCTGGCGCAAGCAGGAGGTGGAAGATGCTGCTCGCAACAGCGAACATTTCAAGAAGTATTGGGTGGGGGGCGCACTCTAGCGGCAGGGAACAGTAGGGGGGACATGGCGTGGCAATGCTGAGCGCCACCCTGGGTGCCTCCATCCCTTGCTACGCCACTGGCTCTGACCACTACAGCACTGACCAGGCAGTGTTAGTGACACTAAGGGCTCCTTTTACAAAGGTGCATTAAGGCCTTAAAGTGCGGAATAGCACGCACTAAAATGCCATGCACGCTAGCTGCTACTGCCTCCTCTTGAGCAGGCGGTAGTTTTTTGGCTAGCGTGCACTATAGCACGCGCTAATCCAGTGCGTGCACTAAAAATGCTAGCGCACCTTCGTAAAAGGAGCCCTAAATATCACTAGTGGGCACTAGTGATATTTAGTGTCAGTGCTCACATTCCGTACTGGGTAAGCTGGACCTCAGAAAAGGGATTTCCAACTTTGCCCCTGTTAGGAACAGGTATGAGTCTACGCATTGGCCATAGTCACATAACTTCTGGGTCCTGCTGCAAATCCCGACTTGGCCTAGCATTGAATATCCAGGTCTAATTTAGCTGGCAGGCAGCACTTTAAAAAAAAAAAAAAAAAGATGACCCCTGACAACTTAAAATTGACCCCTTAATTGTATATTATGAGGGATGGAATGAGGACCTTTGCTTTTCTGGATGTTTGCCAAAATATCCCAGCTCTGTACCTAATCTATTTACTTATTCCAGATTGAGAGGCAAAGGTGAGGTAAAGGTTCTTGTCTAGCATTTACAGTCCCTGACCTTGATGTCTGGCAGTCCTGTGGATCCAGCTCTGTCTCAGCACTACTGTTTGCCTGTGCATTTGTCAAGATAAGGAATGAGCTCTCAATCAATGTCAGGAATGTTACTAAACAAGAAACCCGAGTTGTAACCCATTAGAGGGCTCTAGCAGCTTTTCCATTTGTGACCACTATTGTGTTTCTTTGTTAATGAACACCTATAACACTAGTCAAAACCAGCAGGGAAAAAAAAAAAAATTCTGGAGATCTGAATTAACAAACCAGAATAATAGTATTCTACCACCAAATAGCATACATTGCCACTGCACCTATTAAAACTGATTGATTGGCATGACTATCTACATTTTTATGTGTGCAAAAACAAAAGTAGCATAACAGAATATTCTGGCAGGCCCATCCATTCTGGGTGAAGAAAAACCTTTTTACGTTTGTACGAGAAAAGATTCTGTACAAACGTAAGGAAGTTTTTCTTCACCCAGAGAGTGGTAGAAACCTGGAATGCTCTTCCGGAGGCTGTTATAGGGGAAAGCATCCTTCAGGGATTCAAGACAAGGTTGGATAAGTTCCTACTGGAACAGAACATACACAAGTAAGGCTAGACTCTAACAGGGCACTGGTGTTTGACCTAAGGGCCGCCGCGTGAGCGGGCTGCTGGGCACAATGGACCACTGGTCTGACCCAGCAGCGGCAATTCTTATGTTCTTATTTCTGCCCATATTGCTGAAGATATATCTAAACTTCCAGTCATAGGACATAATTACGTTAATCCCTCTCTTCTTTAAGACTGTTTTATGGCATGCTCCTCATTTGGATGCTACCATCATGGGCACTTTCAGGCCAGATTCTGTAAACAGTGCCTAAATCGGCAGCTGTCTATAAAACCGGCACTCACTGCGAGCCAATCATGCTTAGGTATCGTTTAAAGAATTACAGCTAATGGTGCCTACCATAAAACTTAGGCACCTACAATGTAGGCCAGGGTTTTGCAGACACCTAAGTTCTTTTGAGAATTGCATCTAACCATGCCTAAGGTCATCTTTGCCCCTAAACATGCCTACTTTGACCTTTGGTGCAGTTAGGCGCCTCCTTCATAGGCATCTACCAGCACTTACTTTTTTTTTTAGCAAGTTTTTAATCAGTGTTTAATGGCACAGTCAATTACCGTGCCAATTAAAACTAATTAAAGCAATTAAGTTAGTTGGTGGCATAGCTCCATTTCTAGAATCAGGCCCTTCAAGAATAAACAATTTCCCACTAAGATTATACCCATCACACCACTCTTCCTATGTCTAACTGCAAGGCTTTCTAAACAGCTGCAAATATTAGAATAGTTGATGCCTGAATGTTCAGTCTGTATAGCAACCCAGGTGAAGTCATCTCCCCTACTAGATCTTCTTGTTATTACCGTACTGCATCTTGTCAGTCAGATCCAGCACTATTTACTTCTATCACCGCTGCCTAACCCAGCATGATTGTGGCCCAAACATCTGGTCTGTTAGGTCCCCTTTTAGCCTGCCAGATAGACTCCGTTACATCAAAAGGTTAACTTTAGGAAATGGGAGTTTCAGGTTTTAGTTCCAAGACCCACACTTATCCATACTCTTTACTAGCAGTTTATTTATAAGATTGTATTATTCTGATTGTGATTCATCTAGAGCACCTTACAGAAACATTAAAAAAATCACATTCCTTATTCCTTGGTGTTTAAAATCTGGTCAAGACAGATTGACAAGACAAACAAATAATAATAATAATGATATGGTAAGGCCATAATGTGGTAAATCTAAATATAGGGGCACTTTTACTAAAGGGCAGTAACATTTGCATTTCTTTTATGTTTAAATACAAAAATGACCCTGCAATAAATGTGAAACCTGTGCAGGAAATGCATAGTGCCCACATTATCTGGAGTGGTAGATGGTGCTCAAGTACCTGCACTGTCTGCCAGTGCAGGTCATGCAATGCAGGCCCACTATAAAGTAATTAATATATATGCATGCTGAGGCATATCCTTCCACACCAACAAAATTCTTCCCGCAAGAGCTCAACCCTCCCTCACCCCTCAATCCTCTCTGTGACTTACTCAGGGGTCAGTATTAGTGCTGTCTGATTCCCCGATTCAAGTTGATTCACTGATTCACTTCGGTGAATTGATTTAAATTGATTTGAATCGATATGTTTCCACCCCCCCTCCCCATATCGGACGCATCAATTCAGTGAACAACCCTCTTTCCCAGTGAGGCCTGACACACCTCCACAGCCTCCTAAAGCAACAGCAGCAATGGATGACCAATAGAGGCAGACTCTAAACAGGCTGCTCGTAACCTGCCCTGCTTGGGCTTTCCCTCTGCCGCATCACTGATGATGTCACTGATGTGACAGAGGAAAGCCCTGGTGGGCAGGCTACAAACAGCCTGTTCAGAGCCTGCCTCTGCTAGCCGTCCACCACCGCCGTTGCTGCTGCAGCATTAGGAGACTCAATGATATATGAGATCTCACGGGGGAGGGGGGGCGATTGGGAAGTTCTGTACAGGGGGATGGGAGGGACGGAAAGCTGCTGCATAAGGGAATGGGAGGGAGGGATGGAAAGCTGCCACACAGGAAGGAAGGATATAAAGCTGCTGCACAGGCGATAGGAGGGATGGAAAGCTGCTGCACATGGGGGGGGGGGAAAGAGAAGAAAACTTGTTGGACATGGGGTGAAGGAGAGAAATGAAGTGCAACAAAGAGGTAGAAAGGGGTGAGAGGGAGAAATTTTGCATATGGTGGAGGGGAGGGAGACATGAATGGAGAAGAGAGAGGGAGAAATGTTGGATATAGGGTGGAGGGCAGGCAGAGATGGTGCATGGGGAGAGAAAAAGACATATTTTACATTATAATGGAGGGGAGGAAGGGAGAGATGCTGCATGGAGAGGAATAGAAAGGTTTAACCCAGGGCACAAGGCAGGGAGATAGAGAAAGAGAAAGAGAAGATAGATGGTAGACAGTGGGGAAAGAAATGTTGGATATGGCAGTGGAAGGGAAGGTAAAGAGATGGAAGATGGATGGTGAGCACGGAAAAAGAGGAAAACGTCAAATGGGCAGGAGACCCTGGTGAACAAGTTAACAGAAGACAAACAGAAACCAGAGCCTGGGACCAAAATGATTTGAATAATAAAATGACCAGATGACAAAAGGTATAAAAAATAATTTTATTTTCTATTTTGTGATTACAGTATGTCAGATTTGAAATGTGTATCCTGCCAGAGCTGGTGTTAGTCAGCGAGAATGAGCTAGGACCTAACAGAGAAAGGAAAAGTATTTTTTGTTTTGCTTATACCGCAGTACCAGCATGGGTTTGGAGAGGGCAAAGGGGAGTGAGGTGGGTGAAGAGACTACAAAATAAACCTACCAGAATGTTTAAAAAAAAAACCTACCCGATTGGGCAGGGAAAGCGAATCAAATTGAAAAATTGATTCAACAGGTTGAATTGAATCAAATTGAATTTTTTCCCCCTAATCGGGCAGCACTAGTCAGCATTGGTAGACAATGTATCCCAGGAGTCAGTGAACCCCTCTGCTGCCACATAGGGTCAGCAACCGATTCCAAAATGGTGCCAAAGTCCTCTAGTGGTAGTCTCAAAGTACTACCACTAGGGTTCATCTCTGTATATGGAAGGAAATGTGCCACCTAGATCCTACTGCCTAATGTGACAAACCCAAGTCCGTTTCAGGTTTTGTCCATAACAAACCCGAATCCGTCCCGGGTTTTGTCCCAAGAATCAGGAGAAACCACACTGAGCCTAGATGCAGGAGAGCTGATCAGGTGACAGACCTATTAACAGATCAAGCTGACTTCTGCTCAGACAATGATATGGAGTTAGAAGAGGCAGGGCATGAAAAGGTTAGGGTGGAAAGCTGCTCCCAGTGCAAACCTGTCCCTTCCACTGTCTTGAGTTTGATACCTTTTGAGCAACCTATGCCTAGGAGAAGTAGGACTAGCAAGAATTATGCCTGTAGTAATAGGGAGCAGGCTAGTGTGTGGAAAACCCTTCCCCCACCTACTCCGAGGGGGAGCAGCTCTCCACTAGAGGTCTGCACGGGAACGGGATCGCGGGGATCCCGCGGGTTCCCCCCCTGGCCCACGGGACTCCCACGGGGACGCCCCCTGGCCCACGGGACTCCCACGGGGATGCCCCCTGACCCACGGGACTCCCACGGGGATGCCCCCTGGCCCACGGGACTCCCACGGGGATGAAAACAGCCTACCTAAATTCTGGCGATGCAGGCGTGCAGTTTACAAGTCCGGCGTCGCGGCAGGAAATAGCCATGCTGAGCAGTGAGCTCAGCACGTACACAGATGAAAGCCTTGCTTGCTGATTGGTCCGGCGGCCCCGCCCCGCCGTGCCGCCGGACCAATCAGCAAGCAAGGCTTTCATCTGTGTACGTGCTGAGCTCACTGCTCAGCATGGCTATTTCCCGCCGCGACGCCGGACTTGTAAGCTGCACGCCTGAAAAAGAAATCATCCTGGCCGGGGTCGGTGTCATGCTCCGGAGCTTCTACAGCCTTCCTATCTCCCTCTCCCTTCTACCTGCTTCCGGCCACACCCCCTGCTCCGCGGCTCTCTTCGGCAACTCAGCAGCAGCGATCGACACAAGCTTCTGACGTCGGGGCCTACCCTCTGCGAGTCCCGCTTGTTTCAACTTCCTTTTTCCACAAAGACGGGACTCGTAGAGGGAAGGCCTCGATGTCGGCAGCTTGTTTTGATCACCGCTGCTGACGAGTTGCTGAAGAGAGCCGCGGAGCAGGGGGGTGTTGCCAGGCGCAGGTAGAAGGGAGAGGGCCAGATGCAGGACTCGTGGGTGAGGGAGGAGAAGAGAGAGAGAGAGAGAGGGGAGGGAAACAAAAGGAAATATTTCATACTGGGCTGGGCCGGAGTGGAGGGAGGGTGGAAAGATTCTGGCTACAGGGTGCAGTAACAAAGGAAAAGGGGGGAAAGCTGAAAATAGAGATAGTGACACAAAGAAGAGAAAGAGTAAGCAGGACCTACTGAATAAGGATAGAGATACAGAGGGGACATGAAGAGGAGGTGAAATAGAGACATAGAAGTAATGCTGAAAAAGTGGGGGGGGGGGGAGATAAAGACATTGAAAGGGCAAATGGTGAACATGGGGTAAAGACAAGGACAGAGACAAATGAAGATTCTGAAAAAGTGGTGAGATAGGGATATAGGTGAGATGGACACAAAGAAGGGTGATGTTGGAAAATAGGTGGAATGATAATTCTGACAAACACATAAGGGAAATGCTGGATCAAGGAGAGATGGGGCTAAGGCTGGATGGAATGAGGAGAAATGCCTTGTTGGCCCGGAACTTCCTCTCCTAAGTCAGAATTGACATCAGGGAGCGGAATGCTGGTCAGCGCGTCGCTTCTGCAGGGAAAGCTTGGGACAGCAGTGGCTTGGGGGCTATTTCCCGATGGCGGTGGCAGCAAACCGAGTGGCTTGGGGGAGGGCACGGAGAAAGAAAGAAAGGGGGCAGACAGGGAGACAGAAAGAAGGGGGAACAGGGAGACAGAAAGAAAAAGTTGGGGGAGAGAATGAGGTCTGGAGGAGAGGAAACATACAGGAGGCTGAAAGAAAGGAAGAAAGATTGGATGCACAGTCAGAAGAAGAAAGTGCAACCAGAGACTCATGAAATCACCAAACAGCAAAGGTAGGAAAAATGATTTTATTTTCAATTTAGTGATCAAAATGTGTCTGTTTTGAGAATTTATATCTGCTGTCTATATTTTGCACTATGGCTCCCTTTTACTAAACCGCAATATCGTTTTTTAGCGCAGGAAGCCTATGAGCATTGAGAGCAGCGCGAGGAATTCAGCGTAACTCCCTGTGCTAAAACCTACTATTGTGGTTTAGTAAAAAGGGAGGGGGTGTATTTGTCTATTTTTGTATTTTGTTACCGAGGTGACATTGCATAGAGTCATCTGCCGTGACCTCTTTGAAAAAACCCGGAATATGAATAATTAACATTTTCTCTGCCTTTCATTGTGCTTTGTGTTTTTTTTAAATTTTATTGTTGGTAGATCATTTTGACTTAGTCTTTATAAAGTAGCTCGCAAGCCCATAAAGTGTGGGCACCCCTGCTCTTACTCTGGGGCACCAGACCTCCCTCACGGCACACACACGGCAAATGGAAGAAAGAGGAGAATTTTTGGTCGTAGGGAGGAAGGTACAGAATGTGATAGGGAAGAAAAAGATGAGAGTGAGAAATGTGGCAAGGGAACAATGAGACAGATTGAAAGGGATGCAAGAGGGAGGAATATTGGACAGTGGTGAAGGGAATGGAGGGAGAGATGTGGCATAGTGTTGGAGAGGGGTGATAGAAGGAGAAATGTTGGGCATGGGGCTGGTGGGCAGGCATGAAAGATGAGAAAGAGATAAATGCTGGACCATGGCAGGGGAAATCAATGGACAGCAACAGAAGAATTTAGAGAAGATGGGAAAGCGGAAAAAAGAAACTGGGACCAACTTTATGGAAAAATAAGTCTCCAGACAACGAAGGTAAAAAATGGAATTTATTGACTAAAATATGTTAGCTTTGGGAAATGTATATGGCAGATGTCTTTGTTTTGTGTTCAAAAGAAAAGGAAATGCATTTCTGGTTTTATTTCTACAGTGTTGAAGTACTTGTTGACCCTTGCTGTGACTGGTGGGGATCCCCAAGCACCGCCAGCAGAGGACCTCCTCTAGAGATGGCCAGAACTCCCCTCCACCAAACGCAGCAGTCGCTGGCAGCATCCATGAGCCACTGAGGTGCCAGCATCTGTGACTCAGGGACACTACTGCTGCCTGCTAAGCTTGGCAAAAGGGACCCCCGGCCAACTGCAAAGGAAGTCCTCAGCTGACAGTTTGTGGGTTCTCATCAGCTGAGTATTTATATTTTATATTTACATTAGAGGTTCTGATAGAAACCCATTTACAAAGTATGTATTCTTCCCAATTAATATTTCCAAATTAATAAAGTCTCTTTGCTTATTTGTAAATGGGTCTCTACCAGAGCCTTTAATTCAGTAGCATAATTAAATAAAATAACTATTTCTGAAGTTTATAGGGAAGGATGGTGAAGGAGGGGATTCCTCGCGGGTATGGGTGGGGACGGAGGGGATTTCTCGCGGGGATGGGTGGGGACGGAGGGGATTCCTCGCGGGGACGGGTGGGGACGGAGGGATTCCTCACGGGGACGGGTGGGGACGGAGGGATTCCTCATGGGGACGGGCGGGGACGGGTGGGGACGGGTGGGATTTCTGTCCCCGCGCAACTCTCTACTCTCCACAGGATATAATGTGGCTCCTCAGAACAGGAAGAGGAAGGAGGCACACTGGAGAGGAGCAGCTAAGAGGGAGACAAACAGCAGGGAAGGATAAGTTCCTCTCTACCCTACCTGCAGTGGCTGGTGACACAGACTGGCAAATGTCCGATGCAGAGGAGATGTGTTCTGCCTCTGAGATTTTGAAGCAGCAGGAAGAAGAAGCTATGGAGACTCAAGAAAGCAGGGTAGGAATTGAGGCTTACCCCATAGCAATGGAGGTGCAGTGAATCTTTGTAGTGGTGTTTGCTTTCAGATTTGAGTGTCCAGTCAAGCTATACCTTCTTGGGCAAAAGGTTAGGTTCTCTATTGAGCTTGAACTTTGCATTGTTCCTTAAAGCCTTAAGGTTTGCTGCCTACAAGTGTGTGCATGTTTCCTCAGCTACTTACCAAGCTAGGAAATCACATTTCTCCTTCACAGCTGTGCATGATTACTGCAGCAACGTTTCAGAGGGAAACGTATGCATGATACTGAGATTTGATTAGAACAGTGATTTTGTTTGAAATGGACTGTGTGATAAAACATTACATGCCTGAAGTATATCTGCTCTGGTGAAGAGGTCTGAGTTATATTATACTGTTAAAGCCCAGAAGCAGGGGACTACACTTAAGCCATTGCTGGCGGACTTGAACACTTTGGTTTGGGGAATTTTGATGTTTTTTGTTTCTTATGATTTCATGGAATGAATGTTTTCTGTAACTGCCAGGCAGAAGCCTGCATTTTTGTTTATTTGGCCAGTAGCTGAAATAAAGCTAGTAGTTTTTGCCATTTTTGACTAAGACTCTTCACCTTGCATGCTCATGAGGCAGATACTGTGCCTGAATTAAGACCTGAAGGATCCCTTGGTAGTAAGGGACATGCTGGACCTGAGGTTTTGTTCACGTCCCCGTGGGCTCGCTGCGCCTTACAGGAGCGCAGGTATGACACTACTTATACTGATCCCTGGGTAAGTCCTGGGGGGATTGAAGGGTAAGGGAGGTATTTTTTAGTTGGATGGGTGGGAGTGGGTCTTGTGAAGGGGTGGGTTAGGTATCTTGTGGGGGCACCAGATGCTTGATGGGAGGTTCAGGTTAGTATCATGGGGACTAGATAAGTGATCCTAGAGTCAGATTGGTATCATGGGGTTGCAGATGCCTTAACAGAGCAGTGATCAGGGGATGTGCCAGTGCACCATCACTGACAGTGTACTGTGCTACTGGACTGCTGGTATTACACTTATGATTCCTCATGAGGCGGCAGTAAGTTCAGCTGTGCTATTGGCAGTCATGACACCTAGAACACAGTAGTACTGACCCACATGCTAGCTGTCAAAGCTGGTCACACCTCTACATACTCATTCCATGCCCAGATCTCACCACTCCCGTGAAATGGCTGCCTTCGTAACACAGGAGATAGTAATGCAGGTCTGCACTACTGTTTACCTCACTGTAAAGCTCAAGTTAGCTGCATAATGCAGCATAGGAAGAGGGCCCATTGGTGGCTATATGTGATTAATTGAAGAAGAGGAGCTTTTTATTGAATACACAGCTGAAAGAATTAAAGTATCTAAGGAATTAATTTAAAAATCAACCAGCAGAATGACTGAAGGATTTGTTCATTGTTATTTTGAGATAAATGTTGGAATTGAAATCACTTTCAGAAGTCTATATGTCTGACTTTATTTCACACTTTTCTATCCTAATAATCTCTAAATACACCATTGGCAGGGAGCAGGAATGAAGTGAAAAGAAATAAAACAAATGATAAAAAATTGAATTAAAATAAAGTTATATCTTTTCTTTTTTTTTTTTTTTTAAGAAGGGAGAGGCCTGTAACAAGGAATCCATGGCTTAATGATTTATCAGTTAAAGATAATGATTATAAAATAAGTGACACAGGTACATAAAGAGATGACATCCCAGAAGAATGCAAGATTCTGTAAATTAGAAACTAACTTTCCTGTTACAGATACTGTGCAAATACAGCCTCAAATAAAATCTTATCTTAAAAAATGCTTTGATAAGAGATGATGAATGGCATTAGTGAAACACATTTGGAAGCTTGTATGAGATCATTTCATTATTACAAAACATCATACACCTATGGCAGAGAGACTGGCATTGCACCAGTTATTAATTATTAATACAGAACCTACTAAACACGGAGACTGCAGGGCTGAATCAACCATTCAACAAGCAAAACAGAGAAACTAGAGTCCTGGGGCCTCACTTACCTACTGCTATCCGCCTCCAGAATAATAAAATCAATATCAGTCTCACGTTGCATTCTTCTTTTCTGAACAAGAAGCAAATTGCTTAGCAATAAACTCAACTACCTCACTCAGTGATGATTAACAGATTAGAAGGTATAAGTAGAAAATAGTTTACGAAGAGCTTGGGTTCATGCCAAGCAATAACTGCCTGCCCCCTCTGAAAATAGACACATGCTACTTTAAAAAAATCTCCAGGTTTTAATACAGCGGTTGAAACTTATAGGAAGAATATTTCAATGGGAAGTAAATCTAGTTAAGAACATATCTAGAAAACTTCCATGTTTCACCTAGTGACTCTTGGGGCTCCTTTTACGAAGCCGCGTTAATGGCTTTATCGCGCCGTGACTTTTTATCACGTGCTAACCGAAAAACTACCGCCTGCTCAAGAGGAGGCGGTAGCGGCTAGCGCGGCCGGCAGTTTAGCACTCGCTATTATGTGCGTTAAACTGCTAACGTGGCTTCGTAAAAGGAACCCCTGGTGTTCATTTCATTTCCATCCATTCATTTTATACAGTATATCCTTTAATCCAATCACAGAAGGTCAACATTCAAAACAATTTTAAGCATACATTTCACTCAGGAGGCTGGCTGCCAAAATTCAGCGGCACTTAAATGGGCATTGCTGCTGAGTATTAGTAATAACCGTTCATCTTGAAATCAGGAAGGAGAGGGGCATTACAGGACTGGCGCTGGGAAGGTGCTAGCAGTTATGTGGATGCTGGCAATATTCAGTGCTGGTGACCAAATAGCAAAGTAGGCAGATAGGACCGCATAAAAAGCTGCTGTGACTATGCTTGCTTAGCTATGCAGGTACCTGCACTGAATATACTGACCAGTACCCACATAACTTCCAGGTACCAGTCTGTACGTTGCATTGTTCTCCCCCTCCCTCCCATCTCCAACCGCCAATAGAATCCACATAGCCCATTAGGTCCCCATGGTCCTACCAGACTATTCCTGGTAGTCCAGTGGGTAACTTTGGCAGGAGCAATTCCCAATGCTTTTCCCCTTAATGGCTTATTGGCAAAGCAGCTATCATGTCCTCTAGTGATAGGCTTAAATACTGTCTCCTCTAATTTGTGTGGAGTTTTCTACCTAATTATTGCCAGTGAAGGCGGGGGTAGGGGGTGGGTGGGGTGATATTTCAGTATCACATTTTCAACAGCAAGGGACAGGCAAGTTCTGCAGACCTCCAGAAGACCTACCTTTCCTAGTGATTGAAAACATGGTATTGAACCACTGCCCCTCCACTGGCAGCAACATGGTTGGAGCTAGAAGCAGGAGCAAGTAGGGTTCACACCTGCCCCAATCATCCACTGAACCTCCAAAGGATGATCAGATGGGCTGTGGTTTGGAGGTGGCTAATGGGACAAGAAGAAGAGCCTTTGGTTGGGGAGGATCAGCTCATTGGGGGGTTTTCTTGATTGGGTGAGACCATCAAGATGGGGGCTCAAGTCATGCTAGGACGGATGCTTATCTGTTTCAGGGAGTCAAAAAAAGGATCACGTTGTTTTGGGGGTGCAGATCAGGTGATGGGTCAGTAAGGAACTGATATTCCCTTATGTGGATCTTGGTAAACATTGGCTGGAACATGCATAAAACTAGGATATTCAATTCTAGTGCCTGGACATGACCAAGCTTTTAATATCAAGGGCTAATTTAGTCAGCCACAGTTAATGTGTTGAGTCGGGGGTTGCTTTATGGCAATGGTGAGTATCTCTCCCACTGCCATGGGGGTGTCGGAGGGGCATTTCTTGGCAGGAAGGAGTGGGCATCTCTCCCGTACAGTGTCGGGTGATTGTGCAAGGTGTCAGGAGAGAGTGGGCATCTCTCCTGCTGATCTTCAAAAATCTGGAAACATCTGGATGAGATGCCAACCTGCGCTTGCTGAACTGTGCTCTGAAGCATGAAAGTCCAGCTATGTGTAGCTTGAGAGACCCAACTGGCAGGCCTTTTTTCAGACCTTCCTGCAGGAAGTCCAGCACCACTGAAACTGGTGTGCTCACTGGGTCCAAACATTTTCACTCGAACCAATTCCAGAAATGCTTCCAGACTTTCATGTAGGCCACTAAGGTGGACTGCTTCTTAGACTTCGTGAGTGTGGTAATAACTTCAGTTGAATAACCTTTATGCCCTAAGGCTTCACACTCAAGAGCCATGCGCTCTAGATCCACCAGGGCAATAGGACCCTGTGAGAAAAGATTTGGATGATAAGGAAGGCTGAGAGCCTCACCCTTCTGCAAATGTACTAAGTCTGCATACCACGTTCACCTCAGCCAATCTTGATCTAGAAGGATCACTCGACCTGGGTGCATTCTGACCCATCAAAGCATTCTGCCTATAATTGACCACATACATGTGCTCCTCCACTGGCTAGGCTTGGACCAGAGCATCCGGCCCAGAGATTCCAGGCTCGTATCTTCAGTTAAGAAACAAACCACATTTTTTGTTGGAGACTGAGTTCACGAGGTTGAACATTGGGTGCACCAAGTGCCTGACTATGCTATTGAAGGCCCTCTAAAAGACAGCCCATTCCCTGGAATCCAAGGCCTGCCAACATAGGAAATCTGTCTGAAAATTATCTACCCCAGCTACATGAGCCACCGAGATGGCCAAGAGGTGGGCCAAGCTGTGGAGGCCTGCAGGCCATGAATCTCTTGAATTTGCCTTGAGCTTTATTTTGCGTGCTTCTGGAAGGAAGACCTTGTTCTGTGCCATCTCAAAATTAATTCCCAAGTATTCCAGGGACTGAGTCAGGATCAAGTAGCTCTTCCTGAAGTTGACTATCCAGCCCAATGTTGGACCACTTGATCAACCACTGTCACTTCCTCATCCCTCAAGGGTGATCTTATGAGTCAATCATCCAGGTAAGGATGGACCTGAATTTCTCTCTGACAAAGTCTATCCTGCAGTCCCATGTGTCCTTGAAAACTACTCTCCCTCCACTAGAGAGTGAAGTTTGCTTCGTAACCTATGCCACCAGCAAATTCACTTTAGATGTGGCAAATCACTGCTGAAACTCATCAACCATTGGTTAGAGCTTAGCAATGGACAGCTACCCCTATGAGCCCCTCGGGAACATCCCAGAGATCTTTTAACATCTTAGTGATCTCTGGATGCGAGGGGAAAGAAGTATTATGTTCCTCAGTGCTGCTCATGAGTGAGCACAGAGTTGTGGAGGTTTGAGGCAACTCCAACTTTAATTACTGGAGCACCTCTGCAATTAAACCTTTTAGGCTAGAGGATCTAAAGAACCTTCACATCATTGGATCATCTCCAAGATCCAGGGCTGCCACCTGATCATGGTTAGCAGCCTCCCCCCAGCTGAATTTCCTAGAGCTGAGGACTCAGAGGATGAAGGATCAGAGCCCATGCCTTTAATGAGATATTAAAGGCATGGGCTCTGATCCTTCATCCTCTGAGTCCACCAGAGCTTGGGTCCCCATGACATTTGCATGGCTCCTTGGAATGGACCCTGCACCTTTCACTGAAAACCCTGGTGCTACTTCCACTAAGGCTCCCATGGGGTTAGGTTGGTTTTTGAAACTTAAAAAAGGCTTCATATAATAATAATAATAATAACTTTATTTTTCTATACCGCCATAATCTTGTGACTTCTAGGCGGTTCACAGTGAAGAGAGCTGTACAATCAGCGAATTACAGTGTACAAATAGTGAAGGTGTCACTGAGCAGTCGGTGATTACAAAGTTAGCAAGAAAAGATATTAATGGGTTGCAGTATAAACTTAACATGTTACATTAAAAAGGGGCTGGAGAGCCATCAAATTACAGAATACGATTGGTGAAGAAGACACTGAACAGTCATTGAAAACAGGATACCGCTAGATGAAGATACGTAGTATCAGCCTGAAGAGTGAGAGCTTTTTAAAATGAAAGGGGGTCAATTTTTGACTAGGAATTGAATCTATTGAACAGAGCGGTCTTGATTCTTTCCGAAAGGTGCCTTAGGTTAACCTGGTTCTGTCCATGAAGTTGCCTAGCCAGGATTGCTGTCTACCAGCTTGAAATTTAAAAGATCTATCCAGAAAGGTTTTATATTTGCAACCTGTGATTTTCGGGAAGGCAAAGAGGTTGTGATTTCTGGTTGTCCTTGTGGGTGTGTAAAGTTCAAAGTGAGGTAATAGATAATTGGGGGCCATTCCCCACACCAGTTTATAGCAAAAGCATGACAACTTGAATAAGATTTGTGCCTCAATAGGCAACCAGTGTAGAAGTTTGTAGTAGAGACTGATGTGTTCACTTTTCTTTAGTCCATAAATTAAGCGGACGGCCGTATTTTGCACTATCCTTAGTCTACTCATGTTTTTTTTAGGAATACCCACATAAATGATGTTGCAGTAGTCTAGGGTGGATAGAATCAATGATTATACCAGTAGTCTGAAAGATAGAGGGTCGAAGTATTTTTTGATAGTTTTTAATTTCCAAAGTGTGGAGAAGCACTTTTTTGTTACCGAGTTTGTGTGTTCAATCAAGGTTAGGTGGGTGTCTAAGGTGACCCCTAGAATTTTTATGGTTTTAGATATTGGGAGATCATGACCATTTAGGTGTATTGTTGTTGCAGTGATTTTTTCCTTTGGGCTGTCCAAGAAGATTTTTGTCTTTTCTGAGTTAAGTTTCAGTTTAAAATTGATAGTCCATTGTTCAATTTCTGTCATGATATGGGAGATTTGTTGTAGGGTGTCATTTGTCACATTAGTCACAGGAATTAGAACAGAGATGTCATCAGCGTATATATAGTATATTAGGTTTAACTTTTGTAATAGGTATCCTAGGGATGAAATATAGATATTGAATAAGGTGGGAGATAGAGGGGAACCATGAGGAACTCCTGAAGGGCTTTTCCAAGAATTAGAGTATTTTCCATCGTAGACTACTTGATACCATTGTTTTGTTAAAAAGCCCTGGAACCAGGTCCAGATTCTTCCCGAGAGGCCCATTACGTCTAGACAGTTCAGCATTATTTCATGATCCACTAGGTCAAATGCACTGCTAAAATCTAGTTGTAAGATCAGTGCACTAGTACCTTTACTGAAGAGATTATATAGGTGGTTGAGGATAGAGCCTAGGACTGTTTCTGTGCTGAATCCTTTTCTGAAACCTGATTGATGTTCGTTGAGGAAGTTGAATTTGTCTAGGTGATTTACTAGTTTCAGGTTGATCAACCCTTCCAGTAGTTTGGTGAATAAGGGGGTGCTCGCTATGGGTCTATAGTTGGACGTCAATGCGATTGAGTTCTTCTGGTCTTTGGGGATGGGTGTAATCAGTATGTGTCCCATATCTTCATGATAAATCCCTCTTATAAGAGTGGATGTAGTCCAGTTAAATAGATCCCTTCTGAATTCTGGTACTGCAACTTGCATGATCTTAGATGGGCATTCGTCTAGTAAGCAATTTGATTTGGCGTATTTGTTGAACAAGGTGAGAAATTGGTTCCAATTAGGGGGTTCAAATTGATCCCAGGTCATGTCACACTGGGCTTCCTTTCCTGTGGTCTGAATTGGGGTTCGAAATCGGGTGAGGAAGTTGGTAAAGTAGCTCTTAAGTCTAAAATTATTTTTGCAGAAGTAGTTGGCAAGGTTATCGACCGGTGGTATCTGTTCGTTGTTATTTTTCTGGAGCTGTGTAGTGTCTATTAGTCTGTTTACTAGCTATTTGAATTGGCTGCTCCTATTTTTTTTTGCATAGTGTTTAGAACGTTTTTCTTTTATAAGGGTTTTGTATATTTTCATATTTTGTTTCCAATTTCTTTTATCTTCCTCTTTGTCTGTTTTGTGCCATATTCTTTCTAGTTTTCTGAGTTCCTGTTTAAGTGATAGTAGTTCTGCATCGAACCACTCTTTTGATACCTTTTTGTTCTTTTTGTATGTTTGAGCAGGTGCTATTTGGCTTAGTACTTCTTTAGTGAACTTTCCCCATCTGGCAGGGAAATCTTGTTCGTCCTCCAATTTGGGATATAATTTATAATGTGTCCAGAATTCTGTTGGATTTATGGCACTTCTGCAGGTGACTGTTGTTTTCTGTCTGGCATTGCTTATATGTTTTGTAAGTGGATGTTTCTTTTTCCAGCGTAATTCAAAATTGCAGATGTATTGGTCTGACCATATGCATTTCTCCCAAGCACCTATGCTGTATCCGATCTTCGGTACAGGGATGTCTTTGTGTGAAAAAGTGACTATGTCCAATTGGTGTCCCTTTTCATATGTTTCCTGCTTATCTTGTATTATGAAGCCCAGGGTAGATAGGAACGTGTTAATTTCAATTACTTCTGGTTTTCCCGTTTGCTCTTGAGTTCAAGACTAAGATGGAGTCGAAGGCAGATATGTTGTGCGGAGCTCCTTCTCCAATGGTGGTTTGAATTATTTGTTGAAGTTTTCCTTGGTCACAATGACAACTCTCAATTTTTCTTCTTTCTTCTTTCCTCATGGAGAAGCAGAAGGGAAGTGCCCAGCCTGGTCTTCCAGCGGCCGGGAACACAAGGCGTTTGATTCAGACAACCATATCTGGAACAATCTCATGCAATGGAGGTAACGATGGCTTTGGGAAGAATGTCAGACTCAACGGTGTACCTTAGTATCGATTGGGTTTCTTTGAGCCCGGATTAGAGGCAGGCTCCACTCCAACCTGGAAGGAAGAGCTCAGCAGGGATGGAGGTTGCTCAGCCCTCCCAAGAGGAAAGGATGGTGCCTAGCCCTGGAGGAATAGCGGGGGAAAAGGAGGTGGAGGTTTGCCCCAATGGAGCTCTGACATTGGCACCCTGCGAGAAAGCTGAAATATCTCCCTTTTTTGGGACTGAGACCATCCATTTTGGGGAGATGGTAAAGCCTGTCATCAATTTGGATGCACTGTGGAAAGCTATTGAGGTCATGAATTCCAACCTAAAGAAAGTAGTGACAATGCTGCGGAATGACTATGGATTTATCAATTCCTTGGTGAACATTAAAAGTGAAACACTGCGAGAACATGGCGAGAGTCTTAAAAAAACATGAAGAACAGCTTAATCAAATTAAAACTTTAGAAATGGAAATTATTAAAGAGAGGTCTTATATCCATTAAACGTTAGAATTCATAGAAAATAAGCAAAGGAAAAATAATTTGAGAATGTTAAATTTCCCAAAATCTCCAATTGTATCAGCTGTTGAAATAGCATGGATATATTTGAGAGAGATATTGTTGATTTCAACAGAAAATTTACCACCAATTTTGAGAGCTCAATGTCTAACCATTGGGAACAAATTAGAGTCATCTACTCCTACTGACATGGCTACAGGGGAGGGTGGTGAGATGACTAAGAAATTTTCTGGAAAATTCCTTGGAAGTAATTATTGAGAGGACTACTCTCATAGTGACGTTTGCTTTGGAATATGATAGAGATTTAATTCTTCTGACTTATTTCAGGCATATTAATGAGCAATTTTTTGGTTCAACAGTTTGTCTTTTTTCTGACAGAGAGAAGGAAGGACTTTTTGGCTTATAGGCCTAGAGTCCAAGCTTTAGAAGCATCTTTTATATTAAAGTTTCCTGCTAAATGTTGTGTTTCACTGGCTGGTAATTTATTATTATTATTTTTTTAACCAAAGCAATTGCTGGACTTAATTGTGGCTACGGAAGGGGGTGGAGTATTTATAAGATCAATAGCTTCTCCTACAGTTTAATAAGAGCCAGCTGCCGACATTGTATCTCCAATGCTGTCTTCTTTCAGTTATATATACATCCTTTGTACTGTTAATCCTTTTCTTGGTCTCTATAAATAGTGGACTAAATAATCAAAAAGTTATTATTTTGCAGTGATTATTTCACCGTAAAGAATTTTAGTGGTTTCATTGAGAATCTGTATTCAAATATTGTATGCTTGTCTTTAAGTTTAACTTTAATAAATATATTAAAAAAAGGCTTCATATATCATGTGCATGAATTTGGAAGTGAACTACTGCCCAGTTTGCCCACAGGGTCTCCCGCAGTGGCTTCTGGTGTTTGTCCACTGGCACACGGCTATGCTTTGCCAGGGATGTCAAGCCCACTCTCCTAGCTCCTGACAGAATTTTTGGCCCAGAAAATTCTCCAGCTGAACATCTAAGCCACCAGAAGCAAAAGGAGGTGAAGCCTGAAGCTCCCCCACCCCAACATGCCGCATGGCATGTGGAACAATGACCCCCTTCAGATAGGCAACTGATGTAAATCTGGCATGAAGCCAAAGTATCTACATCTGTCAAAATTAAGGGGTATTGAGGCAGATGGAGGCTTTTAAAACAAAACATTAAATCCAAGATGGCTGTCACAATAGCAATTCTGGTACCTAGAAAAAACCCAAACAGAAAATGCAGGGAAGGGATTTTGGGAGGTGGGGACTTGATCCTTAACCTCATAAACTTTTTAAAGTGCCTTTTAAGGACCCTCCACCCAACAATTTCCTCCATAGGGTGCAATAGCCTTAATCACTGTGCCATGCTTCTATGCTGAATTTGTATGGGGAAACTTCTGATTAGAGGGAGAGAGATTTATGCCTCAGCCAAGCCTGGTATCTAACAGATGGCTTGTTTCTCTGGACTGCCATCCAGTCACCACCGTGAAATTGGACCCTCAGACCCCCGCCAGAGCCACACAATGTCATGGGGGGGAGGAATGCAATTGGTCCCAATCCTGGATACAACCACCATGGGAACCAATCGGTCTGCACTGAAGCCCACTGCAGACGAACAGACCCTGAGCTCTGAGAACTACTGATGCAGACTGGCCAACAGGAATCATGCAAGGCATGTACCTGTGGGTTACAGATCTCAGGGTAAATGGGATTCTCTGCAACACATAAAAGGCTCTGACCAGATAACAGAAAAACTGGAAAATAATAAAAATTAAATCATGCATTGCATACAGGCTCCTTACTTGTCACTTGTAGAATGTAAGACTGAGAGAGTGTAGCTCATCCCAGAATGATGGAAAATAGAACATTAAAACAAAATAGTGGGTTCTCTACAACCCTCATGGCTAATGAGGGTTTTACCCACTGGTCAAGACTGCCATTCTTGTGCAACAGGTTTAGGTTATGCTCCCTTCCTCAAGCAAATACAAAATGAACTAATCATGGAACGGTCTAAGTATACAGATATATTACAGAGTACATTACAATGGTGAATTTCAAAGTTAGAAAGCAATTTAGAATAGGATTGTATGCTAAGGGGAGGGAATTTGATGTGTTAGCAGAGGAGTGAAGCGATCAGCAGAGATGTGCATCAGAATTTACAGCTGCAAGAGAATCCAATCTGCACTGCATTTCTGTCAACTCTCTCACACATCTGTTAATAGATTAATCATGCTTTATATGAGCCTATAAAGAGGGTAGCTGTCACAGGAAAGTCACAAATTTATTGCTAGTTCAATAAAAAAAGGTGCCATCTCCAACTTATTTGTTGACCTTTATTTACATTTTACCAGAATCTGTAACTGGGCAAATTAACTCATATTTAAATCATGTACATATGTATTTTACTTTGCTCCAAATTGTTTAAAATGAAGAAAAACATACCGTGCCCCCCTCTCCCGCCCCCACTCATCCGGCAACAGACCATGCCTCCCCTACCCCCTAAAAACAGAAAACTTGACAAAGAAAAGAGAAGGGTGGGCAAGTCTAAAAATTAAAATCTATATTTTTACCCTTATAAGACCAAATCTCAATCTCTCCCCACTATTCCCAGATCCTTCTCCTGCCTAAGCACCACTAAATTTCCCTTCACTTCAGCAAACAACTTCTCACCACAATCATCTCCATCTCCTTCCACACACACTCCAATCCGTAACCTACCCTTCCTAGCAATTATGTATTATCCAATATCCCCAGTCAATGGCATACCACAAGCCCCTTAACCAGTCTGTCCAAACAAGACTACATCCTCCCTCTCTTCCATCCCCACCCCCACAAATCCACTCACTCAAAACCTTCTGCTCTGTTAGTGGCTCGGCCCATGTTATTAGCCAACCAATTAGCTCAGCAGGCTTTCCTTCAAAATGAAGGATTGCTAAAATGTTAATTTTGGGCCGGATTCTGTAAATGGCACCTGAATTGACAGCCGCCTACAGAAAAGGCACTGGCTGCATGTCAATCATGCGTTGGTGCCATTTAACGATTCACGGCTATTGACGCCTATCACATAACTCAGATGCCAGTAATTTAGGCCTATGTTGCAGATAGAACATAAGAACATAAGCAATGCCTCTGCTGGGTCAGACCTGAGGTCCATCGTGCCCAGCAATCCGCTCACACGGCGGACCAACAGGTCCAGGACCTGTGCAGTAATCCTCTATCTATACCCCTCTATCCCCTTTTCCAGCAGAAAATTGTCAAATCCTTTATTGAACCGTACTCTGCCCTATTACGTCCTCTGGAAGCGCATTCCAGGTGTCCACCACACGTTGGGTAAAGATGCCTAAGTTCCTTTGAGAATTGCACCTAGCGGCACCTAACTTTATCTCCGCCCCAATCATGCCTACTTTGACCTTAAGCGCCGCTAGGTACCTTGCTGTAGATATGATTGATGCCTACTTTTTAAAGCAAATTTTTGATTGGGTTTTTTTTAATGGTATGGTCAATTACCATACCAATTAAAGCCAATTAAGTTAGTGCCTACTGCTGCCTAACCTATTACACTGTTTACAGAAATCGGGCCCTTTGGCCCAGATTCTATAAAGGGTGTATAATGGCGCTTAAGTTCCGCCCAAAGTTAAGCGGAAATGAGGTGTCCAAACTAAGTGGTTAATGAGCTATTTAAGGGTCTTAACAAGTGATACTTGGCAAATGGGTGTCCTCAGGATGTGAATGTGAGTTTTGAGACACGTCCACAATTCAGTAGGCACCCTTCAGGAAAAACCTTGCCTAACCATATAGGCGTGGGCATTACGTGGGCATGGTCTGGGAGAGGCTTTGATGTGGATGTTTCTTCACTCATTAACATATATTTGGGCACCACAGTGCATCCATCTATCGTGGAAATTGTAGGTGAATGAAAAGCTGGTCTACTTTTGAGCTTAGTTTGGGCTTCAGATAGACGTGAGTTCTATGGACGGGACTTAGGCAGGCTTTGGACGTTCGATGTGATCTTCTAAATAGGGTTTAGGAATTTATTTTTGCTTTATTAAGCTCAAAATACATTTCATAAGCTACCACATAAACAGGGCACATTAATACAAACATATTGCATGCCAAACCTACTAGTTTTCTGGCCAAACAGCAATGTTATTTGCTAATTACAGCACATGAAAAACACAGCTTTAGGCTTCTTGCTAAAAAAACACAACCCTTTTTTTCTCACTAAACAGTGCTCCAATGAGCTCATTCTTCAAAGAGATGCAACCACATGACATAAATACATAGACTGAACAGATAACTTCATTTGGAAAAGGGTAAAAACAGAAAAAACAGATACAGACCTTAGCGTGGCTTCTAGTACACTGAAAATGGAGGTGTGCAGATGCACAATGGTGAACTCATTGTGAGATCATCAAGGTAAAATGCCACAATTAAAATAGGAACATATACTTAGGGGAATTGTTTGGGATTCAAACCTACAACCTATGGAAGATGAGCAGAGGGCTTTTACCCATTAAGCCAAAGCAGCTTCTAGTCAGGTGTTTCTGACTGTCCTGTGATATCATAGCTTAGTGATATGCTAAGTTATCATCACATGGCTAGGATATCCTAAGCTCTTATAGAAAGAAACCCCTGACTAAAAATAAGCATCTGTGGCTCAAAAATAAATCCCTAACCACTATTTACAAGATCGCATTGAGAACGTCTAAAGCCCGCCTAAATCACGTCCATAGAACTCACGCCTATCAAACTCATGTCTATCTGAAGCCCAAACCATGCTCAAAAGTATACTTCCTTACATTGCCTATAAGACCTAGTTTTACAATTGTTATGCAGCTTGTTAGCTTCCTCTATAACACAGTTCTTCAACCGCCGGTCCGCGGACCGGTAGCGGTCCGCAGGAAATTTTTGCCGGTCCGCGCAGGACCGGCAAGATTGACTCATTTGAACTTCCTGCCGGTACGCGCAGGACCGGCAAGATCAGCATCGGAAGCGTGCGCTGGGCCGGAGAGATCTTGGGGAGCCTCCGACAGTGGCTTTCTCCCCTCTCTGCAGCTCTCCTTTACTTCCCAGCGCAGCGATTCACGAAGGCAGCCTCGGAGCTTTTGCTGAGTCGCGGCTGCCTCTGATGATGCAACTTCCTCTTTCCTCAGAGGCGGCGCGACACAACAAAGGACCCGAGGCTGCCTTCGTGAATCGCTGCGCTGGGAAGTAAGAAGAGCTGCTGGGAGGGGAGAAAACCACTATCAGTCTGGGAAGCTGCTGGGCAGGGGGAAAAAGGGACAGCTGCTACTGGAAAGGGAGAAGGAGAGATGCTTCTGGGAGGGGAGGAGGGAAAGGAATCTGGGAAGCTGCTGGGCCAGGAAAAAAAAGGGACAGCTGCTACTGGAGAGGGAGAAGGAGAAGGAGAGATGCATCTGGGAGGGGAGGAGGGAAAGGAATCTGGGAAGCTGCTGGGCCAGGAAAAAAAAGGACAGCTGCTACTGGAGAGGGAGAAGAAGGAGAGATGTTTCTGGGAGGGGAGGAGGGAAAGGAATCTGGGAAGCTGCTGGGCAAGATAAAAAAAGGGACAGCTGCTACTGGACAGGGAGAAGAAGAAGGAGAGATGCTTCTGGGAGGGGAGGAGGGAAAGGAATCTGGGAAGCTGCTGGGCAAGGAAAAAAAGGGACAGCTGCTACTGGATAGGGAGAAGAAGGAGAGATGCTTCTGGGAGGGGAGGAGGGAAAGGAATCTGGGAAGCTGCTGGGCTAGGAAAAAAAGGGACAGTTGCTACTGGAGAGGGAGAAGGAGACGGAGAGATGCTTCTGGGAGGGGAGGAGGGAAAGGAATCTGGGAAGCTGCTGGGCAAGATAAAAAAAGGGACAGCTGCTACTGGAGAGGGAGAAGAAGGAGAGATGCTTCTGGGAGGGGAGGAGGGAAAGGAATCTGGGAAGCTGCTGGGCAAGGAAAAAAAGGTACAGCTGCTACTGGAGAGGGAGAAGGAGAGATGCTTCTGGGAGGGGAGGAGGGAAAGGAATCTGGGAAGCTGCTGGGCAAGATAAAAAAAGGGACAGCTGCTACTGGAGGGAGACGGAGAGATGCTGCTGGGAGGGGAGGAAGGGAAGAGAGTTACTGCTGGACAGGAGGAGGAGGGAAGGGAGAATGAAAAAAGGAAGGAAACAGCTGGCAGAGAGATTAGAGGAGGGGAAGGGGAGACACAGGCATGAGAAAGTAGAGAGATTGATGATAGGAAGGGGTCAGCAGAAAAATAAGCAGAGGGACAATGACGATAGATCTGGTGTAGGAGAGATAAAAATGAAGAGAGCAGTGAAGCTGGAATGAATCATGTAAATAGGAGAGAGGGGCACAAGCTGGATGGAAAGGGGAGAGGGACATAGAAAGAAGACAGATACCATATGGAAGGGGGAGAGGACAGATAGTGGATGGAAGGGGCAGATGCTGGATTGAAGAGACAGAGAGGGCATACGCTGGAAGGAAGAGAGTGAAAAAAGATTGAAAGCAGAAACCAGAGACGACAAAAGGTAGAAAAAAATAATTTTATTTCTATTTTGTGATTAGAATATATCAGATTTGAAATATATATCCTGCTAGAGCTGGTGTTAGACATAACTGGGGACTGCAAAACCCAGGCAGTGCTTCTTTAGCTTTCAGCTGGCTTAGGGCGCTCTCTGACCAGGGGGCAGTTGCTCTAGTTGCACTCCCCTAAAACTATTCCTGTCATGTGTTACTTCAGTATTCTGTTAGCATGATATTTCTGTGTAGCATTCTGTAATAATTTGGCTTGTTCAGTTTTCTTGATAGTAGAGGGGATATATGTGAAGGGGAGGGGAGACAGGGGTTTTGTTGATCCTTGCTCTGAATTATTTGTATTTATAAAATGACAATTCTACAGAATATTGTTTCTTTTTATACTTTAATAAAATACATTCAATATAAAATCATAACTGAGGCTTGTGTGGATGGGATCAGATGAATTGTGGGGACCGAGCTCGCGGAGATGGGGCGGAAACGGGATTTTTAGATTTTAGTCCTAGTAGTTTGCCGGTCCACAAAATAATTATTTTTTTTCTGCCGGTCCACGGGTGTAAAAAGGTTGAAGAACACTGCTCTATAACACACTGGTTAAAGCTATAGTCTTCTACACCTGTGTTTTTCAACCTTTTTACACCCGTGGACCGGCAGAAATAAAAGAATTATTTTGGTCCCCACAAATAATCTGATCCCATCCACACAAGCCTCAGTTATGATTTTATATTGAATGTATTTTATTAAAGTATAAAAAGAAACAATATTCTGTACAATTGTCATTTTATAAATTCAAATAATACAGAGCAAGGATCAACAAAACCTGTCTCCCCTCCCCTTCACATATATCCCCTCTACTATCAAGAAAACCGAACAAGCCAAATTATTATAGAATGCTACAAAGATATATCATGCTAACAGAATACTGCAGTCACACATGACAGGAATAGTTTTAGGGGAGTGCAACTAGGGCAACTGCCCCCTGGTTAGAGAGCGCCCTAAGCCAGCTGGAAACTAAAGAATAACTGCTTGGGCTTTGCAGTCCCCAGTTATGTCTAACACCAGCTCTAGCAGGATATATGTTTCAAATCTGACATATTCTAATCACAAAATAGAAATAAAATTATTTTTACGTACCTTTTGTCGTCTCTGGTTTCTGCTTTCATCTTCTTTTCACTCTCTTCCTTCCAGCATCTGCCCTCTCTGTCTGTTCAATCCAGCATCTGCCCCTTCCATCCACTGTCTGTCCTCTCCCCCTTCCATATGGTATCTGTCTTCTTTCTATTCCCCTCTCCCCTTTCCATCCAACCTGCGCCCCTCTCTCCTTTTTATATGATTCATTCCAGCTTTACTGCTCTCTTTATTTTTATCTCTCCTACACCAGATCTACCATCGTTGTCCCTCTCTGCTTATTTTTCTGCTGACCCCTTCCTATCATCAATCTCTCTACTTTCTCATGCCTGTCTCTCCCCTTCCCCTCCTGTAATCTCCCTGCCAGCTGTTTCCTTCCTTTTTTCCTTCTCCCTTCCCTCCTCCTCCTGTCCAGCAGTAACTCTCTTCCCTTCCTCCCCTCCCAGCAGCATCTCTCCTTCTCCCTCTCCAGTAGCAGCTGTCCCTTTTTTTCCCTTGCCCAGCAGTTTCCCAGACTCCTTTCCCTCTTCCCCTCCCATCAGCATCTCTCCTTCTCTCCAGGTCCAGTAGCAGCTGTCCCTTTTTTTCCCTTGCCCAGCAGCTTCGCAGACTCCTTTCCCTCCTCCCCTCCCAGCAGCATCTCTCCTTCTCCTTCCCTCCAGGTCCAGTAGCAGCTGTCCCATTTTTCCCTTACCCAGCAGTTTCCCAGATTCCTTTCCCTCCTCCCTCTCCCAGCAGCATCTTTCCTTCTCCCTCTCCAGTAGCAGCTGTCCCTGTTTCCCCTTGCCCAGCAGCTTCCCAGACTCCAATAGTGGCTTTCTCCCCTCCCAGCAGCTCTCCTTACTTCCCAGCGCAGTGATTCAGGAAGGCAGCCTCGGGTCCTTTGTTGGGTCGCGCCGCCTCTGAGGAAAGAGGAAGTTGCATCATCAGAGGCAGCCGCGACTCAGCAAAAGCCCCAAGGCTGCCTTCGTGAATTGCTGCGCTGGGAAGTAAAGGAGAGCTGCAGAGAGGGGAGAAAGCCACTGTCGGAGGCTCCCCAAGATCTCTCCGGCCCAGCGCAGACTTCAGCTGTTGATCTTGCCGGCCCTGCGCGGACTGGCAGGAAATTGAAGTGAGTTAATCTTGCCGGTCCTGTGTGGACCGGCAAAAATTTCCTGCGGACTGACACCGGTCCGCGGACTGGCGGTTGAAGAACAGTGTTCTACACTGATGTTCCTAATTCAAATCCAACTCAGTACCTCTGAGAGAAAGCAAATAAATGAAAACATTAAACTAAACAGATTTTAAAAAATGGTATGGTACCAACATTTTACAATTATAACAAAAGTTTTTTAGCATAAATTAGCCTAATAACATCAGAATTATAACATTAAGGACATTGGTTGGACGTCTAACTCCCACCTAAAAAAAACCCGATTCTGTAAAGGACGTCTTAAAAGGTGGACATCCTCCTGACGCTGAGCACCATTCAGCATTCTTAAATGTGATTCTACAAAGTGCGCCTAACGAGGATGTCCAAACTACGCCCAAATTTAGACACATGTTGCAGAATTTGGCCTTTTCTTGGTTGCTGGGGCAAAAAACATAAGATTTGCCACTGCTGGTCAGACCAGAGGTCCATCGTGCCCAGCAGTCCGCTCATGTGGCGGCCCTTAGATCACAGACCAGTGCCCTATTTGAGTCTAGTCTTACCTGCATATGTTCTGTTCCAGCAGGAACTTATCCAACCTTTTCTTAAATCCCTGAAGGGTGCTTTCCTCTATAACAGCCTCTGGAAGAGCATTCCAGATTTCTACCACTCTCTGGGTAAAAAAGAACTTCCTTATGTTTGTACGGAATCTATTCCCTTTTAACTTTAACGAGTGCCCTCTCATTCTCTTTACCTTGGAGAGGGTGACAAATCTCTCTCTTTCTCTAAGTCAATTCCCTTCTATAGCTTGAATATTTCGATCATGTCCCCTCTCAGTCTCCTCTTTTCAAGGGAGAAGAGGCCCATTTTCTCTAGCCTCTCATTGTACGGCAACTCCTCCAGTCCCTTAACCATTTTTGTCGCTCTTCTCTGGTCCTTCTTCATCTATGGTGACCAATGCTGGATGCAGTATTGCAGGTGGAGGCGCACCATGGCCCGGTACAGTGGCATGACAACCTTCTCCGATCTGTTTGTGATCCCCTTCTTAATCATTCCTAGCATTCTGTTTGCTCTTTCTGCCAGCACCGCGCATTGCGCGGGTGGCTTCATTGACTTGTCTACAAGTATTCCCAAGTCTCTTTCCTGGGGGGGGGGGGTGTCTCTCCAATGACAGCACCAGACATCCTGTATTCGTGTATAAGATTTTTGTTGCCAACATGCATCACCTTACACTTATCCACGTTAAGCCTCATTTGCCATGTCGCGGCCCATTCCTCGAGTGTGTTTATGTCTCGTTGTAGGTCTTTGCAATCCTTCTGTGTCCTCACTACTCTGAATAACTTTGTATCGTCCTCAAATTTAATTACCTCACTCGTCATGCCAATTTGTAGGTCGTTTATAAATATGTTGAAGAGCACATGCCTGAGCACTGAACCCTGCGGCACTCCACTTGTGACGCTTTTCCAGTCCGAGTATTGTCCATTTACCCCCACTCTCTGTTTCCTATCCGCCAACCAGTTTTCAATCTACATGAGTATATCACCCTCAGTTCAATGGCTTGCAATTACTCAAAGTAGACATTCATGCGGGACCTTGTCAAACACCTTCTAAAAATCTAGATATACAATGTCGACTGGGTCACCCTTTTCTGTCTGCCTATTTACTCCCTCGAAGAAGTGCAGTAAGTTTGTCAAGCAAGATCTTCCTCTGTCAAGAATTCTTTTATCACTTTTCTCTTAAAAGCAGATTAAAAGAACATATTTTGTTCTTTTTAGGGATATCAGTAATGCATTTGGATTTTATTTATCGCTTTTTTTAAAAATCTGAACACAAAATGAGTTATAAATTAGTTACTGCAGTTATTTTTCTACAGAAAGGGGTTTACATAGAAACATGATGACAGATAAAGGCCAAACGACCCATCCAGTCTACCCATCCGCAGTAACCATAATCTCTTCCGCTCTCTAAGAGATCTCAAGTGACTATCCAAGGCTTTCTTGAAATCAGACACAGTCTCTGTCTCTACCACCTCTACTGGGAGACTGTTCCACGTATCTACCACCCTTTCTGTAAAAAAATAATTTCTTTAGATTACTCCGGAGCCTATCACCTCTCAATTTCATCCTATGCCCTCTTATATGCGAGTGAAGTGATTTATTCAAGGTCAAATGGGGCATCAGTTGGCTAATTTGAGTTAGAACCCTGGCAATACTTGTTCTTAGGTATAACTATTCTAATCACTAGGCAACTCCTCCACTCATCTTCACCATGTGCGTTTGCTGTTTAACTGATCTAAATGGCTCCCTCAAAGCAGTGTTACTTACAGTAAATGAAAATATGACAGGTATTATTGCTTATATAGGATATATAAGGAAAGAGAACCTTTCTAACAATACAGTCAACAAGTGCTAATCCAAACTGAACTTTTTATACTGCTCATCTCGTCACCTATCTGGTTATTATTTTGAGACGGGAAAATTTCTGAACGTAATTTGAATTCATACTAGCATTCCAGTGATTCTTAGCACATCCATTTGTTTCAGAAATGTCATATCAGAGATGAATCAATGTGCTGAGAATTGCCTGATAATATTGTTGAGGGATTAATCTTACAGAACAGATCACCGGCACGATTACCTCTGGCATTCTGTGTGTACACAGTTCTATTCTCAGCATGAAAAGCCTTCCATCTCCAAAGTATGAAGACCCATATATTGAATGATCTGCCACCATTCAATATTTAATCCTGCAATTGAAGCCACTAAAGGGATAGAGCGAAGCAACAAGATGAATAAAATTTGACCTCAAACTTGCAAAAAGACAACCCAAACGATTTATCTTGCTGTCCTCTATTGCATCCTGAAGCCAATATTTCTATCACTCCTCCTCAGTTTGGGATTTGTACATAGATCAATGCCACATTAGCAAAGTGCCTTAGATGACAGGTTGGGAATTCAGGCAATCTACTGTGTATGTGCCTAAAGAAGAGTCCTGGTCAATTTGACTTATTAAGTGCTTAGAATAAAGCACCACTAATAGAAAATCCATTTTATTTTCACAGCTAGTATTTCAAATGACAAAGGGGAGAGAAGTAATGCAATGTGTGGTTTTGTTAATACTTAAATTATTTATAAAAGTTATATTCCACGTTTTACAGGGAATCTACTTCAAAATAGGTTGCAAAATAATGATCTGACGAAGGAGTTACTTTCGAAAGCTAATCATAAACTACATTACCCCCCTCCCTTTTACAAAACCGCAAAATCGTTTTTCTAGTGCAGGCCGGCGTACTTAATGCTCTGCGCTGCTCCCAACACTCATAGAGTTCCTATGAGCATCGGGAGCAGCGCAGAGCACTCAGCGTGCCAGCCTGTGCTATTTTATTTGGGGGTGGTAAGTTAGTCCAATGAAAAAGGTTTTATTAACCTTTATGTTTTTGTTTTATTTCTACATGTTACCTTGAAGAGTGGACTAACACATCCACCGCACTATTTCTTTCGGTAAAATTATAATGAATTACTCATTAATACACCAGTTATGTCATGTATAATCTTATATCGTGCAAAATCCTCATTAATCAGAGTTCTAGACAGGCTATAATAATAATAATAACAGTTTATATACCGTAGGACCGTGAAGTTCTATGCGGTTTACAATGATTAGAAATGTTACAGATTGAGTGAATAAACAAAGTATACAGATTTAGCGACAGGTGGTTCTTGCGCTCGGTTGTTAAGGACTAAGATTGAATAGTTTGGTTTCCTAAGTATTTCAGGAATAGATGCATTTTCAGGCGTTTCCTGAATTCTCCATAGGTAGTAGGCACAAGCAATTGTTCAAAGTCTTTACCTCATAATGCTGCTTGATATGTGAGAAGATGTTGATGATGACTTTTAAATTTACAACCTCTAACCGGTGGAGAAACGAAGTTCAGGTGTGAGCTTCGCTTGTGTCTTGGTTGTGAAAGAGAAAAGGTCTGTTATGTATTTAGGGGCTAAGCCATAGAGTACCTTGAAGCAAAAACAACCAAACTTGAATTTCACACGTGCCTCCATCGGTAGCCAGTGTAAAAGTCGATAGGAAGGTGTAACATGATCAATCTTCTTCAGTCCACAAAGTAGTCTAATAGCTGTATTTTGAACTAGTTGCAATCGCCGCATGTACTTCTGGGGGAGTGCCAAGTAAGCGATGTTACAATAATCGAGTTTTCTCAGAATAAGGGATTGTACTAGAATTCGAAATGATGAGGCATCAAAGTAAGCTCTGATGGACCGAAGTTTCCAGAGGGTGTGAAAGATTTTTCTGATCAAGGAGTCTACCTGGTCTTTTATGGTCAGGTTCTGGTCCAGTTTTACACCCAATATCTTCATAGTGGGTTGAGTGGGATAACTAAGGTTATTGATGCACATTGGTGCTTTAGTGTCGAGTGTCTATGAAAAATTTTGTTTTCTCTGAGTTTAGTTTTAGTCTGAATTCAGTCATCCATTGCTCGATCCGATTTAATACTTCTGTTGCTTTGGGGGTGACTTCTGAGACAGAGTTGGTGAATGGGATAATTATTGTGAAGTCTTCAGCATAGCTAAATAGTTTTATCCCCAGCTGGGATAGTTGTGCACCCAATGAGGACATGTAAACATTGAAGAGCAAAGGGGATAGCGGTGATCCTTGTGGTACTCCATGTATCTGAGAGATCGTGATTAAAACGGACTTGGTATGTGCGTGATATAAGGAAACCTCGAAACCAGTTCAGTACTTCTCCTCTGATTCCGATTGCGTCTAGGCATTGTAACAGTTTGCTACACAGAATTCTGTATAGAGTTAAACATGTTGCAAAGAGTTATGCATGCCACATAAAGTTATCAAATTCTACATACAGTCGGAGATAATACATCAAAAATAGTTGACCATTAACACTGTCTTTATTTGAAGTGATTTGTACAATTAGTCTGAGGCTCGGTGAGCTACCTGAGAAAGATCTCAGCAAATGATTTCATCCAAATAACTAACCCCTCCTTTTCCAAAGCTGAGTTAGCAGCTGCCGCTGTGGTAACTGCCCCAAAGCCCATAGGGATTTAAAGGGCTTCGGTCCTTTTGCTGCGTGGCAGCCGCTAATGCGGCTATGTAAAAGAGGCGGTAATATTGCAAACACTTTTTAAGGCACTGTCAATTTTTCTCAATGCATAGTTAGAATGCTTTTATGTATAGGTGATAAGGAAAGCATAGACACCATATGCTTGTTTTTAAACTTAACCCCTTTACCATCTTGGTCGCTCTTCTTTGAACCTTTCCTTTTCTTGAGATAAGGAGACTAGAATTGAATGCAATACGCCAGATGAGGTCACACCATGGAGCAATACAGGGTCTTTCACATGCATGTTAGTCTATGGATGCATTAGCGTGTGCATATATTTAGCGCACTAAAACGTTTAAAGCACCTTTGTAAAACAGGCAGTTAGTCTAGTTAACCATCCCTTTTTAAATAATTCCTAGCATCCTGTTTACTTTTTTGGCCGCCCCCGCACATTGGGCATAAGGTTTCGTCGTACTGTCTGCGATGATATTCAGATCCTTTTCTTGGGCACTAATCCCCAAGGTGGACCCTAGCATACGGAAACTGTGATTCAGATTATTCTTCCCAATGTGCATCACTTTGCATTTGCCCACATTAAATTTCATCTGCCATTTGGACACCCAGTCTTTCAATTTCTTAAGGTCTGCCTGCAATTTTTCACAATCTGCATGTGTTTTAACAATTTTGAACAGTTTAGTGTCATCTGCAAATTTAATCACCTCACTCGTTATGAAGGGTGGAGGGGTTTGGACAAATGATTAGAATTTTGAATCCAGGATGTGGATCTGAAATAACTGGGGTTATAAACAGAAACATGATGGCAAATAAAGGCCAAATGGCCCATTCAGTCTGTCCATCCGCAGTAACCATTATCTCTTCCTCTCTCTAAGAGATCCCACGTGACTATCCCAGGCTTTCTTAAAATCAGACAGTCTCTGTCTCCACCACCTCTACCAGAAGAGTGTTCTACGCATCTACCACCCTTTCTGTAAAAAAGTATTTCCTTAGATTACTCCTGAGCCTATCACCTCTTTACTTCATCCTATCCCTCTCATTTCAGCGCTTCCTTTCAAATGAAAGAGACTCGACTCATTTATATCACGTAGGTATTTAAACATCTCTATCATATCTCCCCGCTCCTGCCTTTTCTCCAAAGTATACAGTTCAGACTGAGATCTTTAAGTCTATCCCCCATACGCCTTATGATGAAGACCATGCACCATTTTAGTAGTATTCCTCTGGACCGACTCCATCCTTTTTATATCTTTTTGAAGGTTGTACTTTCTATGCGCTATATATGCAAGACAGCGCCATCTCAAGGTGCAGCCTCCAGAATTGTACACAATATTCTAAATGAGGTCTCACCAGAGTCTTATACAGGGTATCTGGTGAGACCTCATTTAGAATATGATTATTTAGAACAAAGGCAGCAGAACACTTTTTTGTTTGGAGGAGGGCCCCAGACCCTGCCCAATCTCTGCCCCAGACCCCGCCCCCATAATAGTACTACTGTAATTATAATACCATTTTTCCATTCATTTTTCATATATACACAATGTAATCTTATTAACAATACATAATGGTTAACCACAAAATTAAACTACGCAAAGCACACTGTATATTTCTCAACATTCATTCCTACCAGAACATCTGGCCCTGGTCACACATGCAGAACACAAATAACCCCTATGCAAATACAGGACCACAAACTAAAAGTACTAATATATACAAACAACACCCTAAGATGCAAGACTCTGCATGCAGTACAATCTCCCGAGAAATAGAAGCAAATGCATTTCTTCCTGAACAGTGCAAAATATAGACAGCAGATGTAATTTCTCAAAACTGACACAATTTAATCACTAAATTTAAAATAAAATCATTTTTCCTACCTTTGTTGCCTGGTGATTTTGGTTTTCAAACCATCTTTCCCAGTCTCTGACTGCACGTCTGTGCTCTTAACTGTGTATCCAGGGCCACCTTATCCATTTGCTGTTTTTCTCTCCTTAACTTTTTGCCATACATCCATCTTGAGCATTAACTTTTAACATTCAACTTTCTTCCATTTTTCTGCTTTCTTCTCAAAATCTACTTTTTCATGCCTTCCCTTCCCATCTATCCATGTGCATCATCTCCTTCCTCTTTCTTCTCCCCTACTCCCATCTATCCATACAAAGTATTTCTTCTTATCTCTTCCCTGTCGCACCCATTGCTGTGCACCATCTCCTCCTTCTGTCTCCCCTTCCCCTCCATCCCTATACACCATCTCATCCCTCTCCTATGGTCAGACATCTCTGTCTTCCCCCTTCCCCTCTCATATGGCCTGACATCTTTCTTCTCTCCTTCCCATAGCCTGGAATCTCTCTCCTCGCCTATGGTCTGGTATCTCTCTCTCCTTCCCTCCCTCTTCCCGAGGTCTAACATCTCTCCTTTCTGTGGTCTAGCATCTCTCTCTCCCCTTCTTCCCTTCTATTCTGTGGTCTGGCATCTCTCTCTCTCTCCTTCCCAGTCCAGTGGTCTGACATCTCTCCCTTCTTTAGGTCATCTCTCCTCCCTCCCAATGTAACATTTCTCCCTCCCTCCTCTCCACCACTATTATGTCCAACAATTATCCTTCTTTCTTCCTTTCCCCATATATATCATCTCTCTTTCCCTCTCACGCCACACACCTATGTCCAACAATTATCTGTTCCTTTTCCCTCCCCCAATAACAGCATTTATTTCTCTCCCTTTCCACTACTCTACCTGTGCAGCATATCTCTTTTACTCCTTTCCTAACCCCTCCAGCCTGTGCATTTGTCCTTCCTAACCCTCTCTCAGTATGTGCAGTATCTGTCTTTCCCAACCCCCTGGGCATCTATGCCTTCCCAACGCCTTACCCCCTGCACCCAGCCCCCCTCCCTTACCGTCATGCACTGCACCCAGTCCTCTTCCCTCCCCTGTCAGGCTCTTCACCCATCCCCCTTCCTTTCCTCCCTCACCTGTCAGACTCTGCACCCAGCCCCCTTCCTTCCTTCCCTCCCAACCCCTGTCAGATTCTGCACCCAAGCTCTGCAGTGAACCCTGCCCCATCCTTCTACCTCCTCCCGGTTGCTGGCAGCTGATTTATTCTGCCATTAAGTGGCAACCAGCAGGAGCGTGCTTTGGCGCTGCCTGCTGGCACTCAGTGGCTTCTTTGATTGGCTCCCGTGAATTCTTGTGATTCATGAGAATTCACGGGAGCCAAGCAAAGAAGCCACTGAGCGCTGAGCAGGCAGCACCAAAGCACGCTCCTGCTGGTTGCCGCTCAGCGGCATAAGAAATCAGCTACCATCGACAGGGTTAGAAGCAGGCAGGAGCGTGGAAAGCTCACTCTGCCCGTTGCTCCCCTGGACCAGCAAGGATCAAATTTTTGGGGAGGTCACGGTCCCTGTGGCCACCCCACCCCTGTTCCAGCGCCTATGATTTAGAATATGATCTGACCCATCTGCTTTATGATATCCTACTTTTCCTTTTCTTAGTTTTCTCAGTCGATACACCCCCTTCTCCCTTTTTTTTGTGAAGTTATTATAATTTATCAGAACACAACTTGCTTTGATGCAATTGTATATATATATATAAGTGTGTGTAAAATATTTTTTGAAGAAAATCTTTTGAGGAATCCTTTGAAATAGATCACATCTGTTTTGTGATATTACCCACTTTTTTTTCTTTTTTCTGTATTTAAGAACAGCATGGGTAATTCATTTTATGACCCTTTCTTTGTCAAACTACTGTATTCGGGTTTCTGCCAGACCACCTTGAACTGCAAGGTATAGGCGGAATAGAAGTCCCTAATGTAATTTAATGTAATACTTGTGACCAGGAAAAGCCATTTTGGAAACAAGATACTGGGCTAGATGGACCACTGGTCTGACCCAGTATGGCTAATTTTTATAATTTTATGACACGGAGGTCAATATTTATCCATGCAGTGAACATATTTATTTGAAACATATAAACTAGATACTGTCAAATAATAGTTTTATTCAGAAGGGCTCTCGCTACGGGTTGCCATGAATGCACTTGTTTAAACTGGACCATCTAAGGGGCCCTTTAACTAAGCTGCATGTACCTAACACAGCATCTTATTACTGTGGTTAGCACAAGAAAGATGCACGAGCCCTTACTACTTACAAGGTTCAAGGTTTTATTAAAATTATCCAATTTCTAAGTGAATTTACAATATAAAAAAGAAAAGAAAAACAGATTTGAACATAATAAAAATGCCATTAACAATACCATTAACACCTAGGGAAAGAAAACAATTATAGAGAAACATCAACTGATACATGGCATATTAAAAGGGGATAAATGAGACAGACAGGAAAGAAAATGGGTGGCAGTAAAGACCCGATTCTATAAACGGCACCTGAAAATATAGGTGCCGAGGAATGCTCAGTATTCGCGGGGGATAGGGGCAGAGCCGGACTGCGAATTAAGTAAAACCGCAAACATCTTCTCGTCCGGCTCTGACCCACCCCAGCCTTCCTCCCTCTCGAGACTACGACAGGAGCTCACGGCAGTCATTTCCTATTGGCGATCTGCATGGGGCAGGAGTGTAGGAAGATCGCTCCTGCCCCGAAAGCCCGCTAGACCACCAGGTAAGGCCGGGATGCCGGGAGGAAGGCTGAAGAGAGGTAGGAACATGCTAAACTAGGGGGGGGGGGTTCCCCCTCCTCCCAAAAATCACAAATATGTGAAATTGCGAGTTTTGAAACCGCAAATAGGGAGGGGGAAGTGTACAATGGTCTGAATGGCATTAGGACACCATAGGAAAAGGACCCCAACATTAATTTATTTATAAAATTTCTATACCATCTTCCTAGGCGGTTTACAATATATCCACATATGCAATACTTAAAAACAATACAAAAGAGGTACAAATCATCAGAAATTAAGTTCACAGTTAATCCTCAATCAAGACAAGTCAGACCCTATAAAAAAAGCATTAACGAACCATTGTGCTTTAAGGAGTTTTCTGAAGTTCCTCTATCAGCACATTTCCTTGGCTGCCCTACCATCAAATTTCATAATTTCACCCCAGCACAACAAACAGTCATTGCACAGGTTTCTACATATTTCAGATAATTTTTGTGTCCAAAATTATTCATGCGAGTGCTTTTTAATATCAATCTCAATCACGTTTAACAAACCATTTTGATGACTTTCTTTTCTTTTCTTATGTTATGCTTTTGTCTTTAAAAGCCTACAAATACTTTCAAATCACAGGACATTACAAACAAGTACAACAGTATTCTTGTCTTGCAACTTTAGGAGTACAAACACAGTTTAAGAAAGGTGACACACATTATTAAGTGAATACTGGGAATGGAAGAAAGCACAGTGCTAATTTAGAAAATTATTTGTCATATGGTTAGCGGTTTGCTAACCTTGTCTTTCAATCCAGTTAGACTATCTCACAAGCTGCAGTGAAGTACTAATAGCAGACATTATTGCCAAAAGAATAAACTGCTTCATTGCAGTCGAGGGCAATCCAAAGCACACAATACGTTTGCCACTGCTATTACAATGTCCGGTGAACAGCAAGACATATGTTGCTGCAGAAATTATTTCAACATAAATTCTGTTGATTTATTAGGCCACTTTGTTATCAGCTTTACAGAGGCAGGTTAGGATTCTGCCTTGGCACTGCTGAAATTGCTACTAATAATGAGACCAATATATATAGTTAAAAAAGTGCTATCCTTTAACATGGCAGTTTACTCAGGATTCCCCCGTGCTAATATTACTTACCTGATTTAGAGGCCTTTTTCAAAAGTGCATTAAGATTTGCAGTTAATTCTTCTTAACATGAGATTTCCCATGCGCTAACTTCAAATCTAATGCGGCTCCTTTTAATATTTTTATGTCATTTTTATTTTGCAGGTTGTGTGAAGGTTGTTGTCATTAGTATATGGCAAATGCAGTTAGCTTAGTAGGGTTTAAAAAAGATTAGGATAATTTCCTAAAGCAAAAGTCCATAAACCATTATCAAGATGGACCGGGGGGTACCATGAGACACAATAGTATAAATGGCACCTACCAGTTGATTGACAACCATGCCGAAAGACAACTAGGTGTTAGACACTTATAGAATCAGATCTTAAATACTCTCATGTTAGCTCTGTGTTAGTTATCATGTGTTAAGTATAACATGCTAACTGCTTAATGCAGCTACACCAAATCTCTGCCCGAATCATGCAACCTTTCAAAATATATATGGGAAATTCACTAATCTGCAGTTTAGTAGTTTCAAGTTTATTTTAAAAAAAATTATACCGCCTAATCAGACTTCTAGGTGGTGTAAGTGAAAACTTTACGTCCTTTACAGAATTTGGCTCATAGTGTCTAGGTCAGTGATGCTCTGGACCTGATATTCCTGCTAAAGGTGGTGGTAAGAGGAGTTAGCCTCTTTTCTTTCAACTTTCATGTCAATACATAAGACAGGAGGGTTCTCGATCCAGTTCTTGGGACGCATGAAGCTGGTCTAGTTTTCAAGGTAACTGTAATGAATATGCATGAGATAGATTTGCTGGATGCAGAATATTGTGGCATGTTACCATGGTGGTTTGTGAACCTTTTTTTAAAAATGACAAGTCATCTACATGCTATTAGTTTACTACCTTGTTTCCCTAAAAATAAGACACTGTCTTATATTAAATTTGGGCCCAAGAAAGGCACTAGGTCTTATTTTCGAGTAGGTCTTATTTTTTTTCATGTACAATGATCATCTTTCCCTTCCTCTCCTCCACCCCAATTCTTCCTATTTCCTTTCTCTCCCCCACATGTGCAGCATCTTTCCTCCCCTCTCACCCATCCCCTTGTGCAGTATCTTTCTATCTCTCCCATCCCTCCCTCATGTCCCTTGTGCAGCAGAACCCTTGCAGCTTCTATCCCTCCTTTCCTCCCATCCCCCTGTGTAGCATCTTTCTATCCCTCCCATCCCCCTGCCGCTGCGCACCCCGCACCTTCCTCCACACACACACTCCTGCTGACCCTTCCAGCTCTCCCAACCATATGAACCCTGACCGCGAGTCGAAATAACTGGAAACAAACAGCTGTGTTGGCAGCACAGGCTGGATCATAGCCTGCCCTTCTCATGTCTGGGTGTTCCTCTGCTGCATCACTGATGATGTCATCAGCAACGCGGCATGGAACGGCCGGGCATGAGAAGGGCAGGCTGCGATCCAGCCTGTGCTGCTGACACTGCCGTTTGTTTCTAGGTTTATCGGCTCGCGGTCGGGGTTCGCATGGGAGGGAGAGATGGAAGGGTTGGTGGGAGAAGGTGCTTGCGGGGGGGGGGGGAAGCGCTGCTGCTGGCGACTAGGGCTTATTTTTGGGGTAGGGCTTATTTTTAGGGAAACAAGGTATATCAGGAGTAAAACATTTTCCTTTTCCGATTATTTTCTGCATGCAGTAAACCCAAAGCACAGTTCTGAAACAGCTTATTGTGGCAAGAAAAGGACAAACGTTTCAAATCCTAACCTTTGAAAAAATGGAGTATGCCCTATATTGTGACAATACATTACAATATATTTCTTTACAATTCCAAGATCAAAAATCTTGTGTCATAGAAGCCCAATTTAATGAACAGAGGAAAGTTCTAATATGAAAAGATAACCATATTATCATCATGCAGCTAAATATCTTATCGGCATGGGATAGCTGCTAGCAAACGTAAAAGTGATGTAGCAATCTCATTTTACAAAGCAGAACATTTTCTTATGTTTTCCAGCTAGGTGACCCAACAGGAGCTCTCTGAGGAGTCCTTGGCAACAATGAAAGGACTAAGCTTTCCTAAAGGATTTGCTTCTGTTAACTTTTATGTATTTTTGTGTTGAGTGACTCAATAGCATCTCACAGATAAAGCCCAAAGGAAATGTAGCAGTTAATAAATTATTGAGCTGTTCTCCTTTAAAACATCGGCACTGGGCAGTACAAAGGCTTGGCACATCCTGTCAAATGCAAAAACATCTGCAGATCTCAAAAAGTGTTATCTGAGCTGTGGAACAGCTGGCTCTGCAGATCCTAAAGGCCACCCGGGATCCACTTACTGCAGTCATTCTCAGAGACTTTAATGTTAATACTCTCTATTAAACATATACCTAAGCTAAGAGAGATGCTGCATGGACACTCTCTGCACACCCATCTAGTGATATGTAACCTTAATACATTAGCATTCTTTATTCAGTTTCATGTTGTGTGCTTACCTCGTATTGGACTGCATTTCTAACTGAATCTAAATTTCATGGAGTTAGCTTTTAGATATGTAAACTTCACGGTTTAAAGCTTATTTCATATGTGCTAAGTTTCACTAATATTTTAAAATTATTCAAATTAAATATATTTCCCACGATGAAACAAATTCAACTAAACGAGCCATAATTTCATTCACTAGAAGCAGTTGTTAAGCTTATGAGGAGGTAAAGTGAGAGAACTTCCAGAGAGGGAAAGAACTTTGCTGGTATGGAAATAAAGACCACACTTTTCAAGAAATTCCTGAAGCAGCAATAACATCACGACCTCTTAGTAACACTAAAACTGACGCTCGATCTACCCATTACTGCACTAATTAATAACAAAAGAACCTCCACTTTGACCACCTATCAACTCTACTACAAACCACCTCACCCTCAACAACCCGCTAAATGTCTATAAGATCTACAACCTACCTCTCTAGCTAATCATTGTAACAATGTTTTTAAATTAACCTTTTGTAATCCGCCTTGAACCGCAAGGTAATGGCGGAATAGAAATCCCTAATGTAATGTAATGTAATGTATTTGCTAGGAAACTGCTTTTAAACTTGGATAAAGATATACAAGTTAAGTAAACTTCAGTGACTTTATTTTAAGTTGCTCTACTAACTTAACAAAACTAGTTTAAGGAATAGATTATTTTAGCATTTAGGGCTCCTTTTATGAAGCCGCGTTAGTAGTTTAATGCGCATAAAAGCGCACTAAACTGCCGGACGCGCTAGCTGCTACCGCCTCCTCTTGAGCAGGCGGTAGTTTTTCGGCTGGCATGGGGGTTAGCGTGTGATCAAAAGTCTCAATAGCAGACTATGGCCCTTTTCTCCAGGAAGTTGTCCAAACTTTTTTTAAAAACCAGCTACATTAACCGCTCTTACCACATCCTCCAGCAATGCATTCCAGAGCTTAACTATTCTCTGAGTGAAAAAATATTTCCTCCTATTGGTTTTAAGAGTATTTTTTTTTCTGTAACTTTGTCGAGTGCCCCTTACTCTTTGTAATTTTTGATGGAGTAAAAAATTGATCCACTTAAACCCATTCTACACTGCTCCGGATCTTGTAGACTTCAATCATATCATCCCTCAGTCATCTCTTTCCTCGCTGAAGAGCCCTAACCTCTTCAGTCTTTCCTCATAGGAGAGGAGTTCCATCCTCTTTATCATCTTAATCATCCTTTGAACCTTTTTTAATTCTGCTATGTCTTTTTGTGATAAGGCAACCAGAATTAAACACAATGCAGTCTTGTTTTTCCATCCCTTTTCTAATAATTCCTAGCATCTTATTTGCTTTTTTGGCCACCACCGCACATTGGGCAGGTTTCAATGTATTGTCTACAATGACACCCTGATCTTTTTCTTGGGTGCTGACTCCCAAGATGGACCCTAGCATCTGGTAACTATGATTTGGGTTATTCTTCCCAATGTGCATCACTTTGCATTAGTCCACATTTTAATTCATCTGCCATTCAGATGCTGAGTTTTCCAGTTTCCTAAGGTCTACCTGCAATTTTTCACAGCCCTTACTCATTTTAACAACTTTGAATAGTTTAGTGTTATTGGCAAATTTAATCACCTCACTCATCGTTCCAATTTTCAGATCATTTATAAATAAGTTAAATTGCACCGGTCCCAGTACTGATCCCTGTGGCACTCCACTATTTACCCTCCTCCATTGAGAAAAATAGCCACTTAACCATACTTTGTTTTCTGTCCGATAACCAATTCCTAATCCACAACTGAACATTACTATTCCATAACTCTGATTTTCTCAGGAGCCTCTCATGAGGAACTTTCTCAAAAGCTTTCAGGAAATCTAGATTCAATACATCAACTGGCACATCTTTATCCACATGTTTATTCACACCTTCAAAGAAGTCAAACAAATTGATGAGGCAGGACCTCCCTTGGCTGAACCTATGCTGAATCTGTCCCATTAAATCATGTTTGCCTACATGTTCCACAATTTTGTTTTTTATAATTGTTTCCATTATGTTGCCCAGCACTGAAGTCAGACTTACTGATCTGTAATTTCTATGATCTTCCCTAAAACTCTTTTTAAAGATCAGCATAACAATGGCCACCCTCCAATCTTCAGGTACTACAGGCAATTTTAGGAGGCAATAAATTTAATTAGGGTGCTTCTATCCATAAGTAATTACTGTAGCTCTTAGAAATACAGTCTACTTAGGTCCATAGAGGGGAACCTACTAATAATCTTAAAAAAATAATAATGACTAATACAAACTAAATATTAGCATAGCCTAGCAATCTTAGGGGAATTTAGTTTATATATTCCTACTCCATTAGTAACTTAATTAAGAAATCACCAATAATAATGAGATGTATGTAGCAGTCTAACAGCAGGATGGGGGCTACCCAGTCTTTTTCACCGAGTGTCACGTTTATTTATTTCCAACTTGCTGTAGTGTTTCAACTGTCAAGCAGATCAAAGTGGTTTACAAACTAAAACATAATTAACACATGTTTGATTATCTCCCAGTTGATGAGTAGTCATACGTGTGTATTTGGTGCAAAGAGCTCCTAGTACTCAGGGAATGGGTCCAAGCTCTGAAAGCTAAAGCAGCTGACTTGAAAGAGTCAAGACAGACAGAGAGGTTTATGCCGGAAGCCTACAGGGACATAGAAGAAATAAAAGTCTTGCTTCAATCTCTGTTCTTCCATGAAAGAGAAAGGTCATTTGAAGGGAGCTGATCACTGTGAAGAGGCAGGAGTGATCCTGCAACCAGGATCTGCCCTAGGGATGCAATATCCTCCCAAACCAAGAATGTCTCCAAGAGCTTCTGCTAAGCAGGCAATTGTTTGCACCACTATTTTAGTTGGAGATTCAGTCAATAGGCATGTAGATAGTTGGGTGGCTGGTGGACATGAGGATTACTTGATCACTTGTCTGCCTGGTGAACAGGTGGTGGGCCTCAAGTGTCACCTAGACAATATTTTAGACTACTTAGGTCCTTAGGGGGGAACTTACTAATAATAATTTTTAAAAAAGTAATGACTAATAAAAACTAAATAAAAAAACTTTAAAAAAGCACTTTAAATTTAGCAGCTGTAACGCATGTTCCTCTTTCTGAAGTATTCTCTTTTAGCTCTAATAGCTTCCTTCACATCACTTGCTAACCACGTTGGCTGCCATTTGGTCTTCCTTCTTTCTTTTTTAATACATGGAATATATCTAGTCTGGGCTTTTAGAATTATTTTTTAAATAACATTCATGCCTGATATATATTTTTGACCTTGCAGCTGCACCTTTAAGTTTATTTTTTACCATTCTCCTCATGTTATCACAGTTTCCTTTAGTATAGTGAATGCTGTCCTAAATCTATGCTATGCCATGTATTATCTTTTATGAATGCTACAAATTCTTCTAAGCTATGTCTGCCAAAAATGTATTTCAATAATTTTGTCCTTTCTACACCATGAATGTACCTTTGTAACCCGTTCTGGGCTCCTTTGGGAGGACGGGCTAAATAAATAAATAAATAAATTTAAGTGTGACTATATTGGATTTCCTGCATAAACTTATTCCAGGGATTATATAAAATCTGTTCATGTTATGATCACTGTTATCAAGCAGCTCCAGCACCATTACTTCCCTCACATATTCATGTGCTCCACTAAGAACTAGATCTAGAATTGTTTCACCTCTTGTTGGTTCCTAAACCAGCTACTCCATAAATCAGTTTTTTATTTCATCAAGGAATTTTATAACCCTAGCATGCCCTGATGATACATTTGCCCAGTCAATATCAGGGTAGTTGAAATCACCCATCATTACTGTGTTACCCAATTTATTAGCCTCCCTAATTTCTGATAACATTTCAGCATCTATCTGTTCATCCTGGTTAAGTGGATGGTAGTATACTCCTATCACTATCCTTTTCCCCCTTACACATGGAATTTCTACCATAGGAATTCCAAGGTGTGTTTCTGCTCTGGTAGAATTTTCTGTCCATTCAATTCAAGGCCCTTCTTAACATATAACGTTATGCCTCCACTGATTCGATCCACCCTACGATATAACATGTACCCCGGTATGACAGTGCCCGATTGGTTATCTTTTTTCCACCAGATTTTAGGGATATCTATTATATCTATCTTCCTTCCACCAGGTTTTAGAGATGCTTATTATATCTGTCTTTTAGTACGATATATTTTAACTCTCCTATTTTGTTTCTTAGGCTTCCGGCATTTGTATACAGACATTTCAGTGTTTGTCATATCTATTTACAATTTGCTCGGCAGTTGGCATGGATAATTTGCAATCTTTAAAATCAGCCTGTCTAAATTTAAGGAAATCTGGTCTACTGCAGCCTGTATTGCAATTTCACTATCAGGATGTTCTATCTTCTCTTTTTTGATATTTTTTTAAATATACCTTGTCCTGAACCATGCTCTTTTGAGTGACTATCGACCTTCCCCCAGTTTCTAGTTTGAAAGCTGCTCTATCCCCTTTTTAAATGTTGATGCCAGTAGTCTGGTTCCACCCTGGTTAAGATGGAACCCATCTTTGCAGAATAGGTTCCCCCTTCCCTAATATGTTACCCAGTTCCTAGAAAATCTAAAACCCTCCTCACTGTACCATCGCTCATCCATGCATTGAGATTTAGGAGATCTGCCTGTCTTTTGGAACCTGCGCGTGGAACAGGGAGCACTTCAGAAAATGCTACCCTAGAGATTCTGGATTTTAACTTCCTATCTAAGAGACTAAATATGGCTTCCAGATCCTCCCTACTGCATTTCCCTATGTCATATCAAGTCAGCAGGTTCCTCCCCAGCACTGTCTAAAATCTTTTCTAGTTGACATGTGAGGTCTGTTACCTTTGCACCAGGCTGGCAAGTAACCAAATGATCCTCAAGTCCACCAGCCACCCAGCTATCTGCATGCCTAATGATCGAATCTCCCACTATAATGGCTATAGTATAACCCTTCCTTCCTGATTAGAAGCCCCTGGAGACACATCCTCGGTACAAGAAGACATTGCATCTTCTAGTGGGCAGATCCTGGCTACAGGATTGCCTCCTACTTCACCAGGGTGATATTCTCCTTTAAGAAGACCTCCTTCTTTCAAGGCAGCACAGAGGCTGCCAGACTGGAGGTGGGACTTTTCTACAATGTGGGGATTACAGAGTGGAGGTGCTGATTGAAGTCCGGAATGCCCTGATGCAGCTTCAGCGAAACGCTGGCTGGCTAACGTTGGCTATGGCTGATTTTATTGATCCTGAATGGTCATGCTGTGTTCACTTTACATTTCTACTTCTTAGCCCCAAGACAGTATTGCAATAAGTTAAGTACTCTTGGAAAAATTGAACATTGATTTGTGTACACTGACAGCACTGAGTTCTTTATTCAAAGTATTGGTTTTCATAGATTACAGCACAAACAGTTGCAGTATTTGTGTGAACAAAATTATTTAAGCATTTTTGTGCACATAGTAAAGCACTATTAAGTTTACTGCATATTAATGTCTGGTAGGAGGAGGTTTTTATGCCAATGAGGTATCTCCATGTTTATTGCTTGCCTGCATACTGAATATGCTAGCAGAAAGTTTGAGTCTGAGGCTTTTTCCTCCTTCTTAAAACAGACATAACAATTTGAGATTAATTTGTGCCATGGGCAATCCTTGTGTTAGAGAGGTCCTTAAATTCCATAGGGTTTGTTTCGATAATTGACTTTTCTGTAATGTCGATGTAAATCTTCTCTATGTACCTCTCTGTCTCCCTTAGCAACTTCAAGTCTGATACTCTAGCCTCAAGAGATCAGACCTGCTCCCTGAGTTCTAGGAGCTCTTTACACTGAGCATACACATAAGAACTCTCACCAACTGGGAGGTAATCAAACTTTAATACTCACCTTCCCATGATTGAAATGACACAGTGGGGGGGAGGGGGAAGCCAGAAGGGTAGGAAGTATAGAAGTATAGCATACAACTAGGTTAAAGAGGGAAGCAGTGCTGTCCAAATGCATTTGCTTCCACCGCCTGCGAGTACGTTTGAACTGCAAGTGCTATAGTCAGGTAGACAAAGTTCAACTTGGAACCTGCAACTTTGGATTTTGACCCAAGTAACTATATTGGTAACTCTGGGGAACCAGGCCAGAGACATGTAAAGTATACTAGCAGGCAACTGATAAATCTTATTACATCTAAGAACATTTTTGTGTTTATTTTCTACCCCTATTTGTGAATGGAAAAGGACTCCTACCTGATACTACCCATAAACAGTATTTTTGTTTACCTGAACCCATTATGTGGCTCCAGTTTGTCCTGGTTCTAGGTCCACCCTCGCTCACAATACCACAAAATAAAATTATATATATATATATATATGGAGGGGCATAATCGAAAGGGACATCTAAGTCCATTTACGTCCATCTTTCAAGTCGTCCATAGTTAAAAAGAGCCTAAGACACATTTTCGAAAGATACATCCAACTTTTTTTTACTTTCGAAAATCGTCTAATTATACGTCCTGCTGATCTGATCGTCCAAGCCACTAAATTGTCCATCTTTATACCACATTTCCATCCAACTTTCTGTCCAAGTCCAAAACGCCTAAAACAAGCCCTGTTGGACGTGGGAGGGGTCTGCAAAGTGATGGACAGCACACCCAGACATGCCACCTAAATAGTGGGATACCTTACAGGGCACTGCTGTGAACTTCACAAAAAGGGTGCCATGGCTTCTCTTCACTACAGCTCCCTTATAGGTGATGGTGAGCCTTCCAAACCACCTCCAGAATCCTCTAGACCCACTTATCCCAATAGCCCTTATGGCTGCAGGAGCCACTTATATGTCAGTAAAAAAGGGTTTTGGGGGTGTATAGGGCAGTGCACATGTTTAAGTATCAATGCAGTGATTACAGGGGCTTATCAGTATGGGTCCTCCTCTCTATGGGTCCCTAACCCCACCCCCAAGATGACTTAAGCTGCCTCTGGGCTGGACGACTAGGCTATCCTATGCCAGGCGGCCAGGTGATGATGGTCTGGAGGCTGAAATTTAAAGTTGTGAATAAAATTTTTATGGGGGTGGGGGGGTTGGTGATCACTGGGGTAGTGTGTGGGGGTTTGTGTTATGTGTTTGCAGTGCTTATCTGGTGAGTTTAGGTGGTTTTTTGTGACTTAGATCATGATTTACATGGTCTAAGTCACAACGTTCAAGTTCCATCGATCCTGGGCTGTATAACTTTCGGTTATACATGCTGTCCAACTAAGTCTAAGTCGGCCCACGACCTACCCAACTCCCGCCCTCGACACACCTCCTGAAATGCCCCATTTAGCTTTGGACGTTGAGCGGCACTATGAAGGCCTAGGTCGTTTAGAAATACGTCCAAAACCTGTTTTTATTTTCGGCGCTTGGATGTTTTTGAGAAATGTTCGTCCAAGAGCCGACTTAGGCCAGTTTTTGGACATTTTTCTCTTTCGATTATGAGCCCCATACTGTATACGAGGCATCTCTGTGACCTGGCGGAAAGATAACATTTGTCATATTGTGATAAACTGACTTCTTTCCCAAGGTTTGCCACAGGGAAATGTAGGATAGTATACAAACCCCGGTGCAGAAGGGCTGACCAGGTCAGTGCTCAAGACAATAAGTTAGCTGACTACCCTGTGAGTAAGGATGAGGAAATGAAAATAGAACAGGAAAGCTTAGACTTATCTGAAGCAGTCCCAAAGCCAGGCAGGAAGAATCTGCCTTGCAATTGTCTAGTGCCTGTAAGGCAGAAAGCTCACAAGCAGTTTTCCAAGTTTCAAGTTTATTAGGATTTGATATACCACTTATCAAGGTTATCTAAGCGGTTTTTACAATCAGGTACTGAAGCATTTTCCCTATCGGTCCCGGTAGGCTCACAATCTATCTAACGTACCTGGGGCTATAGAGGACTGAGTGACTTGCCCAGAGTCACAAGGAGCAGCGCTGGGTTTGAACCCACAACCCCAGGGTGCTGAGGCTGTAGATCCAACCACTGCGCCACACACTCCTCCTTCCCTCAGAGAAACAGCACAGGCTGAGGAAGGAATTCCCTTCCACCAATCCAAAGCTAAGGGGGAATGGTTCTTTCCCTCAGCTTAAAGCCAGACTCATCAGAGAGCAAAGGGGAGGTGGAGCAGAACGAGGCTTGGCAGAAAGAGCAGGACAAGAGCAGAGGCAGGAAGTGCAGGACGGGGCTGAGCTGGCCTCAGATCCTGCAGGGCAGTTCATCAGCATGGACTGGGAGATGACTGAGGAGAAGACTGGTAATTTGGCCACAGAATTCCTTCCCCCAGAACCAATGGTGGTGGAAGAGAGTAGTGCTGTGTTGGAAAGCTGGCCAGAGGAAATGGAGAGCTGAACACACTGGGAAAAGGTCTGTGAAAAGGGTTTTCTTTCTGGCTGTATTTTTCTGTTTTCTCATTGAGTTAATGACTGTGGGAGTTATCAAGAAATGTAATCCTGTACTGCAGTTTTCACATGCTAGTTTGCTGGACTTTGTGAAAGACACAGTAATCTCCTCTTCAGGAAATGTGCCCAGCCGGACCAAACGCTAGGCTGTAATTCTAGCCAGGTTAAACCCAGAGGTTCCTGGTTTCAGGACTCCATGCAGAGCCCAGCTGTGAATTGATTGCCATAGCAACTAGGTAATTAAATTAGCCTGCATGTCTCTTAGGAAAAGGGGATTAATCCTCTCAGGGTAAACCTAGCTGGAGAGAGTGAGTGCACAGTAAGAAAAGCACAGAATGTCTCTTAGGCATGAATTTCCTCTGTAACTCTACAGAGAAAAGTTATTTTTGCCAACTGTTTTACCTCTAAACCTTATGAAGAGCTAAATGACTGTATATGATTGGCCAAGCAAGCTCAGAGCTGATTCCTGAGTGATAGTGTGTGAAATGAACTTTTTCTTTTTGGTTTTGTATTATGTTCATGCTACCAGGGAAACCCGGAGTGGCACAGTGATTCTACGGCCGGTGGCCAAATAAAAGCTTATGGTTTTGCACCAAGTCCATTCTGACAAGTGTGTTTTCTTCAAAGCCCTTGGGAGTAAGCTTAGTTTCACATTTGCCTAGAGGCGTCCAACTTGAAAGGACACCCTAATTCTAAAGGGACCACGCCAGTAGCAAACATCGTGTCATTACCCGACAGCTCAGGGTGTCCACAGAGAGCACGGGTGTGACAATATCAAGGCACAGATTATATTGCAGTGATAGATTAGAATGAATTGCTGGAGGGGTAGCATTATACATCAAAGAGGACCTTAATTCAAATAAATTAAGAATTTAGCAGGACACAAAATATACCTTGGAATCACTATGGATAGAAATTCTATATGTGAAAGGGAAAAGAATAGTGATAAGAGCATTCTACTGTCCATCTGGCAAGGATAAACTTCTAAAACAGGTCTAGCTTTTAACGTCTAAGTTCCATCCAGGACATTTTGCAGAAGGTTTGATTATCCCAATAAGATGTCCACGTCTAGTACACCCATAATGCATCTCTTAACATGCTCCCTTAAACTCTGGATGCACAGCGGGTGAAATGTCTTGCTAGACGTCCAGGAAAACAGTTTCAATTGTCAGCATACAAGTGCTGACTTAGACATTTATTTTGGACAATTAAGTTTTTTTGATTATGCCCCTAATAGTTATTAGTGGAACATATGATGTGCTGCAACAAGTAATGGTGATGGGGCTACTTGATAACCGTGATCATAGCATGATCAGATTTGATATAATATCTGGAATAAGTATATACAGGAAATCCATTACAGAAAAGAACAAAAATGATAAAGGAGATGGGACGACTCTCGAGATCCCTTTTTATCCCTTTATCGTCTTGTGATCTAACCAATTCTCTTTCCAGCTTCTTCCCTTTAATATACTAAAGTTTTTACTGTGTGCTTTTGCTTCCAGCGCAATTTTCTTTTCAAGGTCTCTTTGCCTTCCTTAGCCTTTGCCAATTATCAGCGACAATTGGTCTTGTTATACCATCAAGTTGTGTGTACAAACTGACTGTGCACACTGATTTGCACACACAACATATGGTGCTATATACAGAATTTGGGAGTATAGGTGCAATTCTACCACTTGCCATCTCAATTAAAGTGCCCCCATTTATACACAGAGGGCTCCTATTCTATGAAGGCATCTGGGTATCCAGTCTCATTATGGAATACTAGAATAACCCAATATTAGCTTTACTACATTGTGTTCTCACATACTAACTCTGTATTAAGAGCCTAGCAACCTTATGTAAAAGGAGCATTTAACATGTTTTATGCTGGTTTTACAGTTCATAGAGAGATATCCAAAACCAAATTTAAAAAAAATGGAACTGAAATTCTTTAAAGGTTGCGTGGCAGGAGCTTCAAAATGGCAATAAGATAGAGTTTTATCTTCCAGGTGATTGGGCTTTAAAATTTACCCTGTTGTCAATTTATATAATAAGAAGCAGATTCTATTCTTTGTCAGACATGGGTACTCAAGTAAAATGTCATCCTGTACTAATACAATAAAAAGCAAACTAGGTCAGGCATTTAACTGTACAGTATTTTACTAAATGACATTTTGACTCAAATGTTAAATTTCATATCTTGGAGATTTTATTTTGGGTTTCTCAATTCCCTTTAAAATGTTTCAGTCACAGAATTAGTTTGCACTGAAACGTTTGGGTGAGCCAGCAAAACAAATACTAATAGGGCTGGCTTTCTCAATAGGTAAGTGCTCCCCCCTTCCTCTGAATAACCACAGGAGGAAAAGCATGTAATAACATGCCATGTTTAGTGTAAACACAAAAAGCACAACACATGGGCTAACAAGGCATCCCTAGGTGAGCAAACTGCTTAGGAGTCTATAAATAAGTTATTTAGTGTAACTCTGTTTTGTAAGTGCACATGCATTATAGAATGGAATGCATTAAATTAAATGCTCTGTTTGCCAACAAATCTATTATTCCATTATGTTATTTTTTTTATTTTATTATTATCTTGAATAATGTAATGGGAATACCGTGTTAGTCCACTTTAATATGTAGAAATGAAGTCAACAAACAAATCGTAAGGGGGAAAACTTTTAACTGTGTTAATTTGTTGATGCTAATCTTTAAGGCCCAAATTCTGTAACCAGCGCCTAAAGTTAGGCACCTATTTCGGAGGCGCCCAACTAGATAGGTGCCTATCTAAATTGAAGAACAAGCTCAATTAAGCTTTTTAATCAGCACTGATTGAAACATAGGCGCCTATCAAGAAAGCGTGATTCTGTAACAAGGCGCCACTAAAAATTTAGGCAGCCTTCAAAAAAATAGGTGCTATGCATGTTAGGCGTGGGCGTGGCTACGTGTTAGGCGCCTTCTTACAGAATCCCTGCTCTTAAGCGTGCTTAAGCACTCGCATGGGCGCCTAACTTTTAATTGTGCCTAGAGCTGGCCTGTTTATTGGGCGCCTCCAAAATAGGTGCCCAAATAGGTGCCGCTCAGCACGATTCACTAAACAGCACCCAATTTTTCTTGAATCGCGCTGAACAGTGCTTAAGTAGGCGCCTAACTTTTGGGCGCTTCTTAAAGAATTTGCCCTTAAGTGCTTTCATCTTCTACTAGGATAGTGCCTGTGTCACTCACTAGTGTAAGATATAAAGCTATAACCCGATTCTATAAAGGGCACCTAAAACAAGCAGTATGGTGCTTAGGCGTGATTCTATAAAAGTTAGGTGCACTTTATAGAATTGTGCCTAGCGGCATCTAAAGTGGACTTAGGCATCATCAGGCATCCTAAACTTAGACGCACCATGTATATGTCAGGGTTTTCTTGGCCTAAATGATTGTGCCTAAGTCCAAAACCAGCACCTACATGTTATAACACACCCTAGATCTGTCCCTTAACCACGCCTACTTTCTGGTAGGCACCTTGGACTAGGTGCCTACCTAAAAGTAGTAGGTGCCTATCATCCAATTAAGTGCAAGTAAGGCCAATTACAAGTTGTTAATTGCCAATTATCGATGCCAATTAAGTTTTATAAATAATTAAGTTAGGCTCCTAGATCAGTTAGATATGCCGCTAGGCACTTAACTTTAGGAGTCATTTATGAAATCTGGGCCCTAGTGCTTAGGAAGAGGAAGGCTTTTATTTGTTCCTTTTTCCTGCCAAATCCCAAGACCGAGGGAGACTATCAGAGAGATTTGGAAGGAATTTGACAAGACTGTGTAAATAGTGCAGATTAGAAGGGAATTGGTGATAGGGTGAAATCTTCTGATGGAACCAAAGTGTCTGTCTCCCGTGTTGAGTAATCTGTAAATACTGGACTCTAAAGTGAACTGAAAGTGACCAGAGAAAATATACTGATGGAACCAGAGTGTCTGCCTTTCACCAAGAAAGTGTAAATAGTTTAAAAACTGTTTAGAGCAACTTTCAATAAAGCTCCTGTTTGGTTTACTAAAAAAAATAAATGCTAATGACTTTCTTTTCAATGAGGATTCTTAGGGAGGGAATGGTACACTTTAGGAGATGAAGAACTTACGAGCACGACAGAACGGGACTTGGGTGTGATTGTATGTGATGATGTTAAAGTGGCCAAACAGGTGAAAAGGTGATGGCGAAAGCTAGAAGGATGCTAGGGTGCATAGGAAAAGGTATAGCCGTAGGAAAAAGGAGGTACTGAAGCCACTGTATAAGACTCTGGTGAGACCTCATTTAGAATATTGTATACAATTCTGAAGGCTGCACCTTCAAAAAAATATAAAAAAGGATGGAGTTGGTCCAGAGGAAGGCTACTAAAATAGTGCGTGGTCTTCGTCAAAAGGCGTATAGGGACAGACTTAAAGGCAGGAGAAGGTAGATTTGATAGAGACATTTAAATACTTGTGTGGCATAAAATGTGCATGAGGTAAGTCTCATTTCAAAGGAAGCCCTGGAATGAGAGGACATAGGATACAGTTAAGAGCTGATAGGCTCAGGAATAATCTAAGGAAATACTTTTTTACAGAAAGGGTAGTAGATGCGTGTAACAGTCTCCTGGAAGAGGTGGTGGAGACAGAGATTGTGTCTGAATTCATGAAAGCATGGGATAGGCATGTGGAATCTCTCAGAAAGAGGAAGAGATAATGGTTACTTCCGATGGGCAGACTGGATGGGCCATTTGGCCTTTATCTGCCATCATGTTTCTATCTATTTATGCAATACATACTACTGCAAATAAAAGATCTTTTGGATTTGATATGCTGCCTTTCTGAGGTACAACCAAAGCAATTTACATTTATTATATGCAGGTACTTTCTCTGTTTACAATCTAAGTTTTATTGTACCAGGGGAAATGAAGGGTTAAGTGACTTGCCCAGCGTCAGAAGGAACCACAGTGGGAACTGAATCCAGTTCCACAACTTTTCAGCCCACTGCGCTAACCATTAGGCTATCCCTCCACTACACTCGACCTATCACAAGTAGAGATATTAAAAATGTTTTCTAAGTCCCCAAATTACAGATTTGTTCACTGAATTTATAGGGAGAGGAGGGAATTGCTAAGCTGCACTAAGATATGCTAGCTGAAATTCATTGCTATTTAATCAGCCAGACGTGGCGCCTAACTGGTTTTATGCTAATATTCAGTGCGAGATAACCAGTTATCTTCCCTGAATATTCATGGCTAGCTGCTAAAAGTTAACCAGCTATGTTGCGCAATACACAATTTTCAGTGCTGAGTAGCTATGTTTAGCAGTCAAATTGAACTGTGTAAATAGCAGTTCCATCTTTGGCTGCTATAACCTTTACCAGTCAGTGTTAAATATTGACTTAGCCAGTTAACTTTTTAGCGGCCAAAAGAAAAATGCATATTCAATGCCGGTCACCAGAAACCACCCAGCATTAAATATGCATGTTCAGCACCAAGCAAAGAAGTTATCCGGGCTGCCTCGCCTCCTAGCGACTGAATATTGTACGCATTTTAGTGCAGCTTCATTTATCATGGGAATCACTCACCTGTAATAACTCAATACCACAGCTTAGTGGCTCCCTTGGTAAATAACAGAACACAAACATTTACTCCTTCTGTGAAGCAGTGTAAATTTGTGCATTGGCATTTGTATACAATTGGGGCTGGATATGGAATCTGATTTCATAAAGGTACACAGGCACCCATGTTGCCTTTTTGAAACTGGCTTATAGTAGGCACCTTTTGTCACTTATCATATCGGCATCTTATTATAAAACGAAGCTCATAGTATTCTAAATGCTGAGTGGAGTGGAACGGGTAGATGTGTATCACTTGTTTACTCTTTCCAAAACTACTAGGACTAGGGAGCATGCAATGAAGCTAATAAGTAATAATTTTAAACAAACCAGAGAAAACATTTCTTCACGCGACGTGTAATTAAACTCTGGAATTCATTGCCAGAAAATGTGGTGAAAGCAGTTAGCTTAGCAGGGTTTAAAAACAGGTTAGATCAATTCCTAAGAGACGTTCATAAGCCATTGGGGAAGTTCATTGCTTATTCCTAAGATAAACAGCATAAAATCTGTTTTTCTCCTTGGGATCTTGCCAAGTATTTGTGACCTCAGTTGCCCACTGTTGGAAACAGGATACCCTTCCTGATGGCAACTTTTAAACAATAATATGATAAACTAGTAGTGATTTTCTTATTCCAAATTATTTTCAATACTAGTTTTAAAACATGAAAAGATTACATCATTTTCCATATTTTGAGACCTTTGAAATAAAGCTTAAACTATAAATATTTTAGCACACATGTCTGTAAAATTAAGAACAGTGTGGGTCAAAAGTAGGTATATAGTACATAATCAAAATGGAAATATGTCTAAAAAACAGCCTAATTCGGTTCTTGGACAATCAAAAAGACAGGTCATCTAAGTGTCGATAATTGAAACGGGTTATAGACGTATCTAAAAACAGCTTAGGCCTTTTTAGTGCTGCTGTACACCCAGAGTAAAAATGGGTATTTTTGAAGGAGTGGTTAGGCGAGAGTTAGGCGGGATGTGGGCTGACCTAGACTTAGTCATCCTGAAGTGATAATCGAAAGTTAAACAAGATTTCCTAGACAGAACTTATGTGTGATGACTTAGGCGATCTAAAAGCAGGTATTAGTGTCCAGAAGGTTTCAAAAGTGACTAGATAACAACTGCAGGGACAAAGTACAGACCCCCGCACACTCTCCCAGTGATCACTGACCCCCACCACCACTACCATAAAAATTGGAATAAAAAAGTACATACCCATCTCCAGAACATCAGCACCTGGCATAGAAAAGCCTAGTACAGCTGCATAGAGGTGTCTTATGTAGTCTAGGAGGTGGGCTAGTGAACCATAGAGAGGAGGACCCAGGCCCATAAGCCACTCTAATCACTGCATTCATGGTGAAACATGTGCATCCCCAGCCCCCCCCTCCCCCAAACCCTACTCTACTGCCATACAGGTGGCACCTGCAGCCATAAGGGCTGTTGGGGTGGTAAACAGGTGGGGTATAGTAGGTTTTGGGGCTGTTTTGAGGGGCTCAACATGATCTATAAGGGAGCAGTGGTGAGATGTTTGTGGCACCCTTTTTGTGAAATTCACAGCAGTGCCCTGCTTGTTCTAGGCATTTTTGACTTGGACGAGAATGGGGTATAAAGATAGATGACTTAGTGGTATGGACAATCAAACAGTTGGACATACAAGTAGACAATTCTTGAAAAAAAAAATATTTTGGACGTATTTTTCGACTATGGTCGACTTTTGTACATTTCCGACTTTGGTCGACTAGCAACTTAGGCCAAAACAACTTAGAAATTTTTCTTTTTATTATGCCACTCCACGTATTCATTATTTCTTTTTTTTATTTTACAGGTGTTACAAATGACATTCATGTGAAGTTTTTGTATCAGTTACATGGTTTCACTTTTACTTGATAATCGTTCAGCAGTGTATTATAAATAGTTTATAGTTTATTTAATTTTTGATTAAACGCTTTTTCGTTTCTTCAAAGCGTTGTACAGAATATAAAATAACATTACAGCAAAAAAGAAAATATAACATTTAGAACAATTTTTCTATAAACTACATAACTGACTATAGAACGTACTAGGTAATTATGGGCTGGCATGCAATAAACACAAATGGTAAAGGGGGAAAGAAATACAATTGGTAAAGTAAATGAAAGAAACATTTAAGGTAAACACAAAAGGAATTAGGGAAATGGGCATGAATTAAAAACAAATATTATTTAATCTCTAAAATGAGCCCCTTTTTTTTTTTTTTTTCAGTACCTACTTTTGACCCACCCTATATGCATGGTGAAATAGTCCTTAAGGCATGCAAATAAGTTTTACCAGTTTCACTTTATACTTTTGCCACACTAGCATGATTATAGAAATATCATATGCGGTAACTACAAACACTATACTATATAGGTTAGCTCTTTGACAAAATGCCCTGTGCTAATTAGTCCATAGCCACAAACTCTCTCCCCATCTGAAAGGTTCCTCTACCTACCAAGAAGACCTCACCCCATACATCAGGATAGTACCATCCACTATTTTATTTATTTATTTATTTATTTATTCAATTTTCTATACCGTTCTTCCAAAAGAGCTCATAACAGTTTACATGAATTTATTCAGGTACTCAAGCATTTTTCCCTGTCTGTCCCAATGGACTCACAATCTATCTAATATACGTGGGCCAATGGGGGGAATTAAGTGACTTGCCCAGGGTCACAAGAAGCAGCATGGGCTTGAACCCACAACCTCAGGGTGCTGAGAGTATAGCTTTAACCACTGCCTCACACTCTCCACCTAAGTCCAGACCAGACACCAGGAGGGCCATAACTTCACAGGCAGAAGGGGAGCTAGAGTTCTCTTGCCTGTAAGTGCAGTGCAGGTAAACAAAAAGGCTTGCTGTTACGCTCAAGGGAAGGAGGTAAAGAGTATGCTTTTGTTTTTGTTTTGTTTGTTTTTTTGTGGCTGTGAGGGAAATTAAATGGGGAAGGGCATTTTCCATTCAGTGGAAACCTATGATAACTGGATCAATGTGACAGTCCAGTCAGCATGGTGGACTTGGCCCAGAGGGTTGCTAACAGTAGGTCAAAAAGAAGTTTAACTTTTTGGGATTCAAATTCATTGTGGATCTAAACAGCATTCCAGATTACTCTTCTGAAAACGGCACTCCCCATCAACCCATAGTGGTCACTGAATTTAAAGGCTTTAACCACTAAGGGGTGAATTTGACCTGAATGTTGAATGCTGGGCCTAATCTGGAAGTTATCTGAATGCCAGCCAATATTTAGATCAGTGCCCAGATAACATTAGGCAACCTTGTTGTAGCCCTAACATTATCTGGCCATTTACCCAGTGAGCAGTGATTTTCATTCTGCTATGTAAGTCCTAGTCGAGCCCCCATTCCACCTCCAGAAAAATATGACACTAACCAGTGAGTGCCACGTTACATTGGGCCAATATTCAGCTACACTGACTGGATAAGTGCCACTGAATGTCAGCAGCTGAGCTGGCCAGCAGGATCTGACCGGGTAGTTTTCCTAAACGGTTAAATTCCACTGAATATTAACCTCATCATGTTTTTGGGGTGAAGTTTATTAAATTACATTTCTTGCCTGTAGAGAATTGTATCCATTTTCAATTATGTACAATGGTCCATCAGATAGTATATTGAAAGGTGCTTCAATATATGGTGAACTTGATCTGTTCTTCAAAAAGCAGCATGTCCAAAACTTTTTGTGATACTTTCTGTTATTATATTTTCCAGATTCCAAAGGAATTTGTTTAAAAAAATAAAAGGTTTTCAATGGAGTTCTCCTATTTATCAGCTACGGCTTGGAATGCACTTCCATAAGAAATAATTTTGAAGCTTCTTAATTTGACATTCCACAAAATGCTAAAGGATTTTTATTTAAAAAAAAAAATGCTTGATTGCCTGATTGTATTTTAGTTATGTAACTTTGATGTTCTTCCCAGGGACTGCCTACAGGGTCAGCACAAAGGGTAATGGAGCCCTGAGCCTTCTTCGATGGCAGCACCCCCATCCCCAAAGCTCAAGCTTTCTCCCCTTCTCTCTCAAGCCTCTAGTCCAACATAGCTCCCTCTCCTCTATCCCTCCCGCCTCCTTCCTTGTGGCTCTCTAAACATTATCTTACTTGCCGTTAGCAATAGCAAATACAGCAAACTGTTTCAGACAGCTCTGGGTCTTCCCTCTGCCACATTCTGCCTGCACTTTCCTATCAGTGAGACGCAGCAGAGGGAAGACCCAAGGCTGACTGAAATCAGCTTGTTATGCATGCTATTGCTATCAGCAAGCAAGGTAATGTTTAGAGGGCCACATGGGAGGAAGGGAGGGAGGGAGAGGGAGCAATGACAGGGGATGGAGAGAAATGTTGGACCGAGAGAGAAGGGAGAAACAAATTTGGACCAGGTGAAGCACTGGCAGTGAGCTCAGGAGCCAGGAATTTTGGTGCCCTGTATTTCTGGCACTCTGGGCCTTAGCCTTACCAGGTCCAATGGTTGAGCCAGCCCTGGATGTCTAGTTCTTTTAAATCTTATAATTCACATAGAAGTGTTATAGTATAGGCAGAATATAAGAATCTTTTGCAATGTAATGTAAAGCCCAATTATACATATATAAACTATGTAGAAAAAAGGAAATTCTGTTCTGTGTACAATTCCCCAATTAGTTTACCAAAAGGTTCACCCAGCACACAGCCTTGTGTAAAAGTGCTGTTGAAAATGACAAATTATCCCTAAAACAAGTGATTTAAATGGTCAAGAGCCATTTATGGTCTGTTAGATCACTTTGAATATTGACCCCAAAGATGTTAAACAATCCTTTCTTGATTATACCAACTTTGAACTACCAGATCTGTATTTTTGGAATAATATTGTTCACTATTAGTTCAAGCCCTAATACTTTCACATTTAGATTATTGAAACAATCTATACTCCGGAATTTCAGCTAAATTGATCGCAAGACTTCAAACACCAAATGATTTTCAAATCTTATAAAAGAGAGAGAATTGCCCCTTTATTGATTCAATTATACCGAATGCCAGTACAGGCAAGATTAGCCGGTACAGATTTTTGAAGGATATGGCCTAGAATATTTGATACAATTATTTTTGTTTCCTGACAATGTGAGAGACTTAAGATTTTAATATTATACATTATTTCCCTTCACCTAAAGCGGTGCATTCTTGGATTTTTGGAAGTCATTATAGCTTTCAAGCTGTTCATTGTTGTAATTCACTACCCAAAGACCTTAGGTACATTAATTTTTATTCTTGCTTTTGTGGTACTCTTAAAACCTTTTTTTCATTTACATGTGTGTATATTAATTACATTCTGATGATATTTGTACCAGCCCAGTTAATTTTCTGGCTCTTCTTGCTCTTATACCACTTTGTAATCTGTTGTATACCTCCAGGGATACAGCAGACTATAAGTGTGATGGTTAATTAGTAGGTCACAAGCCATATTTTATTTATTTAAAATTGTCTATATTAAGAGCTTCTGATTTCAGTTTCAACTGATAAAACACCTGATGCAGACAGCTTAAAATAAACACCAGAAAAACATCACTTCCCCTGGTTCTCTCACCCCTCTCCGGGCTTCTTTTAGCCTTCACATTTTTTTGTGTGTGTCTTTTTTGAACTAACAATGCTTAAGTGAAACAAACCCGAATATTTGATTCCACTAGAAAACATAGATAAACACCAATTTCTTTGTACACTCAAAACTTCTAATTATCTGCAAAATAATAAATCATTAAGTTTACCCCCTTTTACAAAACAGTGCCGGACGCGGCAGTAACAGCTCTGAAGCTCATAGAAATCATATGAGCATCGGAGCTGTTACTGCTGTGGCCGGCGCTACGGTTTGGTAAAAAAAGAGGGGGGGGTAGGTTTTTAACATTTAAGAACAAACACATTTTATATTTCAAATAACAGTTCACCATAAAACAAACAATAATATAAAGGGGCTCATTTTTCAAAAATAAAAACATCCACAAAACAGAATAAAAAGGCATATAGACATTTTTCTTGCCAAACCCTTCCAATTCACTATTTTCAAAACCTATATACTAGGCAGATTTCTATGCTATTGATCAGTAAGTAGTTCAACGAAATCTCAAGGGGGCAATTTAGAAGCGTGGTTGGCTGGGACTAAGGTGGGTTTATGACTTGGGACATTTTTCTGCCATAATCAAACATTTAAGAACATTTCCAGGGCATGTTTTGGACGTTTGAGGCTAGACTTGTTTTAATAACGAATAAGTGTTAAAAAGATGCCTTAACTGACCAGATGACCATTGGAAGGATGTAAACATGACTCCCCCCCCCCCCAGTGGCCACTGACCCCTTCCCACCAGTCCGTATGAGAGCTTCCGATATTATGGACAGTCCTAGCAGAGCAGCAAGCAGGTTCCTCTCCCTCCACTTCCCTTCAGCGCCACTCAACCTCTTCCCCTCATTGGGCCACCTTCCTCCCTTCCCTTCACCTTTGCAGTTGCTCTTCATAGTTTCCAGACGTGGAATGTCCTCACCAATTCCTGCGTGACTGTCCTAAAGGTGTCCGGACGTGGCAATGTTTTTACCAATTCCTGCATGACTGCTCTAAAGCTTCTTCTCTGATGCACTTCCTGTTTCTGCCTGGGTGGCTTGCATCAGAGGAGAAGCTTTGGGGCAGTTGCACAGGAATTGGTGAGAACATTGCTGTGTCCAGACGCGGCAATGTTCTCACCAATTCCTGCACAACTGCCCTAAAGCTTCTCCTCTGATGCACTTCCTGTTTCTGCCTGGCGGCTTGCATCAGAGGAGAAGCTTTGGGGCAGTTGCGCAGGAATTGGTGAGAATGTTGCCGTGGCAGCAAAAAGTTGAAGCATCAGAAGTTGAAGAATCAAAACAAAGACGACAGTGCTGCCATCAGTGGCTATTGGATCTGTCAATTGCTCAAGGGGGCGGTGGCTGGTCCTCAATGCCTCCTCAATATGACTTGGACACAAAATTCCCCCCTTAGACTTCTCAGCGCCAACCGGTGGGCGGTAGCGCCCCTATTAGGAACCACTGGCCTAGAGGATGGTGTAGTCAACCACAGATCTGGGGATTGAAGCCCAAATCTCATTTTAATTATTACACTTATGGTGGAATATGTAAGTCTTCCAAATTCCACCCATATCCCATTGTACTTACACATGGGTGATACCTGCAGGCATAAGGGCTACTGTTATGGTGTACAGTTGGGTCCAGTAGGTTTTGGGTGGGTTTACCATACACTGTAAGGGAGTTATGATAAGATGTGTACCTGGGACCCTTTATGTTAAATTCACTGCAGTACCCCCTAAGGTGCCCCACTGCTCTATTGGGCTGTCTGTGTGGCCAGTCTACTACAAATGCTGGTGTTCTTACATCCCAATGGCTTGTTCTGAGCATTTTTATTTGGTTTTTTTTTATTTTTCAAAAATGGTTCAAAAAGATAGATACTGAGCACAAACACATTCATTTTTGAAAGAGAGACATTTTTCAGATTTGAAAATGGGTAAGTTTGTTACTTAAGTTTTGTGCAACTACAACCAAAACATCTAAAATCAGATTTAGATGTTATATCATAAATGGCCCTCATGGTGCTGTGGAACACGATGCCCATGCATGTCTATCAGAAAACAAATTCCTTAATATCTACGAAGGTTGCAATTGCCTGGTCTTTTTCTTTGGAAGAAAGTAAATTCAATGGAAGAAAGTAAATTCAATGTTTCTAAATAAACAAATAAATGGTAAAAGGGGCAAAAGCCTTAGTGAAATCACTAACATAAGAACATAAGAATAGCTTTACTGGGTCACACCAATGGTCCATCAAGCCCAGTAGCCCGTTCTCACGGTTGCCAATCCAGGTCACTAGTACCTGGCCAAAACCCAAGGTATAGCAATATTCCATGCTACCAATAGAGGGCAAGCAGTGGCTTCCCCCGTGTCTTTCTCAATAACAGACTATGGACTTTTCCTCCAGGAACTTGTCCAAACCTTTCTTAAAACCAGCTACTAAGAGAAGCAACAGTGCATACTTAGGTACAATGAGAGGCAAGGCTATCAATGTCAGATGCTATTTTACCTCTTATTCATGCTATTTTAGCACACATTCTATTTTATTCAATCAGACCTATTTAGCAGTAAAATAACACAGCGTAATGGCAGCCATGCTGTTGACTTGGCCCCTGAATCAGATATCAATTGTTCATCTACAAACAGAGGGAAAACCCCCAACAAAAAATGAAGCCTTTTTTGAGGAATCAGTAGCAATATTGCATTCATACCTTTAAATGATGGGAATACAAGAACCAGTTGCCACAAAATGTGATTTAGAGTAGATACAAGTCTCAATTTTAACTCTCTCTCTTTATCTTGACCTTCCTATCCTATTCTATTTGCTGTTTTGATGACTTGATGGCACGGTAATACTGCGTAACTATTGACAATTAGGCAGGAGACAAAGTGTAGATCTTGTAACAAAATTACTCCCTGGTGGCAAAAAAAAATTGAAAATTCAATTAAACTCTGCTTATTACAGCCTTGCATTAGCAACTGTATTCATGGTAAAGACCTTGATAATATACAAATTAATATGAACACAGGGGAGTAAATTTTAGTTACTGAGTTGTTTGTTTGTTTATTTATTTATTTATTTAACTCATTATCTTCAGTCTTAACTTTTACAATTATTATTTTTTTTTTTTAAATCTCATGAATTTGCTGTCACATAACAGATGAAACACAACAAAATCTCATCCATTATGCTTAATTAAAAGTACTCGCACTAAAGATTAATTTTATTCAATTCTGAAGTCTGACTGGCAACTATAAATCAAGCTTCAAGGACATGAAACAGCAAATATTCGATATGTTAAAGCAACTTTCATAGATGCACTTGTCTACAATGTGCTGTACAAAAATATTTTATGCGGCTACACTGTTCCATATGAGTAGAGATTATGCAAATCAAAAGATAACTTTGAAGGCCAAATAAAAGTCCATCTTATTCAAGCCAATGATTTGTTCATTTTTAGAGTTGGTGGTTTCCAGAGGATAAAATGAGATCCAAGAGCCTCTAACAATTGCAGAATATAGCCTACAATTTTAAGGGTACAAAAGAACTCATAGGAAACTATAAAAAAAGTATTTTAATTTTCAGAATTATTTCCAATACAGTTCTTCCCTTGCTGTCCTTTCTTCTACTTCAGCATGTTTAAGTACACACAAAAGATGGTTTAACAAATCCAAGCATTTTTCTGAGACGCCTACAAAGTGGTAAGTAACATTCTTGCGTCAGATCTGAGCAAAATCCATAAAACTGTCAATCAGTAGAAATCTGCATTTGATTTTTACAATCTGCCCATTTTGTTTCTCATATTTAAGGAAAGTTTAATGAACATGGATTTTGCATGGGTTTGAAGAACCACTCTCTGAAGCTCTCTAAATTTCCATATTCCTAGAAAGAAGGTAATACTCTTTCAACTATACACAACTGGAAGACACATTTTTTGCCCATGTGAACTCCCCCCATTGCAGTTAGGCACTATGGCACATAGACAATAATTAATGGCATGTACCTCTAGGTACCAATTTATAGAATTGCCTTGTAAATATTTAGTTTAGCCCTAAATTAAAAGGATAGCAGCTGTGACAGTCTCCATACAACATGTATATTTAGTTACTAAAAATATGTATTAGAACATAAGAGTTGCATACTGGGATAGACCGAAGGTCCATCAAGTCCAGTATCCCATTTTCAACAGTGGCCAAGATCACAGAGTAAAACAGTTTTATGCTGCTCATTGGATTTTCCCATCTTAATAATGCTTTATGGACTTTTTTAAGGAAATTGTCTAAACCTTTTTTAAACCCTGCTAAGCTAACTGCTTTCACCACATTCCCTGACAATGAATTCCAGAGTTTAATTACGCTGAGTGAAGAAATATTATCTATGGTTTATTTTAAGTCTATTATTTAGTAGCTTTATCGTATACTCCCTAGTCCTAGTATTTCTGGAAAGAGTAAACAAGCAATTCATATCTACCCATTCCACTCAACTCATTATTTTGTAGACCTCACTGCTCACTAAGATCCCAGTTATCAGTGCAAAAGCAAATTCAAATATCCAAAAACAGACCGCCCAGATAACACAGCTTTGAATTTCTAATCTTATGCCAATAGTTGAATAGATTTTTGTTGTTTTTTAAGTAGTCACTACAAAAAGATTTCACAAATTATATCCAACTACAGGACCCCAAATACACTGTACACCCATTATAACATGACATAATATAATGCTGGATTGCTAATAATGCAGTCAAGGTTTGGACCCCCATCTGTGTTATATCAGGTCTACATTGTTCTTCTGATTCATGCCCTCACTAAAGATGGCTGTCCTGACAGTGGTAATGCAGCATGAAGTCACTTCCATTTCCAGGCTAGCTTTTTCTGAGCTGATGAAGCAATGTGGTATATCATGTGCAAACCCCACTGCTAAAGATCAAAGACCACCAAGGGCTGAATCTCTGACCTGGATATTCCAGGCTGGCCTACTGTAATCTGGAAATTATCCAAATGCCATCTGATATTTAGACCAGTGTCCAGGTAATATTAGGTGAACAGTTTTGCTGTCCTAACATTATCTGGGTGCTTACCTAGTTATCCAGTTAGCTGAGATTTTTAGTCTGCTAAGTCCTGGCTAAGCTCCCACTCTACCTCTAGACAACCCTGGCACTCATCAGATTGTGTTCTGATAGTCTGGGCTAATATTTAGCAGCAGCAGAGCCGGCGAGCAGGATCTGATTAGATTGGAGCTTCCTACATGATTAAAGCCTGCTCAGTATGCTTTGGGACAAGAAACTGGGTTCCCAATCTGAAGGAGTACCATGCACTCATCAAGGTCATGCTGCACTGGCCCCTCTTCCTGTTCCTGGCCAAGGCAATTTGCATATGGGTATCAAGCAAAAATGTGCCTATAGAGAAAGTCACTTCTCGTGCCTGTCTTTAGGCACTAGACTTTGCCAGGAGCGTGGCGTTCCTAATTATTGATACTAAACTATGGACCTCATATAGGGCTCCTTTTACGAAGCCGCATTAGCAGTTTAATGCGTGTAATAGTGCACGCTAATTTGCCGGTCGCGCTAGCCTCTTGAGCAGGCGGTAGTTTTTCAGCTAGCGCAGAGGTTAGCACGCGCTAAAAAGTACATGCGATAAATCCGCTAACACGGCTTCGTAAAAGGAGCCCATAGTGTATAAAACTACTGAAGACTTTTCTTTTTGCACAAGCAATATTTTGCTACTTATACATTACTCTGGTTATGATGATGTAACTCTTCTCTTTAATGGATATGACGTAGTGTACCCTTATTCTGATTATTGTTTTAACTATCTAGTTTTGTTGTCTAGATTCTTGTAGAAATGTATGTCTTTAAGATTATGGATGTTGATTGTGAGCCGCTTTGGTTAAAAGTGGATTATAAGTGTTTTAAATAAATAAATAAATTCATTTATAATGTAGTCAAATATTTCAGACACCATCATCCAAGTTATCATGGGTCTACAAAGTAGTTTTAACCCAAGGTACATGATATTCATAAAAACTACTACAGTCGTATTTTAACAGCTAGTTAAAGAACTACTTATGATGATACAATGCAATAATAAACTAGCATTCATAAAAGGGTTTTGATTTCTAATAAACTGAGCTCGTATAATATTTTCATTATGTTACTATTTCATGTGTGTAATAAGGTTAAACAATATTCATGAAGACATGCCTCACCACTCTCCTTAGGCATTAGGCCTGTGTCTCACTATGCAGTCAAGTACGACCAAACCTCTCTTGTAAGCACACATGAATCCAAGCATTTGATGCAAGTGGTCATAATTACCGAGTATGCTGTCAGTTTTACAAAACTGGGGGGGGGGGGGAAAGCCCTTGCAAATATGCTCTTTAATGTGTGCCTCTGTAATCTTACCACTAAATAAGAAATAAGCTAAAAGAGAAAATGAATACTAACATAATAAAAGTATTTACATGATGCACATGTGTTAACATATTATGCTCAATTGTAAATTAACTTTTGTACTAATGTAACATACTCATATTAGAATGTTCAAGTAATTGTATTGCACTGTCAAAGTTTAAAAATCAATAAAGATTTATTAAAAAAACAAAAACAAAAACATAGATAAAGACAACATATAACAATGACCAGAAGTTCCATTATTCATGAATATGTTGTCAGGTTTGTGAATGATGAGAACAAAACTGGTGATACACTTATAAGCGACATTTCAAGAGAATGTTAATTTACCAATGGTAATATTTTACATTCCACAAAGTAATGCAAGTTTCACTTACTGGGAGTTCTACCAATTAAATAGCACCTGAAACAGACAACTTGTCTTGGGTCCTAAGAGAAGAGAAATAAGGAGCTTCTCGAATCACAATAAAATAGTTGACAGCACGTATAATTATTATTAATAATTTTGCACAGGCAAGATATTGTCACCAATTACCAAACAATGTGACAGAACACTATTTTTCTGATGTCACACACTGTCTGGAAAATATTGTTTTTGTAAGAATACTCGTTTGCATCTTGACACTGACACTCTGTTTGGAATGCCTTCTGCGAGTGCGTTATTTACTCAGTGATATTAGAATGTAGAAAATATATGCGTATATAATACATTATTGTCCATGTTTTTGGAATCCTATAAGACACAGTCCCTTCATTCTATAACAGGTCACATCAATGTACTTAAATTTTACTGCCATCCATATGCACTAAGGCCAAAATTCTATATAGGATGCAGAAAAATTGACACTGATAAAATTATACACTAATGCCCTGATTCTTTAAAAGATGCCTAAAGTTAGGCACCTAGATCAGTGTGCCTAGCCAATCCAGGCACCTAATTTAATTATAGGCTTACTTGGCACTGATAATTGAATAGAGCCATTAAAAAACAATTGGTGGGTGCCTAACATGGTAAGCGCCTAGCATATCAATGTAGACATCTACTCCAAGACACCTATCAGAAAGTAGGCATGGATAGGGGTGGATACCGAGCAGATTTTGGGCATGGTTTGACTTAGGTGCCAGTTGGCACCTCATTTAGGCCAAGAAAACTATGGCATAATGAGAATGTGCCTAAGATTTCAACACCTACTGGCACCTAAGATTGCTTAGGTGCCACTAGGCATGCTTCTATAAATGACACCTACCCCCTCTTTTACTAAGGTGCACTAACCGATTAGTGTGTGTTAATCAAATTAGCGCACGCTAAATGCTAACGCGTCCATAGACTAATATGCACACGTTATCGTTTAGCGCGTGCTAAATCGATTAGCGCACGCTAATCCGTTAGCACACCTTAGTAAAAGAGGGCCCTAGTGGATGATTGACAATCACACTCAATGATGTCCAGAAATTAGGCGCCATTTATAGTATCAGGGTTATAAGCAGTACTCAGAGTTGGGTGCCATTTATAATATAGCCTTTGGTGTAAGGGTCCATGACCAATTTTAGGTTAGGGTATTTATATCAAGTAAAACCTGGTGCAAATTTTCATGCTTAAATTACACGCAGTTCCCTCTTCTATAAAACTGTGAGTAAATTCTGGGAATGCCCAAATTTGCCCATGTCCCTCTAGGTGGTTGCCTAGAACATATATATATATATGTGTGTGTGTGTGTGTGTGTGTGTGTGTGTGTGTGTGTATATACTGTATACAGGCAGTCCCTGAGTTACAAATGCCTGACTTAAGTATGATTCATACCTAAGAATGCAATCATGGATTCATTTGATTTCACTGAGCAGTATTTCCAGTGGCATAGACCCCCTACACTTCTCCTGCACTAGATTCAAGAATAATGCATGGCCACATTAAAAGAACAGTGTGTGGTTATGCATTGCTGTACCTTAGAGGGAACACTGGCAAGGGATAGATGACTCTTTTATCAGCTGGGATCAGAGGTATGCAGCAAGAATCTTAAAATCTACAAGCTCTGAGTTACAAACAAATCTGACTTAAGAACAGCTTTAAAAACGTAGCTCGTTCTTAACCCTTTCAGGACCATAAGGATCGTAGGCCAATTTTTGTGGTTTTGACGACATTTTTATGGTAAAAAGGGCTTGCAGATGCCAAAAAATTGATTTTTTTTATGAAATATCATTATTTTTATTTAAAAAAATCACACTTCTGGCTTATGGACAGTGTGGCAAGTGAATCTTCTCGTCAATCTGGCAACGACGCTAATGAATGAATGTCGGAACCAGTTTGTTTACATAAAGGCAGTATCATATGGAATCCGTACATATCAAATTTAGAACTGTAGACTATCCCAATCAAAATTTATAGGATTTTAAAGTTATGGGACAAATATGTCCCTTGGTCCTGAAAGGGTTAACCGGGGACTGCCTGTAATGTCCCATTTGGGTGCTTACATTTATGCCAGCCATAGAACTGTTATAAGACCATACAATTAAATGTAGACACATAGATAAAGGTCCATGCTAGCATTCTATAAGTACACTTATGAGCATTACATTTTCTTATAGAGAATATGTGCATTACCTGCAGAAAGAAGGGGACTAAATTTTGACAATCTATTATAGAACTGCCTCCTAAAAGCCCTATTTTACATAAAAGGCAGTGCTCATGCTTTGTCATATGCTAGGCCTATGTCCAAGCCAAAAGAGAGCACTAGCAGTGACAGGCTTTGATCTGGGTGTGTTTCCCCTGGAAGGGGGCAACCCTTCATATAATGTCTGTCTAGGAAGATACCTAGCCATGCTCATTAGATCCATTTTTTTCAAGTGTGACACAGAAACACAGTTTTACTTTAATTATAAGTCTTTATTCTGAGCTTTACCTGGCCTCAGTTCAGAATATCCAACAGAAGGGAGGAGAAAAGAAAGGGGAGGGGGGAAGGAAGGAAAACAAACCTTCCCCTTTATGTTTGCTCAAAATCCAGGTGTCCCTCACCACGCCTCGGCTTCCTATTCCTAAAGACCAAGTCCTCTTCACCACCATTAGGACCTTTAATTGGAAAGTCTACATACTTCCTCAAAAAGGAGAAAGAAAAATATCCACATAAGTACCAACCCAAAAAGAATCCAATACTTTGGCAACACATTGTCCTTACTTTTTGCAATGCAGGTGTCACTGAGCTACCATGAGCTCTCAGTTAAGGAAACCATGGAACCTGTTTAATTCTTGCTTGATTAGAAAAAGAACTCTGAGTAACAATCCCTCCTCTGATGATCAAACATACAGGTTCTATTCCCCACAATCAGTAGTTCCACTAAACCTCCATAGCATACAAAGTCCAACAAGCATGTGGCCCAAAATGCACTTCTTTGCTGAAAAGCAAAATGAAAAAAAGTTTTTAGGTATTTCTAACGGCAGCCTGTCACACAGCCTCTCAGGCAAAAGAGAAAACTAGCACTGGCTCATAATGAACTTCCTTCTGAAGAACCCCCCCTCCCCCCAGCAGAAAAAGAGAAAATATTAATTGTTCTTTCACAAACACCATTAACACACCTCCATGTCTTCTTCAGGCTCACCTATCCCTCAGGCAATTCAGAAGTGTCCGTTTTATCTAGTAATTCTAGGCATTGAGTGAGTTCCAACAGAGTTTGCTCTCCCTCTTCAGCCATTTCCACCTCATTGCCCTTACACATCTCTGGGGTACTGTTCCACCCTTTATCCTCCTGCCTCTCTTTCTGTCTCTGGACTTCTTTCTTATACTTAACATCGCTATGCCCAAATCACCTGAAAATGGGGGTGGGCCTTAGCTCACTCGGGCTCTGCATATGTTTCATGTGTTCTAGGCAATGGGGCTATCTTAAAGGAACAGGCTTCTCTTTAAGGACTAAAAACCTTCCAGGCTTTGCAATGGGTCTATTCCTACAAGAAACCTCCTATTTATTATCAATGGCCCTGCCCCAAATAACCCCAGGAACAGGTAAAAAAACAATTTGTTGTTGTTGTTGTTGGCCTTTGTTATGCTGTATTTTTCACCTCTGGAGGAATGGTTTGGTCGACCACTATCATAATCACACAGCTGACATACGACAGTGTCTAAAATACAAAGAAACCAAAATGGAATTGTCCAAAGAAGAATGATGTGCACTGAAATAGTGTCCACAAACTCATCTGATAATGTGAAGATCTTTATTCCTCCAGTATCACAATAGTCCAATCAATGATTCAATGACTCGACATGTACATGTTTCGGCCACCAAGCCTTCCTCAGAAGTCTTAAGAATCACAAATAGTGATATGAAGAATACTGCCAATCACATGGATGTAACCAAAGGTAAGAAAAAGAATATCATATCTCGTTTAGCACAACTGTTGCCGACTTTTTCAGTGCACATTATTCTTCTTTGGACAATTCCATTTTGGTTTCTTTGTATTTTAGTTTGTGGTTTTGTTTTTTCCCCTGGTTTGTTCTTTATGCGACAGTGTCTGCCTGATACAAACTGCTACTTGTCTCTCAGGATCCGCTGACTGAGAGAAAAACACAGCAAATCTACTTGCAGAATTACTGACTAAATGCTGCTCTAAGATAATTACAAATTCCTAAGTCAAAAAATATTCTACAGATCATTAGAGGTTTCCATTGCTGTATCAATGCTTCAATTAACAGCAAACCTGTATCAACATCATTCAAGTACACACTATTTTTTCCAAATATTTTCTGTATATAATTCCAAAAGGTTTCTCTAGTATCTTAATCTTATCAGCAAAAAGTAGTGACTGCTCTGATAAAGATAGCAAATTATAACTCATGTTGGAGGTGATGTCTCCTAGGTGTGAGAAAGGTAAATGTATATGATTCACTACTTTTTACTGATAAGATTGGGTTACCGGAGACACTTTTTGAAATGAATGAGGGCAAATCAAAAATTAAAGGCAATTGTTAAATTATGCGATAACCGGAACAGAGCTAGCAAAATGCAACATATGTGCGCGTACATTGCCAGTTCGTCCACGCACAGTGCCTTTAGTTATGTAGCAACCACGAGGTCAAACATGGATGCTCCATCAAAGAACAACATGCAGTAGTGTACCTTCTTTGGGCAGAGGGAGTGAAACCTGTTGAAATTCACCATTGGATTTGACTCAGTATGGACACAGCATCATGAATCAATGAAAGGTTTATGAGTGGGTAAAAAAGGTTTAAAGCAGAAAGATCAGGTGAAACCAACAAAGGTCGTTCTGGTTGCCCATCAACATCACACAATTTACTACCTGTATTTCTTTATTCCCCTCTTCTTTTTGATTGAGGTCTAAGGAAGAGTTAAGTTTCACAATAATTTTTGCTTTACGTTAAAATGGCAAATGTTCATTTTCTTTTTGGAACATGACTCTGTAGTTCTGTACCAAGTAGTTTATACTTGTAAAGCATGTTAAATTGAATAAAAATAAAAAAATAAAAAAAATTGTCTCCTATTGGTTTTACATGCATTACTGTGCAACTTCATGGCATGTTCCCTAGCTAAAGAAGCTAAAGGACAGATATTGGCTAGGCAGTCAATGAGGCTTTAAGAAGGGAGGGGGGGGTTTAGACAAGAGCAGTTGGGATTGAGATAAATGGGAGAAATAGGAATAATAGGTTTAAATAAAGTACAGGGAGGTGAATGAGGGGTTAAAAATGAAAAGCAGACAGAGGCAATGGTAGCATATAGGGATTGGAAGAAGGGTGAAGATAGAGGGAAGATGGTGATTGCTGAATGGGAGAGAAAGTGTGAAATGTTGGTGAGGGGAGAAGGAATTGGGCAGGAAGGCATTATATGGTTTGTGTGGAGGGAGACGGGTGGTTGTGGAAGGTAAATTTGTCCCACCCAGGTAGAGAAGGTAGGGGGATGATGTGGGAGCGAGAGATTACAGCTGGCGGTGAGGAGATGGCAGAAATAAACTTGTGACCTTATTCAATGGGGTAACTGTGGGGTTCAATGTTGGGATTTTAAGTTGAGGGGTTCATGTGTGATGCCACCATGAGAAGAAGCATGACTTGGTGGCACTGCAGGGACATGCAAATGGGTGGTGACATGAGTTGAATAAGTGATGGGGCAAAGGACAGTTAGTGCAGTACTGTCTATGTGTAAGGATGGGAGAATTGTGTTGCATTGTTATCAGTTTAATATGGCTGTTGTTAAAGTTTAAGTGGAATAAAAATGTGCCCAATATTTTGCCACTGATTAAATGTAGTTACAATTGTTCTTTTGGTATGCATGGGTTGGTGTAAGGCAAATTAAATTGTAAGTGCCAATGGTATGAGCCTTACCTCTTTAACCTTTTCTCATGAGAAGGAGTTTCAACCCCTTTATCGTTTGGTCATCCTTCTCTGTATCTTTTCCAATTCTATTGCATTTATTCTATATTCTATATTTATTCTATTTTTTTTTTTTTATGCAGCAACCAGAGCTGCTAGAGGAGTGGGAAAAGATATTCAAGGACTTGAACTGTTATTAAATTTATATATAGCATATGTGGAAAAATGAATGACTATGCATGTAATTAAAGTTGAATGTTAAAAAAACTGAAGTAATGTTAGGCAAAGACAAAGAACAGATTGAATTGGAGCGGAAAACTGTTTTGGGGAACGAGTTAGCTGTTAAAAGGGAAATGTTGGTGTTGGGAGTGTGGTTGGACTTCGAACTAACAATGGGATATCAAATATTGAAAACTATTCAGTTGGGCTATATACAATTGCATATGTTGTATAGGTTACAGCCAATGTTACTGCCATGTGGTTTTCGTACTGTGGTGCAAGCGCTAATATTAGGAAGGTTGGATTACTGTAATGCGCTTTACCTTGGAGAAGTATAAATGAAGAATAGGGTATTGCAGGTTTTGATGAATTCTGCAGCAAGATTGATTATTTGTGTTTCTCAGTGGGTCCATATTACGCCAATTTTGAAGCAGTTATATTGGCTTCCAGTACAGCAAAGGGATCAATTTAAAGTGTTATCTATTGTACATCAGGTCTTGTATCATAAGACCCCTGGTTGTTTTCAGGGGTTGTTGAAACTACATTGTCCAAGAAGAGCATTAAGATTAGAACACACTATGAGATTATCTTTGGAAAGGGAGTGTAACATGTAAGAGTTAGGATTTCAATGTTCTCTGTGGCAGGGGTGACGTTTTATAACACATTGGCAGGTTAATTGCGTTTGTGTAGGTCTTGAGATTTGACTTTATTTTAATTCTTTATTGATTTTCCAAACTTCAATAGTGCAATATACAAATATATAACATATAAGTCAATAAAAGTACATTCAACTTACAAATATACATAACCAACCATTTTCTCCCACCCACCCAATGCTTAATCAATTAAACACAGAAACATAGATTTTCCCAATAACCTTACCCTATTCAGATTTATAATATCCTCCCACCCACCCCAGGTGTAAATACTCAAAGGTCAAAATTAGGACAGAAATAGCCCCCCCCCCTTCCCTGGATGTATACAAAAATAAACAAAACTGACTCATAATCAAATACCTACTATAGTGAAGTAATAAAAGATGTCAACGGGTGATTTTTAAAAAATTGCTGAAGACACACTTGTTTGTTGATGCATTGTATAAATATGATAATTCTGCAAAGAAGTTAGTTTGCTGCTATTTATTAATGTGTTGTATTGTTTTTATTCATTTTTGTATGCTTGATTATATACTGCTTAGATTTTTAAGCGGTATTTACATTTTTAAATAAATAATGATACAGAAGAATTATGAAATTATTTATTTTATTCCCAGCAGTGGGAGATCCTAGCTGTCGTTTTTAAAATGCAGCCAACAGGGGCAAAAGCAGCTTGATATGCTCTTGTTTCAAAGAGGAGACTAGAAACAGAGAAGCATAGCAACATAGAAATATGACAGCAGGTAAAGGCCAAATGGCCTCCTCCTCCTCTCCCTAAAAGATCCCATGTCCTTGTTTCACATTTTCTTGAATTCAGCCACAGTCTATCCCAATGTCTTATGACATAGTGTTATTTGGGACTTTCATTACAACCTCAGAGTCTAATTACTGCAAGCCAGAACAGATTACTTCTTGTCATGACGGGGGTTGCTATGCAATTGATTACAAAAAATTGGAAAAACTGGGATAAACTGAATTATAAATTTTGGTGGGAAACCCTGTGCCAATTTTATAGATATGAGTGAATGAATTCAGAACTGGGTCATTAGACCAAGTTTAAAGAGATTTGGGGACCATTAACAAAATTTGTAAAAACTGATCACTAGTATAAGCCTTGGGTTTCTAAAACAGGAGTTCAAACACATCCAGGGAGGGTGACAGGGAGGGAAGGGGGTGAAATGTACTTGCATTATTATTTGTTAGATATAAGTGCAGTTTTGTTGTACCAATTGTTTATATATTATATTGCACTCTGTATTTGTTTCAAAATTAATGAAGAATATATATATATATATATATATATATATATATATATATATATATATATTCTTCATTAATTTTGAAACATATATATATATATATATATATAAGAATTCAGACACAGTCTTTACCACTTCTACTGGAAGACTATTCCACGCATCTACCACCCTTTTTGTAAAAAAGTATTTCCTTAGATTACTCCTGAGGCTAACACATCTTATCTCAATCTATGGCCTCTCACTCTGAAGTTTTCTTTCAATTGAAAGAGACTCACCTCATGTGTATTTATGCCACATAGGTATTTAACCATCTCTATCATATCTACCCCCTCTCCTGCCTTTCCTCCAAAGTATACATATTGAGATATATAAGTCTGTCCCCATACGCCTTATGACGTAGTCATAGACCATCAACCATTTTCGTTGCCTTCCTCTGGACCAATAGCTACGCCATCAAGAATTTTAGAAGATAAGTTCAGGGAGGGTCTATGGGTAGGGTGCGGCCCTGGGTGGGGGAAGTATTTTATGTCAGGGGAAATGCTAGCTTGGGGAGGGGGGAACACATGTAATAGTTTAGGTTTCAGCTTCCATTCCAGCCAAAACTGAGCAGCAAATTTCAGCCACGGATTTGGTTTCAGCCAGAATCAAAACCACCGGTTTCAGTTGACCTCTAGCAGGTTAACATTCAGCTAATGCATATTCTCTCTGCCATAAACCAATCATGATTCACTCTAAATTCACTTAAAGCACTTACAACTGTTTTACTACAGAAATTGAACTTTGAAAAAGCTATGAATCCTATGGCCTCTGCTTCCATAGATCTTAAGATAAAATAAAATGAAGTTTTGGCATTAGTGACAACTGAGTATGAACTGTTGCGCTATGCATTTCTTACTGCCAAGTGCAGAATAAACCTATTTTCAGTCCCTCAAACCAGTAGTAAGTTGATATTCAGAAACAGTCAAAAACAAATAAAGAAAAACAAAATCAACCTATCTTTTCCTAGTTAGACACAGTGGAGTCCATGATCAACAGCAGTATAAGTTCAGCTGAACACACACTGGTGGATGGGGAGAGCATGTGCAGCTGCTTGGGAATCACGTGAGCTCTATTTGATGATGATCAAGCAGTATGGTTGTATATTTCCCTCTGTGCAAGTATCTATCAAAACTGGAATCTTCTGAGTGGAAGTTAACAATTTCTTGGCTCAGAGTCCTAGCAAGAACCCATCCCCCCTCCTTCCCCTTCTACCTCCCTCCAAAATAAAGAGGAAACATTTTATGATGTTTCCTGATGAAATGCAGCGGTTCTTTTCATGCCAACGAGAGCTATTACATTTTACACATGAAACTGTTACAGACTAGCTCATATGAAGCTGATCTGAAGAAAAATGCCCCTCTGAACAAGTATGATTAAATATTAAGTCAATATGTTTGTTACATTAAATAGAGAACATGAATAACAAGCGTAAAAAAAAAAATGCCTTCTTTTTATCAAATGGTTGCAGGAATTATGTTGGATTCAATTAGACGTGATCATCACTGCTCAGTTTGGTTTTCATGTTTGTTTAAATCAATGATACTCTAAGGGTTCCTTTCATCAAGCCGCGCTAGCGGTTTAACGCGCTTTAAACCGCCGGCCGTGCTAGCCGCTACCACCTCCTCTTGAGCGGGCGGTAGTTTTTTGGCCAGCGCGGGGGTTAGCGTGTGATTAAAAGTCACGCGCGTCAACCCCGCTAGCGCGGCTTGATAACAGGAGCCCTAAAAGTTACTGTAGAACAAAGGCATGAAAATTTGTAAAGTTAGCTTGCAGAACTGTGACTGTTATTGTATTTGCCATTGAATGGAGCTAATTTAGAAGTTAGTTCATGAGTGTCGTGTACAGATTTCATTTGCACCCAGGGACTAAATTTACCACCTCACATGATTTAAAAATAGAGGTTGTACTTAGCAATATGTACCACCATTAGTTCAAAAGATATGGATCTAGAGTCTATGTTATATACATTGCTGACATTACCCTCTGCCTATGCAAGATAGAGATTTTTTTTTTTTTTTTTTACACCAATGGCTAACCAGGCAGGAAGTGAGTCTTGCTACAGTTTGTATGGCAGCTTTCAATTTTTTTATTTTAGTTTTTTAGTTTTCAAAATGAACATTTTTAAGAAGAATGCAACCAATTTTACTCCTGTAATTTAGACTAGGAAGCATTGTTTTCTTGTAAATATTGTAAAGCTGCTTGGGAAGATTTGCCCTCCGCTTAAAATTTAACTGGGTTGAGAATTAATTTCACTTGCCTCTATTTCCACAAGGTAGTTATTGTGGGACCTGAACTCTGAGCCTGAAGAGATGGGGAAAAAGACCAATTCTAACTGGCAAGGAATCAGGAAAAATGGGAGTACTATCAGCCAAGGGAAATCACCTCCCTGGATTCCTGCAGACCCAGAGACCCCCCAAGCCCTCCCTTTTCCTCACCCTACCACCACCTTACTGTGAGTTTTCATAGATTGCCAGTTGTATACATATATTGGTTTGTCCATTCAGGCAACTATTTCACACACTTGAAAACAAGTTTATTAATCCACTGAGGATAGTGTTTCTGAGGCAATATTTCATTTTCATATTGAATGTCAAATGATATTTCTTCCAAGCCATTTCAGCTCTTCTGGGAGTCTCAGTCTGTTGCATTTCAGACTGCAAAGACCTCTTTCCTTATGAACTTTAACACACTTCATAAAACAGTGAAAGGCAGGCAGACCTCTTTTTCTGTTTGATTGGTTTCATATTCACATTTTATACTGTCAAATATGGATTGGAGAGAAATTCAAACAATCTGAAATACTTACCAGGATGGTTATGAGACAGTAAAGTTATTCTAACAGACCCATTTATCAGTCGACATTGGTATTCATGAGTGATTTTAATTTTCTAAGAAAAGTTAGTCCTTATGTGTGTCTTCTCAATTGTTAACACATGGTTTGTTTAGTGTAAAGGTATATCTTAGTACTTTGGGCTCTCTTTGCTGGTTTATGTAAGTAGAAAGGGTGGTGAGAGATAATGTTCTAATTTATTTTTTGGAAGGTTTGGAGGTGGGTGGGGAGGGATAGGGAGATTATAATTATATACCACTTCGATAGATTTGGTAACTTGCAAGTAGTATCAAAACTGAATAAATGTCCAGCTTTGAGATCTTTGACATTAATGCACATCATATGTTATACATCACAAGACTAGATGAGGATACTGAAGACAGTGACATTTATCCCTATCTAATAATTTCCTCTCTTTTAATCCTGCAATGCCAGTTTGTGGGTTATGTCCCCTTACCAGCAGATGAATGCAGAGGAAAAAAAAAAAATCATAATTCTAATGACATCACCAGTATAACAGGTGATGTAGTCAGGACTATGTCAGTAAGCTAATGTATTGTAATTTATTTCTTGTATACCGCTACATCCGTTAGGTTCTAAGCGGTTTTAAGAAGATATACATTTAAAATTGAAAGTAAGAAGTTCGAAAGGTGCTTAATAAATTCCCTTACTGTCCCGAAGGCTCACAATCTAACTAAAGCACCTGAAAGTTGATAAAGAAGTGAAAAATAAAGAAGAAGATTAATGTTAAACATTTTAACTAGACAGTATTAATCTGAATAGTACTTTGGTAATGGAAGAGAGGAGAAAAAAGGAATAGATGTAAAAGGGAGAACCGTTGGAAAATAGAATTTTGGAGAGAATTTAAATGAAGGAGATATAACATAATAAAGGCAGAATTAAAAACAATAGATAAGGTTAAAGAAATTCATAATATGAAAAGAAAAATAAAGTAAAAATAAAAATAGTGTCTTTAAACACAGTTTCAGCGTCATTGATGAATTTGGAGCAAGCAAGCGGTGTTGAAAGACTATGTGTGCCGGTGCCGTTGTTGCTAGGGTAAATAGGGTACTCCTGTCAAGGTTATATTAGTAGAAGTAGATAAAATGAGCAAAACTCCCCAAATGTCTTTCCAGAACACATTTGAAGAAAGGAGATAGGACTCAAGACACTGGATTAAGTTTAAGGTACATAAGGTTTTACTGTATATGGAAATGCTCCAAAGTCTCCATCCTTGACACTGCCTCTTAGACTTCCCCTCATTCCTAATTGTAGCTACCCATTCCCCGCTAATACCCTTAGCTACCGTATTTTTCACCCCCAAAAAGGGGGTGGAAATAAGGGTGCGTCTTAAGGAGCAAATACATCCACCCCCCCACCCCGTTACCTTTCGATTCATTCTGGCGCCCTCCCTCACTGGACGCGACTGCCTGCCTGGTCTCCGCAAGCAGTGACCGCTGCCACGGCTGCCGCTGAGTCATCTTCTTTTTCCTTGCAGCAGAGCAGCACACAAGGCTGCCTGCCTGATGCCGTGCCACTTTCCGTGAGAACTCAGTTCATTCATTTTTTTTTTAATTTATAAAGACCTGAATTGTGCAAAATTCTTGAGCTACACAAATGGCAAAATGTTTGTAAGTGTATATTCCACAGATTTTTCTTTTATCATATACTTTTATCATATCTTTTACCTAATAAGCATGTGGTTATTTACTAGGATGCACTGAATTTTATAGTATACTTTTCTTTATATCAAATATAAGTTTATTAAACAGAGTTCATTTGCATTATAAACTGTAAAGATATTCTTAAAAAAAAAAGGGGGGGGGGCAGGAAAACATCACAGAATTTATGACTCAGGCTTGAATGTGGGCTTGGTAGTAACAATATACAGCTGGTTCATTATGACATTTAAATTATCTTACTGCCAAGGAATCATCTTGTAGATTTTGCAATACACAGTTCTGTGTAATTGCATTGACAATGCGGGGGGGGGGGGGTTGTTATCAATATTTATTTATTTATTGGGATTTATTAACCACCTTTATGAAGAGATTTACCCAATGGGCTACCATCAAGGGGGGGAGGGGTATCAACCGTTAGTGGTTATTTTACCACAAGTTCTGTTTTTTTTATCACAGGATTCTATTTTATGCAATGAAACCCCTGTGCTAAAATAGCATAACTTGTAGTAACATGACCTGATTTATCAGTAGCCCATTGATAACTTCCCTCCTAGTTACTAATATCTCAGGATAACACTATTTTAGAACAAGGTCTCACTGCATAAAATGAGATCCACTGCAAGAATAGCACAACTTCTACTAAAATACATAATCCATTTTAACGGTAGCCCAGTTTTGATAGCTTCCCCCCTTTCCCTCTAAATAGATGAAAAAATATTCTTCTATCTAGGAATTAATGGCAATCAATTTTATTCAAAAAATGGTTTGGACAATATTTAAAAAACACTTATCAGTTACCTGTTTAATTTTAGAATTAAAAACAGACAGGTCTTCTAAATATTGGAGATAAAAATAAGCAGACAAGTTATCTGCTTATCTTTATGTGACATCTGTTTCTTTGAATATTGACCCCATTACATGCACTCTTGAATAATCAAACAACAATTCTCAAAATGTGTTATTCTTGATAAAATGTCTTCTATTTTCTTCTTCTATGTCTTTTTTTGGGGGGGCAGGTACTGCTTTGATGCAATTATTTTCTAGGATCATTTTTATTTGTTGAATTTATTTTTTGATGAGTTTGTATTTTAGAATGTTTTTATTTGAATTTGTATTTTTGGTAGGTTTTTTCATTTCTTGTATGTTTACTTTGTAATCCGTCTAGTTGATAGGCGGAATAGAAATTTTTTAAATAAATAAATACACTTAATATACAATTATCCAGTTTTTCATATATTGATCATAACCACAGAGTGGTGGTATATCAAATCCTTTCCCCATTCCTCCAATATTAACATTAAGGGCTCATTTTATTAAGTTGCAATAAGTACTAGCAGCTTAATAGAGTTTACCATGGGATGCCCTGAGGTGACCTGCAATAATTTCTAAATATTATTGCAGAAACCATGTGCTAAAAATATGTTTTAATTGTTCTGAGAAGAGGTAGATCTGGGGCAATAGAGTGGGCTTTTCTGTACTAATCAGTTAGCACATCTATTGTACATAACTGCAGGCTGAATAGTTCAGGAGTAGCACATGAGCCCTTACTGCTTACAAAATGGGTGATGATAATGGCTCACCCGATAATTTTTGATAATGGTCATGTGGTATTGGCCTGTTCCTGGTCCTGTGTATTCTATCTTTGCACATGTATGTACACGAACACAAGTAGTCTAAGGAATAAGATGGGGGAATTGGAAGCTATGGCACAAAAAGATAACCTTGACATCATCGGCATTACGGAAACATGGTGAAATGAGGAAAACGTCTGGGACACTGTGCTACCGGGATACATGCTATACCGCAGAAACAGAGTGGGTAAAAAAGGTGGGGGTATTGGCCTATACATCAAAGAGGGAATTGAGTCTAATGGAGAGAACAAAAAAATAAGGTAGTGTCTCTATGGGTCAAAATTCCGCGAAGAAATGGAATGGAAACGAAGATCGGCATCTACTACCGACCCCCAGGGCAGTCCGAAGAAATTGATGGAGATAGGACGGATGAGATTAAACGCAACTGCAAGGGAGGCAACGCAATTATCATGGATGACTTCAATTATCCGGGGATAGACTGGAACCTAGGCACCTCCGGCTGCAGTAGGGAGACCAAGTTCCTGGATGCTGTAGGCGATTGCTTCCTGGAACAACTTGTCAAGGAAAATACGAGAGGAAATGCAATTCTGGACTTAATTCTAAATGGACTACGAGGACCGTCACAAGGTGTAGAAGTAGAAGGGACACTGGGAAGCAGTGATCACAATATAATAGACTTCAACCTGGACACAGGGGCAAAACATCGATCCAGAACGATGGCCATGGCACTGAACTTCTGAAAAGATAATTACGAAGGGATGAGACTCATGGTGGGGAAGAAAATTAAGAAGAGGATAATCACTGTAAAAATGCTAGAGCAAGCATGGTCCCTTTTTAAGGACACAGTCACTGAGGTGCAAAATCTATATATACCGCGTATCAACAAGGGATCCAAGAGGAAAAAGAACAAGGAACCGGTGTGGCTCACTGTAGAGGTGAAGGAAGTGATGAGAGACAAGAAGACTTCGTTTAAGGAATGGAAAAGGTCAAGAATGGACGAAAACTGGAAAAAGCACAAACATCATCAAAGCAGGTGCCATAACGCGGTAAGAGTGGACAAAAGAGACTACGAGGAAAAAAGAGACAAGGAGGCAAAAAACTTCAAGCCGTTCTTTTGATATATTAAGGGGAAATGACCCACGAAGGAAGCGGTGGAGCCGTTGGATGACCATGGAATAAAGGGAGTGCTAAAGGGGGACAAATCCATCGCTGACAAATTGAACACATTTTTTGAATCTGTATTTACCAAAGAGGATATACACTACATACCAGAAACCGACAGGCTATATGCAGGAAACAAAGACGGGAAACTGACAGGGTTGACAGTCAGTCTAGAAGAGGTATGCAGGCAAATTGATAGGCTTAAAAACGATAAATCCCCAGGACTGGAAGACATCCATCCGAGGGTAATCAAGGAACTGAAAGGAGGTATAGCTTAACTGCTTCAACTAATTACCAATCTGTCAATCAAATCAGGAAGGATTCCGGAAGACTGGAAAGTGGCAAATGTTACGCCGATCTTCAAGAAAGGTTCTAGGGGAGATCTGGGAAACTACAGTCTGGTGAGTCTGACCTCGGTACTGAGAAAGATGGTAGAGGCGCTAATAAAGGACCGCATCATTGATCACCTTGATGGACAAAATCTGATGAGGACCAGCCAGCACGGCTTCAGCAAAGGAAGATCTTGTTTGACGAACTTGTTGCACTTCTTTGAGGTAGTAAACAGGCAGATAGACAAGGGTTACCCAGTCGACATTGTATATCTGGATTTTCAGAATACGTTCGACAAGGTTCCGTATGAACGACTACTTCAAAAAATTGCGAGCCATGGAATCCAGGGTGAAATAGTCACATGGATTAAAAACTGGCTGGCGGTTAGGAAACAGAGAGTGGGGGTAAATGGACAATGCTTGGACTGGAAAAGCATCATGAGTGGAGTGCCACAGGTTCGGTGCTTGAACCCATGCTCTTCAACATATTTATAAATGACCTGGAAATTGGATGAGTGAGGTGATTAAATTTGCAGACAATACAAAGTTATTCAGAGTAGTGAAGTCGCAGGAGGATTGCAAAGACCTACAACGTGATATAAACATGCTCGAGAAATGGGCTGCGACATGGCAAATGAGGTTTAACGTAGATCAACAATAGTGTAAGGTGATGCATGTCGGTAACAAAAATCTTATACACGAATACAGGATGTCTGGTGCAGTACTTGGAGAGACCTCCCAGGAAAGAGACTTGGAAGTACTGGTCGACAAGTCGATGAAGCTGGCCGTGCCAGCAGAGGCGGCAAAAAGGGCGGACAGAATGCTAGGAATGATTAAACAGGGGATCACAAACAGATCGGAGAAGGTTATCATGCTGCTGTACCGGGCCATGCCCTCACCTGGAATACTTCGTCAAACATGTACATGAAGGACATGGTACTACTCGAAAGGGTCCAGAGAAGAGCAACTAAAATGGTACATGGGCTGGAGGAGTTGCCGTACAGTGAGAGATTAGAGAAACTGGGGCTCTTCTCCCTTGAAAAGAGGAGACTGAGAGGGTACATGATCAAAAAATTCAAGATAATGAAGGGAATAGACTTAGTAGATAAAGACAGGTTGTTCGCCCTCTCCAAGTTAGAGAGAACAAGAGGGCCCTCTGTAAAGTTAAAAGGGGATAGATTCCGTACAAACATAAGGAAGTTTTTCTTCACCCAGAGAGTGGTAGAATACTGGAATGCTCTTCCGGAGGCTGTTATAGGGGAAAATACTCTCCAGGGATTCAAGACAAAATTAGACAAGTTCCTGCTGAACTAGAATGTACGCAGGTAAGGCTAGTCTCTGTTAGGGCACTGGTCTTTAACCAAAGGGCCACTGTGTGAGCAGACTGCTGGGCATGATAGACCACTGGTCTGACCCAGCAGCAGCAATTCTTATGTTCTTATAAATGTAACTATTTTATAAAGTGTGTGTAAGCATAGTCAGAATGCCCCTCATATATGCCCATGCCCCTCCCATATTACAGCTCTTTTTGTATTTGCATGCAAGAGCAGTTAGGTATGCTGTTTATGGAATAGGGGTGTGTCTTTTATACACACAATAGCAAATTAAGACCAATTAGTATTGGTTAATGCCAATTATTGTTGATCACCAATTATTTGCCAATTTAGTGGCAATTAGTTTATCATGTTATCTGCATAACTGGCCCAATTCTGTAACTGAGCACCCAACTGCATGCCCATTTATAGAATTTAGGGGTTAGTGTAAAGTGTACACAGCTCTAACACAAGGTTTCTGCATTGGCCCCTGAGTCATAGTCTAACAACTGATCAGCAAATAACTTATATAAAGCCCATTCTTGTCTTAGGATCTCAGACAGCAGGTTTTCCACACTGAATAGAATTTATGGTATGGTTACTAGCAGCATAAAATTTTCTTCTATCTATTGGCTTGACCAGCATATTACTAAAAACCACATAAAGAGAGGCATCAGCAGCAGAACAAAAAGAAACATCACCAAGAGTCTGGAGAACCAGGGGTGACTAAGTTTATATAGCATAGAAACTGCCCTGCCCAATTGGTGGCATTCTATGTTTGTTTTTTAATGTTTCTTTGATTTTTTTTATTAAACACCATCAAATAAAATCATTTGTCATTTTCTTACGCCAAATCTCCATTTAATAATAATAATAACTTTATTTTTTCTATGCCGCCATAATCTTGCAACTTCTAGGCGGTTCACAGTGAAAAGAGCTGTACAATCAGCGAATTACAGTGTACAAATAGTGAAGGTGTCACTGAGCAGTCAGTGATTATAGAGTACAGAATAGTAAGAATTATAATATTAACATGTTACAGTGAAGGGGGCTGGATAGCCAGCGAATTTCAGAATACAGATGGTGAGGAAGTCACTGAACGTTCAGTGAATTAGAATACAATTAGTGAGAATATGCAGTATCAACATGATGAGTATTAGCTTTAAACAATCCAACATTTTCCTGTTATTCATGTGCTGTACAATACAAATCTATACAATCCATTCTGATTCTCCTTTATTTGATGTCTTCAATGTAGTTTTTATAGTACACTTGCTCTTTGCACAATACCTTCATGTCTATCAAAATATTGTTGGATTATAGTTTCTGGATTCCTGCAGCCCTTTTCCTTATTCTCCTCATGGCTGGCTACCTCAACCTGTTAGTCCTGTATGACTGCACTATTGCTACTGATCACATGACACTATGAGCCAACTGGAGGACAAAAGGTAATTTGACCAATCAAAAGCTGCAGAGGACAAAGATTTCAAATCTGCTTAGGTTTTTGTGTTCATTTAGAGATAGGGCGGAAAGGAGAAGTCTGTAAGCTACTGGGCAAATTTCATTAGTACATAAGATTTCTTGAAATACACTAGAACAGGGATGTCCAACCTTTTGGATTCCCTGGGCCACATTGGCCGAAAAAAAAATGTTTCTGGGACCGCATAAACGCTGCAGCAAGACAGAGGAGGGAGCCGGCAAGATAGTAAACACTCGGGGGCAGCAGAGGAAAACACTGCATCGCCCTCAACCGAGGCCGCACAAAATACTTCACTGGGCCGCAGGTTGGACACCCCTGCACTAGAATTTTGAATTTTGCTAGATATGTATCCTAATTCAATAAATTGTTCATGGAAATTTGGGCATGCTAATTAGGTGCTGATTATTTGGTGCTAGCTGGCATCAATTACAATTTAAGGGCTCCTTTTACGAAGGTGCATTAGGGCCTTAACGCGCGGAATAGCGTGCACTAATTTGCCATGCATGCTAGCCGCTACCGCCTCCTTTTAAGCAGGCGGTAATTTTTTGGCTAGCTTGTGCCAATCCGGTGCGTGCGCTAAAAACGCTAGTGCACCTTTGTAAAAGGAGCCCTAAGTGTACATTTTTAAGCCCCAGATATGAACATATATTTTATGTGCAGTTCCAAAAAGGGGACATGGCCACGGGCAGATCAGGAACATTCCTAAAATGTATGTGTGCTGTTATAGAATAAGTGGGAACTGCGCCTAATTTAGGGGTGAGAATTTACACCGGAGTTTAGCTGGTGCAAATCCTTGTGCCTAAAGTTAAGTGAAGATCCTGGCACTTACTACAATTCTGTAAATGGTGTCTAACTTTGAGCACTACCCAACGAAAGAGATGGATTGGAAAGTCAAAATAGTAGCCCATACAAGGGTAACAAGTTTAGCACTTTGAGATGATGTTTCAACAATCTTTTGAGCCAATCCTGTTTATCTCAGTCCTACGTGTATCCCCAGAAGAAGCCGATTCAAGTGTGGCGATATGGGCACCGTCGGGATTGGACTGAGGGACTTATTTTGAGATAAGTTTGGTGGCTTTTTATTTTCATGTCAGCAGTTATTATCCAATATTCAATGTGCATCTGATTATATTCCAGAAAAATCTATTTATAAATTTCCAGTATAACTTCATTCACTACATATATAAGAATTAATGAATGTACAGCAGTGTCTGAAGATATCACTTTTGAAAGTATTTAAAATTATTTTTAAAAATTATAAATATACACAAAATAAGGTGTTTAATAATATGAGAGGGGTTTTTTTTAGGATCTGTGATTGAAATCTGGAACTGATAAGTCTCAGACTTGAATCTTTCAGTATTCCATCAGTTTCTGAGATCCTTTTTCTTCTCATATATGGCTAAACACTTATTTGTTATTGGAAGTCACAGTTTTATTTGAGTTTGCTCTAACCTTGAGCACCATTTATAGAATATTGATAAGAATAGTTTTTTATGAGCGCTAATTTTTCAATGCCATTTATAGAATTGAATCCATACTGTCTACTTTTGCATTACCCACTTTTGATTCCTGTGGTGCAGCCTGTTGGTCTCTTCCCTATAGGGATTTTTGTGTTTCTGTTCATCTGTGTTGTCTTGAATATTTGTATATTATTTGTCATTGTACACCACCTTGCTGCTTCAATTTGAAAGGCAGTCAGTCAAATCAATTAAACATCATTCTCTTGAGCCCTTGTGGTTGATGAAAACTGCCCTTCTGATTTCTGTCAAACACACTCACTTCAGCTCTCATGTTAAGGATAAAGGTCTCATGAAGCAGACCGAGTTATAAGAGGTCCTGTAGCCTCTTCCCATATACACAGAAACTTAAGAAAGCTCTGGGATGGGCTCTTGTATAAATCACCGAGCCCTCAGACTTCCAATAACCACCTTAAAATACCATTATTCATGTCCATTATATGTGAGATGGTAGATTACAGCAGAACCAAAGTCCAGTGTTGTTTCCGATCATTTAATTATTGAATTCTTAGTCCCCTAGTTGTATCACAGGAGTGGAAGGGGCAATCCTTTGCACAACCAAGTTTAACTCTGATTTTCCATTATTGCCTCTTGAACTCAGAGGGTCTTGAAACAATTATAGTGTTTATGCATATATTGCATGTGGCTCAGTTACTAATATAAATATATATTCTTAAGGGTTATGGTGAGTTTCTAGATCCAGATGTGCCCTTAAGTTGAACTGATTCCTAGTGACCACACAATAAGGGACCCCCATCCCCTGTTATTTTTGTTTTTATTTTGGCATGATGCATAGAAACATGATTGCAGATAAAGGCCAAATGGTTTATTCAGTCTGTCCATCCACAGAATCCACTATCTCCTCCTCTCCCTAAGATATTCCACATGCCTGTCCCACACTTTCTTCAATTCAGAAACAATAATTTTCTCCACCATCTCTACGGGGAAGTGATGGAGACAGGAATGGTTTGTCACTACTTTTTCCTGTGCTGTATGAGGCACCACTATGTTTCTGCTGTCTAACATTGGGGGGGAGGGGTGCATGATCTGAATGGGACTTTTTAGCAGAACTCCCCAGCATTGAGCGCAAGGCAATGGAAGGTTAAGTAAACCTGGAACTGTTGTGGAATTTGAACCTGGGCCTCCTGGTGCCTAACCCACTGTTCTAACCATTAGGTTACTCCACCACTCCAATGGCGAGTTTACTGGGAATGAAAAGATATATCATGCCTTGGTACCAAAAATTATAAGGCAATGCAGTTCAGTTTATTTGATATACAGTGCTCCCCAATGAATTTGATGTCCCGGTCATTTGTGGTATTTTCCGACCACAAATGACAGGGCAGGAGAGGCAGGAGAGGGCAGCTGGAGAGGCAGGAGAGGGCAGCAGGAGCACCGAGAGTGAAGGAAATCATTCTCTGTTTGCCTCTTCCTGTACTAAAGTCGGGCCTTACCAATCAGGAGTTGTGTGTCAAAGCAGCTCTTGATTGGTGAGGCCCGACTTTAGTACAGGAAGAGGTGGCCAGAGCATACAGCGAATGATTTCCTTCACTCACCGGTGCTTCGGCTGCCCTCTCCTGCCTCTGCTGCTGCCCTCTCCTCTCTCCCCTGCCTAAAAAACGTATTCACGTTTTTTAAAAATTTGCGGGGATTCATGGCATGGAACCCCCATCAATTTTGGGGGAATACTTACCGCCAATATAAAACAAAGTTAAAATCTAAGTGGTTTACAATTAAAATATTTGTGGGGGCGGGGCCTGAGGCAAATGGGCCCAACCCGACCATGTGCCCAAGGCCCCGCCCCCAGGAGGGGCCTAAGTCTCCCGGGCCTATTCTGATTGGCCCAGGCGCCTTAGGCCCCACCAGTAGGCGGGGCTTTGGGACGGATGGGCCAATCCGGCCTCATTCCGTCGTTGGCTGCCTGCTGGACAAGCGGGTTTGGCTCCCGTCTGTCCAGCCAACTAAACAAAAGTACGGGGAAAGGGGTGTGGGTGTCGTGGGGGTCGGCCAGAGGGCTCGTGGGTCGGCTGGGGGGGCGGTCGGAGGTTCTTGGGGGTGCGATCGTTGGGGGGAGGGGGTTTGCGTCGAGGGCAGGAGGGCCTGGGATCCCTCCTGCCCGTAATGTAGTGCGGGGTGGGGGTAGGGGGTCGCCGTGGCCAGGAGGGTTTGGGCTCCCTCCTGGCCCGATGTTGAAGGGGGGGCAGGATTGGCTGGGCCAGGAGGGTTTGGGCTCCCTCCTGGCCCAAACAACTAGCGGGGGGGGGGGCGCCAAGGCCAGGAGGGCTTGGGCTCCCTCCTGGCCCGATATTGTCGGAGAGTGGGGGAGTCGGGGGGGCAAGAGGGCTTGAGCTCCCTCTTGCCCCGATCGTGTCGGGGGTGTCGCGGTTGGCTGGGGCAAGAGGGCTTGAGCTCCCTCTTGCCCCGATTTTGTGTGTGTGGGGGGGGGAGTGATGCATCGCGGCAGGAGAGATGCCTCATCTCCCCTACCGCAATGCCATCACTCCTCTACCCGAACTGCCGCAGGTCGCGGCAGTTCGGGTAGAAGAGTGATGGCATCACGGTAGGGAAGATGAGGCATCTCTCCTGCCGCGATGGTTAGGTTGCCGGGCCGCTGAACTGATGGCGCCAGCAGCCATCAGCTCAGCGGCCCCTTTTTCGGCACTTAGACCTGGTTTTATTTCGTCTAAGTGAAAAAGGTCTAAGTGCCGACTAAACTGTATTGGTTATACCTGTTGTATGGCTAGGTGTAGGTCGGCCCACCTCCCATCCACTGCCCGCCCTTTCCCCTCCTCTAAACACACCTCTTTTCTCTCTGTGCGTTTAGAGGCAGGGGAAAGGCCTAAGTTGGTTTTAGATACGTCTAAAAACCAGCTTTGGTTATGGGTACTTGGACGATCAGGCTTTTTGATCGTCCAAGTAGCCATTTAGGACACTTTTTAGGCTTTTTTTTTAAATTATTATTACTCCCTTACTGTATATGTGCAATTTCATATCTTACTGAATCCTCATTAATTAGAGGTCTATGCGGGTTACAGGCAACATTGTTATATAGAATTCTGTATAGAGCTAAATATGTTGCAAAGAATTATACATGCTACATAAAGTTGTCAGATTGTTATCAAATTATACATATTATCTGAGGTAATATATCATAAATAGCAGCTGACCATTAACATGGTCTTTGTTTCACCTTGGTTTACTTTTAGTTTCTGGAATTTTAAAAAAGATTTTTCCCAGTGGATTCTACTATAGTTTAGACCAGTGGTCTCAAACTCGAACCCTTAGTGGGGCCACATTTTGGATTGGCTGGCCCGGAATGTCCTCCCCGACGTTAGAATTGACGTCGAGTGGCGAGAATTGGTCGGCTCCAAGCTGGGGAAGATAAACAGGGAGAGTTAAGACCTCGGCGCGGCCTATTCCCCGATGGTAGTGGCTTGGGGGAGGGCAGGGAGAAGTAAGACCTCCGGCGCTGCCTGTTCCCCGATTGCGATGGTTTGGGGAGGCATAGAGGGATATGGGCGACTAAAACTACATCAGGTGTATACCTGACTGGGCCTCCGCATGTGCGGATCGCCGGACTCGATGGACCATGGGTCTGATCCGGAGATGGCAGTTCTTATGTTCTTATTAAAAACGTTTTGGGAGACAAGAGAAACCTGAAAAAAAATCAATCATTATTTAGAAGTGGTAAAAGCATACTGAAAAGGAGAGGCAAATTCAGGTACAAAGAAGAGTGACCAAGATGACAAAGGGATAGAACTCTTCTCATATGAGGAAAAACTAAAGAGGTTAGGGCTCTTCAACTTGGAAAAGAGATGGCCGAGGGGGGATATGATTGAAGTCTACATAATTCTGAGTAGTGTAGAATGAGAACAAGTGAATCAATTTTTTACTCCATCAAATATTACAAAGACTAGGGAGCACTTGATGATGTTACAGGGATATACTTTTAAAACCAATAGGAGGAAATATTTTTTTCACTCGGAGAATAGTAAAGCTGTGGAACACATTGTCAAAGGATATGGTAACATAAGAACATAAGAATTGCCACTGCTGGGCCATACCAATGGTCTATTGCACCCAGCAGTCCGCTCACGCGACAGCCTCCAGGTCAAAGACATGTGCCGTAACCGAGACCAGCCCTACCTGCGTTCGCTCTGGTTCATCAGGAACTTGTCCAAACTTGTCTTGTACTTGTGACCTGAGCTGGCCACTGTGGAAACAAGGTACTGGGCTAGATATACCCAGTCTGACCCAGTATGGCTATTCTTAAGTTCTTATGGAAATCTTGAAACCCTGACTGGGTTGTGGGCCTCAGGGACCATGGTTGCCCAGTCCTGTTCTAGAACCTCTGGTAAGCCTAGGGAGTAAGTTACAATGGGGTGGAAGGAACCCCACTTGCCGCCTTAGACTTGCTTTTCCTACATACGGAAGGAAGCATCTTTCTAAAAATTTAAAACTGGGTTGAAAAGTCACTTCTTTGTAAAATCTTTTGGAGCCTGAACTACTGGCCTTTATTCTGGGCTGCAGAGTATCAGCAGACACTGCAAATATGTAGGGGACAAGTACCTGAATAAATGAATGTAAACCATTCTGAGCTCCCCTGGGAGAATGGTATAGAAAATAAAAGAACAGAAAGAAAAGATACATTATTATGTTACATTTTGTGAACTGCCCAGATGGCATACTGATGGGAAGTAGATCAAATGGTAAACTTTGAAACTTGGAACCTTGGGAATGTAAGGTTTGGACCTCAAAACAGTGTACCATACGAGTATGTTGAGATTTAGCCCTCACATAAAGAGGTTGCATTAAAGGAACTGTCTTCAGAGGGACTAGCATCACAGGGCTACCATCAAGGTTGACATAGAGGAGTTGCCTGCAGGGTTTCCTTTGAGGGGTGTCATTGCCGCAAACGATCATTGATGATGTAATTGGAGCTCTTTTTTATAGGATGCAGCAATTTTAGAAAGATTTTCCCACATCTATATGGGGAGGATTTCTAAAATTGCTGATCTCTTTGACGTACTATCCTAGACTTATTCTACAAGAGACTGCACTTGGTAGAGATTCTTGCAAAACTGTAAAGGAATTCCCCAAATCCTGAATAGATATGTGAACTACCTTCCTTCTATAATCTGCCTGTATGCCTATTAATATAACACATTAAGAGAACAATGCCCTAAATGGCAAATTTTAAATTTAAACCCTAAATAAAGGCTACAAAATTCATTATATTATATTATATATTTCTCGACATTTTACATTATCAATATGTGTAAATGTTTGTTTTTTAGATGTCTTTGTACCCCTGAGGCAGGCTTTAAAGTTGAAACACAGACTGTGTCAGGTCTGCAACCAATATTTGATTTAGAGATTGTCTTATTGACTTTTAATAAATATTCATTTACTTGTGTATCCCTGGTTGATGTGTACAGTTCCATCCCCACTTCTTCATTCTCTGTCATTTCTTCATGGGGTATCTTTCCCTGTATTTTTTTTTGCTGTGTATTTTGTAAGCACAAATGCCCTCCATTGCTTGCTCCAAGCCTTGTCCAAAGCAAGCATTTGGACTAGACTTATGTAAGCCTTAGAGCAACTGCAAAAGCTGACAGGGAAATATTTTGGCCTATACACGTATGCCTATTGTCTTATCCAGAGTATGTTCAGAAAAAGCCTTGGTTCATCAAGGGCTATCTACATGTACAGTATACACCAGAAGCATTCTGAACTCACCCTTTTACAGGTGTAAAATCTCAATGTGGAAATGCCACTATCAAAGACAAAGGAAAGACCCAATGGTTCCACAGATATGGAGTAAACCAAAAGCAAAAGAAGCTGTGGAAACGGTGTTCTTGATGCAGGCTTTTATTCAATCAATATCAAGAGTCCACATTTGCAAAAAGTGAAGTAAGATGGAAACAACACGGTCCGCGTTTCGCCGATCTTGCCTTCCTCATGGGTCTGCTGAAATATTAAAAATATCAGCAAATGCGAATGTGGAGATGAAAGTATAGCGTCAGAGCCAAGTCCTATGTTGTGCGTTTGAAGTAATGCAGTTTGGAAGTGCATTGCTTCACACAAACAACATAGGACTTGGTTCCGATGCTATACTTTCATCTCCACATTCGCATTTACTGATATTTTAGTATTTCAGCGGACCCCTGAGGAAGGCAAGTTTGTTGAAACGTGGACCGTGTTGGCTCCTTCTTACTTCACTTTATGCAAATGTGGACTCGATATTGATTGAATAAAAGCATGCATCAAGAACACCGTTTCCATAGCTTCTTTTGCTATTTATAGATCTACAAGCCATGCAATGCTTCTAAAATGACCTCTAAAATTTGCATTTTATAAAAAGGGGTTTCAAGGATTTTTAATATGATAATTATGGAACATCTATAAAAAACCTGCATGTAAAAATATGTTACTGGAAATGAAGCATGGAACCATTTACCAGAAGTAGCTATAATTCTGGAAACGGTGTCTCATTTTCTTTCGTGGCTTTCCTTTTTTTATATACATTTTAACATGGTGCTTGTAATTTGTTCCAACCACAACATCTAGAACTGGGTTTCTTATAGTGCTGTGAGAATTTAGATCACTGTATGTAGCTCCAGTGAAGTCAAAGGAGGAATTTCATGACTGCACTTATATAAATAAAATAAATTATTGCAGCACTGTCAGAAAAATAATTCCAGCTGTTGTAGTTGGAATAAATTACATGTACAAGCGCCATATTAAAATGTATATATGAAAGTGGAAGACAGATAAGAACTTGATGAATTTAACCAAGATGGTTTGCTAAATGCCAAAAAATTCTATTTAATTAAAACAAAAAGGAAATTTTTTAAAAAAATCAGGTCTCCCATACATATATCATTCTATGTTATGTGATTACACGTATAGGCCCTCATGCTATTCTGAAAAATATTCCCTTTAACACCCATTTTGCAAAATTTAGCTAGCATATGCAGATATCATTACATTACATTAGTGTTTTCTATTGCGCCAATACCTTGCGGTTCAAGGCATACTGAAAAGGAGAGGCATAAAAGTTTTCAGAGATTACATAAAAGTTTACATAAAAGTGTACAGGAATAGCATAAGAGATGTCATAAGAGTTACATAAGAATTACCAAAGAGTTGTCAAGATCTTAAGGTGATAAATGTTGGGTAATAAGAATTACCAAAGAGTTGTCGAGATCTTAAGGTGGTAAGTGTTGGGTAAATAGAGGTATTTTAGCATTAGTTGGGTAGTTAGAAGCATATTAGAGTATATTAAGGGTATAGAATGGGTAGGTGGGGTTTAGGTAGGAACTGGTCGTATTAGATAGGTTTTATGTATTTTTAGTATCTTTCTTGAAGGTTTTGTAGTCTGTGGTCGATGACAACAGAATGGTGATTTGTCTGTCCAGTTTTGCTGCTTTGGTGGCTATTAGGTTGTCATATAGTTTTTTTCGTTTTACATTTTTGGATGGTGGGTGTGTGAAAAGTGAGTGGGCTCTCCTGGATGAGGAGGATTGAGTCAGTCGGTTATTCCAGTAGGTTGGGCTTTCTCCGTTAATAGCTTTGAATAGTAGGCAGTAGAATTTGAAGTGTACTCTTGCTTGTTTTGGGAGCCAGTGAGAGTCATGGTATGCTTCTGTGATGTGGTCATATTTCTTCAATGAGTAGATGAGCCTTAGGGCTGTATTTTGTATAGTTTGTAATTGTTTTATCATGGTCGCTGTACATGGGAGGTATAGTATGTTGAAGTAATCTATTAGTCCAAGGATAAGGGATTGTACCAAAAGTAGGAATTGTTTCCTGTTGAAGAATTTTCGGATTTGTCTTAGATTTCTCATGGTCACGAATGATGCTTTTATTACTTTGTTGATTTGTGGTTGCATGGTACAGCCTCTGTCAATTAGTACTCCCAGAAGTTTTAGTGTGAGTTGAATAGGGTATGAGATCGAGTTTATTACTAGATTTGTTAAAGTAGGAGTTTTATTGTTTTCTAGGAGGATGAAGTTTGTTTTGTCAGGGTTAAGTTTTAATTTGTGCTCTGTCATCCATGTTGCTACTGCTTCGAGTGTTCTGTGTATTGTGCTTGTCATAGTGGGTTCTTGGTGGTCGAAGGGGAGGAGAATAGTGATGTCATCTGCATAGCTGTATGAGGTTATGCCATGTTTGTCTAGGTTGAAGCTGAGGGAGGCTATGTATATATTGAATAGTGTAGGAGATAGGGTGATCCCTGGGGTACTCCGCAGGGTTTGACCCAGGGTTCTGATTTTTCTTGCTTTGTTTTAACCCTGTAGGTTCTGGATTGTAGAAAGCCTTTGAACCATGAAAGTACCTTGTCTGAGATTCCAATGGAGTCTAGAGTTTGTATGAGAATGCCGTGATCAACCAGGTAGAAGGCTGCAGAAAGGTCTAGTTGTATGAGCAGGATTTTCTTGCCTGTACATAGGTATTGTCTGTCAGTGTCCATTAGTGTTCCTAGTAGGATCTCCGTGCTGTGGTTGGCTCTGAAGCTAGACTGTGTGGGGTGGAGTAAGTTGTGTTTGTCTAGGTATGAGGTTAAGGTTTTGGCTACGAGGCCTTCCATCAGCTTGACGTATAGTGGGATTGACGCTATGGGTCTGTAGTTGGATGGTTGGTCCATTGTTCCTTTGGGGTCTTTTAATATCGGAGTTATGATGATTTTGCTGAGTTCTTGTGGGAAATGAGCCTCTAATAGTAAATATTGTATCCACTATAGAAAAAGGGAATGGAATAATGTACTTGAGGTTTTCAGTAGATATGGGGGTAATGGTTGAGGTCACAGGCTGCATAGCTGTATTTATTATATAGATTGTTGAAGTCTGACCACTGTATGGGTGAGAAATGGGACCAACTTCTATCTGCTGCTACTGGTTCTTTTTCTGTGGGGGAAAATGAGGTCTCTATGTGTGAGGGGGTTCCGTTGACCGTGGCTCTGATGTTTGCGATCTTGTTTTTGAAGTATGTGGCTAAGAGGGTGGCTGAAGGAGGGGTGGAGTTGCAGTTGGCTATGTAGGGTGTGGTGTCTGTGAGAACTTTTAGTAGCTGGAATAGCTTTTTTGTGTCTTGGGGTCCTTCTCCTATTTGTTTTGAGTATGTCTTTCTTTATTCTTTCAGTTCTTGTTTATATTTTCGGTTTGTTGCTCTCCATGATGTTTTTGTGGACTCTTGGCTGCTTTTTCTCCATTTTCTTTCTAGTTGTCTGCATTGTATTTTGTATTTGCATTGTATTTTGAGTTGGAGTAGTTCGTTGTCGAACCACTTGTCTGATTTTCTGTGGATTTTGGTTTTGGCCTTATCAGGGGCTAGTTCGTCCAGGGTTGCAGTACTTAGGTGTTTCCATTGTGGGATGAAGTCTTTGGGTGTGTAGTATTGGATTATGGTGTCTGTTTTTATCCAGAATGTGGTGGGATCTATATGTTTGCGTGAGTTGTAAGTTGTTTGTTGAGTAATTGGAATGCTTTTGTTACTGGTCCAATTGATTTTGAAGGAGTATGTGTAGTGATCAGACCAAAGGGTACGATTCCAATTTCCGTTTGATGTTTGGATCTCTGGTTGTGTGGGCTGTTGGGACATGTAGGCTGCAATGTCTAGTGGGTGTCCTTTTTCGTGTGTGGTTTGAGGATCTAAGATTTTATATGTTAAGGCCTCAAGATATGCTAGTAATGTTTCTACATTTTTGCAGGATTGGTTTTCGAGGTGAAGGTTAAGGTCTCCTAGAAGTAGGTTGTAGGTTGTCGTTAGAGAGTTTCGATAAATAAATTCTTCAAATATTGGTTTAGATGTGTTCCAGTTACTTGGGGTTATGTAGCATAGAATGCATGTTAGCATTCCTTTACGTGATGTGCTTGAAAGTTGACAGGCTAGTAAATCCATGTATTGGTTGGTTATTTTGTCTTGTATTTTTAGGTTTATGGTGTTTCTGGCTATAATGGCAATTCCTCCTCCTCTTTTATTTTCTCTGCAGACTAACGTTATTTTGTGGCTCTTTGGGCAAGCTTCAGTTATTCTGAGGTCTGAGTCAGAGGTAAGCCATGTTTCTGTGAGGAAAAGGCAATCTAGGTTCTCTTCTTCTATCCAGTTTTTTATGCGTTCTGTTTTAGGACCTATGGCTCTGATGTTCACATATGCACACTTGAGTGGTATATTCTATAGGTATGTTGTGAGTTGTTTTTGGTATATGAGTGATCTTTGGTGGGGTTGCTTTTTGGTTTTGCATGGGTTTGTTGATTTTCTACTTGTTGATTTTGGGGTGGATTAGTATGCATAAGGCTGATGGTTTGAGTTTCTGTCAATTGTGAGGTGCCAGATTGGTTGGGTAATTGCTTGGAATTTGCTATGATTGGTATTGGATATACAGTGGAACCTTGGTTTACGAGCATAATTCGTTCCAGAAGTATGCTCGTAAACCAAATTGCTCGTATATCAAAGCGGCTCGGACCACAGGTAAGATTTATTTGCGTCTTTTATATGGTTGGTTGAAGGAAAACTCAGACACCGGATTTCTTACAAAACTTCACCGGGTTTATTAAGGCCAAAGAGAAAGAAAAATTCCAAAAATAAACAATTGTTTCTCCTAGGCATTAACCATGCGATTTCTTTCTCTTAAGTCCAGTGCACTTTATCCGTGCTCTAGTCCAGGGACTGGACAGTCCTTGTTAACAAAAAGGATAACTCCAAAATCAATTAAACTTTTCAGTCTTTCATATGCCTAATATTTTCCCTTCTCAGGGTCACTGGCTTCTCTAAGCCACAGTTCATTACAGCATAGCTGAGCACTGCAGGTGTCAGCTCTCTTTTCACATATCTTTTCAGAAAGAGCAAAAACAAAATAAAAATGTCATTTCTTTCACTATTTTCCCCCTTTAACACTCTGTCCCCTTGAAGGATGTGCACAGCCTGTGTGGGGAAAGCCTCCCCTTACCTAAGGTCTTCAGACCCACCTTGAGTATGCCCCTAACATCCTTTATCTTCAGTTCTTAGGGAGACTTGGAAAAATGAGGTTCAAAGAAACCTTTTTCTTAATTAGGCACTGCTGTCTTATCATTGCTTGTAGCCTCCCTCCGGCTCAGGTCTCCCTGACAGTGACTGGACTCCTTACAGGAAGGACAGAAACACTCACACCCTTCTCACTCCTGTGTCCATGTCCTCCCCAAAGCCGCTTTCTTCCGGGTCACCTTCACTATACATTTCCCATTCTATGTCCAGGGAACTGGGACTTTCCAGCAAGTCATCTACTTCTGGCTTTACCTCCAGAAACTTCCAGCCCTTCACCCCAAGGCTTAATGGGACAGTTACTGTACCTCTCTGGAGTTAGCCTTTCTTTTCTTGTGGGCTGGTCTCCTGAAAACCTTCCTTGCTGGGGAGTAGAAGTGTGGAAACTGCTATCCCCGTGTGCTGCTTGGCTCCCCCAATCAGGGCCAGCTGAGACTACTTGACTTCCCTGCAGTCTTCCTACTTGAGGTTTACATGACTGCAGAGCTCGGTAGCTAACTCCACACCCTTCTGTATTGATCTCATGTTTCTCCCTAGCTCTGGAAAAGGAGTAATAGGGGATAGATTGTGTGTTCTGTGCCCTCCCTGCCTGAATTTCTGGCTGTGACCTCACCTGCCTTTTCTCCCTTCTATCTTGCTGTACTAAACTACTGCCTTTAGCAGGGTGTACAGGCTTTGTTCTAGGGATTACAGGCTTTAGGGCTGCATTTTTGACTGGGCTAGCAGTCTTTTTAACCGTGACAGGAGCTTCCCAGTCACAAACCCTAAAATTCAAGACTCTGCATGCAGTACAACCCTAGAGAAAAATAAACAAATGTATTTCTTCCTGAGCAGTGCAAAAGATAGCAGATTAAAACTCTCAAAATTGACACAATTCAAACACTAAATTGAAAATAAAATTATTCCCTCTACCTTTCTCGTCTCCCTCCCAAACCATTGCAGCTGTGCAGAATATTACTGGAGGCAGGATAGGTACTCATGCTCCCTCACCCCTGCGCACATTGTACTGCTGGGCCAGACCAGTAGGGAGCTGGAGCTGGAGGAGAAAGTCAGGAGGGGAGGTAGAAATCAAGAGGGCAAGCCTACGGTTATAATCAGTGCCCTCCCCCCCCTTTGCTGCCTAAATATTCTCTTATGGTCTGGCTTCCTCCTCTCTTCAGCAGTAATTTAACAGTGCCGGCCAGTAATTTACACCGCTGATGTGGTGTCAACTTGCGCATGCCAGTAGCACGATACTTCCCAGCTGGGGCCGGCACAGTTAATTCATGTCTGCTGCGCTGCCGGCACGCGCAAGTTGACAACCACACCAGCAGTGTAAATTACTGGCCGGCAATGGGGTGCGTTGCTGGGGTAGTTTTTGTTGTGTGGCCAACGCACACAAGCTGATGATCACCGCAGCCCACGAGTGCTATTGTTGCCGTCAGGTGAGGGCTCAAAACAGAAAACAAGGCGACATCATGAAGCCCTGTTTACTCCCCCGTATTGCCGGCTCTGAACCGTGGGCCGCCGGATTTGGCCCGCGGGCCTTGTATTTGACACTTGTGCTTTATAGACTCCTACCTAGCAGTGACTAGGCATGCTTAGGTCTTACTAGGCATCCTAGAGGTAAGTGCCAGTACATTAGGTCAGCCTTTATTAGCCTAATTTACCAGTGTCTAACTAGGATGCCTAGCAATGCCTAAGTCAACCAAGCCTATTCTCCATCTCTAATCATGCTTGTTTTTTAGATAGGTGTCGGAGGGCACGTCAACTTAGATGTTGCTAGGCATCCTAAGAGTTCTGCGTGAAACTCTTAATTGGTGATTTTTTTTTTTTTTATCAACTGAAATCTGGCATGGTCAATTACCACACCAGTTAAGCCAATTTATTTTTTTTTTTAAAGTTGGACACAGATTCCAAAGTTAGGCGTCACTAGGCATCCTTGATTAGGGTGCCTAATATAGGCATCCTATACAGAGTTGGGCACATAATGGATAACATGGATCTCTTGGAACTGCTTGGAAGACCTCCAAGCCCTGAAGGCCTAGTGTGCTGTAAACCTCTCCTAATTCTGAGCAGTGGTGTAGTAGGGAGAGGGCGGACCTACTAGCACCTAAGTTAAACCATGACCAAAATCCACCCAGAAACTTCCCCTAACCACGCCTCCTATCTGATAGGCACCTCAGCGTAGATGCCTGCCTCAAAGTGGTAAGTGCTTACTGAATTAGGCACCTACCAGCTAAATAACTGTTATTTTTTAATTGCTTTTTAATGACACTTTTCAATTAATGGCACCAATTAAGCCTATTTGAATAATGAAGTTGGGCGCCTAGATCAAATAGGTATGCCGATCTAGGTGCCTACTTGAATAATTAAGTTAAACGTCTAGATCAGCTAGAGCACCCTTTATAGAATCTGGGCCTAAGCATTCATGAGGTATATTGTTTTAATGGCCGAGCACTAATGGCAACATTAGCACATGAATTATTCTCCTTAACCATAATCATTCACAAAAAAAAAAAAATAAAAACAATCAAAAATATAAATGAAGATCAACGGCTTCAAACTATTAAAGACTTTAGGCTATTAAGGGAGAAAAACCTCAGCTGAAAGCTTGGTAGTTGGCAGTGTTGACAATGATGCAGTAGTAGCGAAACAGGGGCCCTTGTCGGGAGCCCAGAGTGGATATACAGTATGCCCATTTGAATACTGGAGAGTCCTTCATTATTTTGAAGCACATTGAGAACTGGATATTTGGAGGACCTTTGTATGTTGGAGATCTGCCAACTTTGCACTAGAATGATCAAAGACTTCAGTCATTTTTGCTGAAGAAAAGTACATTATTAAATTTATATTTTTTGCAGTAGAAAGTATGATTTAAGAAGATTGAGATATTTTTTGTCTAGAAAGAATCATAATAATTGATAACTCTATTTAAAAGAGCACAATGGATATGACCAGCTCGGTGGTCAAGATGGCAGCGGTGAGACAGGTGGGTTGAGGTCGATCTCTTGGAATTTTGAATTTTTCCCTGAAAAATGCTACATACCAAGCGCAAAGGCACAATCCAAATGGGGCCTTTATCATCGGATTTGTCTACGCCAATGCATCAGACACTGCTGGACTTCACCGCCAGACCTCCTTTTGTTGCGTGAGGTGCTGTGGCGTTGCCCTCCTGGGACTTGGATGGCACACCGGAGCCGGAAGTGTCTCTCTCGCCTCCTGACCTCACAATTCCTCTGTGCCCTGCAATGGAGACGTCTATGTTGGAAAGAAGCCCTGATACCGAAAAGGTTGCAGGAGCATTCCTTCATAAGGGAAGTACAGCCAAATACGAAGCCACGATGAAGGAAAAACATCAAGGAGCTGAGGTTAAAACCACAACTCCCTCAGAGGTTTCCCTTGTGGACGATTAGAAATGCTCCAGAAAATGGAAGGAACGATCTGAAAATCTACTGAAGAAACAGTGAACTTGTTAGGCAAAGTTGACTCTCTAGTAAAAACAGTAGATGAAATTTAAAAAGATACTAAATTTAAATTTCAAAAAACCAATGAGGAAATTATATCTTTAAAAACAGTTAATGAAACTTTAATAAAAGACAAAGTAATGATCCATAAGAAAATAGAACAACTCAAAAAATTATAACAGAAGATTAAATTTGAGATTATTAAATTTCCCAAAATCAGTTGATATATCTCCAGATGAAATGTTTAGAAATTATCTGACACAGAATTTAAACTTCACACCTGAAATGTTTCCTCTGTTAAATAACATTTATTACCTTCCTAGTTCTTAAAAAAAAAAGAGGTGTTGAAGCAACTATAACAAATAAGGAGCCTCAGACTCTGGTTCAAATGGATCTGGGTAATATCTCAGAGATAGTGAAATCATCGTTACCACAGATTGAGGAGAGGGCGACTCTGCTTGCCTCGTTTGTTTTTCAACAAGATTTAAATGTTATAATGAAAATGTACTTTAGAAATGCATAGACTCCTTTCATGGGACAGCGGGTTTGGATTTACCCTGATGTCAACAAAGAAACCCAGGAAAGGAGAAAACTTTTTCTTAATATGAGTCAAGAAGCTAAGGATTTGGGAGCTAATTTCCAGCAAGCGTATCCATGTAAATGTCTCATTAAATACGCTGGTTTGAAGTACACTTTCTTTGTTCTGGACTTTTCTGGACTTAAAGAAGATCACCAAGGGTTAAAGTTGGTCTATAACTAGATTTAGAGGAGTTAATCCCATTAAGGCCATTAGTTAAAATTGATTTTCTTGTTTATGAAATAAGTCCCTTTATCTTTTGGGCCACTACCCTGCAGAATTATTGTTGGTGTCTAAGAAGAATTTATTGATTTCTTAATTTATTAAAAGTATTTATTTCTTTCTGAATTTGTTTCCTTTCTCTTTACTTAAACAAGCGTTTGGTTTTTTGCTTACTTTGTATTTCAAATTATAATAAACAGAAAAATAAATTTAAAAAAGAGTGCAAGGGAGTTTTTTTTAACAATGATCTTCTGATCCTATGAATATCAGAAGTAGGTGGCCAGTGGTGCAGGTTTGTATTTAGGCCTTTACAGATGTTGTGCGACACTGAGGGTTTCCCCCCCCCCTTAATAGCCTAAAGTCTTTAAAACTTTAAAGCCTTTGATCTTCATTTATATTTTTTTGAACGTTTTTTGTTTTGTGAACATTAGTACATGGCCATTAATAATAATAATAATAATAAAAAAGGACATTTTTATAGTTGTAGTAATAATTGCCTTAGAATGGAGGAAAATCCCATGTAAGGATGTGCTAAGGCCATTTTTTTTTTTTTTACCACAGTTTAGTAAAAAGTGGCCCTTATAAAATATACATTTTTTGAAACCTAAGAGAAAGCTCTCCAAGGAATGTGGATGGATATGAAGTGGTGAACCATTCCCACGACTGATGGATTTTTTTCTTTTTCTTCTAATGATAATTATATCAATAAGCCTGATTCGGCACATTTGGTGCTCTCCAATTCATTAATTAAAACAATTTTACTGCTACCAGTGTGATTTTTCAAGGACAGCAAAACACATTTAAAATCAAAATAGCATACCTCATCAGTTTCAATACATGGCACAGCATGTTATCCTTTTATTTCATTCTCACATTTAGAAAGAACATTTAAATGATGTTAAAAAAAAAACACCCACAAAATGCAGGAGATTGTCTGTCAGATTTTTTTCAAATATGCATGCAGTACATTTGTCTCCAATTTATTTTGACAATTAATATCTTTTTGACAATGATATATTTCATCTGTATCCAAGCATATCTATGAAAACAATTTCAGGGCTATTCTTGTATAGCCCATCAGTTAGCCCTTTGGACTACTAATGAAGCAGAAAAACTGCAGGCTTCCTCACATATGTAACAAGTCAGATTTTCAGATGACAAATGTTTTGAACAACTCATAGATCAGAAGCTCATATTCTTGTGGAGGAGAAGCCTTTTGTTAACAGGCAATTCCTGGTGAACTGTTTGCTCTTATGAAAAAAAGGGAATCCAACCTGGGCCAAAATCCTCATGCGCTGTACAAAATATATAACCAATAACATTCTTTCATGTCTGAAAAAGAAGCAAACAATCATTTAATTTGGCTCTCTGCAACAGAAAATGGGGATTATGTGGTCTCTCCCTCGGTGTGCTACTAGAATGTGCACAAAAGGAGACAATGCTGCTATGTAGAATTCCGTTAATGGGACTCCCTCCCCCAGCTTTAAAGATAGGGTGAGCACTTCAAAGAATTCTGGGAATTTCTTTTAAGAAAAAACCCCCACAACATTTTTGGATACATGATATGTGAAGGAATAACTCAACTTCATGAATCAAAACAAAGCTACAGTGTCTCTGTACAGGTGATTGCTGAGGCCTCACCTACAGTATTGTGTTAAGTTCTGGTTTCTGTTTCTTAGAAAAGATACAGAGAGAGGCTAGAGGCTGTCCAGAAAAAGGTGGTCAAAACTGTGTGAGATCTGCACTGAAAGTTATATGAGATGAGACTGAAGGATCTGTTTATGTATTCACTGGAATAGAAAGGGGACAAGGAGAAAATGAAAAAAATATTTAAATAAAACAAAACAAAACAGCAAAAAAATGTACAAGGTGCAGGCATTTATTCAATATAAATCATAAAAACATGGTAATAACAATAACAAAACAAAGAAAATTGTATCCAAAGATTGCTTCTAGTGGTAAAGTGTACCGGACCCAACACAGTCCGTGTTTCGAGAAAAACTTCTTCCTCAGGGGTCCAGGATGTTCTAAGCATAGATATTCAAGAACATATGGATAAAAACAATTGTACAAAGATTCTAGGAACACAGGCGAAAAACTCTCCCATATGGAATGTTGCACAAAGTAACACTATTACCATGTTTTTATGATTTTTATTGAATAAATGCCTGCACCTTGTATATTTTCTGCAATTTTGATTTGTTTTTTTGTGTTGCATTTTTACTGCAGTAACCTTTGGTTTCTTCTTGCTTTGCCTTGTAGAAATATTTAAATACCTGAAAGGTATTAATAATCTACTCTAATCTAGTACAGTCAAACCTCGGTTTGCGAGTAACCTGGTTTGCAAGTGTTTTGCAAGACGAGCAAAACACACAGCAAACTTTTGACTCGCAAACTGAGTGTTGACTCGATTTGCGAGCACCCCCCCCCCCGATAACCGGTATCGCTCCCCCCGCTCGCAAAGGCCCCCTCACTCCAACCGGCAAACCCCCCCCCCCCGCACGAACCGGCCCCCCCGCCCGAACAACTTAAACTTACCCCCCCTATCTAGCGCAGGCACAGATCATGTGCCTAGAAGATCTTCCAGCTTCCGCTTTTGCCTGCCTGCCTGCCTGTCTTGATCATGCATCTGCGCATGCTCAAGGACTTCTAATTCTCCCTCTCGCCGAGATTTCGGCGAGAGGGAGAATTAGAAGTCCTTGAGCATGCGCAGATGCATGCTCAAGGCAGGCAGGCAGGAGAAGCGGAAGCCGGAAGATCTTCTAGGCACACGATCTGTGCCTGCACTAGATGGAGGGGGGGTAAGTTTAAGTTGTTCGGGCGGGGGGGGGAGCGGTTCGCGAGGGGGGGTGCCAGTTGGAGCGAGGGGGCCTTTTCGAGCGGGGGGAGCGATGCCGGTTATCGGGGGGTGGGAACATATCAAAGCGAGTTTCCATTATTTTCTATGGGGAAACTCGCTTTGATAAACGAGCATTTTGGATTACGAGCATGATCCTGGAATGGATTATGCTCGTAATCCAAGGTACCACTGTATTTCTGAGTCTAAACAGGTTCAAGGTGACTTACAATATAAGGAATTACAGAACGTATATATTACATTATAGCAGTTTGAGGAAGGCAGAGTTATGAATAGAGAAATAGGGAAGAGAAAATGGAGATTCTATGATTATATTGGTATAGCACTTGAGTAGAGTGTGAGATTAAGTGACATTAGGTATTTTGAGCTAGTTGTCTATGGAGTGTATGCTTTAAAAGAAGAGAGTTTTTAATTTTGGGGAGAATCTGTTGTAGAATGTTTCCATCCTGATATCAGTCGGGAGGTTGTTCCAGGTCTTGGTGGATTAAGTTTTATTAAAATTTTATATTCCACTTATCATGCTTCTAAGTGGTTAACACAATATAAAAATATAAAATCGGGTAACGCAGACTATGACAAAAGACGCACAAGAGGGATAAGGGGGAGAACTACATATCGAATAGGATAGAGAGCCACTGAAGGGTTGTACAATAGGAGGAAGTGAAGAGTGTATAAAGAAGTATATATAAGTAGTTACAATATAATCAATGTTTTAAAGAACATACATCATTTTATGTGTCCCATTCAAGTATCAATTCAGTGCTCATTTTGTAAGTTAATACTTTACCAACACTACCAAGTCTGTCTTTCTTTCTCAGAATTTTTTTTAAGGTCCCTAATATATGGTGTCATTCTAGAATAGCATAAAGAATTTGTTCTAGCAAAATTCAATGAAGAATTATGAACAGACATACAGTACATAAACAAATTTACCCCCTCTTTTACAAAACCAGATAAGAACATAAGAATAGTCTTACTGGGTCAGACCAATGGTCCATCAAGTCCAGTAGCCCATTCTAAAGGTAGCCAATCCAGGTCCCTAGTACCTGGTCAAAACCCAAGAAGTAGCAATATTCCATGCTACCGATCCAGGGCAAGCAGTGGTTTTCCCCGTGTCTTTCTCAATAACAGACTATGGACTTTTCATCCAGGAAATTGTCCAAACCTTTCTAAAAACCAGCTATGTTAGCGGTTGCCGCACAGCAAAAGCTCTGAAGCCCTTTAAATCCCTATGGGTTTTGGGGTAGTTACCACAGCGGCTTTGTAAAAGAGGGTGTTACTGTACAAAGCCTTTCTTTAGCCAAACTTAGGATTCCAATTCTATCATTTTTGCTGAAGAAAAATACATTATTAAATTTATATTTTTTTGGGAGTAGAAAGGATGATTTAAGAAGATTGAGGTATTTTTTGTCTACAAAGAATCATAATAACTGGTAACTCTATTTAAAAGAGCGCAAGGGAGCTGTTTTGACCAATGATGTGTTCCAAGTTTCCAAGTTTATTCAATATTTGATTGATCGCTTATTCAACATTCTAAGCGATGTACATAGTATAATAATGAGACTCTAGGCACCCAAATCACCACTTTATGAAAGAAGAGTATTCCCATATAACATGCCCATAAACAGTAAGAAGTAATCCTACTGCTGTACCGCACTTCTTTCAGAGTAACTTCACTATTATATTTAAGGTCCTCAGCGGGCCACCACACACTCAAATCATTTCATAGTGTGGGGCTTTATGCTCCCATTCGTCACTGGACCCTTAACTATGATTATAATTTATGTTGAAAAAGTTTATTATTATTATTAATGCTAAAATTACTTAGCTTATGGTTTAGACGTTAGCCGGGAGGGTTCAGAAACATCAGCCACCAACATGTTTCGCCCGTGTGACTCTAGGGCTTTATCAAGGCTCCCTCTCCCTATTCAGAAATTTTTAGTCATACTTAATGTATGTCTTCTATTTCTGAATAGGGAGAGGGAGCCTTGATAAAGCCCTAGAGTCACACGGGCGAAACATGTTGGTGGCTGATGTTTCTGAACCCTCCCGGCTAACGTCTAAACCATAAGCTAAGTAATTTTAGCATTAATAATAATAATAAACTTTTTCAACATAAATTATAATCATAGTTAAGGGTCCAGTGACGAATGGGAGCATAAAGCCCCACACTATGAAATGATTTGAGTGTGTGGTGGCCCGCTGAGGACCTTAAATATAATAGTGAAGTTACTCTGAAAGAAGTGCGGTACAGCAGTAGGATTACTTCTTACTGTTTATGGACATAGTATAATAATAACATAAGTTAATAGAGGGAGACTGACAATTTCATGTAAAAAAGATGAAAACAAAACACTTAAGACAAACATGGGATACAAGGGGGAAGGAGAAGGGAAAGAAATACAATTTTGAAAAGGCTAACGAAAACATTTATGGTAAACAACATTAGGAAAGGAAGAACAAAGGGAGGCCATAGTAGAACATATGAGATCTATAAAAAACTTTGGTCGGGCCGTGTTGGCTTCTTCTGATCTTATGAATACACTGCACAACAAAGTTTTTGCTTCCTGAACACTGCTGGGTGTTTCTTATAGAATTTTGGGTGCTGATCATGAATATTACATCAAAAATTACCCATCACGTACCATTTCAGAGAAATCTTCAATTTTGTCGTGATTTTTTCTTATATTTGGATGCAAACAATTTTTTCTCCCATAAGTGTCTTATCAACAACGGTTTGTGCCGCCTGGGTATGTCCATGCATAAAATCTAGCCAGGTTGGAAGCTGTTTTATGGAAGATGACATCCTGGGCATGTCTGGGCAGGTCTGAACGAGCTTGCGCTGTCTCACCATGCTATAATGGTGGCTTCCATACACCGATCCTGCTCATTTGGTTAATATAGATAGTCCGTGTGTGTATATAGTATCAGTATAGTAAAGTATAGTAGTATAGTAGCTGTAGCAATATAACAGTAAGTAAGCTTGATGCTATAGACGTTTTGGTGTCGGGCAATATGTCTCGTCGGTGTCGTAACAGCCGCGACACATTCTGCTATATCTGTGGGGAATATACACTTACGCCTCAGAGACGTTCGATGACTGCCCTTGTAAAGAAAGCCTATCATCTGTATTTTGGCTGCAAAATAGGTGATCAAGACAAGCAATGGGCGCCTCACATTTGCTGTGCGACATGTGCTGTTAGTCTGAGAGCCTGGCTCAGAGGTACTCGAAAGACGATGCCATTTGCTGTTCCGATGATATGGCGAGAACAGAAAGACCATGTGACGGACTGTTATTTCTGTTTGACTAATGTGTCTGGTTTCTCTGCCAAAAACAAGAAGTCAATTGAATATCCTAATCTGCCTTCAGCAATGAGACCCATGCCACATGATGACAGTCTTCCAGTTCCGAAACCACCAGAGGATTGGACCTTAGACGAACCAGATGAAGAAACTGCAGTGCAGGGTTCTAACAGTGACATTGACCCGGATTTTGAACCATCCTCATCAGGCGATCCACATCTGATAACACAGTCCGAATTGAACGATTTGGTCAGAGATTTGGGTCTGTCAAAAGCAAAAGCTGAGCTGCTAGGTTCGAGACTGCAGGAATGGTGTTTGCTATCACCAGGTACGAAAATTTCTGTGTTTCGAGACCGGCATCATGATATAACCAAATTTTTTGCACAAGTCGACACTCTCTGTTTCTGTTGTGACATTGAAGGATTGTTCTCGGTCTTTGGTTGTGATCACAACCCGGAAGAGTGGCGTCTTTTCATTGATTCGTCAATGTTAAGCCTGAAAGCTGTTCTGTTGCACAATGGCAACGTTTATCCTTCAGTACCTGTTGGCTATGCAGCACATATGAAAGAAACATATGAGAATATGGAAATGTTACTAAAGTATGTCCAGTATACCAGGTATAACTGGAATATCTGTGGAGACCTCAAAGTCGTTGCTCTGTTACTAGGACTGCAGCTTGGCTATACAAAGTACTGCTGTTTCATCTGCGAATGGGACAGCCGAGACAGAGAGTCGCACTATTCTAGAAAGAACTGGCCACTCCGTAAAAAGTTAGTTCCAGGACAGAAAAATGTAGCACATGAATCGCTTGTTGACCCGACAAAGATATTTTTGCCTCCTCTTCACATTAAACTGGGACTCATGAAGAATTTTGTGAAAGCAATGAACAAGGAAGGGGAAGGTTTTCGTTATTTAAGACAGATGTTCCCAAGAATAACTGATGCCAAGATCAAAGAGGGTATTTTTGTTGGCCCCCAGATCAGACATGTTATGAGTGACAAGCGATTTGAAGATCTGTTAGTTGGGCCGGAAAAAATTGGCTGGAAAGCCTTGAAAGACGTTGTTGACAATTTTCTGGGCAATTACAGAGCCCCAAACTACATTCAGCTGGTAGACAAACTTCTCAAAGCATACAAGAGAATGAAGTGCAATATGTCACTCAAGATTCATTTCCTCCATTCACACTTGGACTTCTTCCCCGCAAATCTCGGTGCTGTGAGTGACGAGCACGGTGAAAGGTTTCATCAAGACATAGCTACGATGGAGAAACGATACCAGGGCAATTGGAATCCGTCAATGCTTGCCGACTATTGTTGGATGCTACAACGTGATGCACCAGACACTGAATATAAAAGAAACTCGGGAGCAAAACACTTTTAATTCTGTTTCATTTAGTCGCTTGTGCGAAACGTAAACTTGACTATATATTTTATTGTCAGTAAACATAAAAATGTCTATTTCTCATAGTTCTTACGTGATGCAGTAAAACCAAAACCATATTTGAGCATACCAAGTTGGTACCTGTCATAATCACCAAAAACTTTTCAGGAATCAAGACTTAACCAAAAAATTGTTGTGCAGTGATATCAGAAGTAGGTGGCTCACAATTTTGTATCTCATTCATAGAATTACAAAATATGTACACATTATCAATGATAATCTAAATCTAAAAGGGAACTTTACTAATATGGGCTAAGGGAATTATACATGTCTTTTGCTGAATAATGCATGTTAAATTGCAAAAATGTACATTAATGCATTATTTTTTTACCTTAATACACAATAATAAAGAACTGCAAAGTATGGAAGTCAGGGGTGTCAAACTCAATCACATAAGGGGCAAAAATCTAAAACATAGTCGTGGGCTGAATTTTTATTAAGATACTTAGGGGTCCTTTTATTACAGTACACTAACTAATTTAGCACGTACTAAATGCGCAACTTAATAAAATTAAGTCTTAGTAGAAGTATAGGGTTGCAACCTCTCCAACCCCACGCTGGCTCTGTGATGTAAACAAAATAAATAAAAAAGACTTTTCCTCTCTCTTTTAGGTCCTAGTTCACGCTTACTGTCTAACACCAGCTCTGGCAGGATACACATTTCAAATCTGACATATTGTAATCACAAAACAGAAAATAGAATTATTTTTCTACCTTTTGTTGTCTGATCATTATTCAAATCAAGTTGGTCCCAGGCTCTGGTTGTCTTCTGATAACTCGCTTGCCAGGCTCTCCTGCCCTTTTGTTGTTTTCTTCTTTTTCCGTGCTAACCATCTATCTTCCATCTCTGTCCTCCACTTTCGTTTCCTTTCCCTCCCCCAGAGATCTGGCATCTTTCCTTTTTTTTGTCTCCATCCCCGCAGCTGCAGCGATGGACCCCCACCATACCCAGATCCACCATCTCTCCTTTTCTCAACTACCCTTTTATCCATCATCTCTTCCTACTTCCCCACCACCCAAGGGTCCACCATCTTTCTCTTTCTCTTCCCAACTACCCTCCTATCCAGTATCTCTATCCCCCTCCACATCATCCCTTGTGTCCAACTTTTCTTCTTTTCTGTTCCTTCCCTCCCTCCATCCCATTGTCCACCACCTCTCTCCCTCTCCTCAGCCTGTTATGTTCGCTACAGCATTGGCGATCCTCTGCAGGCTGCTTTGAAGTTGAGACCGGGAAGCCAGGATGCAGGGAAGGAAGGAACATAGGGCAAAATCTAATTACCCTGTGGGCCAAAAGTTTGACACCCCTGATGTAAGTGCATGCAAAGCATTTCATTATTATGCAAAATAAATGGCTTGTGTTTAATCTCATAAGCTACACTTTTTATGGCAAAATAGGGCATTATCTTTCCTCCTTAGGAGCATTAAGTCACTAACAGCCAATGCACTATCAGACCATTCCCCCACCGCCACCACAACCACCACTAAGTACCCCTAATCTCACCTATTGAGGTTTCAGGAACCCTCACACCCAGACCTTAACCCAGTATCTACCAGTAGTTTCCCTAGTGACTACTAGTTGGAGGGAAGAAGGGAGAAATATCAGACACTCCTCCCTCTTTGGTTCCTGGAAACAACATAGTTGCATCAACCCCCTAGTGGTAGTCTTGTGATACTACTGCAAGAGGCTCAAGCTGCTAAATTCTCCACTTCATTGTGCCCAAACACTATTTTGATAGTACTGCTAAAAATTCTATTATCCCAGTACTATCTAGATACCGTCTCATTCTTTAACAGATTGCCTAAATTTAAGTAGCTCCGCATGTTTACATTTATAGAATATTTCTATCTACACTCCTAAGTGTACATAAAAGGCAGCAATGCCTAAGCACTATTCTACATTTATATACAAAAATTCAAGGGTGATGTTCACCTGGAATGAGCATGGGCAAGGCATAGGCGGGGACCACTATTTACACAATTATAGAATACTGTATTTTACACAGGTAAATGTCATATTTAGGCCATCACATTTACACTAGTCACAGACCTGGCATATGTGCACGTCTAAATGTAGGTGTGCGGATGCAGGTAAATGTTGGCTTTCTATAATGGAATATCACTCAGATGCCATTATAGAACATAATAGATGCTCCCCAAGCCACATTGGGCCTCATAAAAGAATTGCCTATGCAGTGCACTTATCCACACTGCAACATCTGCCATCCAGACAAGAACTTTTCAATATTGGACCAAATATTTTTAACTAATATCATGTGCCATGGTTCCTACGTATCTCTTTCTCCATATCTATTCTTCAGCTGCATGTGATACACTTGTGCTAGTGATGATATCTGCATAGGGTTCCAAGGAAGTATGAAAAGTAGCACCCCCATTTATTTAAAAGACATAATGGTTGAAGTGGCTAAGTAGGAGGAATATATTTAATAGACTTTTTTTGAAGACCAAACTAACCCCCTCTTTTATGAACGCATAGCGCAGGTTCTAGCGCCGACAGTGGCAGTAACTGCTCCGACGCTCATAGAATTCCTATAAGCGTCAGAGCAGTTAGTGCCACTGCTGGCGCTAAAACCTGCGCTATGCGTTCATAAAAGAGGGGGCAATTTTGGGACCCTTTTGCCAAGCTGTGCTAAAATGTGTGTTGTCAGATCCCCAGTGCCCACGGAAGCCACTTTTAGCATGGCATTAAAATGGCCCCATTTTCCATTTTTTTCTATTAAAGGTCATGTGTTTATTTCCCCACTGTAGGTGGTAAGAGCTCATTCACTAACTATAAGCCAATCAGCTAGCAGCGACGTAGTTGTGCTAACCGATTAGTGCAGGACATGCCTACTTCTCTACCACCAGTGCTAAAAAAAAAAATAAATTCTGTTTTTTAGTGAGCGGGTAGCATGCGCAAATCCCAAAACTACAGTGAGATGCCTGAGCACGCCCTGCGGTAGTACTTTTTAATCTGCCTTAAGCATGTATTAATGTTTACTGCAGCTTAGTAAAAGGACCCCATTATGGTTTTTTCAATGCACACAAATATATTTCATTCTGATAACTAACCTCTCTTGTGCAGTTTTCTGCTATGAGTCCACTAATAGACAAGTCAGTTTATTTTACATTTATGGGTTTTCCATGTTATTTAAAAAGATTTTCAGCTTGATAGTAAGCAGGAAAATTGTATCTGCTTTGAAAAAGCTAAAATACAGAGGAATATTTTGCCTACAACCTCATAAGAATTTGGATTTATATATTTATGTTTTCCATGTTATTAAATCCATATGTCAACAGCATATCAAAATTAGAAATGCTGTTGAAACAAATACAAAATTTGAGAGGAGGCCTGCAGAGCAGGGTATCTCCTGTTAGAATCCAATGAAGCTAAACTAACCCATTTCAGTCAGTCATATCTATGGAGGTAAATAACAAATTACATTTTAACGCAATAAAAAAGCAGAATAAAATAGTTTCCCACCTACCCCCACTCCCATATAACCATTCACATGTGTGCAAAAAGTAGTGGCAAAGACTTTTAATTCAATGATATGCAAAGCAGAGGTTCAGCAGTAAAAAAAAATCTATTCTTCCAAAACTTAATTGCCGAGTAATCCAGTTCCTGGTGCACATCAAAGACCACTCTTTCTTGGCTCCCCAAGTCCAACTGCTCTCATCAATAAGTAAGTTTAAAGCATGATCAAATTTGTTCTCTAGTCACCTGAATCCTGTTGTTAAACTATTGTGTGTGCTCCTTCATGCATCCTAAGATTACACAACTTCTTGGAGATGTCTTCAGGAGGAATTTATAATAGCACCCTTAATTGAAAGCTGGCTGCTGGATTATATTTTATCACCATTTGCTCTGCAGTTCTACTGTGAATAACATGATGAAGTGTCTAAGTATTTTTTAATTCTCTTTTTTTTTTACACTTATTGATCACAGCCTTTGCAATCTCATCAACTCTCACTCTAGTTCTAGTTGCCTAACATTGTCTATACTTATCCAATACTAAAGACTACATTTAAAAAAATCATACTTAACTATGGCTAAACACGCTAGTTCCAGTAAAAACATCAATTTGCATATTTTGTATTGGCTCTATATACAGTAGACTCTCTGTTAACCAGGGGCTCCTTTTACAAAGGCGCGCTAGGGCCTTAACGCGCGGAATAGCGCGCGCTAGAATGCCATGTGCGCTAGGCGCTACCGCCTCCTTTTGAGCAGGCGGTAGAGTTTTGGCTAGCGCGCGTGCTAATCTGGTGCATGCGGTAAAACCCCTAGCGCACCTTCGTAAAAGGAGCCCTAGAACTCAAGTAACCAGAACTCTCAAGTAACCAGCACAAAAAAAATCAAAGAAATACTGTAATACTTTAAATAAAAATGAAAATAAAATCAATTTCTGGTGGAAATTTAAGTATAAATTGGCATGCCACACCTGAGTACGCCCACGCTTTGCCTACCACATATCCGTTAGTTTGTCTGGAACAGTTTATGGTATGGCATACTATGGGGTATAGTATTAGTTAGGCCTATTTTTAATAGTAACTCTCAAGTACCCATAAACTACATTTATTCAGCATCTATCAATCCCCATGGGTGCTGGTTAACTGAGAGTCTGCTGTATTAGTTGATCTCAATCCAATGCCCTAACACACAGGTGTCAAAGTCGGTCCTCGAGGACCGCAATCCAGTCAGGTTTTCAGGATTTCCCCAATGAATATGCATGAGATCTATTAGCATACAATCAAAGTAGTGCATGCAAATAGATCTCATGCATATTCATTAGAGACATCCTGAAAATCCGGCAGGATTGCGGCCCTCGAGGACTGATTTTGACACCCCTGCAAACATAACACATTATTTAACAGCATTTCCTTATTAAAATATTCCAAAAGGTATTAGGAGACATGTCTGAAAGTGATGAAATCAAAGTTAACTTACCATTGTCGCTGTCAGACTTGTTTTCATGCTCTGTGTCGGTCAGTGTGAGGGCTGAGTTGGAACGACTGGACAGACAGGAACTGCGCCCTGATTTGACCCCTCTGCCCCAAAGTCTCATGGCATGCTCTGGAGACATTACACCTTCATTTTCAGTATCAGCATCTGACCCTGCACTAATAGAATAACCTCTGTGCGGGAGCCCCATTTCAGCACAAAACGCCAGACCTCTTCGACTTGCTGGTTCGCAAACTCCTAACTGCCTTAGGGTAAAATTCTGTCCTAATTAGGAGAAAGAAAAAAATAACAAAATGTATGTTTAATAGATTTATTGGGTATCATGGGAGGAAAATTGTTTTAATCATCATGAGGGCAATTCTATAACAGAGTACCTAAGATAAGAGGATAAACGTGTCTTCTTCAAGCCTATTCTATAGAGAAAAATAGGCAGCTACTTTTCCTCACAGAATACCACCACAAGTGCCAGAAAAAAACACATTTAATGCTTGATCACCGCACCAGCCTTATAGCTGGTGTAAATGCCTGTGCCCAGATGTTATCCAGAATATATGAAAACTATAGAGTACTGAAATTCACATATGTATTTGCACACTCTGCCCATAAGCAAGCCTACAGACAAATCAGTTTAAATGGGATGTCATAAATCATGCAGAGAAAACACACCAATAGCAAATCAATGTCCCAGCGATTCTTCAATTAAACATTTTATGAACCACAAATTTTTTGTATATGCATATTTTTTGTATATTTTTTAAAATTTTATGTAGTTTTTATAGATATCTTTAAGGAACCCAACACATGTTATTGAACTACCAGAAGTAGCATATTTAAAGCAAACTGCTCTTCATAGTTTATCACTCACCTTAAATCAGGCTGGCTAATCTCACTGATTTTTCAGGAACAGCACCTCTGCCATCCGGTGCTGCTCCTCTTCAGACCAGCGACTTCGGGCCGCGTGGGAGCCCTGCTCCGCCCCCGAAACCCCCTGCAAGCCTCACTGATTTTTCAGGAACAGCACCTCTGCCATCCGGTGCTGCTCCTCTTCAGACCAGCGACTTCGGGCCGCGTGGGAGCCCTGCTCCGCCCCCGAAACCCCCTGCAAGCCTCACTGATTTTTCAGGAACAGCACCTCTGCCATCCGGTGCTGCTCCTCTTCAGACCAGCGACTTCGGGCCGCGTGGGAGCCCTGCTCCGCCCCCGAAACCCCCTGCAAGCCTCACTGATTTTTCAGGAACAGCACCTCTGCCATCCGGTGCTGCTCCTCTTCAGACCAGCGACTTCGGGCCGCGTGGGAGCCCTGCTCCGCCCCCGAAACCCCCTGCAAGCCTCACTGATTTTTCAGGAACAGCATCTCTGCCATCCGGTGCTGCTCCTCTTCAGACCAGCGACTTCGGGCCGCGTGGGAGCCCTGCTCCGCCCCCAAAACCCCCTGCAAGCCTCACTGATTTTTCAGGAACAGCACCTCTGCCATCCGGTGCTGCTCCTCTTCAGACCAGCGACTTCGGACCGCGTGAGAGTCCAACTCCGCCATCCGAGCCCTCTGTGACTCAATCTTTGTCTCTATTTCTGTCAAGTCTCTTAATAACTGTACAGCTCTATCCTAACCTAGTCAACTACCCCTATTCAAGCCCCACTAAGGCTCTCCTGATTCTATTCATTGCTTATATTTGACAAAGATCTTCAGATTCTATTCAACTGTTTTTGCTCTGCTCTCAATAGATTCTACTTTCTTCTCCAGTCCAGCTAAAGACCCCCAGATTTCACTCAATTATCTATCCCCTACTAAGGATCTCCAGATTTTTCTTAACTGCTTAAGCCCCTGCCCAATTACCAGTCCCACCAGATACTATCCAACAGTTTTAGTCCTGCCCAATCGTCCTGCTCTCCTCAACTCCAAGCCTCCCGCTATTCTCGCCTCCCACCCTTCAAAGGTCCTCCAAACACCCCACCATGAATACACAACTATGGATCCTCCTTTTCCTTATCTGCTCATCCTCCAATCCCTCCTTCTGCCTGAACCCTCCCTCCCCTAACTTACTGAACCCCATCACTGTCAGTCCCATCCACCCTGGTGCAAAAATCCTCACGCTTTTGCGCACCAGAAGTCACCCCTCCAAAAAATCCCCCCGAAAAATCAATCACGCCTCCTTAAAGCCCATTCCCCCTGCCGACCCTCCAAGCCACTCCTCAGACTCTCTCACCCCAGTCCCATCTCTATACTGCAACGCCAGATCCGCATGCAACAAAACCCAAATATTGAAGGATCTTCTTGAAGATCTGAACCCCGGATTCTTATTCATCACTGAAACTTGGATCGCAAAAGACGACACATTCTCTCAAAACGAACTCTGTCCCCACGGTTACCAAGGCCTCTTCTCCCCCAGAATTAAACGAAAAGGAGGTGGTCTGGCACTCCTCCATAAATCATTCTTCGACGTCCAACTTCTAGAAAAGGGTAGCCATGCCTTCCTTGAATACATGCTCGCCTCTGTCAATGACGAGCTCCACCCACACCCACTAGGTATCCTGCTCTTATATCGGCCTCCTTCATCCCCCTGGAACAAGTCATCTGACCTCGTCCTTGAGACCATTACAAACGCCTTCCTCAAATTCCAAAGATTACTAATCATTGGAGATATCAATCTTCACATAAACGATACCACCAACAAGGATGCAATCGATCTCAACAACTTCCTCACCTCTTTAGGCTTCCCCCCCCCGGCTCCCTCCCCAACCCATGAAAAAGGGCATGCGCTAGACATCATCAGCTTCATCGACCTCACCGTATACAAAACTTCGATCGACGACACCCGCTGGGAACCCGTCCCTTGGTCCGACCACTTCCTAGGGGCTTTCTGCCTCCCCGTTTTCATGTCCCTCCTCGACCCCCCTCCCCCTCATTCCTCCAATCCCATTACCTTCCGAAAAAAAATTACAAGCGATTTGTTCTGGGCCAAATTCCTCAACCTAATCCCAACCATCCCAAACCCTTCAAACCCTGAATCCAACTGGCACAATTGGACCACCCTCTCTGAGACCACCTACCACTCCCTTGCTCCTCTAACCACAAAATCTGTCTCCTACTCCCGCAAGGCCCCCTGGTATCTTCCCTACCACAGACAACTAAAGCAGAAATGTCGAACACTGGAACGTCAATGGAAAAAATCCAAATCCCCCACCGACAGACAGTCCTGGAGGGCTCTTATCAAGTTCTACAACACGGAATTAAAAAAATCAAGGAAGAACTACTACGGCAACAAAATCTCCAGATCCAACAACCAAAGTAACACTTTGTTCAACATTTGGCGTTCCTTATCCACTAAACATGATTCCTCCACATCCCCCTCTTCTCCATCTGCTAACGATCTAGCAAAATTCTTCAATCAGAAAGTGACTACCTTACGATGCTCCTTCCCCCCTACACCTGCCTACAACTCTCTGGTGCTCACTATCTCCAACCCTAATCTAACCGAGACCAATCACATCCCAGCCGATAGATTCTGGACCGCCTTCGAGCTCGTTTCTGATTCCCAGGTCTCTAAACTCTGCCTCAAGTTAAAATCCTGCGCCTGTATTTTGGATCCTTTCCCCTCCTACTTATACGAGAACATTCCAGCACAGGCCATCTCATCTCTTACCAAACTTCTAAATTCCGCCCTGCTCTCAGGCCTATTTACTACAGAAATGGGACACATTTCCCTATCCCCTCTTTTGAAAAAAGCTGATCTGGACCCCTCCACTCCTTCCAGCTATCGCCCAATAGCTAACATCCCTCTCCTGACCAAAATGCTGGAGTCCATCATAGCCACCCAACTCTCATCCTATCTTGAGAGATTCTCCATTCTCCTACCCTACCAACATGGATTCAGACCCAACTACAGCACTGAATCCCTCTTAGCCTCCTTAATTTCAAAAGTCCAACAACTCCACTCACGCAATAAGTTTGCTGTTCTTCTTCAATTTGACCTCTCCGCAGCTTTCGACATTGTCCACCATGACATACTAATCCTCCAACTTTCTGAAATTGGCATAAGTTCCACAGTCCTAGACTGGTTCTCAAAATTCTTACGTTCCCGCTCCTACCTCGTTAGCACGAATGGTACCTCATCCTCCCCTTGGAAACCGATCTGCGGAGTCCCTCAGGGATCACCTCTATCCCCGATTCTTTTCAATGTTTATATGTCCTCCCTGAAACTCCTCCAACTATCCACCTCTGAAACACTTTACACCTACGCCGATGACATCCTTATACTTCTAGAGACCGACTCTAACCTCACCAACCTCTCTGATAACATCTCATCTTGTATAAAAAATCTCCAATCCTGGGCCCTCACCGTTCAAATGAAGCTAAATGAGACCAAAACAAAACTACTTTGGCTCGGCCCGAAACTGGATCAGCTACCCTCCCACATCCCACTTCCCTCTGGCACCAACTTGCAGCTTGAGCACTCTAGCAAAGTTCTGGGAATCATCATCGACTCTACACTGTCCTTTAACGACCACATCAACTCCCTAGTAAAAAAATGCTTTTTCAATCTTCATATGCTAAGAAAAGTCAGATCCTGCTTCCACCAACAACACTTCGCTGTCCTAGTCCAATCCATCATCTTATCCAGACTTGATTACTGCAACTCCATCTACCTAAGCCTAACAAAGAAAAGTCTCCTCAGACTCCAACGGATTCAAAATACCGCGGCTAAACTAATCTTCACAAAGGGCAAATTCGACCATGTCTCCCCGCTTCTGTCTAAACTTCACTGGCTCCCAGTCACCCTCAGGGTTCGCTACAAGTGCGCCTGTCTCACCTTCAAATCTCTTCACGGCATCCTTCCTCCCCTCTTTCCACTATCCTGGCTCTCGAGTACCCACTCCACCAGATCCACTCAGAAATTTAAACTATCCTTCCCATCTCTAAATGGCATTTCCCATGCAGGAAAACTTGGAACATCCCTCCTCTTCAGGATCACCGAGCTGTGGAACAGCTTCTCCGCCCATCTTCGGAGTTCGACCTCCCTCCAACACTTCAGAAAACATCTGAAAACCTGGCTCTTCTCCAAAATGTAACCACCCCCCATCCCCCATTATTCAAAGCCCTCTTTCCCTCCTATCTAACAGCCCTTCCCATTGTAGTTCCTTTCTCTATTTTAATTCCTGTAAACCGTGTCGAGCTCCACTTCCGTGGAGATGACGCGGTATATAAACCTAAGGTTTAGTTTAGTTTAGTTTAGTTTGAAGAGGGCTTTAAACTAGAAGTGATGGGGCAGGGTGATCAAAGCTCTCTAGTGAGTATAAGCTCTCAGGTAAGTAATAATAATAATAAAAATAATATTAGCTTTATTTATATCCCGTCATACCTTTTCAGTTCAAGATGGTATACAACAAGTGGAGCTGTAAGGACAGTGAGGTTACATCTGTTAGATTTAGGAGGGATAGATAGATAGATAGGTGATTGGGAGAAAAGGGGGACGGGATGTGTAAGGCATGGTGGGTGTTCAGCAGAACTGAAGGGTCAGATAAATCTGTTGAACAGGTGGGTTTTTAGTGATTTTCTGATGAATGGTATGTTAGTGAGTTCAGGATTAGGCCACTTTAAGGTATTGTTCCAGATCCCTGCTTGGAAGGAGAGTGTCCTGTTGAGGAATCTTTTGAATTTGTATCTTTTGGATGAAGGAAATGTGTTCCGTGTGAAAAGTGGAGTTTGTCCTGTAGGGTGAGGTGTTTCAGAAGATAGTGGGTGTGGTGTGGAAGAGAGTCTTGAAGCAGAGGCAACCAAATTTGAAGATAATTCTGGCCTCAATAGGTAGCCAGTGAAATTTCTTGTAGTATGGGGTGATATGGTTGGATTTTTTCAAGCCAAATATTAGTCAAACAGCTGTGTTCTGGATAAGTCTGTTTATTGATGGGGTTTTTTTGAGATCCTATGTAGATTATGTTTTAGTAGTCCAGTGAGCTTAGGATCAGAGAAAAGTGGAGTTTGTCTGTTTATTGATGGGTTTTTTTTGAGATCCTATGTAGATTATGTTTTAGTAGTCCAGTGAGCTTAGGATCAGGGAAAAGTGGAGTTTGTCCTGTAGGGTGAGGTGTTTCAGAAGATAGTGGGTGTGGTGTGGAAGAGAGTCTTGAAGCAGAGGCAACCAAATTTGAAGATAATTCTGGCCTCAATAGGTAGCCAGTGAAATTTCTTGTAGTATGGAGTGATATGGTTGGATTTTTTCAAGCCAAATATTAGTCAAACAGCTGTGTTCTGGATAAGTCTGTTTATTGATGGGTTTTTTTTAAGATCCTATGTAGATTATGTTTTAGTAGTCCAGTGAGCTTAGGATCAGGGACTGGACCAGCAGTCTGAATGATGTAAAATCGAACTATGGTTTTAGGGTGCGTAGTTTCCATAGTAAGTGGAAACATTTTTTAAATTAGGATGTTGGCATGGGCTTCTAGTTGCTGATCTAGGGTGACTCCTAGGATTTTGATGATAGGGTTAATTGGGAAATTTGTTCCATTTAGGTTGTTAGTAGATTCGGTTGGTTTGTTGTTGGGGAGGCCATAAATATCTTGGTCTTTTCTGGATTTAGATTTAGTTTGAAGTTTGTTGACCATTGTTCTACTTGGTTGATGATAGATGAGAGGAAGTGTCTGGTTTCGGTTGACAGTGTAGAGATGGGGATGATGATTGTGATGTCATCAGTATAGATATATGATTGGAAGTTCAGTTTGGATAGTTCCTGGCCTAGGGAGGACAAGTACAGGTTGAATAGGGTGGGGGATAAAGGGGTGCTTTGGGGGGATACCACACGGGCTGGTCCAAGCCTGGGAGTAGTTTGCTTGCTGATGACTTGGTAGGATCGGTTTTTTAAGAAGTCTTTAAACCAGTTGAGTACGTGGCCCGAGATACCTATGGCGTCTAGACAGCTGAGTAGGATGTTGTGGTCCACCAGGTCGAACACACTGCTAAGGTCAAATTGGAGTATTAGTGCAAGTTTCCTTGAGCTGAGTAGTTGTCTAACGTCATCTAACGTTCCCACTTCTGAATTGCTCTCCCAGAGCTTTTGGGAGCCTCATCTGAGTATGTGCAGGTAGCCCTATATATACCTGTGCTGGCCTTCTCTAATCCAGTGATTCCCCTAGCTTGAATTTGCAGTGTCACCCGTAGGAGAAAAGAGAGGGTCTGTGTAGCTGACTTATCCTGCTGTCCACGGAGAACTCCCGTTACAGGTAAGTAACTTTGCTTTCTCCATGGACAAGCAGTCTAAGTCAGCCACACTTTGGTGACTCTCCAGCTGTGGGGTGCAGAGAGTGAACAAGACGGGGTCCCTATGGTGGTGGTTCCCTCTGCAGCCCACTACCTTGCTGCGGTAGGGTGAGACTGCAGATTGTGTTGATGAAAGAGAGAGAAAACCCCATTTAAGAGACCAGTCAGTGGCTATGTTTTGTAACCGTTAGGAACTTTATTTGGCCTTTAGAACTTGACCAATAACTCTTTTTTTATTTTTTTATTTACCAACATGGTAAGGAATATATCTTTATAACAGATCTGGTTCTCCCTATGTAATCAGAGAACACGAGTATATCACCGACATGGTGTTTGTGTAACAAGTTGTTTTTTTAAACTGTGCAATACTGCGCTAAACTGTGCCAACATGGCAGAATGTAAACTGTCTGACAATCTTGTCTATCTTATTCAGACTAATAGTCATGTTTAGCTAATCCTGGTACTGTCATTTGTTCTCAGGGTCTAGCCATTCTCTGTGTGGGGCTTTGCTGCAGTTCGTAGCACCTACACTGAATACCTCTATATGGATGGGTAAAGGGGACAATGTCTGGAAAGCAGTATATATTAATGCTCGAAGTATGAGAAACAAGATTCTGGATCTAGAAGTTGTGATGGAAGAAGAGGAGTTGGATATAGTGGCGATCGCAGAGAACCATGACTGGGATGTAGTTATACCTGGCTATAATCTGTTCAGGAAAGACAGGGTAGGAAGAAAAGGAGGAGGAATAGCGTTATATGTTAAAGATCATATTAAAGCCATACAATTGCAGGATCTGCAGGGCAAGGAAGAGGCACTGTGGATCAATTTGGAAAGAGGGAATGGTGGATATATTTACATTGGTGTGATATGCAGGCCTCCTTCACAGATGGAAAAAGTAGATAGAAATTTAATAGTAGACATTCAGAATATATCTAAAAAAGGAGAAGTGTTGCTAATAGGTGATTTTAACATGCCAGATGCTGATTGGGGTATTCCTATCGCGGGGTCCTCTAGAAGCAGAGAGATTCTGGATTCTGTTTAATGAGAACTGTTCCAGCAGTTGGTAATGGAACCCATAAGGGATGAGGTAATATTGGTCTTAGTGCTTACAAATGGGAAAAGTGTTTCTGATGTTACAGTGGGTGATCATCTGACATCCAGTGATCACTGCATGGTACGGCTTAATATTAAGATGGGTATAGAGAGGGCTTATTCAAAAGCAAAGGTTCTAGACTTTAAAAAAACTAACTTTGTTCGGATGGGGGTTTATATCAAGGAATTATTGTCTGGATGGGAACGTCTGGAAGGAGTGGAAATGCAGTGGACAAAACTGAAAGGAGCGATTGTATAAATAACAAACCTTTTTGTGAGGCAAGTACGTAAAAGTAAGAGGAAAAGAAGGCCACTTTGGTTCTCAAAAGCAATAGCTGAGAAGATAAGATTAGCTTTCATAAATTACAAAAGATCGCAGAAAGAGGAAGACAGGCAAAATATCTGGAAAAGTTAAGACAGGCTGGTCGTGTAATCAGGAAAGCAAAGATGCAAATGGAAGGAAAAATAGCTGACATGGTAAAATGGGGAGACAAGACATTTTTTAGATATATTAGTGATATGCTGATAAAGAAAAGGCCAAATTGCTTAACAAATATTTCTGTTCTATGTTCACAGTTGAAGAGCTGGGAGCGGGACCACAGAAGAAACAAGGCTCTTGTTTTGCCAACCAGTGGCTGCATCAGGGAAATTCCATAACAAGCTCTCGTTCCTTCCAACTCCGTCCAGCACTGGCATCAAAATGGAATTTCCCTGATGCAGCCACTGGTTGGCGCCTTGTTGGAAATACAGCTGCTTATCTTCACTTGACTGCTGGTGGTGTATTGACAGGAACATCATGATAGTGGATGGAGTAATGGATCATCAGTGAAGCTAAGTACAGTTTTTTGGTTCTCTTGTTCTGTTTCTTTTCCCTGTGCACAGTGGTGGGATGTTTCCCTGTTTTTGAAAATGACATTTTGAGAGTAGTGGAGTTTTTTTTGGCCCATGATACAGAATAAGAACGGCTTAAAAACTCATTGGGTTGCCTTCTGCATATTATTGATGGTTGAGGCTTTTTCTCCACTTTTGAGTAAATGGTTTTCAGTGGGTGCTTCCACCACTCTGGCAAATAACATTTTCTTTAGATTTTTGAAATAATTGTTATTTTGATTTTTGCTCTTGAGAGATGTTTAAATATCTACGTAATGTAAATGCGCATGAGTTGTGTCTCTTTAATTTTAAAGGAAACTCTGTAATGAGAGAGCATAGGATGAAGTTAAGAGGTGACAGGCTCCGGAATAATCTAAGGAAATACTTTTTTACAGAAAGGGTGGCAGATGCATGAAACAGTCTCCTGGAAGAGGCGATGGAGACAGAGACTGTGAATTCAAAAAGGCCTGGGATAGGCATGCGGGATCTCTCGGAGAAAGAAAGAGATAATGGTTACTGCGGATGGGCAGACTAGATGGGCCATTTGGCCTTTATCTGCTATCATGTTTCTATATTTCTATTATTGGTACCTTTTAAATTTTTTGGGTGTAAATAACTCATTTATAACTTATTTCACTTCTTTCATATAATGATTCAAAATGAATAAACAGTGCACTTAACTTTTTTAGCTTCAATGTGCTGTATTAGACCCACTGCCAACATGGCCAATCTTCAACAGGGAAGTGGTCTTTTATCATCTGGTTTATTCCACTTAACATGCAGCTGCATGTTTATAAACTGTCAAATTCTATATAGCCTGTCTAAAGTTAGGCATCTAATTGGCATGCTTATGCAACAAAGGCGCTTAACTTAGAAACGTAGAAACATGATGACAGATAATGGCTAAATAACCCATCCAGTCTGCCTATCCACAGTAATCATTTTCTCTTCTTTTCTCTATGAGATCCCTCGTGACTATCCCAGGCTTTCTTGAAATCAGACAGACAGTCTCTGTCTCCACCACTTCTTATGGGAGACTGTTCCCCGCATCTACCACCCTTTCTGTAAAAAATAATTTCCTTAGATTACTCCGGAGCCTATCACCTCTTAACTTCATCCTGTGCCCTCTCATTGCATTATGTTTGTTTCTATGTTTCTATGACAAAGAAAGATAACTAACGTGAACTATAAATTAATTTTGTGTAAGCAATTTGGCCAATACAAAGAGACCTTTTACTAAAGTGTGCTAGGTTTTTGTACTTATTGAGCAGTCACAGCAAAAAATAATGTGTAGTAGACACATTTTGATTATTTAAAATTAGCATAGCAGTTTTATAAGGAAACACCTACATACTTAGGCATAATTTTATAAAATAAGTCCTTACTTTTACTTATAAAATACTACCGCATGTAGTATAACATGCACTTACTTTGTAGGCATGGACATTTGTATAAATGATAAAAATTTTATAATCTATGCGTGTTAATTGTGTGTGCCATCAATGTTCCACTCATGTGCAACCAGAAAATTCTATCAATAATTATCAATAATTCTACACATGTACTTATAAAACTGTGTCCAAAGGAAAATAGCCCATTTATGTGCATATGTAACCATATATTATTTTAGATTTATAATTATAATTATTTTAGATTTATTAACCGCCTTTTCTCATGAAGAGATTCACCCAAAGTGGTTTACAATTCATTAAATGGTAATCATGTATTCTTAGAAAACCAAAAAATCTCTGTGGAGTAACGATGTTCCCAAATGGACTTTATTTGAAAGTGTCAAAGTTCCAAAGGTACACTAAAATCATCCACATAAAATAATTCCATCCACATAAAAGTAAATCATCCACATAAGAGCCTTAAAGGACCTAGTCCGCTAGGGATACAGGACCCAACACGGTCCGCGTTTCGACAAAAATTCTTCTTCAGGGGTCCCTGGGGGGTCCTATAAAGGTGAGTACGTGGGAAACAATTGTGTGATGAACCGGAAGTGAGACACTGCGTGTTGGGTCCTGTATCCCTAGCGGACTAGGTTCTTTAAGGCTCTTATGTGGATGATTTACTTTTATATGGATGGAATTATTTTATGTGGATGATTTTAGTGTACCTTTGGAACTTTGATACTTTCAAATAAAGTCAATTTGGGAACATCGTCACTCCACAGAGTTTTTTTGGTTTTCTCTGGATTTTCTTCTTTGTGGATATTTTGGGGTCAATTCCTTTTGTTTTTTGCTTGTTGCTAATCATATATTCTTAAGCATTTTCTCCATCTGTCCCAGCAGGCTCACTAACTCTGGTACCTGTGTGTAACTGCCAAAATACCTACATTTATGAGAGGTTTTTTTTTTTTAGTTCCACCCCCCCAAAAAACCCCAAAAAACCAAAAACAAGATATAGCCTATTACCACAAGCAAACAACTCTCAATATTGTATAATAAAAAGCTCTCTCCATTTATACAACATGGAAATGTTAAAATATGCATCACTATCTTGGTCTATCAATTCCACTATCCTGTTTCCAGTAGTGGACTAAAACAGATGTTATGCTGCTTATCCCAGGGATAAGCAGTGAATTTTCCTAAATTTATCTTAAAAATGGCACATAGACTTTTCTTTCAGGAAATTGTCCAAACCTTTCTTAAACCCTACTAAGATCACTGCATTTATCACATTCTTTGACAAAGAATTCCAGAGTTTAATTATACTGTATGTTGAGGCGGACCATTTCACCACATACAGATGTATGCTGTGTTAAACATCACTTCTTCCCCTGCAGTTAAGCAGCTCGAAATAGCTAACTTGAATCAGCGAAAGTTAAAGTATTCTTATAACACTTCTTGCTCAGCAGGAATACCATAGGCTTTACTAGAATTGTGTACAAGAAAAATTAAGCCAATTCATTCTGTTTCTATTTTCTAATTTGTTAAGATGCATTTTACAATGCATACGCTCATGCATTTTCACCCTCTCTCAAATCAGTAACCAATTTCAGGACCAGTAAGAGAAGTGACAATATTGAACAGGATCTTTATAAACAAGAAATGTTTTCATATGTAAACTGTAGGTGACTTGTTGAGGTCTAATGTCCATAGGAGAATGTGTTTTCATACAACAGTAGAATCAGACATGAGCTGCACAAAGTTCAACATTCTAAACTTGAGCAATATCTAGAAAGTAGGAGAATATGCATATAGAGGACTTAATAAAATAAGCCATTATGGGGTTAATTGTATTACCTTGGCACATAAAAAGAAGTGATGTATTTAGATTTTATCAAAGCATTTGACAGTGTTCCACACAAGTGTCTAATAAATAAACTGAGTGTCCTCGGCACTGGCTCACGATCTGGTTGAGTGGAAGGCAACAGAGAGTACTGATCAATGGAGATCGCTCTGAGGAAAGGGATGTTATCAGTGGTGTGCCTCAAGGTTCGGATCTTGGGCCTGTTCTTTTTAGCATTTTTGTAAGTGATATTGCTAAAGGGCTGACTGGTAAGATTTGTCTCTTTGCAGATGATGCCAAAATCTGCAATAAAGTAGACACCCTTGATGGTGTGAATAACGTGAGGAAGGACCTAGCGAAGCTTGAAGAATGGTCTGAAATTTAGCAACTATGATTTAATACTAACAAATGCAAGGTCATGCATATGGACTGAAAAATCAATGAGAACAGTGCAGTTTAGTGGGTGAAGAATCTTTGTGCATGAAAGAAGAACGGGACTTGGGTGTGATATTATGTGATAATCTTAAGGTGGTCAAACAGGTTGAAAAGGCGACAGCAAAAACTAGAAGGATACTTGGTACATAGGGAGAGGTATGGCCAATAGGAAAAAGGAGGTATTGATGCCCTTATATAAGACTCTAGTGAGATCTCATTTAGAATATTGGAGACTGCAACTTCAAAAAGATGTAAACAGGATGGACTCAGACCAAAGGAAAGCTACTAAAATGGCCGGTGATCTTCCTCATAAGGTGGATGAAGACAGACTTAAAGATCTCAATATATATATTTTGGAGGAAAGGCAGAAGGGAAATATGATAGAGATGTTTAAATACCTACTTGGCATAGATGTGCATAAGGTGAATCTCTTTCATTTGAAAGAAAGATCCAGAATGAGAGGGTATGGGATGAAATTAAGAAGTGATAGGCTCAGGAGTAATTTAAGGAAATACTTTTTTACCGAAAGGGTGATAGGTGTGTGGAATAGTCTCCTAGTATAGGTGGTGGAGAAAAACTGTGTCTGAATTCAAGAAAGTGTGGGACAGGCACATGGGATTTCTTAGGGAGAGGAGGAAGTAGTTGATGCTATGGATGGGCAGACATCCATCATATTTATATGTTTCAAAAAGCCATCTAATTTATATCCCTACTTAATAAAGACACGTACAATAGGGAGCTGATATTTAGCTGGCAGCAGTCAGCATGGCTAAAGCCCACTGCCAATGCTAAATCCAGAAATTAAATGCCACACCACATCCGGTGGGAGCAGTGGAGAGCATTCAGCGTGCCAGCCTGTGCTAAAAACTGTTTTCACGGTTTGTAAAAGGGGGAATAGTTTCAACATTGTTACAATTACCCATATATAGCTTAAAGAACTTTAAATAAATAAAAAACTCTTAAATTCAACTTTTTGTTGGTTTTGCAGTTTTACAATTTCAATTATAATGTGCCGCAAAAAAACATTTGTTATGTTTAGTGTGCCGGACACTGTTCTAAAGCATGCTTCTTGAGGCACAAAAGAGGACCCTTGCAATGTATAAAAAGACTTTAAACCTCAACTGATAAAATCATATTTGAATATATGAGTTTCCATATGAAACATTGCTTTTGACATCATCATTATTTAACTGACCAGTGTAGTATCTTCTTCCACCTATCAAGAATCTTGTTACTTATTAGATAGATATACCTTTTTTGACAATTTTGAACAATTTAAATCTATGTATCAACTAAATCTCTTCTGTTCCATTTAGTGAAGATTTTTGGCACAGTACGTATGGCCTCTGAGGTTTTTACACAGATAATGTCCACTCCAAAGCAGGTAGTAGCAAGCAGCTTAGGTGATTTCCAAAAAGAAAATCTATGCTTCCAGAGGAGTAATCCTGTTGTTCACCACTATACTTTTTTCCTGATTGATGCATGTGTCTGACTTAGGATTACTAGCCTATCTGGATGTGGAATTATTTTCAATATTCTTCTACAGTGATTATTTTGGAGGGGTACCACCTTGACATTTGATGAAAGGCGGTACAGCAAGACTAATAAACAACATTCTAAAAATTTAGTTTACCCATTTAAATATCTTTATTGCCCAAAATGAATTAAAAACAAACAAAATTTTAACTTTTGTTTTTTCCATATGCAAAACTGTTATATGAGTATCTCTGTTTATCTTTTGGTCCCTGTTTTTCTTTGCATTTTACTTTTCTGATGTATGTCTCCATCTTTCTTCAGCTCTTCCTGCTGCTTTCATGTGATTTTTCTTGTCTTCCTTTTTCCATCCATTACTTCACATCTCATATCCTTTTGTATTTTAACTTTTTTACCGTTCACCCTTCTATTGCCAATTTTGCTCTTCCATCAATCTATTCCAGTCTTCTTCCTCCTCTTTCCCATTTCTTCTCCTGTAGCTCTAGTTTCCAAAATGGCTCCCAGACCCCAAGCAGCATTTCTGCTAAGAATCAGGTTACCAAGCCATCTTCCCATTCTCCTACTCACCACTTCTTAAAGCTGACTCTCTCTCTTCTTTCTTATACTCCCATCCTTCCATCTCTCTTTCTCTTTTATGCTTCTTTGCTCTTCAATGTGTTTCTACTTCTTTCTTTCCATTCCCTCTCCTGCCCTTTCTTTCTACGATTCCCTCTTTTATCTCTCTCCATCACCTTTGCCTGTCTTTCTTCCCTCCTTTTCTCAAATCTATCTTTTGTTTCTCTTCTGCCTTTCCTATCTTGCTCTTCCTTGTTCTTATCTTTATCAAAACAAAATCATCTAACTGAAACACACACACTGTAAATATACGAGTCAATGAAATATTAGGAAAAAAATTAACAGGGTAGATGTAAATACATTAATGTGAATAGACTTGCAGTTTGAAACGATTGGTTTAAAGATGTGACTTAAAATCACTAAAATTTAGATCATATTACCTGCATCTTTTTAGAAGTGTGGTTTAATGCTAACCCCCACATTCTAAAAAAAAAAAAAAAAATGCTAAAAATTACACACATTATTTTGATCATGTACCCAAACTGCACGTGCAATTTAATTGAATAACAGACCAATTAGCGCCAATAATTGGCCTTTTAACAAGCAATTGGTGCTAATTAAAATCAATTACAGGTTGTGTATAAATTTAAGTGCAGGATCTGTGCCTAAATTTCATGTGCAAGTCAAAAAAGAGGCACAGAAATGGGTGTGTCACAGACAGATCGTGGGCATTACTTTAAGATACCCATGTAATTATAGAATAAGGACATCCACAAAGGCACAGGCTTTCACACCACATTTTAGTTGCAGTTCCTGAGCATAAGCACTATTCTATAAATTGCACCAAACTTTTATCATGGTTTATAGAATAGTAGGTTTTTTTGGCAACAATTTTTGGGACACCATATATAGAATTTAACCCTAAATGCTGTGCATCCCATTTTACACCTATTGAGCCAAATAATACTAATGCATTCTTATGTTTGTTAGTGCACATTAAACTTTAATAAAAAAAAACCAAAAAACAGAGGCCCCTAAAATGCTAGGTTAGGAATAGATTTGAAATTACATAAGTGCCCTTTTTTGTAGTCTATTATACTTGTTATGCTATTATTTTTTAAAGTGTGGGTAAATGATGTCACATTGGTATATTATGGAGTCAGCTTTTCAAAACAATTCATTTTTCCTTTGAATTAAGGAGATAACATATTTTATTTGATGCAGCTTGAACACAGACGTAATGGAAAATCACACCTTGTTGCCCAAAATGAAGTACTTCAATCCCTGAAAGTTTAAAATAAAATCTTATGCCACTAACCCCCTGTTTTACGAAGCTGCATGGCAACGGCCCCGAAGCCCTTTAAATCTCTATGGGCTTCGGGGCCTTTACCGCAGCGCAGCCGCTAGTGCGGCTTCGTAAAACAAGCCCTAAGTTTAAATGACCATTAACTTGAGAATGGATTTCATTGAAAACAGATGAGTACTTTTTATTTGTATTTTTAGTGACATTTCTTTTTACAGGTAACAGAAGACATCTTGAAATTGAATGGGTAGGAAGATAAACTAAGATGGTTACTTCAGAGCATCTCCTTGTGTAAACAGAAATATTTACACATGCAGATTGGCATACAAGTATTAATGCTATGCTATTTACAGATATTGATGCACACTATGTTCAGTTTTGCAGGAGTTATGGTAGGGGTAAGAAGCAGGAGTGGTTTCGGCAGGCCTAACATATCAACAAAGAGTCCCAGTCTTGCAAGAGGAATCCTTGTTGATCTAAAAAAAAATTTAAAAAAATCTATAGACATCAGTATTTATACTGCTCTGGGTACAAATAAATACCTGCCTGAAGAGGCAGGTGTTAAGGCAAAGGTCTAGCCCCCTCCCATACCCCCAGATCCTCCTCACTTCAAAACCTGATTATTCTATGCCCTTCTCCCCCCCCCCCCCCTCAGGTATTATTTTTCCTCTAAGCTTCCCCTGTCTCTCAGTCATTCAATACCGCACCTGATGCCCTGTGGCAAGAACACTCTCCCCACCATCCCTTCTCTGAGCATTAACAGAAGTGTTTAGTGGGATCAGGAAAAATCCCCACTCACTCCTGCTTCTTCAGCTCTGGACTTCAATATAGCTTCAGGGACCCTAAGCAGTAATCTTGCATTATTCCTGCAAGGGATTAAGCTGCAAAATAAGAGGTGTGGGGGCATTTTGATGATGGGTGCAGGTGGGGGGAAATCGGGTTTCTGCATTCTTCAAAACTGGCAAGAGATCCAGCATGTACCTGCTTCAGTTCTGAGAGAAGCCTTAGTCAAAGCTGAAGGGATTTGCCAACAAGTGTTAAGATAAGTGAACTATCCAGTTTATAGTGCAGTGTACAAGAATGCAGTAGAATTTCAGTTAACTGGCACCCATGGGGATTGGGGGATGTCAGATAACTGTAGTTTCTGGTTATTTGAGAGTTAATGTAAAAAAAAAAGTTGTGCCTCCCTTCCTACCTCACTATCATCCGCCCCTCTCCCCCCCCCCCCCCCGCACTTGTAGGTCCAGCATCTTCTTCCCTTCTTTCTTGGCTACTTTCTCTCCCCCCTTCTCCCCTACTTTCTCATCCCCCTTCTCCCCCTACTCCCTCCCTCCCTTACCCGAAGCAGCAGAGCCGTCCTGAGAACCCTCCCTCCCTCAAACAAAGGAAGCACTGGTAAACAAGTAGCTTATGACCAGTCCCAGCCGGGCCTTTCTTCTGTCATGTTGGAAGTGACACGGCAGAGGAAAAGCCCTGCGGGGGCTGGCCAGAAGCTGCCTGTTTACTGTTACTTCCTCTGTTCACTGGCTGCCATTACATTATCGTGTGAGTAAGGGAGGAGGAAGGGAAGGGGTTTGCCAGGACTGGCTGTGCTGCTACAGGAACAGAGGGAGGAAGGAGGTTGGCAGGAGGTTGTACTGCTTTGGGAATAGAGGGAGGGAGGGTATTGTCAGGACTGGCTCTGCTGATTCGGCAATGGAGGGAGGGAGATTGGTGGCTGCTACGATGCTCTGGGAGCTGGAGGGAGGGAATGCTTCGGGAGCTGGAGGGAAGGAGATTTGTAGCTGTCGCCATGCTTCAGGAGCTGGAGGGAGGGAGAGAGATTTGTGGCTGCTGCTGATGCCTCTGGGGCTAGAGGGAAGGAAGGTTATTGGGTCAATAGAACTACTTTGGAGGTTATCTTAGAAGCACGGGACACAATTTTTTTTTTTACGATAATTTTTTTGCTGGTTGGTTGAGAGTGCCAGTTAATTGAATGCCGATTAGCTGAGATTCTACTGTAATTATCATAATGACAAAATTTACTTGCAGCATATACTATTGAGGTAAGAAAATCTGGATCATTATAGGGACTTTATCATCACTTTGAGCATTCTTGCAGGTGTCTGTGTATAAAGGTTGCCCGTCCCTGTTCTACAGCAAGAGGTTATTCCATAGGGATATAGTAAGGATACTGTATAATAAGGAATTATTTATTCATATCAAAGATGAGGGATAAATGGAATAACTTTTTAGGGCAAATTCTAGGGCAAAAACTATCTGAATTACAATGGAATGGGATAAACTCAAAGAGATCAATATTCAACATCACTGTCACTGAATAAATTTAACCCCCCTCTTCTACGAAACTGCGCTAGCACTTTCTAGCACAGAGAGCCATGCTGAATGGCCTGCACTGCTCCTGATGCTCATAGGAACTCTATGAGCATCGGGAGCAGCACGGGCTCCCTGCGCTAGAAACTGCTAGCGCAGTTTTGTAGAAGAAGTGGTAAATGTATACAATATTGGATCAATATTCAGCTTATATGATATAAATTTTTTCAATGCTGGCTGCAGTGGTCAAAAAATATCTTGATATTCATCACCGCGATCCAGAGAGGGAACAGTGCAGAATATCCAGATACTGCAGCGAGTGCCAGAACTTATCCAGGTAATGACAATATTGTCTGCTTTCAGGATAGCTTTTCCAATAATGTTTGGACAACCTTCTATCTGACCAAAGTTATCTGGATAGCAGACTGAATACTGCCACTATCTGAGCAAATTCCTGGACCATCCTGGTTATGCTCATGCTACATCCCAGCACTATCTGAGTGGTTCAGAAGTAGTCTGTATGGATATCAGAAATACTGGATAGTGACTGAATATCTCCTACAGTACTACTTATCCAGATAAGTGCTTTTGAATAATGACCCCTATATGTTTAAAATTATACCTACTTGCTGTGGTTAGATAACATGTAATTGCTTCTTTGAAAATGAATACTTATCTTTAAATAGAAACATATCCTGCTCAGTACAAGAGGAATCACAGGTTCAGACATTTGCTCTGGATTCTTATACATGAAGGGGTGCTGAAAATTTCTCAGCTCAACCAACTTCCTAAATTCTGAGTGTTATTTTGCCACTGTAGCTGAAAAGATTGCTATTTTATTTTACAAAGTGTCATTTGCAGAATCATTATGCTAAGTTTAACAAAAAGTATGGAATTTTCAAGTGTGGAAGTTTGATCCTTCATAAAGTTCCTATTCCTGTAGAAGAAAACAAATGCCCATCATATTCCACAGAGAAGAAGTTGTGTGCAAACTTTCAGCGTGGAGATTTTGAGACAGAAGATTGTGATAAACAGTCTATACCTGCTAGCAGTGTCTCGGTGATAGCAGAGCCATTGGAATCTTACATGAACCTTACACCTGAGGTAGATGCAGATATTCCTGAATCTGGTGTTGTTCCTTCCAAAAGCACCAGAGGGAGCAAGAGTGTAGGCTGCCCTATAGCGCAATAAACACACTCCACATGAAGCTATCCCTTTAATCACCAGGCGAGGAGTTGCAGAGTGCCAAGAGGAGCTCCTGCACCTGGGGGGTGGGGGTGGGGCACTAACCTCTTAAATGCTAGGGCACAACTCTTAAAGAGGAGAGCATCCCAGACACAAGCAGGAGCTAAGACTTGGCTCTGTCACAGATATCCTGAGTCCAAATGAAGTCAATATAGTGGAAGCACAAGTCAACCCCCACCCCAAAAGAGTTCAAGACAGAAAAATCTACAGGTAAATTCATAGCAACTGTCTTCTGGAATGATGAAGGACTTTTGCTCCTGGAGTTCATTTCACACAAGATAAACATAACTGGAGAGACATATGCAAACACAATGATCGATTTGTGGGAGTCAATCAAGGAAAAGAGACGTGGAAAATTCATAGCTGGCGTGCTACTTCTTCATGACAATGCACTGGTGCTCATATCACAACAAGCACAGGATGCCATCTGAGAATGGGTTTCAGAAGCTGAACCATCCACCCTACAGTCCTGACCTAGTTCCCTCAGATTAACGCCTGTTTCCAAGTTTTGAAGAAATCTCTCCATGGACAGCAGTTTTCAAGTGATGAAGATGTCAAGGAAGCTGTGACGTCCTGTTTGAAGGTCAAACAGAATTTTTTTCAAAGGGTTGAAGTCATTGCATGAAAAGTGGATGACATGTATGAAGCTATCAGAGGACAATATTGAAAAATAAAACAAAAATCTGTTAAAACTCTTTTTCCAGAGAAAGAAAAATGGTAAAACTAAAGGGCGTGAATTGAGGTTGCGGGGTGGCAGACTTTAAAGCAATAATAGGGAATTCTTTTTCATGGAGAGGGTGGTGGTAGAGATGAAAACGGTGACAGAATTCAAAAAGGCTGGTACTGGGCAATCCTGCATGATCTGTGTCCCATATATGGTGATTTGGTTTTGGATGAGCTGGGGAGGGCTTTGATAGAAGCTCCAGTGACAGGTTGGTTAGGATAGGCTGGAGTGGGTGTCAATGACAACTCCCTGAGTGGGAACCTAAAGACAGTGCCGGGTGGACTTCTATGGTCTATTACCCCAAAATATTAAGACAATTTAACCATGAATATATTGTATAATGTGTGTGAATATTGAGCAGACTGGATGGACTATTCAGATTTTCATCTGTTGTCATTTATTATGTTACTATCCCCCCTTTTACAAAACCGCAATAGTGTTTTTTAGCACAGTCCAACGCGCTGATTGCTCTGCGCTGCTCCCGACACTCATAGATTTCTTATGAGCATTGGGAACAGTGCAGAGCATTCAGCACACCGGCCTGTGCTAAAACTGCTATTGCGGTTTTGTAAAAGGGGGGAGGGGGGTTGTTACTATAATAATAATAATTTATTTTTATATACCGCCTAACCAGCAGTTCATAGCGAATTCTAAGTAACTAATACAAGCATTAAAACTAATAAATAAGGATAATTCAATATAGACTAAAATAAGTACAGATAAAAAAGAAGATATATTATGACTACATAATAATACAAAAATCAATAATGTGTATTATATTGTTTAAATAAGTGGGCTTTAATATCTTTTCGAAATTGATAGTAAGTAAGAAATGAAGAAACAAGAAGATTCAGACGTGAATTCATTAATCCTGGTTGGAATGCTTAGATCCTATCCATCTGCCCACCTTAAAAGATTGGAGTTTGCACAACAATAATAGAACATTTTAAGTTGTATTTTGGTTGATGTTTATGAGAATGTATTTGTGGTTCCAGGTAACAGCATCTCTCGTGAGCAGAGAAGTTACGCAAAACGATGCAGGACCCAACAAATCTGTGAATGGTACGGGTACCAGATTGGCAGAAGACTGAAAGCTTTGTTTCCATGAGAGAAGCACTAAATCACACTCATCCAGTAACCTTTGTTAGTTAACAAAACAATGCTGCTGCTTCTCAGCTGCAGAAAGACACTTGCCCATCCTCTGGCTGCAAACTATTCACAAAGGATTTAAAGCTAGAAGCTAAAAAAGAGCAGAGTGCAGAGGGAATTGCTATTGAATATGGAGCTCGAGTAATGGCATATACGATGGATTAGTTTGCTCTAATCCAGAGATTAGGGAAGAACATGACTCCCTACATACCTACAGAAAATATTTATGGTGACTAAAAGAAGACTAATTATAATGAATCACTTTGAGTAGCTAATATTTAAAAGCAATAAACTCAAGTTACCTTAATTAGTACAGCAAGACTGAGATGTTCCATTGCTTTGCTTTTCTTCCTTATCAGATCAATGTCAGACAGAGGCTTGAATTCTTGCATAAAAGTACCAAGCAAGCACATGGCTTTCTCAGTTCTGAGACTCATTTTGACTAGTTACTTTAGTTAATGGGATGTCAAAACATGTGGGGGTGGAGGAAGGGGGGACTTCCACACATGCACACTCTACCTTCTGTATCTGAATGCAACTTGCCTTTAACTATATACTATTGAAAAGGTGTGAGTTAAATCCAAATATACTGTATAATTGTGTATTATGAAACTATTCACTGCTTATGCTGCTACATCCTATTGCCTTCACTTCTGCTCTGCACAGAGAGCTTCAAGTTGTTCCGATATGCTGGTTTTTTGTTTTTTTTTACAACACTGATTATAGTATCCTTGATGTTAAACATTTGGAATCCTGATCTAATTTTTTTAAATACATAAAACATAAGGCACTTGAAAATTATAAAATAAACACTTTTGATATTTGCTTCCGATTACAGTATATGAATCTAGTTCAGTATGCATGCATTAATTTGCACTATTGAAAAAAAATTAATAATTTAGCTCTAATATTGATTTCAGCAGTATAAATCTAAAATATATATATATATTAATTGCAGCTATCTAGGGGCAGAAGCATAGGAAAATTGTTCTTGCCCTGCTTCACCACTAGGCCATCAGGGCTTTAAGGTAAGGCGTGGATGTGCCTGGGAGGCAGGAGGCTTGCAAATTACCAAATTCATGAATGCCAAACTATGAAAATGGAGGAAGACCATGTATATCAAAGCCATGTATATCATGACCCTTTATAAAGAAAGCATACCAATTCTCACCACTATCCAGTTATCTCATGTCTTCAGCCTAATCACAAATATTTTCTCACCGTTTCATTTTACATGTTTAACTATGCATCCCAAAATTCTGATGAAATTGCTGTCCAATAATGGTAACCAAGCTGTACTTGGAATCTAGAAATCCAGCCATCTAAATGATATTTCAAAGAAATTCAGAGTCAACATTTGTTCATATTGTCTAATTTATTCTTTCTGCCTTATTTGTCAAACCTGGACACATCCCTCTAATATAGCAGTATTAACAACAACAACAACAAAACCAGAGACAGAAATTTAAAACTTGCACCAAAGCATTAACTTGCTACATCTGTGCTATCCAAAGTCCTGCTGCAGTGTACAAAAAGCCTTTACTTGCATACTTTTTTCCCTCTCTGAATTTTTTCTGCCTAGTTTCAGGAAATTAAATCTTTAGGGGAAAATGTACTATTTGAAAATTTTAAAACAAAGTCACTTCTAAGCTTTTCCAATATTTGATTTGCTCTTTTCTAAAACTTAAGCATGCCCAAAGTGTGTATGTGAAATGGGAGATTAGATTAGGGACTCAGGGAATAGACAGAAAGATGGTAATGCATTAGGGATTTTTTTTTTTAAACTGCAAGAATTGCACAAATGCTTCTGTGAAAGTACTTCCTAACCAGAATTTTAGGAAAATTACCCCAACCCCTATAGTGCTCATTTTCAAAGCAGACGGATGCCTGACAATGACTTTAAAAATTAACATCTGGTAATTCAAACTCCAGTTCATCCAAATAGCAAAGGGACATGTTGGGGGGTATGTTTTGGATGAAACTTGGGAATGTCCAAAAATAGGATATCCAATATCAGTTTTCAAAAGGGAAGAAACATCCATGTCTGAAAAAGAGGGCATTTTTATTAGGCTTGTTTCAGTCACATCCAAGAAGTTACAAAAAGGTACTTTGAGCAGTTGATTCACTTGAGGGATTAAGGCATGACCCCTCCTTAATCTCCCAGTGGTTGCTGTTTACCTCCCTCTCTCCTGAAAGTGAAACCAAAAAGGAAAATCATGCTCTATGTCAGCTGCAAGTATTATGGCCATTCTAAACAAAGCAGCTAACAGGGCGGAGAAGAGGCCCAGTAGTAAGTGTAGTGAACTTGTAAAATAAAGGACATGTATTCAAATCCAACCATAACACAATATAGTTATTTTTGTTTCTTGGGCTCCCTCCAGGAACAGAAAAAATATTTAATGTATGTAAATACTGTATATATACCACCTGTAAGTCTGAAGGTGGTGTACATTTAGGAACAGTAGATGGCTTTCTGTTTTTGGAGGGATCATTTACAAAAAAAAAAAAAAAAGTTACAACAGAATTTAGAATTTGACTCTGTGTAAAAACTGCTGCACATGGAGGATGAGAGGGAGAAATGTTGGAGGTGGGAGAGATGCAACCTGGATCTCTCTTTCTTTCCCCACTCCCTTTGCAGCAAGGTAGGGAATTAGGTAGGGACTGGCTCCTCTAAAAGCCCTTGTGTTGGACATTTGGGGCTTAGGCGTTTTTTGGGTTCGTTATGGGGTATAAGTGTAGACGTTGTGGTAGTCTGGACGTTTAAACAGCTGAATGTAGAGGCAGGCCATAATAAAAAAAATACTCCATTTGGACGTTTTTTTTGATTATGAACATTTTCCCTGCTTCTACTTTCAACGTTTAAGGCCTTAGGCCAAAAGGGGACTTAGAGGGTTGTTTTTTTTATTATGCCCCTCTATTTGTCTATTTTTCTATAGTTGTTACTGAGGTGGCATTGCATATTTTAAAGTCATCTGCTTTGACCTCTTTGAAAAATACCCATATATAAATGATAATTTTCTCTGCATACAGTGTGCTTTATGATTTTTTTTAGTTTTGTGGTTATCATTATATATTAATAAGGTTATATTGTGTGTATATGAAAAATGAATGGAAGAAATTGCATTACAATTAGTACTATTATTATGGGGATGGGGTCTGGGGCGGAGCTTGGGTGGGTCTAGGGCAGAGCTTGGGCAGGGATTCTCGGTTGATATTTGTTAGACCTAGGGGGTACTTGGCTTGAAGACATTCTGCTTTACAGTGAACTGCAATAACCACTAGGCTGCTCCTCTGTTTTGTAAAGACTCTGGCCATGTTCATAAGAACGCTGCCAGACAGATAGCTTTGTGCCTTGATTTCCTTGTTTATATAATTTAAGCAATTCATTTTGTAAAGTGGTTGTTAATAATAGATGTCTCTAGTTTTAAAAGATGTTCTTCTCACATATTTTCAAACAGAAAAGCCCAAACTTTTTCTTGTTTGAAAATGGATGTAAAATAGGAACATATCATAAGAGTTGCCATACTGGGACAGACTGAAGGTCCATCAAGCCCAGTATCCTGTTTTTCAACAGTGACCAACTCAGGTCAAAAGTACCTGGCAAGATCCCAAAGAGTAAAATAGATTTTATGCTGCTTATCCTAGGAATAAGCAGTGAATATCCCCAAGTCCAACCTATTTATATTTTATTTATTATGACTTATTTACCACCTTTTTGAAAGAATTCACTTAAGGTCGTGTAAATCTTAATAATGACTTATGTAGTTCTGTTTTAGAACATTATCTAAACCTTTTTTAAACCCTGCTAAGCTAACTGTTTTCGTCACATTCTCTGGCAACAAATTCCAGAGATTAGTTACACGTGGAGTGATGAAATATTTTCCTTAGTTTGTTTTAAATTTACATCTTAGTAGCTTCATTGTATGCCCCCTAGACCTAGTATTTTGAGCAAACAACTGATTCACATCTATCCAATCCACTCTACTCAGTATTTTACAGACCTCTATCATATCTCTTCTGAGCCATCTTTTCTTCAAGCTGAAGAGCCCTAACTTCTTTAGCATTTCCACATGGGGACGTCATCCCATTCCCTTTATCATTTTTGTAATCCTTCTCTGCACCTTTTTTAATTCCGCTGTATCTCTTTTGAATTGCATACAGTATTCGAGGTTGGACAATATCATGGAGCAATACAAGGGCATTTTAACATTTAACATCTCTGTTTTCCATTTGTTTCCTAATAATTCCTAACATTCTATTTGCTTTCTTAGCTGCTGCTGCACACTGAACTGAGGATTTCAACGTATCTTCAACGATGACACCTTGATCCTTTTCCTGGGTGGTGATTCCTAACATAGGACCTTGCAGGTTCCTCTTTCCCACATGCATCACTTTGCACGTGTTCATTTTAAACGTCGTCTGCCATTTTGATGACCACTCTCGCAGGGTCCTCTTGCAATTTAACAACTTTCAACAACTTTGTATCATTAGCAAATTTAAGCCCCTTTCACGAAGCCATGTTAGGCTTTTGTTAACGCCAGCTGCAGCGGTATTAGCTCTGACGCTGATAGAATTCCTATGAGCAATGGAGCTAATACCGCCACGGCTGGAAATAAAAATGCCTAAAGCAGCTTTGGAATTATGTCACTATTCCTATCTCTAGATTATTGATAAATATGTTAAAAAATAGTGGTCCCTGCACAGACCCCTGAGGAACCCCACTATTTACCATTCTCCATTGAGAATATTAACCATTTAACCCTACTCTGTTTTCTATCATTCAATCAGTTCTTAAACAATAATAGGACATTACCTCCTATCCCAAGACTTTCTAATTTCTTCAGAAATCTTTTATGAGGTACTTTGTTAAATTCCTTTATCCACATGCTTATTCACCCCTTTGAAGAAATGTAATAGATTGGTGAGGCAAGATTTGCCTTGACTAAATTCATATTGGCTTTGTTTCATTAATCCATACTTCTATAATTATATCAATACTCTGAGATGTTTACATCAGATCCAGATGATTTGCTATTCTTCAATATGTGAAATTGCACTATTACATCTTCCAAAGTTACAGAAATTTTGTTTTAGTTTCTCTGACCCATCAGTACTGAATATCATTTCTGGCACTTGTATCTCCCCCACTTCTTCCTTGGTGAAGACTGAAGAAAAAAATAATAATTTAATCTCTCTGCTATGGTATTGTCTTCCCAGAGTCCTCTAGCAATTCAACTGATTCTTTTCTTGGCTTATTGCTTTTAATATACACTAAGAGGGGCATAATTAAAAAAAACAAACATCTAAGTCCCCTTTTGGCCTAAGTCCTTAAACGTTCAAAGCAGAAGCAGGGAAAATGTCCATAACCAAAACAAACGTCCTTGTTTTGATTATGGCCTGCCTCTACTAAACGTCCAGATCACCACTACGTCTACAAGTACACCCCCATGACGTCTACACTTTTTGCCCATAATGAACCAAAAAAAACGCCTAAGCCCCAAACGTCCAACACAAGGGCTTTTAGGCGAAGGAGGAGCCAGTCCTTCGCCTAAAAGCTGGATTCTGTAACCGGTGTCTGTCAAAAACAACACCGGTTACAGAATCCCCCCCCCCCCCCAACGATCCAGGCAGGAGTGTGCCCAAGCCCTCCTGCCCTGTCAAACCGCGAACCCGCCCCCTCCCCCCCCCCACCCGACAACATCAGGGCAAGAGGGAGCCCAAGCCCTCTTGCCCCGTTGAACCGCGACCCTCCCGATGACATTGGGGCAAGAGGGAGTTCAAGCCCTCTTGTCCCAGCGATTGTGCCCCCCCCCCGGCGAGTACGAGCAGGCCAGGAGGGAGCCCAAGCCCTCCTGACCCCAGCGACCCCCCCTCCGACACGAACAGGCCAGGAGAGAGCCCAACCTCTCCTGGCCCCGGCGACCCCCCCCCCCCCCGACTGGATTGGGCCAGGAGGGAGCCCAAGCCCTCCTGGCCCCACGACCCCCCCCCCCCGACTGGATTGGGCCAGGAGGGAGCCCAAGCCCTCCTGGCCCCGGCGATCCCCTACCCCCCACTAAAATATGGGCAGGAGGGATCCCAGGCCCTCCTGCCCTCGACACAACCCCCCTCCCCCCAACAACCGCCCCCCCAGAACTCCCAATCGGCCCCCCTCACTGACCCGTGACCCCCAGCTGACCCTATGACCCCTAAGAGCCTAAATTTGGCTTCCACAACCTCCTTAACACATTTCTTTATGTCATTGGTGCCCACATGTGCCAAGGCTCCTCCCCAGCACTGCCTAAAATCTTACCTAGATGACACATGAGTTTTGCCACCTTCGTACCAGGCAGGCATGTGACCAAGCTATCCTCATGTCCACCAGCCAGGTGCTTAGTCCAGTAAGTTAGTAGGTGATAAGCCAAGTTATAAACTTGACAGGTGTTTAGTCCATTAAGTTAGTTCAAGGTGGCAACACCTTTTAGATAGTCTTTTTAATAAGCTAGTGACCTCAGCTGTGGTAACCGTATAGAATTCTTTCAAGCACCTATCTGTAGGAATCCCTTCTTTCATATCTATTTATACTCAGTTCATCTCCATATAGTCTTCAAGTGTATGGGTAAATAATTCTCTTATGATTTTTATTTTGTTCTGGAAGTAATTGGCTAGGCTAACTTCATCAGGATGTTGCATGGAGGAATTTGAGGCAACATCTTGAATAGACATTCAGATGAGTTATTTGATTGGTTAATCAAGGTATCATAATAAACCCTTTTCGCTTCAGTTACTGCCAGTTTGTAAAACTTAATTTCTCGTCTCCAACTGACATAGTGTTCTTCTTTAGTAGTAGGATGGCAGATAAAGGCCCATCCAGTCTACCCATCTACAGCATCCACTATCTCTTCTTCTTCCTAAGAGACCCAACGTGCTTGTCCCACACTTTCATGAATTCAAACACAGTCTGTGTATCCACCATCTCTATCAGGAGACTATTCCACGTATCTACCACCCTTTCTGTAAAAACATATTTCTTAGATTTTTCCTGAGCCTATCACCTCTTAACTTCATCCTATGCCCTTTCATTTCAGAGCATCCTTTCCAATGAAAGAGACTCACCTCATGCACATTTAAGCCATATAGGTATTTAAATGTCTCTATCATATCTCCCCTCTCCCGCCTTTCCTCCAAAGTATACATATTGAGATCTTTAAGTCTGTCCCCATACGCCTTATGAAGAAGACCACAAACCATTTTAGTAGCCTTCCTTAGACCGACTCCATTCTGTATATCTTTTTGAAGGTGCAGTCTCCAGAATTGTACATATGTATTTTAGGTAGGTCTATCAGTGTCCTGGAGCACTACCCCAGGAAGCTTCCAGTATTATCTAAGTATTTCTACAAACACACCAAAGTATTTCTACATCATTTCTATCCTACCTATCCCCTTCTCCACAAAGACATGCATTTCTTTCCTTCCTTGGTTTCACAATCCCATCACTGTAATTTTTCTTTTTAGAAAACAGTATAGACAGACATGTTCTCCTGGGTTTACTGCATTAGCAATTTTCTCCTTCATTTGTACCTTTGTTTTCCTAAGCATATTCTTGCTTCCTTCTGCTTTTCTACTTAGGTTTCCCTATCATGTTTGCTCTGTAATACCTCATACTTTCCAAAGGATAAGCATTTTGTCACTACCTTTTAGCTCTTATTTTTTTTTATTTTACTGTGCTGATCTCCTTTATCATTCATTTATTAACATAAAAGTTTATTGCTCCTAACATGATTTTTTTTGTAGCTTCATCTACTGTTCTCTACATAGACACACATAGGTGTTTCTTCTATCAGGCACTCTTTTAGATACACTGTCACGTTAAGGTTAAGAACATAATAATCTCCATACTGTGAACTAATGTAGTTCACTAAAGTCATGCATACTCCTTGCTTCTGTGTGATCTGTCCTTGCCACTGTCCTTATATAAATCAAGTTACATACAATGCGTATGATAATCTCTGTACCCCATGTACCTAATCAGTAACACCTTCCTCATTCTGGGGTTCTTTTACCAATGCGGTAAACACTAACATGCACTTACCACACATTAAAATGGCTTACCATGGGATGTCAATGGTAAATTTATCAATTTATATACACACACCATACACAAAAAAAAAATATATTTTATTCTCGCTTAAAAAAATAAGTGGTGATTGTTTTTTTACTGGCCGCACACTAATGGAAAAATTAGTGCATAGTAATTTTTCCGGCTGTGGCACAAAGGGGTTCAGGACCATACAGGAAGGGAAATAGAGAAATCATAAATATCACCTTATGCGGTTTCTGGTTGAATATTGGATAGGGCCCACAGAACAGCTGGTGGCCAGATGCAGTACAGTCAGACACAAATAATCACTGCTGATGTCTATGTGGATAAATGAAGAACACTTTTCCAAAACTCACTGAGTCCATTTTTTTTCAGTTTTGAGCTATGCAATTAATTTTGTTCATGAAGACAAGATTCATTTACTGTGGCTTATTCCTATGCCAAAACCATAGACTTATAGTGAGCTATTATTTAATGTTCTATTTTTGTATTTCATATATTTTATGTGAAGTAACAGACACCTTGTTAATATTTAACACCTAGTAAATTATAAACTTGATATGTAAGCCATTTATCTGAATATCAGTGCCTGCTAGCCAGATAAATGTCATTGATAGTGGTTAGTTTATGATTTTCAGTGGCATCATCTGTGGACAAAGCCACTAAAAATTACCACTCTGGTACTATCCAGCAATATTCAGTTCCAATAGTCAGATTACAGAGGAAAACAAAAGAACTGTTATCTTACGCTTCCACTGCTGGTGTCATGATTGTTACTGTTTTCCAGGTCCCACTGTGACTGGATAGGTAAAACTGACATTTCAGCCCCCGGAGGGGGGTTCATCTTCTGGCAGGAGGGGTTGAGCACCCTCCTGCTGGTGATCGTCGGGAGGTGGGGGGACTTACCAGCAGGAGGAGTTGGGCTCCCTCCTGCCGTGATTATTCGTGGGGGACTGGTGGCCGCTATACTTATCACGGCAGGGAGATCCCTTGCCACGATAAGTGTAGCAGCCACATCTACAGTAACCTGGCTCTGTAACTGGCATCTGTAAATAGACGTCGATTACAGAATTGGGTTTATGTGGGGCAGGTGTAGGCCCAATTCTGTATAGGACGCCCTTCCCAGGCATCATATACAGAATCCGGGCCTCAGTGAACACAATTTAAGCAGGCAGGAGCCTCTTCAGCCCACTTAAATCACATTGGAAATAGGGCCTAACAGTTTTTCTCCACCCTAAATCTGCCCCATTCCCACCCATTATTTATAGAAGTTTAGTGAAATTTTGAGTGTTCATTTAGGGACAAATTCTATAAATGGAGTCCTGATTGTAGGCGGCGGTAGGCATCCTGCTGCTCTCTAACCAGCCAATTGGGATGCACGTAAAAAATAGCCCCCCTGAGGCAGGCCACCTACATGGGCGGGGCCTTAGGCGCCTGGGCCAATCAGGCCTTAGGCCCCTCCCTGGTGCATCTCACAATGCACCATGAAGGAGCAGGCCCGCCACTCAGACAAAGGTGGACCGGACAGAGGAAAGACCCATGCGTCCGTCCATTAAACCAAGATTAGAGGGTGTCTACTTGTGCAAACTTGTGTCCAGTAGGGGTTTGAAGGATCCTGGAGGTTTGGGTGGGGTTAAGTGAGTCTGGGTGGGGGTGGGGTCCGGGGGTGGGGTCCGGGGGTGGGCTGGGCGGTCCAGCAAGTGGGTGGCGGGGTTCCGGCAGGAGGGACTGGGCATCCCTCCTGTTGCAATTGTTAGGGGGGGTGCCGGGTAGGAAGGATTGGGCATCCCTCCTGCTGCAATCATTCGGGAGGACAGGCGGCTGTAGCCACTAAATTTATCGTGGCAGGGAGATCCCTTGCCACGATAAGCTCCGCAGCAACCCGATTCTCTAACCGGTGTCTGTAACATGGATGTCAGTTAGAGAATAGGGTTCTTTTTTTAGGCGGGCTTAAGCACGATTCTGTATAGGATGACTGTGTGCTCCGAGACTGGGCGTCCTATACAGAATGCAGGCCTTAGGTAGTAAGTCCTAGTAAATTTTCAAAGAAGCCAAGTTATGAGCGTAACTCTCAAAGTTAGGAGCATAAATCCTTTGAATAATTTATTATAGCTATAATGATAATTTTGACATGAACTTTATTCAATAAGAGCATTTATTTTATGAGATAAGTGTATTGAAATGCAGACCCAAACTTTTACAAGGGTCATTTTATTAGGATAAAGGCAACAACTCAGAAGTTTAATTATGGCTTTATTACTTTAAATTGCATGTTAAGAATATGGATTATACTACCTATATTCAATCTCACACAAGTCATATAAATTTCCTGCTGTCTCTGTATAGAAAGTTAATTAAAAGCAGGCAAATATTTCTCCAAATTGATTATTCGTGTAATGAGACAAGCATTTGCACATTTAGCTGTAATAAAGCATGCTCTTGTATATATCCCTCAAATGGTTCTGAACTGGTGGAGGTCTGTACGGGCCCTGCACGTAAGGAATGCATGACTAAAAGTGAATATACAAAAAAAGGTGAAAAGAGAACAGCCTCTGAGGGGAACAAATGAAAAAACTGAGAGATAGGGGAACATAAGGTTATCGTTTGTGGAAACAGTTACCTAAACTATAAAAAAGAAGATATAGAAAAGGGTACTGCGAAAGAGTCAAAAGAATTAAACTTACCAGTGAACAGCCAGACAATCTGTGAAAGCTCCTACTCAGTGCAGAGCAAAAGCGGAAGCAAAAAGACACCACAGGGAAAAAGATGCAAAGAAGACTGTGAAATGTGCAAACGTGATGACGTCACTACGAAGTGAAAGAAAAGTATAGAAGAAATTAAAAAAAAAATTGTGATATACCATAACTATCTAGTTTATTAAAAAGCCTTTTTGTATTGTGTTGTGTGTGAGGAACGAAAGCTGTGAAAGTGGTGCAAATATAACTATGGAAATGTAAAAACATTGTAGTGAGTATTGGAGCGAGGTAATGTGAACAGAATGTAACGTAAAGAGAATGTGTGTTGGGTTATGTGACAGAAAAAGTGATATTGCAGAGTAGAAACGAGAATGACATGAACAAAAGGAACCTGTAAATGAAATATTTATAATAAAAGAGGCAGCTAGAAAATAGCCAGCATTTTAATTAACTGGTCTGATGGTCCTCTTCCTATGTTTGCTATATCATGGAGAGTACTCTACAATAAGAACAGTATACAAAACCAAAGTAGCACTTACAAATGGTACTGAAAATGCTGACTTCCTTTTTTCTTGGAACCCTAATGTGCTCCCAAATGGCCTTAAGTTTGAAACAGACTGAATCAGCATCTTTGCTCAAACCTGAAGAATGTCTCTCAATCCACAGAAAAGTTAGAATACCTCTGATTCTGACTTTTTTTTATTTTCTTATAAATTGCCTGGCTAGTGTTCATTCTCTTTTGCAGTGGTATTGTCCCTCACGCGAGCTACGGTCTGATTGGTGTAGCCTGAATTTAGTACAGGAAGAAGTGGTTGGAGAATACTGTGAATTAGTGAGTCTGTGATTCGTGAACCGCAAATTTGCGGGGGAGCACTGTACATGATATCACTGCCCTTAGGGGTAGCAGAAATGTATTTTTGTTTATAAGGGCCAAACAAACCAAGCTCTGCATCTGCCTGCTTGCCCCACTCCTCATCTCCTTGGTTGTTAATGCTGTGTGGCGCAAACAAGGCTGACTCAAAAGACTATGGTGCCCTGGTACAATTTTTGCATTGACCACTCCCCTCCTCCCTCCCTCCCCACACACACAAACTTTTTCTTGCCTGCCTATGATCTGGTATCTCCTTCTCTCTCAAGCCCCTACCCAGAAATCCCAGTCTACTATCTCTCCCTCTTTTCTCTTCCTGCTTGTGGTCTCTCTCAAAGTCAAACTTCACATTCACAGAGTATGGTAGGTTATAGGGATAGGATTAGAGGTAATTTATAAAATTAGTCAGAGACCACTGTTCAGGCAATAGGCCTGATGGGCCGCCGCGGGAGTGGACCGCTGGGCAAGATGGACCTCTGGTCTGCCTCAGCGGAGACAACTTCTTATGTTCTTATGTGGTAAAAGCTGTTAGCTTGGCAGGGTTTAAAAAGGTTTGGATAATTTCCTAACTGAAAAGTCCATAAGACATTATTAAGATGGACTTGGGAAAATCCACTGCTTATTTCTAGGATAAGCAGCATAAAAATTGTTTTACTTTTTTGGGGATCTTGCCTGGTACTTGTGACCTCGATTGGCCACTGCTGGAAACAGGATACTGGGCTTGATGGACCTGCAGTCTGTCCCAGTATGACTGCTCTTATGTTCTGCAGAACAGCCCACAGTGGAATAAAATGGCACATCAGGCTCAAGATGCCAACCTTCTTTCAAAAAAATCCATATATCAGCCTTTCTCTTGATGGCCAATCAGCAGTATCTCTCTCGTGGGGCAAGCGTCATGAGCTTTGAAAACACATATGATTGAACATGGTTCCTGTCTGAGGACTGGTAAAGTAGAAGCTCCCCTGGTGATGCACTATCGTCAGCATTCATATGTATTTGAATTTCTCTGCTGTACAGTATTGGAGCAGATACAATTATCAAAACAACAGGGTGATCTGAAAAGGATTTAAGACAGCGTGAACAGAAATGGATATTTTTGTTATGTACTATGGAGCCTACAGGAATAAATATCTGACTTGAATGGTCAGCAGTTTTTTGAAGGGTTTTTTTTTTTTCCTCTCTGTTTGATGCACTGGGGTTCAAATGGTTGATTGGAAGAGAGAGGTGCTACTGACTGGCCATTGAGAGAGGGGCTGATTTATGGACTCTTTTTGAAAGAAGGTTGGCATCTTGAGCCTGATGCACCATTATCTCCATTGTGAGCTGTTCAGCAGGAGCACACAACAGAAGAAAAACAGGGATTCACTGTAGGGGTTTTGAAGATTTTTTGTTGTCCGAATGGATTGAAAACTATATTGAAAGAAGAAGAGTGATCATTTATTAAGGTAAGTGTTAATGCATTTTGATTGAAAGTTCCTGTTTTGTTTTTTAAAATTTTACCATAACATACCATATTGTTTCTTATACCCCACAAATGCCAACTGGGAATCATTGCGGCTTACATAAGATTATGAATCTTAGCAAGACTATAATGAAAACAGATGCGTTTTTAGCACCTTCCTAAACTGAAGATAGGAGGAGGTCTGACGTAAGCAGGTTGGGAGGCAGTTCCAAATTTTGGTCCTTTTCCATGCCTGGGAGCTGCAGGTTGAGTCAAGTGGAGGTTTTTTAAAAACTTTTTTTTGGGCCCCTGTCTTTGGATTCTTTAGGAAGGTTCCCTGTTTGTCTGAGGTATTTTTTCCCCCACTTCCCTTAATAGCAACGACTCCAGTCTTAGAAGGACCTTTTTTCATATTATAGTGGTTTTGGTTAGTATAATTTTTTTTTCTGAAAATGCTCTCATATCATCATGTCAAAGCACTTACTTTTACAACTGCTGGAATTTTATGAGAGATCAGGTATGTGGTCATATATACAGAAAGAAGGAACAACCTAATGGATAGAGAAGCAGGCTGAGTACCAGGGGAACCCAGTTCATGTCACTGCACTCCTTTTGATTTTGGGCAAGTCAACCCTCCATTACTTCTAGTATGCTGGAAAAAAAAAGCACAGAAAAGTAGGGGGTGGACAAAGAACTTTCCTGCATACAAGAGTAGAATATAAAACACTCTTTTATTAGCAAAGCACCGACAGATGAAAAGAACTGACACGGGGCCATGTTTTGGCAGATAAACCGCCTGCTTCAGGGGGTCACAAATACTCTGTCAGATGTGTTATCATAGCATGTCAAAAAATGTCAAAGAACAAAGTCTGCATCTAATAGCAACCACAGGGTGCTAAAGAGAAAGGCAAAGAAAAATAAAAATAAATTGTCTCATAACTAGTGTGGGAAAACAGTATGCTGGAGACATTTAAATACATCCATGGTTTAAATTGAAAAGAAATTCTAGAACAAGAGGTCACAGAATGAGGATGAAAGGGAATAGACCAGGGGTGTCCAATGTCGGTCCTCGAGGGCCGCAGTCCAGTCGGGTTTTCAGGATTTCCCCAATGAATATACATGAGGTCTATTTGCATGCACTGCTTTCATTGTATGCTAATAGATCTCATGCATATTCATTGGGGAAATCCTGAAAACCCGACTGGACTGCGGCCCTTGAGGACCGACATTGGACACCCCTGGAATAGACACAAGAATAATCTAAGGCAGGGGTGGGCAACTCCGGTCCTCGAGGGCCGGAATCCAGTCGGGTTTTCAGGATTTTGACCCTCGAGGACCGGAGTTGCCCACCCCTGATCTAAGGCCTGGATTCCCTATATGGCGCCAATATTGGTGGCCGCCTAAAAAGCAGCCACAGATTGTGTGTCAGTCAGGCAACAGTAACAAACAAACCACAGTGGAGAGATTTACAGATGTTGGTGTGCAACTTTATTGTTCAATCATGAAAGCTGTGTGATGGCTCAACGCGCACGTGTTTCAGCCAATATGGCCTCCCTCAGGAGCCTTATTGCTAATATGATATCGTTTGCACGGTGTGGCTAACAACAGATGGGAAACCTCAGAGTTCTGTTCCTCCTGTGAGCCTGGTGTCTGTTTCCTTCTACCCAAAGGCTGGAGAATCCTACCTTATACTGCATTCAATGAAGGTATAAAAGTCACGCAACAGTGCCATGAAAGATAGGCGTCAGAAATGTAGGCCAGGTTTTTCCAGGCCTACATTTCCAGCACCAGTTTTTCAGGCGCCACTAGAGCTCAGTTAAAAAAAGTAATTTAAATTGCTTGCTTTTTTTTTTTTTTTTTACTGAGCTTGGGCACCTATAAGCACCAAGTAGAGAATCCGGGCCTAAGTGAACGTCTTAACAGAATGGTGGTAAAGGTGGTGAAGATGAGGATAGTATTTCAAATTCAAGAAAGCATGGGGCACATACAGAGGATCTCTGAAGGAGAAGAAGGCTTGGATTTGTGTTTAGCAGACAGTGTGAATGGTCCATCCTTTTCTATGTTTCTGTACTTACAGAATCTGTATAGTGTAATCTGATTTCTGAAAGTCTTAATTTAAAATGCAGTTACTCCTCTCCCCAAAAATAAAACTACCCAGACTAATCCAGAATTGAATACCACTTTAACCAATCTAAGCTAAAAGCCTACTTTTCTGAGGCTGCTTTTAACGCCTACCTTCTATTCCCTTGTCTGTTTTATCATTCCCTCTGTGAGAAATTCACTAACACCTATTTGTCTGTTTTAATTAGATTGTAAGCTCTATTGAACAGGAATTGTCTCTTACATGTTTAATATACAGCACTGCATACATCTAACAGCACTACTGAAATGATAAGCAATAGTAGTAATAGAGGAATAGAAGAGATTTTGTGTGAAAATGGTACATAAATTCCACTAATAAGCTAAATGAAAGGAAGAATAGCTGTCAGAAAGCTATCGCTATCCCAGCAAAGTTTAAAGGAGAGACAAAAAAAAACATAGAAAGGATATACAGTAGGTTAAACGTTTACTGAGAGCTACCAAAACTTACAGGGTTTGCCAAAAACAAACTGTACATAGAGATGCTTAAGAAGCCCAAAATCATATTCGGTACTCACAATCCATTCCCTAGCTTTCTTTTTAAAAACAGAGGGACTGATAGTCAGTGTGACTTTTCTAGGTTAAAAAACAAAACAAACCTACCTCCTATCTGGATAAATTCCACTCATCTGGATTTTAGGCAGCATTATCCACATAATGTAACTCAAAATCTATACAGATCATCTAGCCATTATCCAAGTAATGCTGGGGTAATGCATGAGCAATTTCCACTTATCTCTTTAGCAGCGATATTCAGTCCACTAATCAGACAACTGCCCAGATAAACTGAGGACAGCAAAAAGGCTGTACTAACTTCATCTGCTAAGTTATCCAGGTATTGGTCTGAATATTGTCAGGACCAGGATAATTGATGATGGTGAAATTATACCTGGATATTCAGTTTTGATCAGTATACAGATAACCACTCTGAATATCCGGGTACTAACAGGCTTTGATCAAATGCTGATTGCTATGTCTGAACTTGTTTAATCCCAATGCATATTTATAGCCTCATTTATTAAATCCTCCCTCTTCCTCACACACACAGACACTTTAGTAAATCAAATCCTTAGTAATGCAAGAATGCTTTCTGGTATTTTTTTTTTTCCAAGATCCGTTCAACATCAAAATGTTTTAAAAAAGGTTGCACATCTAATTTCACTTAAATGTGTGCCTCTGGTTTTAAATCACAGTTCTTATAATATTATGATGTTATAAATATGATTTACAATCTAAAGGTAAAAACAGCATCATAAGGATGGATAAAATATTTTATTTAACCTTTAACAATGCAACAAAGGTCAGTTTTCTAACACTGTAATCAAATGTTAGCTGATTTATAATAGGTACTTCATGACATGAAAATGTCTTTCTAAGACATTTACATTAGTGAACAGAATATCCAGAATGAATGTAAAAACTTATGACTTCAAATCGCCCAAAGAAATGAGCTACTATAAGCCCTGCATCTTCCTCCTAAGTGCTGTATAGTGTTCAATGTAATACTCTTTGCCTACCTTGTCTGGGATACTCATCTGCTTCTCTGTGAACCAAGTCTTTTACTCTGTTTCCATAGAGCAGCCTTGAAGAATCATGATCAAAAGCTTTCAGTGTTTCACTTGAGCTGTAAGACTTTTGTGTAGGCACTCGACATTCTTCATTGTCTACAGAAGAGCTTGTGTAACGTCTTTCTTTGTCTCGTCTGCTCTTAGTCAGAGAGCAATAAGGCCTACGTTCTTTCACATCCATACTTCATTCATTCTGTGTAAGCATCTGTCCAGCTTGCTTGAAACTCTCTTAGGCATCCAGTGTTAAGTCCACCTGTGTGAAGAGGAAAAAAAGTTAAAGTAGTCAAGAAATATAAATCATAAATAGGTATTTTACTCCTAAATGAAAAATGAATTAGTTGGAGAATCAAGACAAGTAAATATTATTTTATTATAATAAAGATAGCAATGAAAACAACGATATTAGAAATTCACATCCTAGCGATGCAAGAGGAAATGAGCTGAAATTAAAAACTAAACAAAAAATGAGATTGTTGAGGAATAGTTGCTGGAAAGCAATGACCACAAACGCCCACAGTCTAGGCAGCAAAAATCAGGATCTGCAAGCCCTGTTGTTAGAGGCAGACTTGGATATTGTTGCTATCACAGAGACATGGTTCAGTGATTCCCATGGATGTGACGCCAACATACCAGGCTATAATCTTTTTTAGGAAGGACAGAGATGGTTGAAAAGCATCTCTTTATGTAAAGACAGATATCCAAGAGACTGAAATGCGGAGGGCCTTGGGAAAGGAAGAAGCAATATGGATTGTTTTGAAAAGAGAAGATGGAACATCTATCCACTTGGGTGTTGTCTACAGACCTCCGACTCAATCGCAGCAAATTGACAAAGATCTGATTACAGATATACAAAAGTTGGGAAAGAAAGGGGAGGTGCTGTTACTGGGTGATTTCAACCTGCCAGATGCGGACTGAAAAGTTCCATCTGCGGAATCGGAAAGAAAAAGGGAGATAGTGGATGCCTTTCAAGGGGCTTTGCATAGACAAATGGTAATGGAATCCATGAGGGAAAAAGCAATACTGGATCTGGTGCTCATAAATGGAGAAAGTGTCTCTAATGTTCGAGTGGGGTCCCATCTGGGAAGTAGCAATCATCATATTGTTTGGTTCGATATAATAGCCAAAGTGGAGGATGGCCACACAAAACTCAAAATCCTGGATTTCAAATGTATGGATGGGAGGTACCTGAAGAAAGAGCTGATTGGATAAAAAAAACATAAGAGAAGCGGGAAAAACAGTGGTCCAAATTGAAAGGTGCAATAAAAAGAGCTACTGACCTTTATGTGAAGAAAATAAATAAAAATAAGAGAAAAAGGAAACCAATATGGTGGCAGAAAAAATAAAGGCAAACAAATTGGTGTTCAAGAAATATAAAAAAAACTGAAGAAGAGGAGTACAGAAAGGGATATCAGATGAAACTGAAAGAAGTCAAGAGAGATACGTCTGGTGAAAGGGGAAGAAAAAAGGCTATAAATATAAAAAAGGGAGACAAATTTTTTTTAGGTATATTAGTGAAAGGAGAAAGACAAGACAAAAAATGGAATTACGAGACTGAAAGAAGGTATGAACCACTATGTGGAGAGTGATGAGGACAAAACAAACATGCTAAACAAATACTTCTGTTCGGTATTCACAGAAGAAAAAAATGGAGAAGGAACATGATTGCTTAACAAAGTTACACCTGAGAATGGAGTGGATACCACACTGTTCACGGAAGAAAGTGTTTATGAACAACTTGAAAAACTGAAGGTGGACAAAGCTATGGGACCGGACGGGATCCATCCCAGGATATTGAGGGAGCTCTGAGAGGTTTTGGCAGGTAAATCTTTAGAGATGGGAGAGGTTCTGTGGGACTAGAGAAGAACGAATGTGGTCCTTCTACACACAAGTGGTTACAGAGATGAAGAGGGAAACTACAGGCCAGTAAGTGTCACTTCTGTTATTGGAAAAATAATGGAAATGTTGCTGAAGGAAAGGATAGTGAAATTCTTAGAATCTAATAGATTACAAGATCCGAGCAACGTGAGTTTATTAAAGGTAAATCATGTCAAATGAATCTGATTGAATTCTTTGACTGGGTAACCAGAGAATTGGATCAAGGACGTGCGCTAGATATAGTTTACTTAGATTTCAGCAAAGCCTTTGACAAAGTTCCTCATGGGCTGAAGTTGAGGCCCAAAGCGGTGAACTGGATTAGAAGCTGGTTGATAGAAAGACGCCAGAGGGTGGAGGTTAATGGAATTTGCTTGGAGGACGGAAAGGTGAGTAGTGGAGTGCCTCAGGGATTGATGCTGGGACCGATTCTGTTCAATATGTTTGTGAGCAACATTGCTGAAGGGTTAGAAAGTAAGGTTAGCCTTTTTGCGGATGATACCAAGATTTGTAATAGAGTGGACACCCTGGAGGGAGTGGAAAACATGAAAAAATGATCTGCAAAAATCAGAAGAATGGTCTAACATCTGACAACTAAAATTCAATGTGAAGAAGTACAGAGTCATGCATTGGGGGGGGGGGGTAGAAATCCAAGGGAACCATATGTGCTGGGAGGTGTGAGGCTGATAAGCACTGACAGAGAGAAGGACCTTGGGTTGATTGTGTCTGAGGATCTAAAGGCATTTAAACAGTATGATAAGGCGGTGGCTGTAGCCAGAAGGATGCTAGACTGTACAGAAAGAGGAATAACTAGCATAAGAAGGGTGGTGTTGATGTCCTATATAGGTTATTGGTGAGGTTGCACTTGGAATATTGTGTTCAGTTTTGCAGGCCATATTTGGTGAAGGATATAAAAAGACTTGAAGTGGTCCAGAGGAAGGCAATGAAAATGGTAAAGGGTTTGAACCAAAAGAAGTATGAGAAGAGACTGGAAGACCTATATATGTATACTCTGGAGGAAAGGAGGGACAGGGAAGATATGATACAGATGTTTAAATACTTGAATGGTATTAATATAGAACCAAATCTTTTTCCAGAGAAGAGAAAATGGTAAAACTAGAGGGTACAATTTGAGGTTGTAGGGAGGTTGTTAGATCAGTGGTTCCCAACCCTGTCCTGGAGGACCACCAGGCCAATGTTAGGAGCAATGTTAGGAAATTATTTTTCATGGAGAGGGTGATAGATGCCTGGAATGCCCTCCCGAGGGAAGTGGTGGAGAGGAAAACAGTGATGAAAGTCAAAACATTATGGGATAAACATAGAGGATCTCTAATTAGAAAATGAAGGATGTAAATTAAAGAACTAAGGCCGGTACCAGACAGACTTGCATGGTCTCTGTCCCATATGTGGTGGATTACAGGACCGGAGGCAAGATGGATTCACTAGAGGTAGGTCTTGTCAGACAAATCTGGTTAATCTCTTTGACTGGGTGACCAGAGAATTGGATAGAGGATGTGCATTAGATGTGGTGTATTTAGATTTTAGCAAAGCCTTTGACAGTGTTCCACACAGACATCTATTAAATAAACTGAGTGCCCTTGGGATGGATCCCAAAGTGACGGGCTGGGTCAAGAACCGGTTGAGTGGAAGGCGACAGAGGGTAGTGATCAATGGAGATCACTCTGAGGAAAGGGATGTTACCAGTGGTGTACCTCAAGGTTCTGTTCTTGGGCCTGTTCTTTTTTAACATTTTTATAAACGATATTGCTGAAGGATTGTCGGGTAAGATTTGCCTCTTTGTGGATGATACCAAAATCTGCAATAGAGGAGACACGCCGGATAGTGTGAATAACATGAAGAAAAACTGGCGATGCTTGAAGAATGGTATGAAATTTGGCAGCTAAAATTTAATGCTAAGAAATGCAAGGTCATGCATTTGGGCTGCAAAAAACGGAGGGAATGGTACAGATTAGGGGGAGAAGAGCTTATGTGCACAACAGAAGAGCGGGACTTGGATATGATTGTATGAGATGAGATCTTAAGGTGGCCAAACAGGTTGAAAAGTTGACAGTGAAAGCTAGAAGGATGCTAGGTTGCTTAGGGAGAGGTAAGGCCAGTAGGAAAAAGGAGGTATTGATACCCCTGTATAAGACTTTGGTGAGACCTCATTTAGAATATTGTGTACAATTCAGGAGGCCGCATCTTCAAAAAGATATGAAAAGGATGGAGTTGGTTCAGAGGAAGGCTACTAAAATGGTGTGTGGTCTTCGTGATAAGGTGTATGGGGACAGATCTCAATCTGTATACTTTGGAGGAAAGGCAGGAGAGGGGAAATATAATAAAGATGTTTAAATACCTACGTAATGTAAATGCACATGAGTCGAGCCTCTTTCATTTGAAAGGAAACTCTGTAAGGAGAGGTCATAGGATGAAGTTAAGAGGTGATAGGCTCCAGAATAATGAAAGGAAATACTTTTTTGCAGAAAGGGTGGTAGATGCATGGAACAGTTTCCCGGAAGAGATGGTAGAGACAGAGACTGTGTCTGAATTCAAGAGGGCCTGGGATATGCAAGTGGGATCTCTCAGAGAGAGAAAGAGATAATGGTTACTGTGGATGGGCAGACAAGATGGGCCATTTGGCCTTTATCTGCCATCATGTTTCTATGATTTGGTATAGGATGGGCAGGGGAGGGCATCTATGGGAACTCAACTATCTTGGAACATGAGGATGTTACTGGACAGACTTTATGGTAGATATCCTGCAAACAAGATGGTTGGACAGGCTGGAATGAGGTTGAATGGCAACCTCAGCATTTGAAATCTAGGACAATATCAGGTGGACTTTACAGTCTATGACCCCGAAATATCAAAGAGACACATTAATTTAATCGTTCAGGTCTTTATCTGCCTTCATTTACTATATTACTATATTTATATTGTCCAGGATAATTATTCATATGAACAATGATATATGATGATCACATTTTCCCTATCAAATGAGTTTCTCTTTCATTTTCCTGTAATATATAATGCTTTTCGCAAATATAATATACATATACAGGTAAACAACATATTTTCAAGTGACACAGGTGAAAAAGGTAGTTAATAATTTGACAATTTTCCAGAGAATCCAAATATTTTGATTAATCTTTTTTATTTTTTAATGTTGCTCATGAACTCTCTACTTTAGAGAACTCACTTTTGCTAAAGCAACAGTGCAATCTGTATTGCTCAACATATCCTTTTTTCACATGTTTAATTTTTTTGTTTAATTTTTCATATTCCTGAATATTTTTGGAATGCTACATGCATGGATTTTATTACAGTTTACTTCTTTTCCATTAGTCTAGTGGTTCTCAAAACCAGGTTGCAGGGAGTCATTCGATCTGGTTGTCAGAATACTCAAAATGAAATTCACAACAAATATTTGCAAAACTACAGAGGATCCGGAATGCATCAGACTAAGAAAAAGTTATAAGAACATAAAAATAGCCTTACTAGGTCAGACCAATGGTCCATCAAGCCCTGTAGCCCGTTCTCATGTTGGCCAATCCAGGTCACTAGTACCTGGCCAAAAGCGTAGCAACATTCCATGCAGCTGATCCAGGGCAATCTGTGGCTTCCCCCATATCTGTCTCAATAACAGACTATGGACTTTTCCTCCAGGAAATTGTCCAAACTTTTCTTAAAACCAGCTATGCTATCTGCTTTTACCACCACCTCTGGCAATGTATTCCAGAGCTTAAATATTCTCTGAATGAAAACCTATTTCCTCCTATTGGTTTTAAAAGTATTTCCCTATGACTTCATTGAGTGCCCCCTAGTCTTTATGGTGAGGGCTATCATAAACGCTTCAATATAGTGACTTATTGGCTATTTCTTAGTGCATTATACAGATGAATGACATCCAGCAATCCTAATAACTAGAATAGTTAATGCAGTCTGAAGGACTGGATTGAAAACCTCTGGTTAAGGCCACATTTATTTCTATTTACTTTAGACATTATTTTGTGTTCACTATTGTAATTATACTTCACTTTCCCCCTCTTTTATGAACGCATAGTGCAAGTTATAGTGCCGGCAGCAGCAGTAACTGTTGAGATGCTCATAGGAATTCTATGAGCTTCGGAGCAGTTACCGTTATTGCTGGCGCTAAAACCCTTGTTATGCATTCGTAAAAGAGGAGAATTATTTTGTAAATAAATATGCATATATTATTAAGTATCTGCCTTGCCTTTTTTGGCAGAGGGAAGGGGGAGGAGGATATCTCCAAATGGGTTAGTTATGTGTATACCTAACAGTAGGGAACATCACGCCTATGTCAGGGTACGTGGAGGACAGTTTCAGGCTCTGAAATATACTGATAATGTTCACTGTATTACTCGCATTGCGCCAAATCGAACTTCTTTATAAAGTTCAAAAGATGTAACAGCTATAGGAAACTTTTCAAGGTTGCTTTAAAATTCCTTTAAATCAAGTCTGGGGTCTATTTCACTATCTTTCTGCCACACTGTCTCTCAGTCTCCGACTGCACTGGTGGTATTTGAAGATCTTTACCCACTCAAGGCACAGAGTAATCTTTCGGCACTTGTTTTCTCTCTTACCACGATGCTCAGTTTCTTGCTTTGATACTATTTTTTTTTTTTTTTAATCGTTTGGAATTGAAATGCCCCAAGCAATCATAACATTTTCATTTTCTGTGATTCTCTTATAGTCGTGATACTGCTGTTTTTCTGTTCCAGAAACATTGCAATGTTTACAAAGTTTCTAATGGATGAGATGTACCACCTTATTGTGCCTTTCTATATACAAATCTTCCATCAGAACTTTATATAGTCAATTGCACAAGCAATTTCAGCTCTTTCTTACAGAATCGATGTCAATTTTTCCAGGCTTCTTGTGAACCATTTTGTCTGTAATCCACTGACCTAGGCTGCAACTACATATCAGAATCTCGTCCTTAGTTCCAGTTCACTTCTCTGTAACAATTCATATCTCCTGTTTCATCAATTTATGGTTCCTGGGGTTCACATGCCACTTGTTAGTCCTTGTTTGCTAATCCAAGTCTTATAAGTGGTAAATATGTTTTTATATAGGTTTTTTTTTCCCCTCTCTTGTTTTGCAAACTCTCTTTCCTATCCTGTGTGTACTGGTGGATTGTCAATCCTGCCTTCTATTTATTTGAACGCTTTTGCAAATTTAATGATGGAAATGGATTCTAGATGTTTACTTTAATACCTTATTACTTTTTTTTTTTTTTTGCGTATTTGGATAAGAACATAAGAATTACCATACTGGGACAGACTAAATGTCCATCAAGCCAAGCATCCTGTTTCCAACAGCAGCTAACTGAGGATCAATTAAATAGGCCTTGAGACCTATGATAGCAGCTATATAAGGGCAATTCTATAGCCTCACATATTCATTTATGCACCACTTGCATGCAAAAAAATTACACATGTAAATGTACACCTACCCATGGAAGTGCCAGCGGGATGCCTAAGCACTATTCTATAAAAACACATGTACTCCCAAATTCTATATAAGATGCACAGCATAATTCTATAAAAGGCATCCACTAAATATAGGATCATGAGTAGTGGATGTACACAGCATAACATTTAGACACACATTTAGGCCAAGGAAAACCAAGCCTAAATATCTGCACCTAATTTGGGCTAAGACTGTGCATATTCTATAACAGTATACCTAGCTTTTAGGAATGCCTGTGATCTACCCATGCTCCTCTCCTGGCTACAAGCCCTGTTGAGATTTGCACTAGAAGTGACATACATCACATTATAGAATACGCCTATAAATTTGTGCACATAACTTCTAATGAGTGCTAATTAGCATCAATTATTAGGTGCCAATTTTGGGTATTAATTGGCTTGTTAAGCAATTAAGTTTCATGTGCAAATCAGCTATGCACACCGATTTGCACGTATAACTTAGGACACCATATACAGTACAGAATTTGGGCCAAAGTGTGTAACTGCAAGAGGATGGATGTAGCATGGGCAAGCAATAAGCAGGGCTGCCACTTGCATGTGTAACTTACAGAAAACTATACATGTCTTCGTCACATTTGTACAATTACAGTTATATCAAGCCACTGCTGACCATGTCAACTGCAGCTTCAAAATAGCTTCTGCAACCTTTATTGGCAGTTTCATGGTACAGCTTGTGTTAATTTATTTTTGTCACAGCGGTAGTACTGCAAGAATACTACTAGGAGGTCACAGTAGTCATTTTCAGGCCGCAGTTGACATGAACAACAGTGACTTAGGATCACTCCTGCCCAAAGACCCTGTTGAATCATCAGGAAAAGGGGGATATATATATAGGGGCTGAGATGCTTTAGGAAGGAGGCCTATCATTCTTAGGGGCATCAAGAAAGAGGGGCTATTTTGGGGGGGAGGGGCAAAGAGAAGGGACCTGGTTTTTTAGGGAAAAACCAGGAGAAAAAGAGCAGGCCTATTGCTTTTTGAGAAGTTCAGGAGGAAGGAAACAGGCTATTTCTCTTTTTGGGGGAGGGGGAGAGTCAAAAGAAGGGGGTAGGAATATGGAGGATAGCCTTATTTGAATCCCAGCTGATATTCATCCAGAATCTGCATAAATGTCTTATTTGGTTCCTACTTGAATATCAGCCAGGGTCTTCATAAGACTCAGAAGCAGTCCCATTAGACCCAGCTATTCAATGCTGGTGCCTAGATTTGGCCCAGCATTGAGTATCTGGGTCTAATTTACGAGTTTGAAACAGAACATCATACAATCGCTGACTGCCACCAACTGAAAGTTGACCAATAAACAGAAATTTGTTGACATGATGTGACTGCAAGTTAAAAATGGAAGGTATAAAAGAAGGTAATCACTTTTTTTTATCTGTCTCATTCTAAATATATTTTGTACTTTCCACCACACTAGCATGGTAGGAACCTATTCAGCTCAAATATGTTTTGCCTTTTAGGGCCATAAAATGGAAAAATTCAAAAAAAAACATTTCTTGCTAAATTAGTCACTAGGGGGATATTCATCTGAAAAGGAAAATATTTATCACTGCTTTAAAAAAAATTAAATTTTAGGAGAGTATTTCCATAAGGAGCTACCGAGATGTAGGCAGCATGATTGCAATGACATGCCAGTATGCTAGTTATTTACAAATGTATGCAGTGCAGTGCATACTTTTCTACTAGATGGTATTATAAAGTATATGAAGACACATATACATGTAAACAAGAAGAATATTGTCCTTTATGTACAAAATTAATAAGAATCAAGATAAACACTCCTTTTTGCCTATGCAATTGCCTAAAGCACCTATTCACCCATACCTGTAACCCGTTCTGAGCTCTTTGGGGAGAGTGAGATAGAAAACAAATTAAATAAATAAAAATACATAATTTTTACTCATTTCTTGCATCCTTAACATGATAACTCTAGAGGATAAAAAGAACAGTGTATCCTAGTTATCCAAAATAAAGAAGAAAACTCCCCTGAATGACCGACTGCACAAACAGATCAAACATCTATTGTGTACGTATGTAAGATTTCAATTCATGAGGTGATGAATAGAATGCACCTATTTGTGCTTTACATCTCTCCATTGTGCCCTATGTAAGAATACTTTGAAAAATGTTATGTACAATGATGAAAGCAAAGGAATGTATATAAGCCTCTTTCACTAAGGCCCCTTTTAACAAAGTTGCACAGCCAAGTACCGTGCGGCAGCAAATGCTCCGACGCCCATTCAATTCCTATGAGCATTGGAGCATTTACCATGTCGGCCCGCACTGCCAGCTTTTGTAAAAAGAGGGGGAAAGTTTCAAGTTTATTATACATTTGATATACCTTCCTAGTAGAACCTTTCAATCTAAGTTGTTTTTTTTTTTTTTTCTATGACTTAATGTAATAATGTAAAGCAATAAAAGGTAGAAATCGGGGGAAAAAAATAGGACAAGATGGAATAGAATGAGATCTAGGTCACAGTGCCATTGCAAAGCGGATCCAGTAAACAGCTACTCCCCTCCCCCCCTAGATACTTTCTCCCTCCCAATTTGGAACTGGAGTCAAAAAGTCTCAACTTCAAAGAAAAACAAAAAAATAGGGCAGAGAAAGTACCTGCAGGAAATATTGTGTACAATTCTGGAGGCCGCACCTTCAACAAGATATAAAAAGGATGGAGTCAGTCCAGAGGAAGGCTACTAAAATGGTATGTGGTTTTTATCATAAGGCATATGGGGACAGACTTAAAGATCTCAATATGTATAATTTGCAGGAAAGGTGAAAGAGGGAAGATATGATAGAGTTGTTTAAATATCTACATAATATAAATGCGTATGAGTCGAGTCTCTTTCATTTGAAAGGAAACTCTTCAATGAGAGGCCATAGGATGATGTTAAGAGGTGATAGGCTCTGAAGTAATCTGAGGAAATACTTTTTTACGTAAAGGGTGGTAGATGCATGTTACACTCTCCTGGAAGAGGTGGTGGAAACAGAGACTGTGTCTGAATTCAAGAGGGCCTGGGATAGGCACATGGGATCTCTCGGAGAGAGAAAGAGATAATGGTTACTGCGGATGGGCAGACTAGATGGGCCATTTGGCCTTTATCTGCCATCATGTTTCTATGTTCTATATGCTATGTAAAGTGCTGAATACGTCTAGTAGCACTACAGAAATGATAGGTAGTAGTAGTGGAAAATCATCCAATTTACAAGTGCATTCTATACACTCTAGTCCAGGGGTGCCCACACTTTTTTGACTCGCGAGCTTATAAGCTGCTTCCAGCCAAAGCATGACCTAACCCTAAATATTCAATGATGGGGCATACTTGGCTCCAGGCAAAGAATATCCAGATATGTATGCTGACCTGAAAGTTAAAGAGGCACTACCTGATATTCAGCATAACGTTAAGATAAGCTGTTTTGCTGTCCAAAATTTGCATGCTTACTAATTAGTGGACTGAATATCACCACTAACTGGCTATGCCAACTCCACCCCTGACCTGTTCCTAACCTGGCCAGTTAATGTGATGGTTGGTTAGAGGTGATATTCAGTGGCAATATCTAGTTAAATTCTGCTGGGTATCAGCAGCTGGTCAGCTCAGTGAGATTTAGCAGGGTGGTAGCCTCTCCTGCCCAGTTAAACCCTTTTGAATATCAACCCCTAAGATGACTTGCACAAGGTTACTTCTTCATGGATAGCATGGCCAGATGCATTGAATAATCTTCCAGTGCAGATGGACAAAACAATGTCAGAATTCAGGAAAGCTCAGGGTAAATACAGAGGATGATTAATTGCAAAGGAATGTGTGGAAAGCCTCTGGGCAGTCTAGATCAGTGGTTCCCAACCCTGTCCTGGAGGACCACCAGGCCAATTGGGTTTTCAGGCTAGCCCTAATGAATATGCATGAAGCAAATTTGCATGCCTATCACTTCCATCATATGCAAATCTCTCTCATGCATATTCATTAGGGCTAGCCTGAAAACCCGATTGGCCTGGTGTTCCTCCAGGACAGGGTTGGGAATCACTGGTCTAGATGAGCCTCATAGTCCTGATCTACCACCATATTCAATGCTTCTATACTAAATCCTAATGTCCTCATAACCTTTCATTTGCATATTAACTTTTCTAATATACAGTCATATCATGTAGTACAGAAGATGATAATGCAATTTAATAGAAGTTTCAGTCATCTTAAGTACCTGGTGCGAAACACAGTCTTTAGAACAACATAACATTTTAGTAAGGTTTAATGAAATGGTCACTTTAGAGCAGGGCTGCCCAAGTCCGGTCCTCGAAATCTGCTGGCAGGCCAGGTTTTCAGGATATCCACAATGAATATGTATGAGAGAGATTTGCCTGCTCTGCCTTCTTGGTATGCAAATTTCTCTCATGCATGTTGATTGTGGATATCCTGAGAAACTGGCCTGCCAGTAGATCTCGAGGTCCGGACTTGGGCAGCCCTCCTTTACAAATAGACATGAGAGATTTGCATGTATTGCTGCTATGACATGCAAATAAATCTCATGCATAATTCTCAGGGATATCCTATAAAACCAGACAGGTTTGCAGCACTTCATGATTATAGTTTCACATACCCTTTTTTATACTAATAAAGTACTAAGTATGGGAAACTGCATGATCATCTCAAGAGAAAATAGTATTGAATGTGCAGTTCAAGAATGAAGATTTTTTTTTTCTTTATTGCTATTTCAAGTGATATTGTCCAAGGCACTAACTGGATGTAAATAAAGGACAGTAAAAGAAAAAGAAAAAAAAAAGCCCAGCAGCCGAAAATTGCAGTAATTGATTTTCTATAAAACAAACCATATCAAATAAAAAGTTACAAAAGAGTTCAACATAGGGAGAGTCTCAGTAAGAACTTGAAACAGGAAATTAAAGAACTAAGAAAACTTATATACGTTCTTTATTTCAGACAAGAGATGTAAGAAAAAAAAATTAATAAAGTAAGCAATTGTTTAAAAAACACAAACAACACTGAGAATATATGAAATGATAGAAATAAAGAAACGCAATAAGATATGACAAGGTTAATGGAGCCTCTGATATTCCTCAATTCATTTTAATGTTCAGTATTTATTTTTCTGATGTATTTATATGGCTTCAAACTATTGTACAACATAATGCTATGGCTTATAGATCATTTTATGTATAATCCGTGCTGTGTTGAATGAAGCATTTTGGCTACATGTGAAAGGGGAAAACATGGGAGGACGTTTAAAATTTAAGTCAAGTTTGCAATAGAGGATATGTATATTCATAAGTTTGAGATCAGATCAGAGATTCTCAACCTAGTCCTTGGGACTCACCAAGCCAGTCTGTTTTTCAAGATATCCACAATAAATAAACATGAGATATATTTAGCATATACGAGGTCTGTTCAAAAAGTTCCAGGACTGATTTTATAAAAATGTATTAATTATATAACTTATTATTCCTTTCAAAGTACTCCGCTTCCCTACATATACACTTTTCCCAACATCGTTTCCACTTCTGGAAATAGTCCTTAAACGCATCTTCAGGAATCACCAAAAGCTGCTGTGTCAAATTTAGCTTTATGTCTCCAATGATGTCAAATCACTTTCCTTTCAGTGTGGATTTAAATTTAGGAAACAAGAAGTCAGCAGGGGTCAAGTCAGGAGAGTAAGGTGGCTGGAGAAAAACTGTCATCATGTTTTTCTTGTGCAAAATTCACTAATTTTGATGCAGGAACCATGACTGCTCCCTACAAAGTTCAGGCTACTTCTTCCTGATTCTCTCACAGAGTCATTTCAACACTTTCAGATAGTAATTTTGGTTGACAGTTTGTCCTTGTGGCAGAAATTTATAGTGAGCAATGCTGTAACTGTCAAAACTGTTAACCTTACTTTGATGTTCAACCAAACTTGCCGAGCTTTTCTTGGTCTTGGCAACGTTTTGGTTCTCCATTAAGATGATTGAGCTTTGGTTTCTACATCATAACCAAACACCCATGTCTCATCACCAGTTATCACTTTATCAAGAAATGCTTTGTCTTCATTTGCCTGCTCAAGATTTTGACAGATCATGATGCGGCTGTTCTACTGGTCATCGGTCATCAACCATGGAACAAACTTTGCCACAATGCGAGACATGCCCAATTTCTCTTTTAGAATATTGTGGCATGAACCAATAGAGATGTTGCTTTCCTCTGCCAATTATCTAACAATTAATCACCAATTAGCTCATACAGGAATCCTCACTTGATCAACATGCTCATCAGTTGACGTTGATGGTCTTTCAGTTTGCAAATTGTCTTCCACTGATTCACGACCACTTTTGAAGTGTGAATACCATTCAAAACACCTTCCACGACTCATGACATGTTCCCGATAAGCCACTTTCAACACTTCATAAGTTTCTGTAGTGGTCTTATCCAATTTAAAAAAGAACTTCACGCTGCTCATTATGGTCGCACATGATGAAAAATATCCTATCACGAAAACACACTTACAAAAATAGTTGCAGCTTGGAAATCAAAACAGATATCAAGAAAAGGGGAGGGGGAAAGCATGTTACTTGTGAGGTTTCAAGCTACTCAATGCCGCTTTTTGTGTTTCAAAAGCACTTCATGTTGGTGAACAACTCAAACTGTCCTGGAATTTTTTGAACAGACCTCGTATTTAGTCCCCTGGACTAAATACAGTATATTAAAGTGTGCTATGTATGTTATTTACCATGGATCCCATTTTATGGAATAGAACTTATTTGCTGATTAGCACACCAATCTAGCCCTTTGTATATTGTGTAAATGAAAAAACAAAGACAAGGCTTGACTATTTCATACTAGATTGTCCCTGTGTTCCCTTACATTTAATTTTAGTATGATAGCATAAATAACATATGCTTTTGAGCAAATTCTCCACAAGAATGCACTTGATGCCAAAATAAATCATTTTATAGAAGCATGTTTTAAATTGTGATTTTTAAAGAACAGTAATACCAGCTTGAGTTAGCATGGACCTATATGGCAATAAACCACAAATAACAGAATACATATAATTGCTGTTATGCAAATGAGGCTTTAGGGTCATGTTACGGAGTGTTAACTGAAATATCCAGCTATGACTTTAGCATGCCTGCAGGCCTTTTAGTGTTATGGGAAATTGATGCATTCAGTTCAGTAGTTTCAACAGAAAGTTCCCCTAAGGCTTATTAGAGTTTGGCAACTTGATGCCAGTTTCAGCTTATGCAGATAATGTTTTTTCCTGGTGTTCTTTATGAAGAGTTCCTTTTCAAAATGAATGCATGAAAAAAAAAAAAAAAAAAACAGTTGCTTGACAATATAATTAGTAGTAATGATCTTAATATTTTGATATCTACAACAGAAGATTCCAAAAACACTGAAGAGGTGAGGGAATACAGCATGAGGGGAATTTGCGCTAATTTACCTTGTAGCAGTATTTATTTATTTTAAATATATATATACCTTATATACTCAAATATAAACCAGGATTTGGGGGCCAAAAAATTGGCCCAAAAATGGGGGTCCAGGTTTATATTTGGGTCAATGCCCCCTCCCAGAATTTTTTTTAAGGCTGCTGCCGCCAGGCTCTGCCCCCGCCTCCCTCCCTGCCCTATCCTCATAAGGTGCCTCATCTTAGCGATCTGCGGTGGAGGTACAGTGGGCAGGAGCGAACTTTCCAAATTCCTGCCCTGCTGATAACCGGCTGCCGTGAGTTCCTTCGGCACTGAGCGACACGAGAAGGAGCGCGATTTGGCGCTGCTGCTCAGTATTGAGAGGCATCCTTACTGGCACCCACAAATTTTTGTGAGAATTTGTGGGAGCCAGTAAGGATGCCTTTCAGTACCGAGCAGCAGTGCCAAATTGAGCTCCTGCTCGTGTTGCTCAGCGCCAAAGGAACTCACGGCAGCTGATTATCAGGGCAGGAACTTGGAAAGTTCGCTCCTGCCCACTGCACCTCCATTGCGGATCGCTAAGATGAGGTACTATATGAGGCTAGGGCAGGGAGGGAGGTGGGAGCAGAGCATGGGAGGAAGGGAGGGAGGGAGGGTGCAGAGTCTGACGGAAAAAGGAAGGAAGGGGGCTGGTGCAATGCCTGACAGGGGAGAGAGGGAAGGGTGCTGGGCGCAGAGCCTGACAGTGGAGGGGAGGATGGAAGGGTGCTAGGTGCAAAGCCTGACAGGGGAGGAGAAGATGAAAGGGTGCTGGGTGCAGAGCCTGACGAGGCAGGACACTTGAATATTAAGCCGCCTGACATATTTGAGTCAACCATTTTTCCTCCTTTTTTTGGGGAAAAAGGGGGTCTCGACTTATATTTGGATCGACTTATATTCGAGTATTACATTACATTACATTTGTGATTTCTATTCCGCCTGTGCCTTGCGGTTCTAAGCGGATTACAGTTAAAAGAGATCAGGACATTACCGAGAGAATTACATTACAACGATTTAAGTAAATTACATGTTGTGGTATAGAAATACAAGTATAAGATATCTGGATTTATCGATAGAATAGCTTGACAGGGTTCAAGTAGTTACAAGGTTCAGTGGGGAAAACAATATAGGCCACTGAAGAAAGATACCTAACTTTGAAGGAATCAGTTGAGTGGATACCTAAGGGAGATGCTTATTTAGGAGAAGGTTAAATGGATACCTAAGGGAGATGCTTATTTAGGAGTTTGGATATTTTTGGTAAATGAGGTTCAAGGGGATGACTAGTGTGTTATTTGCTGGGGAGAGTGCATGTGTGATTGGGGAGGGGAATATTAAGTAAGGACGTGTTTTTTGAAAAGAAATGTTTTGATTTCTTTCCAAAACACTTTGATGTCTGTTGTTTTGATCATCAGTTTGGTGATGGTGGGGTCAATTTTCGCTGCCTGAGTTGCTAGAAGGCTGTCGTAAAGTTTCTTACGTCGGGTACCATTATGAGGGGGGGAAGGTGAAAAGATTCTGAGTTCTTCTTGATCTGGGTAGTCGGTAGCAGCAAAGACGGTTGTTCAGGTAATTGGGGGCCATACCATGGGTTACTTTGAAAAGTAAGCAGTAGAGTTTGAATTGAGTTCTTGCTTTTATCGGAAGCCAGTGAGAGTCTACATAGGCGGGTGTGACGTGGTCGAATTTGCTGAGCGAGTAGATGAGTCTGATAGCTGTGTTCTGAACGGTCTGTAGTTGTTTTATCATAGTATTTGGGCAAGGTAGGTAGAGGCTGTTGCAGTAATCTAAGGAGCTGAGTATGAGGGATTGTACAATGATCTTGAAGTGTTCTTTGGAAAATAATTTTCTTATTTTTCTTAGGTTTCGCATGGTGAAGGATGCTTTTTTTATGGTTTTGTGTATTTGTGTTTGCATTGTGCAGCCTCTGTCTAGGTGTGTTCCCAGAATTTTGAGAGTATTCTGTATTGGATATTTGATTGTGTTTACATCTAGTTCTGTTAGGGATGGTTTTTGTTCCTTCTCTAGTAGTAGGAATTTGGTTTTCTCCGCATTCAGTTTTAACTAGTGGTTCGTCATCCATTTTTCTACAGTTTCCAATGTTGTTTTCAGGCGTCCGTTGGAGGTGGGGTCTTGAATGTCGAAGGGGAGGAGGATGGTTATATCATCCGCTTAGCTGAAGGATGTAATGTTTAGGGCGTCTAGGGCCGTGCCTAGGGATGCTATGAAGAGGTTGAAAAGTATGGGCGATAGAGGGGATCCTTGTGGAACTCCGCAGGGATTTGACCATGAGTCGGATAGAAGATCATTTGACTTGACTCTGTATGATCTTGTTTTGAGGAATCCTTGGAACCAGTTGAGAACATTACCTGATATTCCTATGGCATCTAGTATCTGGAGTAGTATGGAATGGTCAACTAAGTCGAATGCTGCTGAAAGATCGAGTTGGATGATTAGTAACTTATTTCCTTTGCTGAGGTGCTGACGGGCTATGTCTAGTAGGGAAACCAGAAGTGTTTCAGTACTGTGATTGGTTCTGAATCCGGATTGAGTAAGGTGTAGGATGTGGTGGTCTTCTAGGTAATTGGCGAGATATTGTGCTACTAGACCCTCTATGAGTTTGACGTATAGAGGTATAGAAGCGATTGGTCTATAATTTGTTGGGCTGTCTATTGGGCCTTTGGGGTCTTTTAGTATGGGAGTAATTATGATTTCGCCAAGTTCCGGGGGGGACTGACCTTCCCTTAGGGTGGTTTACAGCCATAGCGTGAGATCAGCTGTGAATTTAGTGGACGCTGTAGCTAGTAGATAAGGAGGACAATTGTTCAAATCACATGAAGATTTGCTGTATTTTTTGTACAGCCGGTCTAGGTCTGACCATTGTGTCGTTGGGAAGTCGGTCCAGATCCTATCTGCTGAAGTGGCTTCGTCTTTTGTGGGTTTTGTTAGTATCTCTTCTAAGATGTTTCGAGAGTTGTTGAATGTGTATCTGATTGTGATGATTTTGTGTTTGAAATGGTCCGCTAGTTGGGAGGCTGGTGGAGTTTGGTTTCCTAGGGTGGCGAGGTGGGGTTTGGTATCAGTGAGATTTCTGACAAGGTTGAAAAGTTTTTTTGTGTCCGGTTTATCGGTGCCAATGAGTTTGGAGTAGTAGTCTGTTCTTTTTTCCTTCAGTTTGATTTTGTATTGTTTGATTTGGTGTCTCCATTCTGTTTTGGTGTGGTCTTGTTTCTGTTTTTTCCATGTCCTTTCTAATTGTCTGCATTGTCTTTTTAGGTGTAGGAGTTCGGCGTCAAACCATTTGTCTGATGGTCTGCATATTTTATTTTTTGTTTTTAGTGGTGCTAGTTTGTTTAAAGCAGATTCACTTGTGGAGTGCCAGGTGTTTATGAATCCTTTGGGATTGTTTAGGTATATTTCTGGGTCTACTGTGTCCCAGAATGTGGTAGGTTCGATTTTCTTTCTGGACTTGAAGCTTGTTGTGTGTGGCTTGGGTTTGTTGTTATTCTGCACCCAGTTAATTGTGAAGGTGTACTTGTAATGGTCAGACCATAAGGTGGGATGCCATGAGCCGTTGGTGATGTGGATGTTTTGTGTGTTAAGGTTGGGGGAAGTGTAAGCGGCTATATCAAGTTGATGGCCCTTTTTATGCGTGGGTTCGGGATTGAGTATCTGGTAAGATAGGGTGTTGAGGTATGAAAGAATGTCCGCTACTTGTTTGGAGGTGTGGTCTTCTAAGTGGAGATTGATGTCTCCTAGGATTAGGTTATGTGTGGAGGAGAGGGAATGCTGGAGGATAAATTCTTCGAGTTCTTGTTTAGAGGTGTTCCATTTTCCTGGTGTGACATAGCAGAGAAGGCAGTTCAGAGTTCCTGTGAGATTGTTGTCAGAAAGTTGGCAGGCTAGAAGGTCTAGGTGGGGGGTGGAGTGCATGGCTAGGACTTTAATGTTGAAGTTGTTTTTTGCAATGATTGCTAGACCTCCTCCTCTTCTCTTTTCTCTACATACTAGCTTTAGTTTGTATCCGTTTGGGCAGAATTCAGTGATGCTAGGGTCTGAGTCAGAAGTGAGCCAGGTTTCGGCTAGGAAGAGGCAACCTAGATTATCTTTGATCAGCCAGTCTTTGATTAGTTCTGTATTTGGGTTGATAGATCGTATAGTCATATATGCGCATGCTATTGATGTGAATTTTATGAGAGGGTGAGTAGTTAGTGTATTGATTAGTGTTCTGGAAGGTGTTTGAAGTTTTTGTGGTCTTGTCTTAAGTTTTGTTGGGGGTCTTTTTCCCCAGATTGTGAGAATGTTTTTGTGGTTGGATGATAGACAAGGTGTCAGGGTTCTGGGGGTTTGGACTTTCCTGTTGGGTTGAACCAGTCTGTGTGTTGTTGTGAGGATGGGTATAGAATGTGTGTGATATCCTGCAGTTTTCCATTTCTCTATGTGTAGGGAGAGCAGTAGTAGGACTAGGATGAGTTTAAATGTGCGTGTTGCCATTTTTGTGAGTAAAAAGGGGTGTTGGTTCTGGAGTTCTTTGCTCTATTGGTGTTATCTGTCTCTTTGGATTGCCTATGCCTGAGTGATGAGAGTTGTTCTTAGTGCTCTTAGATGTTTAAACAGGATAGTGTGAGATGAATACAACAATTACAATATTACAAGGTACAACCAACAAAATTAAGTATAGCAATATTACAAGGTAATATTACAAGGTAATATACAATATTACAGGTAAAACCAACCGATTAAGTATAGCAAGGTAAACCAACTGTTAAGTATAACTAGGTACAGCAGGTTAGTTGAGAGTGAAGCTAACTGATAACCTGATCCTGGCGGGGGACAGGTTTTATAAATTAAGTATAACAAGGTTTACCCACAAATTAAGTTTAACAAGGTATTCCAACCTATGCATATGGTAAGGTATAGCAACAAGTTAGTTGTGCTTAAATCTAAGTGATTACCTGATTGGAGCCTGTTGTTTTGTTACCTTCAGAATCCAACTGTCGTCACTGCAGGCGCTTCACAAAGGCGCGCACTAAGGCGCATGTGCCTTTGTCGCGTGCCTTCGTCGGCGCGCCGAACAACTGAGCCCCGTTGGCGCTGTGCTCTTTTAAATGTTCCCTTTCGGTCAGGGAGAGGGGCGGAGCAGGGCTCCCACACTGCCTCTCCTCGGGAACAATCTGAATACGCTGTCTCCCGCTGGTGGCCTGAAAGGGGGCCCGGCTGGCTGCTGTGCTCTTTTAAATGTATATACGGTATACTGCCTAAAAATCAAGGCAGTTTACAATCCACATACAAAATAATTAAAAACAATACCTCATACATCTAACAAAGCTACTGCTACCCACACTGCCGATCATATTCATATTATTCACATAAATGCATCAACGAATAACTATATCCAATGAATTCTCTGATCTTGCACTAGTAGGCCAAATAGTTGAAAATATCTTTCTTAGGACACTAGCCCATTAAAGTCTGTTCAGCTACCATCTTCTGTAGCAGGGTCCCTTAGTGGACCTTTTGGCTCGGATTCTGTAAACGGCGTCCCAATTGTAGGCAGCGGTAGGCATCCTACCACTGTCTAATCAGCCAATCAGAATGGACATTTTATTTAAAAAAGCTCCTGAGGCAGGCCGCCTACATTGGAGGTGCCTCCGGGAGCCTAGGGAGGCATGCAAGCCCACCTAAGGCTAGGCGTGGGCATGGTTTGTCCTGGAAGTATCCTTAGGTAGACCTAGGCAGCCGTACATGTCTCCCTAGGTCTGCCCCTTCCTGGTACATTGTGGGATGCATCGGGGAGGGTACTAAGGCCTGATTGGCCCAGGCGCTTAAAGCCCCGCCCATAGGAGGGACCTTAGGCATCTGGGATAACCAGAATCTTAGGTTTATTTTAGTTTACCAAGAATCCTCATGCTTATTAGACAACAGTTATATACAGGAGTTCCCATGCTGAAATCGCACCTTGTGTAAAATGACCCTAGTGCCCCGACCCATCCACTGTACTATAGTCATTGCAGGGGAAAAAAAGGGAGCAAATGCAAATGCAGCTGCTGCCAGTGGCGTAGCTACAGTGGGGCCTTGAAGACCTGGGCCCACTCTGCTTTTATGATTGTTGGGTATGCCAAGCCTATTTGAGTTGTGCCCGCAGTGGCACTTAATTTACTTGTATGGGAAAACTGGAATTCGCAGCCAAAGTGTACCTGAGTGAATTACAAGGTGCAATAGGAGTAACCCATGCAGGAGATATCTTTGATTGGTGAGGCTTGGCATCCCTGCCAGCAAAGGTAATATTATGGCAGGAGGAAAAGAGTATCAGGAACCCCAATCCAGTTTTGGGAACCCTCCAATACAAACTTTTGGCTATGCCCCTGGTGCCTGTATAGTCCTCAGGACTGCTATGGCTATATGTGCTCTCTCTTTCAGCTCACCCCTCCACTTTCTTCAGCAACAGGGAGCTGAAACCAAGAAACCTCTCACTTTTCCTTTGGTCCAAGTCTTGTTGAGTATGCATTACTCCAGCAGCCTTAAGGGTCCTGTACTCCCCTCTTCAAAGTTTTGTCAATAAGGAGACAAAGATAACTTTTCCATACAAGAACATAAGAATTGCCATACTAGGACAGACTGAAGGTCCATCAAGCCCAGCATTCTGTTTCCAACAGTGGCCAACCGAGGTCCCAAGTACCTAGCTAGATCCCAAGTAGTAAAACAGATTTTATGCTGCTTATCCTAGGAATAATCAATGGATTCCTCCAAGACATCTCAATAATGGAATATAGATGTCTCTTTTAGGAAATTATCCAAGCCTCTTTTAAACCCTGCTAAGCTAACTGATTTCAACACATTTTCCAGCAACAAATTCCAGAGTCTAGTTGCACGTTGTATGAAGAAATATTTTCTCTGGGTTGTTTTATATCTAATACTTGGTAGCTTCATTGCATGCCCTCTAGTCTTAGTATTTTTGTAAAGAGTGAATAAGCGATTCACATCTACCCTTTCTACAGAACTCGGTATTTTAAAGACCTCTATCATATTACCTCTGAGCCCTAGCCACTTTAGTCTCTCCGTATAAGGAAGTTGCCCCAAACCTTTTATCATTTTCATTGCCCTTCTCTGTACCTTTTCTAATTCCTCTATACCCTTTTTGAGATACGATGACCAGAACTGCACATAGTATTCAAGTTGCAAAATTATAGAACGATACAAGGGCATTATAACATTTTAATCTTTGTTTTCCATTCCTTTCCTGATAATTCCTAACATTCTATTTGCTTTCTTTGCTACTGCCAGATATTGAGCTGAGGGTTTCAATGTATCCTCAATGACACCCAGATCCTTTTCCTGGGCAGTGACTCCTAACATAGAACCAAGCATTGCGTAGCTATCAGGTTCCCCTTTCCCACATGCATCACTTTGCACTTGCTCACATTAAACTTCATCTGCTATTTTGACACCCAGTTTTCCAGTCTCACATGGTCCTCTTGCAATTTTTCACAATCCTCTTGCAATTTATCAACTTTGTATCATCAGCAAATGTAATTATCTCACTAGTTATTCCCATCTCTAGATCATTTTTATATATGTTAAAAAGTAGTGGTCCCAGTACAGACCCCTGGGGAACCCCACTATTTATGCTTTCCATTGAAAATATTGACCATTTAAACCTACGCTGTTTTCTGTCTTTCAACCAGTTTTTAATCCACATTAGGAAATTACCTCCTATCCCATGACTTTCTAATTTCCTCAGAAGTCTTGCATGAGGTACTTTGTCAAATGCCTTTTGACAAAGTACACAATACACAATATCAACCGGTTCACTTTTAACCACATGCTCATTCACCCCTTCAAAGAAATGCAGATTGGTGAGGCAAGATTTCCCTTGACTAAATCCATGTTGGCTTTCTCTCATTAATCTATGCTTATGTATATGTTCTGTCATTTTGTTCTTTATAATAGTCTCTACCATTTTGCCTGTCACCGACGTCGGACTCGTCAGTCTATAACTTCCTGGATCACCTCAGGAACCCTATTAATTCTGTCACTACCTACTACCTCTGCATCTAGCCCTGTGAGGAAAGCCAGTATCACATAGGGCTCCTTTTACTAAGCTGCGATAGCAGTTTTAGCGCGCGCTTAGCGCGCTCTGAATTGCCACACGCGTTTGACCTTAATGCCAGAATTGAGCTGGCGTTGGTTCTAGCTGCGTAGCGTGGGTTTAGCGTGCACTGAAATCCTGCATGCGCTAAAAATGCTATCACAGCTTAGTAAAAGGAGCCCATAGTCGCTCTCATATATTCTTCAGCACATATGCTAGGACAAATGGAACTCTAGTATTAATTTACATAGTGTGGTGGACTCCAACCTTTTTCATGTAAAGGGCCATGGTTTGAATACGAGTAAGCTCTGAGTGCCATCAAAAAAATTTCAAGCTTACACCTATTACTAATTTTGCAAACCCTCTTGACCTTCTTATTCAGGCTGGGTATTAAACATTAAAAATTAATATTAATATTGATTCTACAGCACTTCAAGGACATATTTTAAAAGCTCACTTTATTTTGGATTGTCAACAGTAGCAAATTCCATAAATGAGACACCTGAGTAACACGAATAACACACTTAAGAGATTGTTTCCAGTTACTATATCAATTTATAACCAATAAGCCAGATATCTATGAAATAAAAAGATTGTCAACATTTTATATATTTGCATCTAATGATATCAGTAATAAATTATCTCTGAGGCTTGAATTAATTGTTATGAACTTTAGAAAATACTTTCTGTAGCTGTAATGTAAATCACCTTGAGCTTACAGAAATTAGGAAAGGCAAGCAATAATATTCTAATACTATAACAATCCAAAGAGGATTGAAAAACCTGTGTATCTACTAGCATTACATATAATCTACTTTGTAAAGCAAGGTAATTAAAAGTTATTTCAGCAATATAAAATGACAAAAAAATAGCTTTAAAACTAGCCTTCTGAAATTAAAACTAAAAGTTTCAAGATTCAAGATGACACTGATCAAAATCACAGATAGGCTCCTATGCACAAGAAAGTCACAATTCAAATAACTAATCACCCATAAGACCTATTGAAAATAAAGACTTGGAAAAACCCAAAAGGCACAGAAGAGAGATGAAATTTCCAGCTCAGTGACTGATGAGGATATATATGTATATATAAAAGAAATCAACTGAGCTGGAAAAATGACACACTATGAAGAGGTGCTTAGGAAGATCTATAGCCTCGGTCTATCATTAGTCAAACTGATGACTCTTAATACACAACCATTGCAGGTCATCATAACTAGAGAGACACTTCTTAATAATGGAAGTCTGTATTTTATTGAAGCAACTGCAAAATGGGTGTCCAGAGCTTATATCCTTAAGACAAAAATGACCTGTCAAGCAAGTAGGTCACATTCCAATACCAAGAAAACCACTTTAAGTAATCAACCTGTCAAAACCTTACATTTTTGAATTAGAATACAAAATACATATTTTAAAAGCATTTAATCAATATCCTTTAAGCACAGAATCACCACAACTTGTTCGCAACACAGGGGCCCTTTCCCCTACTCCCCTGAGATTGGATCCCATTCTGTTGGTTAGGTGAGTAGATGCAGCCTACAAAGTTTGGGGGGAGGGGGGGGTTGTTGTTGTTTGAAATAATTTTCATTGAGCAGAAAAAACTATTGAACAGACAGAACAGGCAAACAATGCAGTGGCAGCAAATGGAGACACAAGAATGGGCCGAAGCCCGCACATACCCCCTCAAATACCAGTCCCCCATAACAACCAAAACGGCAGGCCAAGTTGACTGACATTTTTAGATGCTATTTTTTTCACATGTGGTAATATACCCTCCCTTTTCTCTTAGTTATTTCATACTAAAAATAACTTACCATCTTTCATCTTGATTTTTTTTTTTTCTTAGTTGTGGATTTAGGTAGGCAGATAAATTAATAATAATTACTTCTGTTAAACCCAATTAATTTTTGTCACTAATATGAATTTCATCAGTGCTACCTGTCAAAATCATTCCATATGGTGAATTCTGAAAATGTGAAGTCTACTAATGCAGAACAAATTGTGTAATTATTTCTTATGTATATTATGCACAAGATCTCAGCTTAGATTAAAATATTAAGCCTGTCTAAACAGCAGCAATTCTTGAAAGAAGGATGAAGGTTGTAGATTGTTATAGTCCTTTAATGCTCATGAATGTTAAGAATGATATAAATTGGTTAGTTTTCTCTGCTTTTGAGGTGAATGGTATTAGAAAAAGGAAATAAATATAGATAAACTATGTACAAAATACAAATACAACTACCCAAACAATAATATAGGAAGAGGGAAATTATGAAATATTTTAAAACAATTCCCCCTCACTTTTACGAAGTTGTATAATGCTTTTTTTTTTTCCACTGGCTGTGGCAGTATTAGCTCCGACGCTCATAGGAATTCCTAACGCAGCTTCATAAAAGGGAAGGGGGAGATTAATTTTTAAAAGAAGAAACCCATCAATTGACTGAATATAAACATGTGAAATATAAAATATGATTTAAAAATTCTAATATACATTTATTACCAACACATATTAGAACTTTTAAAACATCATCTGTTTGTAAGAGTTCTTCATTTAATACAATTCCTGAAATAGCGGAGGGTTGTAGAGTTTGACTTCAACTTGAGGCAGATGGGGCAGGGTGGTCATTAAGGAAAGAGATTGTGGAGGTTGATGGGTGATAGTGGAAATTGTATTTATGTTGCATTTTATTTTTTGCTACTATTTTAAAATGATTATGCATTTTCCTATGTGCTCCACTTAGGTGTAAGCAGCTAGATTATTGTAACTCAGTTTATCTGGGCATTAAGCAGAGCAGTCTAAAACGACTTTTAGACTGCTCTGCTTAATGCCCAGATAAACTGAGTTACAATAATCTAGCTGCTTACACCTAAGTGGAGCACATAGGAAAATGCATAATCATTAATACAGAATACTGTTAATACAGAATACTGCAGCTAAGCTCATTTTTGGGAAACAAAAGTATGATCATGTTTCCCCTTTGTTGATAAAGCTTCACTGGCTCCCAGATCGCTTTAGGATCCAGTTTAAATGTGCATGCATAATCTTCAAGCTTCTCTATGGAATATTTGATCCTTTTGTTCCCTTATGTTGGAGTACCCTTAGGGCTCCTTTTACGAAGCCGCGTTAGTGGCTTTATCGCATGCAACTTTTTAGCGTGTGCTAACCTCCGCGCTAGCCGAAAAACTACCGCCTGCTCAAGAGGAGGCAGTAGCAGCTAGCGCAGCCGGCAAATTAGCGCGCAATATTATGTGCGTTAAACCGCTAAAAGGAGCCCCTAGACCGGGGGTCGGCAACCCACAGCTCCAGAGCCGCATGCGGCTCTTTTCCACCTTTGCCGCGGCTCCGGTAGTGTGTCACGCAGGCATGCAGCTTTCAAGTCCGGCGTCGCGGCGGGAAATAGCCATGCTGAGCAGTGAGCTCAGCACGTACACAGATGAAAGCCTTGCTTGCTGATTGGTCCAGCAGCCCCGCTGTGCCGCCGGACCAATCAGCAAGCAAGGCTTTCATCTGTGTACGTGCTGAGCTCACTGCTCAGCATGGCTATTTCCCGCCGCGACGCCGGACTTGTAAGCTGCATGCCTGCATCGCCAGAATTTAGGTAGGCTGTTTTCATCCCCGTGGGAGTCCCGTGGGCCAGGGGGCGTCCCCGTGGGAGTCCCGTGGGCCAGGGGGAACAGGGAGACAGAAATAAAAAGTTGGGGGAGAGAATGAGGTCTGGAGGAGAGGAAACATACAGGAGGCTGAAAGAAAGGAAGATATAGTGAGATGGACACAAAGAGGGGTGATGCTGGAAAATAGGTGGAATGGTAATTCTGACAAACACAGAAGGGAAATGCTGGATCAAGGAGAGATGGGGCTTAGGCTGGATGGAATGAAGAAAAATGCCTTGTTGGCCCGGAACTTCCTCTCCTACGTCAGAATTGACGTCAGGGAGCGGAATGCTGGTCAGCGCGACGCTTCTGCAGGGAAAGCTTGGGACGGCGGTGGCTTGGGGGCTATTCCCCGATGGCGGTGGCAGCAAACTGAGTGGCTTGGGGGAGGGTACGGAGAAAGAAAGAAAGGGGGCAGACAGAGACAGAAAGAAGGGGGAACAGGGAGACAGAAAGAAAAAGTTGGGGGAGAGAATGAGGTCTGGAGGAGAGGAAACATACAGGAGGCTGAAAGAAAGGAAGAAAGATTGGATGCACAGCCAGAAGAAAAAAGTGCAACTAGAGACTCATGAAATCACCAAACAGCAAAGGTAGGAAAAATTGATTTTATTTTCAATTTAGTGATCCTGTATATAGCATTAAGATAAGAAACAATATATGCAGTGTTAGATTTGTTTTATAATGGTTTTGCGGCTCCAAGTTTTTTTTTCTTTTCGAAAATGGGTCCAAGTGGCTCTTTATGTCTTAAAGGTTGCAGACCCCTGCCCTAGACTTTGCCATTTGAGAAACACACAAAGATATATGTTAGCTTTCCCTTCCTTTAAGGGAATTAAATCTGCTGGGAAGCTCAGTCGATCTTTTGTTTTCAAGTTTGTAGAGATCTGGAATGAACTTCCAGATCTAATGGACACCTGGAATGCACTTCCAGAGGACGTAATAGGACAGAGTACGGTACTGGATTTCAAGAAAGGATTGGACAAATTCCTTGGAAAAAGGGATAGAGGGGTATAGTTAGGGAGCTACTGCGCAGGTCCTGGACCTGTTGTGCCGCCGCGTGAGTGGACTGCTGGGCATGATGGACCTCGGGTCTGACCCAGTGGAGGCATTGCTTATGTTCTTATGTACAATTATTTCATAAATTCCTGAAAACTTTGTTGTTCTCACAATTTTTTAATGGTTAAACTACAGCCTCAATGAAATTATAATATTATAGATAATTTTTTTAAGCTTTTCTTATTTATTTATTTCTTCCATTTCCGTATCGCAAATGGGTTGAGGGCTTTTGCGATGAAGGGGGGAGGGGGGAGGAGGTAAGGTGGGTAAGAATTAAGGAGCCAAAGAGGGATGAGAGAGGGGAAATGAAAACAGGGGAAATCAATAGGGATTAGGGACGTTGGTACTGGGGGTGGAGAGATGGAACACTGTGCAAGCAATGCCCGAGGAGTGCCAGCAAATCAGCCGGGAAGAGACGAGCGTGGCAGAATTCCTCCCCCTCCCCTTTCCCCCTGGAATTGTCACGGCTATAAATACTTCAGAGTATCACAGTTGGGTTGGGTGCACAGCATATGGCTAAGAAGATGTCACATTGTTGACAATGAAATGTAAAGTTGTAACGTATGACATTGTGTAAGCAAATGAGAACAGTAAACAAGGCATGTTTCCTTGCTTGGACAGCAGGAAGGGTCTAGGATGATTCAGCACAGCTGTTTCAGCATAGCCAGTTCAGTACAGCCGTTTCAGCACAGGACCATTTCAGCCAGCCCGGTTCAGCATGGCTGTATAATCGCAGCTGTTTTATCGCAGCCGTTGTAATGTTGAGCACTTACCTTGCTGAAGCTGCTAAACTAAATAACATAGTTATGCAAACGACGAGCTCATATGAGAGCTCCTCAATCTTATTAGAGGGATGATTCTGAGCTTTGTCAATCTAGTGGTTCTGGGTGATTTAACCTAGAAACCTTAACATCCTATCCTACTGACATTTTCATACCACTGTCAACACAGCACAGTTACTTACCATAACAAGTGTTATCCAGAGACAGCAGGCAGATATTCTCACATATGGGTGACTTCATCCATGGAGCCCGGGACGGACAGTATGAAAAGTTTTAAGAAACTTCACGACTGCCCGCACCGCGCACGCACGACTGCATTCCCGTTCATTGAGGCTCGCGGCACCACAGTTCCATTAGCAAGCTAAGAAGCCAGCCAGGGGAGGTGGGAGGGTTGTGAGAATGTCTGCCTGCTGTCTCCGGATAACATCTGCTACAGTAAGTAACTATGCTTTATCCTAGGACAAGCAGGCAGCATATTCTCACATATGGGACTCCCTAGGTTACTACAGAGGGTCTTTAAGAAAATAAATTTTGTAAAACTGCTTCCAGACAGTAGTGATAAATGAATGTGTAAATTGAGGACCAAGTAGCTGCTTTGCAGATTTCATCAATGGGAGTGGAATGCAAGAATGCAACTGAAGCTGCCATAACTCGGGCTTTATGTGCTGTAACATGCCGTCCAAGCTGCAGCCCAGCCTTAGCATAGCAGAAGGAAATACAGGCCACAAGCCATGTGGAAATAATTCTCTTGGTTACTGGGCAGCCCAATCTGTTGGAATCAAAGGCGATGAACAGTTGAGGAGATGTCCTGTGAGACTGAGTCCTTTGTAAATAATAAGCTAATGCTCGTTTGCAGTCCAAGGTATAAAGAGCTGATTCTCCAGGATGAGTATGAGGCTTCAGAAAGAAAACTGAAAGCACAATCGATTGATTCAAATTAAATTCTGTAACCACTTTTGGCAAGAATTTTGTATGGATGCGGAGAACAATTTTATCATGGTGAAACACTGTAAAAAGTGGGTACGTTACTAACGCTTGAAGCTCACTCACTCAACATGCAGAAGTGATGAAGACTAAAAATACCACATTCCAAGTGAGATATTTAAGATGAGCAGAAGACATTGGTTCAAATGGAGGTTTCATTAATCTGAAGAGAACCACATTAAGATCCCAAACCACTGGAGGCGGTTTAAGAGGAGGTTTGATGTTAAAAAGACCTTTCATAAATCTGGAAACAAGAGGATTAACCGCAAGTGATTTATTGTTGACTTGAACATGAAAAGCACTGATAGCACTAAGGTGAACTCTGACTGAAATGGTTTTAAGACCTGAGTTGGATAAGTGCAGAAGGTATTCCAACAATGAAGGTATGGAAGAGGATGAAGCATCTTGATGGTGAAAAATCACACCATGCTGAAAATTGTGTCCATTTCTGTTGGTAGCACTGTTGTGTAGAAGAATTTCTGGATGCTTCTAAAATGAGCCTGACTGAATCAGAGAGATCAGCTTCTGCTGAAAGGCTGAGAGGTACCAAGTTGTCAGGTGCAATGACTACAGATTGAGATGTAAAAGAGACCCTTGACACTAAGTTAGAAGAAATGGAAAGATCAGCAGGGTTATTGGATCTTTGACCTCGAGCTGAAGAAGAAGGGAGCTGGTTGTCTGGGCCACTGATGAGCTATGAGGATCATATTAGCTGATTCTTGCTTGACCTTGACCAGTGCATTGAAAATGAGAGGAATTGGAGGGAAAGCATAAAGGAACTTGCCTGTCCAATCCAGGAGGAAGGCATCTGCCTCCAGACGCTGAGGAGAGTATTGCCTGGAACAAAATTGAGGAAGTCTGTGATTGCTGTGGGATGTAAATAGGTCTATCCGAGGACTCACCCTAAGAGAAAATATCTGATGCAAGACTTTGGAGTGAAGCATCCACTCGTGCGGTCAAAGATATCTGCTGAGTTTGTCTGCAAGTGTATTTTGTGCTCCTTGAACATAGACAGCTTTGAGATACATGTTTGAGCAATTGCCCAGGTCCAAATCCTCTCAGCTTCCTGGCAGAGAGTCGGAGAACCTGTCCCTTCTTGCTTATGTAATACATTGTGACTTGATTGTCCATACGGCTAGGAGGATGTAATTGGATATTCTGTGTTGAAAAGTCTTCAGAGCATTGCAAATTGCTCTGAGTTTCAAGAGGTTTATGTGGAGCTTCTGTTCTTACGCATCCAGAGACTATCCAGGTGAGCTTCCCATGCAAACATGGACAAGTCTGTGGTCAGGACCTTCTGATGTGGAGGAGTTTGAAACAGCAGCCCTTTGGAAAAATTTGATGAATTCATCCACCACTGAAGAGATTGATGAAGTGATGATATGAATTTAATGTTCTGTGAAAATGGATTGAAAGCTTGACCATTGAGATGTCAGAGACCACTGAACTCTTCTGAGATGAAGTCTTGCAAAGGGGATAACGTGAACCGTAGATGCCATATGTCCCAATAGTCTCATCATTTGTCTGGCTGAGATGGACAGAAGATGGTATGCTCTGACTGACAATTGAATTAGGTTGTCCTGTCTTGGTTGAGGTAGGAATGCCCTGAGTTGAATGTTATCGAACAGGGCTCCAATGAACTGTAGAGTTTGAAAGGGTTGAAGTTGAGATTTTGGAAAGTTGACTTTGAGCCATAATTGTAGAAGAAACAGGATTGTGGACTGTGTTGCTGAAAGCACCCCCTGATGAGAGGCGTCTTTTATGAGCCAGTCATCGAGATTGGGAAAAACTTGATCCCTTAAAGCTACTGCCAATACTACAAGGCATTTGGTGAACACTCTTGGAAAGGAGGCTAAGTTGAAGGGCAGAATTTTGTATTGAAAGTGTTGGTGGGTAATTTGAAATCTCAGAAACTTTCTGTAAATCGAATAAATTGGGACATGGGTGTAGGCTTCTTTTAGATCTAGAGAGCATAGCCAATCATTTTGATCCAATAATGGCCACAGAGTGTAGGGGTGTTTCCTATTTGCACCTTAAGGTTAGGCCTCTCTGAGAATCAAAGCCTGAACCAATGTCTGCAAGAAACTTTCCAGCATGAATTTTGCAAGAAGAAAGAAGTACACAGCTTTGCTGTTTCTGCCTGATGCATTATGGGTATGTAACAGAATGTTATTCTACTCAAGGACATCCATCTGTGCCTTCATAATGGGACTGTGTGATTCTTGGGGAAGTTATCCTGTTCTTATCTGTCTAACGGCCCTGGGTCTACCAGCCTATATGATACTTTACACAGAAAGGCTAGTCATCTAAGTTCTGTTTCTGGATTGGTCCAAGGAAGTCATCTGATGAGATCCAAGTGAGAAGGTGCTAATTAATAATTAGTCTGTGTTGGGATGAGAGGAAGCTCACATCTTACCACAGGTGTTCTGCACGCCACCTTTTCTTTTAATAATTAGACCTGTGAAGTTACCTCGGGTGACTCTCTGCCTCAGAGAGAGTGATTCGGACTCTAATACAGCTCTGAATTCAGCACTAAAAGGAGCTTGTCTGCTGATGAATTATAGCCTTACCCAGGACTGACTAACACCTGTGCCTGTTACAAGGAATTTCTTGCATCTCCTGAAGCCAACAAGAAAGTTTTCCATTTCACCTAATTTGCGCCGGAGAGGCTAATCAGATGGTGAGCATACGGAAATTACTCTCTTATCAGCTGGGTTAGATAAGGATCTGATTGTGATAGGACAAGGATTGTGAAGTTACCTGTGTGATACTGTAATAATTTGCCAATCAGGGATTATTATTATTATAAGGAATTGTGTAGTGTGTATAACAATTAGTGTTACTTAATTATCTAACAATTGTATTGTGATAATTATGTACTGAGTTTCATTTACGTAATCAGATATTTTGTGAACAATATTTAGATATTGCAGCTGGCTTGTGAATTATATTTTTCTATTTTCATAATAAAAGTATTTCTCATTAGCCTGGGTGTGTGTCGTGTAAACAGGCAATAAAGCTGAACCTGGATCAGAGTTTATGGTTTTCCCTAGACAAAACTAACAGAGACGTAACTTGTTTATGAAACTGCTTAGTGTACCATAAATCTTCCTACAAGAGTTCCTAGGGATAACATTTGAAACTTTTCTTTGACTAGGAACTTGTTTAGGTCTCGGAGGTCGAGAGTTGTACTTAGACCTCTCATCTTCTTTGGGATGAGAAAATACCCAGAGTAGAACCCCTCATTTCTCTGAGAGGGGGGAGATTATCTCTATGGCATTTAGTTGAAGCAGAGCCTCTATTTCCTGAAGAAGAAGGTACGTATACTGAAAGAGGGTTGAAAGAGGATTCTCTTGGAGGATGATCTGGAGGAAAGGTGAGAAAATGAAGATAGTAACCCTCCTTGATGACTCTGAGAACCCACAAGTTGGTTTTTATCAGAGTCCAACATTAATGGTAGATTTGTATACACCCTTCAATTGGATGAGGGAGAGGCTGAGATAGGGGAACAGCAGCTATACTCTTGAGAAGCACATCAAAAAGAATGAGTAGGCTTCTGAGGAGCTGCTGTCTGAGCTTTCTGAGACCGCTGTAGCTTTTGTTTCTTTTGTAGTGGTGCTCTAGGAACAGAAGGTTTAGTAGTCTATCGCCTTTGATAGGAATAAGGAGGTTTGGTCGACTGTTTTGAAATCAAAGGCTTAGTCTTTGTTCTGACCAAAGAATTCCAACTCGTTTCATGCAAAGTTAACTTTTGTGTAGCTGCATCGATGGAGTCACCATAAAACTCATCTCCTAAGCATGGAATATTGGCTAACCAGTCCTGTAGATTGATATCCATATCATAAATTCTTAGCCAAGCTAGATGTCTCATAGCCACTGACATAGCCGATGCTCTAGATGACATCTCAAAAGCATCATGGGCTGACCTTGCTATATATTATCTAGACTGTAAGAGAGTTCGCACAATCTGTTGTATTGTGCAAGGTGCTACGAAGGAATATATTGGTCAAAGTTAGGCAGTTGTTTCAAATAACAGGAAATGTAGAAATTGTAATTGAGGATCCTGGAAATCTGATAAAGGCAACATCCAAATTTGTCCATCACACAGCCCTCATGTCCTGGAGGTGCCGAGGCATAAACTTTTGCATTGGAAGATATTTTAAGGGTTGATTCCACCAGTAATGATTGATGTTGTAGCTGTGGCTTATCAAACCCTAGACAAGAAATGATTCTGTATAAGGAATCAAGTTTTCTTGGAGACACTATAATTGTTAAAGGTGCGACCCAATTTTTGAGAAGTGTCTCTTTAAGAATGCCATGTAATGGTAACTTGAGGAGTTCTTTTGGAGGTTCATCAGAGTCTAAGCCTACAGGAGACCTCCTCTTCAAAAACTACAGCACCGGCGGTGGGCAGCCTTTTTCCTCGGCCCCCGCACCAATACCGGCGGGCTGCCGAGGTCAGCGTCGGCTCCCAAGCAGAGAGGAGCGTGGGAGCACTGCTCCGCCCCTCTCCCGAACCAGCAGGAGACCTCCTCTTCAAAAACTACAGCACCGGCGGTGGGCAGCCTTTTTCCTCGGCCCCCGCACCAATACCGGCGGGCTGCCGAGGTGAGCGTCGGCTCCCAGAGAGGAGCGTGGGAGCACTGCTCCGCCCCTCTCCCAAACCAGCAGGAGACCTCCTCTTCAAAAACTACAGCACCAAGGCGCGCGGCTGTTCGGCGCGCTGACGAAGGCGCATGACAAAGGCGCGTGCACCTTAGCACGCGCCTTTGCAAAGCTTCTGCGGGAAGCATCTAAGTGAGTTGACCAAACCCAGATCAAAAAGATAAGTACTTCTTAACAGTGTATTCTTTATCTAGAACCTGCATGTCTAGTCTGCACTTTTAGCCAGCACATACAGCCTATTAAGGCACGAATCAACTATTTAACTACTCCTGTAGAATCTGCAGGTGCTTACGGCATTCACAGACAGCATTTCTAATTGCACGAACAACACCCTATACAGCCTGTCTTGTATGTATTGCCATAACGTACAGCCTGTCACTACACGCACAGCATGTAACTGCATGTATAACCACTATTACATGAATAGCCTGTGAACACTTGTACAATCTGCACAGCCTGATACTACACGTACACGCATGTGTATCCGCATGAACAACCTACTATTGCATGTATAGCCTGTGACCACTGTATAACCTGGTACTTCATGAAAGACATGTTTACTGCATGATCAGCCACTACTATATGTACAACCGCATGTATAACCTGTCTCAGCACAACTATTCTCCAATTTTTTTTTTCCATCATATTTTTAACCATTCACAAATATGCTCTGTATGTTTATTTTTTACCCCAAGTATTTCCCCAAGCATAACTGATCACAACTATGTTCTGTATGATAATTTTTTTTACCCCAAGCATAACCCACTCAACACAAACAGCTTATATTTCTCCAAACCCAACGAATCTCCCCTGAATCTCAAATAGTTTAAAGGACCATCTGTAACTGTAAGACGTACGTTCACTGTAACTGTTAACTGCATGCATAACTGTTAGTCGCATGTGTAACTGTTAGACGCATATGCAATTAGTTAATTGCATGTGCTAGTAGCATGTGTTAATTGCTTTAATTAGTCACATGGGTCAGTTGCATGAGTTAGTTATATAAATTAGTCGCATGTGTAGCTATTAGATGCGTGTGCAATTATTAGCTGCTTCTACCAGGACCTCTTAAGAACTACATCCACTCAGGTCCTCCTGCTAGGACTTCTCGAGAACTATACCCTCCTGGGTCATTTTAAAGAACCATTTCAACCCGCCTAACAGCCATCCAATCTAAATCAATAATCCTAGGGTCTTCCTAACAAAACATTTCATTCCCCTAACAACCCTATAAACCATAAAGCAAGAATTCTAGGGAAACTAATACTCCCTCTGCATCAGAAATAATCACTCTACCCCAAAATCATGAACCTCCTACTGATCATACTGATCTAACTGATAAGCGGTAGCATCAAAGACGTAAACTCTCTTTTCCCACATTTGCAATCTATCCACTACCCAGTCCATCATGCACATCACTAACCCACAGGAAGACACAATAAATCATATTAATGTTATCTCAAATAAAAAAGAACAAGGGAACTAAAAGCCATCAGAACCACCACCTCTACAGAAATTGCCGCATCCACTTCTATCCCCTGTGCATATCTTAATACCAGATCTGTTAAAAATAAGACATTCCTAATTAATGACTGGATCATCAGCAAGCAAATAGCCTGCCTTTTTCTAACCGAAACTTGGTTACTGTCTGAAGATGATCCTATAATAATTGATCTTCTACCAGACAATTTCAAAATCCTTACGTTAAACCGCACAGGCAAAAAAGGAGGAGGACTAGCAATTATTCTTAAAGAAGGATTCAAGTTCGAACTTCTGGATTCCAAAATGACCGACCACCTAGAAATCCTAGCCTGTAAAATCAATAACACCCAACTAGAAGAATCCTTATCCTGCATACTATTCTATGTCCCGCCAAAAAGCTGGCCCAAAGCCAAAGAAGATTTCTGCAAATTTGTCCTACACAATTCAATTGGCCCTAACTACATCATCACAGGGGACATAAACATACACCTAGATGAAGAGAACAATACAGACACAAAAGAGCTTAAAAACTTTCTATCTCTACTCAACTACAACCTCCCCAAACCCACACAAACTCACGAAAAAGACCATCATTTAGATTTGGTTGCCATGTCCACAAAGGAAATCCTTGACCCAATCATCTCTCTGCCTGAAGGCACCTGGTGTCACAACATCTGGTCCGACCACTTCACTTATTATTTTAAATTAATCTGGCCACACCTAAAATCCAAAACATGTCCGATGATGAAAAAAGAACATCATACAAGAGGTTATATTAATCCAGAAGAATACTGGTCACAATACGAACTGCAGACGGAGATAGAGGAAGGAGTAGATTTCTGGGACCACTGGACGACAACCAGCACATCCATTTTAGATAAAATTGCCCCTATACATAAAAGCAAAAGCAATGCAAACAAATACAACAAATGGTTCGACACCGAATTACTAAAAACAAAACAACTAGCTAGGCGACTAGAAAGAATTTGGAAAAAAACAGAACTGGCAGACCGCAACAAATGGAGAACCAACATAAAAACCTACAAACAACTGCACCAAAATCAACCTATCTTGCAATGGTTCACAAGGAATCAGCACAAGAGTTGTTCAACCTAATCACAAATCTATTTAACACCACTCACTACACCATACCTGTGCACAACATGAAGCTACCCTCCGCGAAAGACCTAACGCTACATTTTGATTCTAAAATTAAAAACCTAAGAAATAACTGTGTAAGAAATAACTGTGTAATAAACATCCCTAGTGATCACTTAATAGCTAACTTACAAGACAATGAAATACCAACAAACATGACCTGGAGTTCCTTTCATGATTTAGAATGGAATAACTACACCAAACTATACAACAAATACTCTAAATCTCACTGCGTCCTGGACACGTGCCCCCCGGAGATTATGAAAATGGCGCCATTAGAATTTAAACTATCACTGCTACACTACCTAAAAAATGGGAATTTCTTCACTAACAACCGGCATATAATAATAACCCCAATTCCAAAAAACCGAAAAGAATCTTCAGTGCTAATAACCAACTACAGACCTATAGCATCTATCCCATTTATTGTAACAATCATGGAGGGATTGGTTCACGCCCAATTGATGGAATATCTTAATCAATTCTCTCTCTTGCATGAAACTCAATCCAGCTTTAGATCTTTATTCAGTACGGAGACAGTTATTGCTGCTATCTTAGACTATTTGCGCCTATTATTTAGCAAGGGCCATAATGCCTTGATCATGCAATTCGATATGAGCTCTGCATTCGATCTGGTAGATCATGGGAAAATGCTACAATGCCTAGTTGCCACTGGAATCAGAGATGAGGTGTTGAACTGGTTTCGTGGCTTCCTTACATCCCGTACCTACTAGGTACGCTTCAACTATGATCACTCCGATACCTGGAACAACTCATCCGGGGTGCCACAAGGGTCACCGCTTTCTCCATTGCTTTTCAATGTCTACATGTCCTCATTGGGTGTGTGACTAACCCAACTAGGGATAAAATTATTCAGTTACGCAGATGATTTTACGATCATCATCCCATTCACTAACTCTATCTCGGAAACCATTCCAATGGATGACAGATTACAAGCTCAAACTTAATCCAGAAAAAACAAAATTCTTCATTGCCTCTCCTCACCTGCTTGACAACAAAAACCCACTATGCATCAATGAACTCAATTACCCTATTCAGCCCACCATGAAGATACTAGGGGTAACCCTGGATCAATGCCTAACCATGAAAGACCAGGTGGACTCCGTAATTAGAAAGCGTTTTTTCACTCTCTGGAAACTCAGATCCACTAAATCTTATTTCGATACGTCAGCATTCAGAATCCTAGTGCAATCCCTCGTACTAAGTCAACTTGACTACTGCAATATATCCTATTTAGCAATCTCCCAAAGAACATGCAACGTCTCCAAATAATGCAAAATGCTGCGGTCAGACTTATCTTCGGGCTGAAGAAATTCGATCACGTGACACCTTATTACTGGCAGTTGCACTGGCTGCCGACGGAAGCACGTGTAAAGTTTAAATTTGCCTGCCTCTGCTACAAAGTACTATATGGATTAGCCCCCAAATACATAACGGACCTTTTCTCCTTTTCCACCAACAAACGTAAGAGAAGCACACATTCAAACTTCGTTTCCCCTCCAATTAGAGGTTGCAAACTGAAAAAAAAACATGATCACCTTCTCTCACACCAAGCAGCCTTATGGGGTAAAGACCTAGATCAACTGCTTTCGCCCACTACCTACGAGGAATTTAGGATACGCCTAAAAACACACCTGTTCCTGAAATACCTAAACAACTGACATGCTCTTCTCTCTCTCCTCAATAACGGTCCTCCTGACCTCTTATCCTTTTCCTCTCTCCCCTCTTAAATCTACCTAGAACTTCATGGTTCTGTGATATATATAAACTGTTACTGTTATCATTTCGTAATTTTTGCTGTATTTTTTTGAATTGCACGGCCTTCTCCCAACAGGCCCACTTGGAAATTTCTTCCAATCTGTATACCGTATATTATCGCTCAGCAAATTGTATATCTATAATTTTGCTTCCTTAATGTTTCCTCTATCTGCACATTTTAACTCGCTGAATGTCCAGCTCTCTTGATTGTAAACCGCCTAGAAGTCACAAGATTGTGGCGGTATAGAAGAATAAAGTTATTATTATTATTATTAAGTACTCTGCACTGTGACCATTGTCAGCTTTCAATTTGACAGGTAGAGCTTTGTCCAGCTGTCTAATATATCTAGTAAAATAAAATCTCTCTGAAGGAGATTTTCTTCTAGGAGGCATTTTCTGCAGAGACTGTTCCGAAGGAATGCCATAAGACTCAGGTACAGATAAAGTAGGTGAACAGTATGAGTCAGAACATAAGTCTGGGTTATATTGAAGGCTTGAGGATACTGTATGTCAAGGAGAACAATGTCTACAAGAAGATTTTCAACATCTTCGGTACCGATCTGATGAAGACGAAGAAGAGGACCGATGAGTGTCCCTCTTACGCTTTGAAACATGAGATCAAAGCAATGAGAAGCAATGGTATCTTGAAGTTGATCATCCTGAAGAAGAGTGTTGGTGCTTCGAAGTACAGGAATGATGCTTTGAAGAGGAGCATCAGTGAGACGAGTGAGAACATCGATGTGAAGATAGATGTCTTGAGCGTCATCTAGAAGAAGAATGATGATGTCTCACAGGAGATCCCTGAGGAGTTTGATGCTCCAATGGATAGCTGACAGCGGTACCTTGAGGTCTTGTAATGCTATGATTAAGCTGGGCTGGTACTGAGGGAGTCAATGCTAGCACCAGTATGCAGTGCAATTTGAATATATTACTGAGCTCCCTCTGGAAGAACTCATCGAGTTTCTCCCTGAAAGAAAGCTCCAGTACTGACGGCTGGACAGCTGGTACCATCAGTACTGCAGGCTGTCTCAGAGTGGGTGACCACAATGAGGATGCACACCGTGTAGGAGAGACTACCTGTGAAGTTGGGGAGTGGTGGCATCTTTGTTTGGTCTGCATCAAGGGACTCAATGCTGTAGAGACCTGCAATACTTGTTTGGAAATGGGTGGCTTCTTAGTTGGCTTCCCTGATGCTGGAATCTCTTGTGATATCGATGTTGAAGCCGATGCCAGAGTTTTAGATGTCGACACCTGTGAAGATTTGGCGATATCCATAGGTGTGCCAAACAACTGCTCTGCTGAGTGTGACGAGCTTTAAGAGAGCGGGACTTTAAATTTCAACAGTGAGAATAAGTTTCAATTTTGTATTCAGGACCTAGACACTGTAGATACCATTTATGGGGGTCTGCAGCCGAAATATACCTCTGACACGTCAAAAATCTCAACATAAAAGGAAAAAATACTTCAGCACATTGAAATCAATTGTCACTGAAGTGTACAAGGAAAAAAGGAGAAAAAATATGCGAAAGCGGGAAAGCAAACTTAGACTGGAGTCCAACCAAATAGTACTTCACTCCACGGAAAATGAAGAACTGAGGTGCCGTGAGCCTCAGTGGGCGTGAAGGCAGTTGTACATGTGCAGTGTTGGGAGTCGCTCAGTTTCTTTAAAACTTAAAGGTAACCTGACCGAATTTGTATCGTCCAAAATGTAAATCTAACCTTAACGAAATTGTAACATCACTGTAAATGTACAGTCTCTTCTTCTGTTAACCGCATAGAACTTCCATGGTAATGCGGTATACAAGAATAAAGTTATTATTATTATTATTATTAAAGTGACAGTTCACTTTTCATACTGTCCATACCAGGCTTTGTGAATGACATCATCCATATGTGAGAATATGCTGCCTGCTTGTCCTAGGATAATGGGTTCTATCCAGGTTGCTAAGTCTTCAACTCATGAGGCGGGACACATGCTGGTTCTGGTGTTTTCTATGAGGGTTAACATTTCAAAACTCCAATCTGGCAGCATTCTAATATTTAGTGAAAGGTTGATCTCATCCTATTCATTATATAGTATTTATTGAAAAAAAATATCTACATGGTCTAAATATTTTATAAAAGGCAATTAGAGAGGACATATGATCGTATTATATACACGGTGCGATTAATAGGCTGACATATATAAAAGATAATTTTTTTGCATTGTCGATCATTGAAGTTTTTCTCCTCTTTTCAAAAATATGTTCTCATGAGATATTTTTTTGATCCATAATAATGGCATGAAGTTTTCCTTCTAGAATAATTTCAAAAAGGCAGATATTATGAGATCTCTTCAAGAGGTACAAAACAAGAAATGTCAGACCTTTAGATATGGATGATTAGTGCAGACTATTTGGTCTTTGTTTTCTGTAGTTTATCCTATATTTTGTGTTGCTTTTCTTACATGTTTATTTGTTTTGTTTAATTCTTTTTTTTAATCACTCCTGATGCAGAAGATAAAACAACACATATCTATACTGGGTTTTAAATTCTATTTTCTAGTTTACATATCTATATTCAACTGAATGAAAAGGTTCTTTAAATAAAACAATATAAAAATCTTATTGGCTTTCTCTTCCCTATTCCAGCAGCTATTCAAGATGCAAACACAGTCCTACTTATCTTCCCTATGTAGCACTCCAATCTCCACGTGGAATGTTTTCAAGATCAATTATTAATCTAGGTTGTCTCAATGGTAGCACGCAGCCTTACT